>NC_082710.1:114146217-114755689 GCF_030144855.1 Hypanus sabinus | reverse complement strand
TCTCTTTTCACAAACGTTTAGCTCCTCCTGCATTTTCAGAATCCAGCATTTGTAGTTTTATTTGTTTTACATTACTGAGGAAACCAGAAACTGATCTATAAAATAGATTTTGCCCAAAATAATTAATGATATATTTTCTATATTTCAAGAAAATTCTTAATTTACTAAATAAGAACTTGCTAATACACTAAACCTTGATTTTGATGTTATACTCTGAGTCTTGGTCAGAGTTGACCAGAAATTTTCTGAAGGAAATACTGTGGTTTAAGTTATATACCCTGGTTTTTATATATACCGTGGTTTTTATTGAAACTCTAATCTGACACCTTGTGGACATATTCAGCCAGGCTCCAGGCCCAACAGCTACCTATTACTTGTACAGTACGAAGATTCATTGGGACTGTCAGGGGATTAACACAATTTTTAAAAAATTAGTAATTTTATGCATTATGTACCATTCATCTTGTCTGTTCTATTACTACAGCTTGTTCCACTGGGACATGTAGTTTCTGCTTTATGTCTTGTATCCTCCTAATTCCAAATCTGGCTAACTGTTATTGTCTAGTTAAAGTTCAAAACATCACCATGTACAACCCTGAGATTCGTTTTCTTGTGGACATTCTCAATAAATCCATAATTGAATCAATGAAAGACTGCACCAACTTGGATGTTCAACCAGTGAGGAACAGACATCAAATCTGCTAATACAAAAAGCAAAAAAATAATGAAAAATAAATAATTATCGAGAACATGGGATGAAGAGTCCTTGAAAGTGAGTCCATAGGCTGTGGAAACATTTCCATGATGGGGCATGTTAAGTTTAATTAAGTTATCCCCTTTGGTCTAAGAGCCTGATGGTTGAGGGGTAATAACTATTCCCAAACCTGATGGTGTGATTCCTGAGACTCCTGTACCTTCTTCCTGATGGCAGCAGTGAGAAAAGAGCATGACCCAGGTGGTGGGGGTCCCTAATGATTGATGCTGCTTTCTTGCAACCACACTCCATGTAGATGTGTTTAATGGTTGGGAGGGCTTTACCTGTGATGGACTGGGCTGTATCCACTACTTTTTGTAGGATTTTCCATTCAATGGCTTTAGTGTTTCCATAGCAGTCTGTAATATAGCCTTTCAATAAGCATCTATAGAAGTTCATCAAAGTTTTAGACGTCATGCCAAATCTTCACAAACTTCTAAGGAAGTAGAAGCACTGCTATGCTTTCTTCATAATAACACTATGTACTGGGTCCAAGACAGGTTCTCTGAAATGATGACACTGAGGAATATATTGTTGCTGACCCTATCCCCCTCTGATTCTCTGATGAGGACTGACCCTTGGACCTCTGGTTTCCTCCTCCTGAAGACAGTAATGAACTCCCTGGCCTTGCTGACATTGAGTAAGAGGTTGTTGTAGTGTCATCACTCAGCCAAATTCTTCATCTCCCTCCTATATGCTGATTTGTCACCAACTTTGATTCAACCTATGAAAGAAAATTTAATATCACACTACAAGAATTTGATCAATGGATTAAGGATGAATGAAATGTTCTGCTAGTGCCAATTTCTCTGGGTAACCCAAACGGATACACCTCCTGTGCTCCTTGATGTGGCTTTCCACCGTGTGTCTCATCTAGCTGACATACACTGCTCCACATTCACAGAGAATCCTGCAAATGCCAGACTTCGACGGCACAAAATTACTGTGCTGCACCAATGGCTTTTGAGACCATCTGGTGAAGGGAGCCATTGAAATTAAACTAGAGGAAAAGGGTTTTAACAAAGACAAAGTTCTCACTCTAATAAGAACTGGAATTCAATTGTAAACAAGGTGAGACAGCCGAAACCTGATTGGATGAGGATGAACCATTCAGGAGGGACAGATGACAGGGATATAAATACCACCGGATGAGACATGCCCAGGCATCAACCCTGATGAAGATGGCAGAGTTTGTCACTGAAATATCAGTGAAAATTAATACCTATACCCAGCTGGAAGCCCGAGAAGAATTTATTCATCATACGCTGGGAAAGCATGAGATACTTTTTCAAAAACTTGTTAAAATTACTAGGATTCCCTTCACTTATTTGGGATACTATGCCACTTAATTGGGACAGGAGACTGTTGCTGAGTGGTTTCTAGCTAATGTCAGTTGAATGCATTTACATGATCGTTAGACACTGTCCTTGGAGTTAGCATTTTTTTAAATAGCATCATTTCCATGTGTTTGAGTTCAAAAGGCAGTGATTTTTGTCACTGATAGTTGGTGAGAGATAGCAGTAAACCAATTCAGAACTGATTTGCTTACTGCGGTTTCAAGCATTCAAGTATTCTGGTTTGAATATGCCCGAAATGACTATTAGAAAAGTTTTAAAATTGCATCAGTTGCGTGTCCTTGTGCTATGTTATCCATTTGGGCTGACAAATGCAGATTGAAAAAGCAGGGATTTTTGGTAATTTTGTTTTTTGACATTATGCAGGAAGGCAATGAAGGCAGTTAATTATCTACACTGTGTCTGTGTTGATCTTGTTCGTTTATAATCAATCAAAAGGACACAGTAACGATAAATCCTTCAATTGATAACTATTAGAACTTTCACGTGGTTTAATAATACTGTAGTAACATTGGTACTGTTAACTTGTTCTGTATTTTGTTTAAATGCATATGTTGTTATTTTGTTAAATTGTAGTTTGTCTTTGTAATACCTTTCTAAATATATCCATGAATCTGCTAGTTGGGGCAGCTGCTTAGTTAATTTAAAATGTACTGGTCCCAATGTGCCCCAATTAGGCAGAATCCACTGTATTTCAATCAGATCAAAGATTTTAATTTTTCACTATTGGTATATAATTAATTACCAAAATGCTGCTTGGCATTTGGAATTATAATTGATTGTTGAACTGAATTTTTATAGTAGTTATTTAGCAAATAAATATGTGCACAGAAAAGTTGTTACATGTCAGTTTGCCCTTATCTCATCAGTACCTAATTTTTAAGTATTTATGAGGAGACAATCACGATCATCTTCACGAGATCACACATTGAACAGGAGTGATTTCACAAGTCCCCAGGACCAGCTGAAACTGGTCTCTCTTGATGCTGTGCTGCTTCACTGAGCATGGCAATTAGCTTGCAGACCTTTCATTGCCAATTGAGGTGACATCCTAAGTGTGCAGTTGTTGGACTGGTCTCTCTGCCTTTTCTGCACCATTTAAATGGTGATCATTGTGCAGTTTGGGAATATTGCAACTTAAATGTGGCACACTGACCTTTTCCTCCTGGTTGAAGAAGAAGCCAATAGAAAAGATATAAAAATATTTCACAGTTCTGAAGCTATAGAAAGCTGCCTTGAGCTGAAATGAACCATAAATGGGAGAGTGTTGGCAAAGGGACAATCAGAATACCTTGTTGAATCTCACAAGTCTGATCAAGGTCCGTAACAAATTCCATCTGTAAACTCCACCAATTCAATTCTATTTCCCATTCCCATTCCAACATGCCAGCCCACTGAGGGGCTCCACTGCCACAATGAGGCCACACTCAGGTTGAAGGAACAACACCTTATATTCTGTCCGGGTCGCCTCCAACCTGATGAAATGAGCATCGATTTCTTGAACTTCTGGTAATTGCCTCCTCCCCTTCACCTTCACCATTCCCCATTCCCATTTCCCTCTCTCACCTTATGTCCTTACCTGCTCATCAATTCCCTGTGGTGCTCCTCCCCCTTCCCTTTCTTCCATGGCCCTCTACCCTCTCCTATCATATTCCCCCTTCTCTAGTCCTTTATCTCTTTCACCAATTGACTTCCCAGCTCTTTATTTCACCCCTTCCCCACTCCCAGTTTCACCTATCACCTGCCACCTTGTACTTCTTCCTCCACTCCCCCCTTCTTACTCTGACTTCCAATCTCTTTTTTCCAGTCCTGACGAAGGGTCTCAGTCTGAAACATTGTCTGCTTACTGTTTTCCATAGATGCTTCCCGGCCTGCTGAGCTCCTCCAGCATTTTGTGTGTATTACTTTGATTTCCAGCCTCTGAAGACTTTCTCTTGTTTGTGAGATACACAATAACACTTGGATGCATGTCATAACTTGAACACTTATGTGCCTATAAACGATTTATGTAAATTGTCAACTATTTCACTGTGGGGGGTGGAATGTATCACATACATACTATTGTTTTGTTGGAAAGATGATAGACAACTGTTGCCTGTAACAGTAGATTGGCAAGGGCGGTGGGCTTACTTTAGATATGAAGCCATCCAAGGGGCAGGTTGTTTGCAATCATAGATTCAACCTCTGCAGAACCAGAAGCTAGCAGAGGATTCAAGGTTATTGAGAATAATGACCATATATAATCTGCTTCTTCCCTTTCAACCCATACTATCTTATTTTTTAAATAATATGTTACTATTTTTACAGTACCCTTCATCTGTTTTTGCTTCCTTCCAACACAACCATACTCTTGTACCTTTCTCACTTTCAGAGGAAATACCACTAACTCACTTTAATTGTGAGTCTGAACAACTAACCAGAACTACTACTACTCCCAAATTATGGTCTGTGGTCACTTTTTAAATTTATGCTGTTATTTGTTGAAAATTTATGCCAACAATTCTTTAATAGATGGGATCATGCTTGATGTGGCCTGCAGCTCACATTGCCCCCCCCCCCCCCGTGGGGGTTTTCATCGTCACACAGCTCTCGATTCTGCGGCTGTAACTGCTGCAGTTGTTCATGGGCATCAAATCCTAGAACCTTGCCCCTGGGGCTTTGCCCCGAACTGCTCTGATAGCCTTTCACAGCTTGTACAGGCAAAAAGCCAGTTTCTGAATGTTCCTGCCCATTGGAGTAATTTCATTGAGTTATATAGCATAGAAACAACTCCTCTGGTCCAACTTACCCATGCCAACCATGGGTTAGCTCCATTTATCTGAATTTGGCGCAGATCCCTCTAAACCAAGGGTTCCCAACCATTTTTTATGCCATGGGCCAATACCATTAAGCAAGGGTTCCATGGACCCCAGGCTGGAAACCCCTGCTCCAAACCTTTCCTATCCATATAACTGTCCAAATATCCAACTCCACCTCTGGCAGCTCATTCTATATACACCCTACCTGCGTGGAAAACTTATCCCTCAGGTTCCTTTTATCTTTCCCCTCTCACCTTAATCAGATGCCCTCTAGTTATAGACTCCTGGGGAAAAAAGTAATGCCTATTCACTTAATTTACTCCCATCACGATCTTGTACACCTCTATAAGGCTACCCTCACCACCCCCAGGGTAAAATGCCCCAGCCTATCCAGTCTCTCTTTGTAATGCTGTCAACTGTTGTGAGGAGGAGTTTTGAGTGACCAACTGAAAATTTCCAAGCTCAATTATTGATCAATATTAAGGGTTACAAAAGTCCTTACAAACTGTTGAAGCAAATGATTTGTAAAATAAAAATAATATATATATTTATCTCATATACTTTAATTTCATTTATTAATAAAAATGAAAATGGAAGCCATACTACTTATCTTCATTTATGCTTACAAAGTGAATCAGGCTCCTGAATTCAGAATGATCAAAAACAACTGTAAGGCTCAAGGCTCAGTGCAACATCATCTGGCCTCTTGTTCATTCAGTGTTGGATGGGATGTGCAGGTGAAATAAATAACAATCTGTTATTCAGACTTCAGTACTCACAGTAGGTCATAAAAATGAACCTGGTGACGAGATGCAAGGTGCTATTTACGTAATTAACCCTGGCATCTGAGTGACTCACATCCCATAATTACACTGTGGCAATCACACAAGATCCTTGCTGCTGTACCTGGTGTACAAAAATACAAAGGTTTACCTTAAACATGATACACAGTATAAACTTCCAGACAAAAGTGACAGAAATAGTACCTTGCATGACTTTCAAAGTTCATAAGTTATAAGTTCAAAAGTAAATTTATTATCAAAGTACATATCCATCACCATGTACAACTATGGGATTCAGTTTCTTGCAGGCATGAATCAATGGAATAATAACCATAACAGAATCAATGAAGGATTGCCCAACTTGGGCTTTCAACCAAAGTGCAGACAAGAAACTGTGACAAAAAGAAAGAAACATTAATAATGAATAAATAGGCAATAAATATTGAGAACATGTGATGAAAGTGAATCCATTGGTTATGGAAACATCCCCCTTAGGTTCAAGCCTGACGGTTGAGAGGCAGTGTTCCATAACCTGGTAGTGTGAGTCCTGAGGCTCCACTACCTTCTTCTTGATGGTCGCAGTGAAAAGAGACCATGTGCAGGGCGGTGAGGGTCCCTGATAACGGATGCTGCTCTCCTGTGACAGTGTTTCATGTATATGTGCTCAATGGTTGGCAGGGGTTTTTCCTGTAATAGACTGAGCCATATCCACTACTTTATGTATGATTTTCCATTCAAAGGCAATGAAGTTTCCATTGCAGGTATGATGCCAGCAGTGAATACACATCTATAGAAGTTTATCAAAGTTTTAGATGTCATGCCAAATCTCCGCAAACTCCGAAGGAAGTAGAGATGCTGCCATATCTTCTTCATAATTGCATTTACATTCTAAACCCAGGACCAATCCTCCAAAATAATAACATCAAGAATTTTAAATTGTTAACTTTCTGCACCTCTGATGAAGACATATTATGGACCTTTGGTTTCCTCCCTCAGAAGTCAATTGCCAGCTCCTTTGTCTTGCTGACATTGAGTACAAGGTTGTTGTTGTGGCACCACTCAGCCAGATTTCCAATCTCCCTCATATGCTGATTCATCAGCATCTTTGATTTGGTCTAAGACAGTGATGTCATCAGATAACATGAGTGTGGCATTGGAGCTGTGGTTGCCCACACAGTCGTAAACGGAAAGCGAGTAGAGCAGAGGGCTAAACACACAGCCTTTGTACCTGTGCTGATGGAAATCATGGAGAAGATGTTGTTGCCAGTTCAAACTGACTGACGTCTACAAGTGAGGAAATCAAGGATCTAGTTTCACAAGGAGGTATTGAGGCCAAGATCTTGGAGCTTATTGATTAGTTTTGAGGGTATGTTGTTTACCCTGTAAACCTTGGACTTTAGGTACAACACTGAGACATGTCATCTGCAGAAATTCTCTGATGACTCAGCAATAGCTGGGTGTATAAAGGAAGAATGGGAGGATGAATACAGGACCCTGGTGGAGATCTTTGTCAAATGATGCAAGGTGAATCATCTGCAGTTCAACATCAGTAAGACAAAGGAGATGTTGATGGACTTTAGGAAGACTAAGCCTGCACTGCTCCCTGTTACTACTGATGGTGCGAACGTGGACGTGGTGAGGACCTGCAATTACCTGGGGGTGCATCTGGATGACAGACTTGAGTGGAGTGCCAACACAGAGGCTGTGTACAAGAAGGGCCAGAGTTGCTCCTACTGAAGAGACTGAGGTCCTTTGGAGTATGCAGGCCTCCCCTTCACATGTTCTACCAGTCTGTTGTCGCCAGTACAATCTTCCATGCGGTGGTGTGCTGAGGCAATGGCATCAGCACAGGTGATGCCAACGGGCTCAATAAACTGATTAGAAAGTTTGGCTCTGTTTTAGGAGTCAAACTGGACACACTGCTGTGGTAGAACAAAGGACCCTACAGAAAATTCTGGCAATTCTGAACGATGTTTCTCACTCTCTGCATGCTACCTTGGCTGACCAGAGGAGCACTTTTAGTAATAAACTAAGACAACTCTGTTGCTCCAAAGAACGCTGTATGAGGTCATTCTTACTCTTGACCATTAGGTTTTATAGTGAGTCAACCTGCAGACAAGGAAGTAATGATGACCGCCACATCCCCCTCCCCGTTAAACTGTTTGAGTTAAATTATTTTTTATCCTTTCTTACTTCACTTCTAATATTTGTGTATCTGTGCACTTGTAACGCTACTGTGACACTGTAACTTCCTTTGGGATCAATAAAGTATCTATCTATCTATCTATCTATTAAATGCTGAGCTGCAGTTGATAAAGATGACTTAAGCTTCTTTGCTGTTACAGGGTTGAATAAAGAGCCAGTGAGATGGCATCTCTTCTGGACCAGTTGCTGCAGTTGGCAAATTGGAGCAGATCTAAGTTGCTTCTCAGACAGGAGTTGGTATGTTTGATTACCAACATCACAGAACACTTCATCACTGTGGCAACAGTCATTGAGGTAGGTCACCATGCGCTTCTTAGGCACCAGCATAACTGAAGCAGGTGGGCACTATACACTACCAAAGTGAAAGGGTAAGATCTCAGTGAACACTCCAGCCAGTTGATCAGCACAGCTGTTAACTCTGTCGTTTTGATTTAATTTTGTAAGATCGTACCTGAACCTCTTGTAACTTTGTTGATCAGTAGTCTTGAATGCCTCTGACTTGGCTCTCAGCAGATTGTGGATCTTATGGTTCATTCAGGGCTTCTGACTGAGGAAGCTCTGAACGAATTATGGGGACATACTCAGCTGCAGCTACTTTAGTAAAGTCAGTAACAACCATGGTGTATTCATTCAGATCCACACGAGCCATTAAACACGGCCCAGTCCACTGACTCAAGGCAATCCCGCAGTCACGTCTCTGCCACCTGTGATGACCTCTTTGTTGTCTTATTCTCTGGAGCTTTGCTCTTTAGCCTCTGCCTGCAAACCGGTAGGAGAAGGACAGCCAAGTGAGCCGATTTACTGAATTGCAGTCAGGGCTTGAATGGTAGGCATTCCTTATCTTAATATAACAGTGGTCTAGTGTGTGGGGTTCTCTGGTGCTACAAGTTATATGTTGATGGTAATTGGGTGGAGTTTTCTTCGAACAAGCCTGGATGAAGTCTTTCATTCTGATGGATACCTTTTGTCTGCCTGGATCAGATTGAGAGCAGTCACTGCATCAGTGCTATGGGGAAGGGTTACGTTCTTACCTTTGCTCACAAATTAGTTTGAATCTGTATTTAAACCTCTTGAAACATTTGCCTTAGGTTGAAAATGAATTATATCTTATGATATATTTTGCTGCTGCAAAACAACAAACGTTATGACATATGCCAGTGGTATTAAACCTGATTCTGATGTGGTAACGTTTGATAGATAGATAGATACTTTATTCATCCCCAAGGGGGAATTCAACATTTTTCCAGTGTCCCATACACTTATTGTAGCAAAACTACTTACGTACAGTATTTAACTCAGTATAAATATGATATACATCTAAAATCACCCTCCCAAAAAGCATTAATAAATAACTTTTAAAAAGTTCTTAAATAGTTTACTAAAGTGCATTGAGTGGTAACTTAAGCTCAGTCCTAACCCCGGCACTTTAACATGTCTTGCCCCTGGTGGTTGAATTGTAGAGCCGAATGGCGTTAGGGAGTAATGATCTCTTCATCCTATCAAAGGAGCATTGCATTGACAGCAACCTGCTGCTGAAGCTGCTTCTGGTAATGGGAGTTACATGATTTGTTGTGAAAATGTTGACTTGAATGTTCTGTATTCTATTATTTTATTTTTAAGAATAAACTTTGGAAAAATTTGTAACTATTGAGTTCCTCCAGCATTTTGTGTATGTTGCTTGGATTTCCAGCATTTGCAGATTTTCTCTTGTTTGGAAAAATTCTTTATTTTTGCACAACAGTCAATAGTGAAGTAATTCACAGGGGTCGTCCATGTATCTCCCATTTTTTCCCATGCCTTTGGAACATCCGTATAACCATAACATTCACCATGCCCAGGAGCCAGTGTATATTTGTACCATCCCTGTGACCTTGTGTAGGGGCCGACTTACAGCCACCAGTTCTGCCAACTGGCTGGATCCTCCCTCCCCCTCAGCTGTTATTAGTTTCCCCTTCGCAGGGTGGAGGCATGACCATGGCCACTATTCACCCCCACAAAAACCTCTTCTCCCCGGCTGTTCACAATATGGCATTGTTTACCCCATGGTTTGATGACAGTCCTCCCAGGACATCCATTTCCTGGTCAAATAAGATCCCTCCACAATCTCACCGGAACTTCAGTGGGTCCAGTTGCCAATTAGCCCTTCCTGATGCCGGACCTTAGCCAAGTAGCAGGCAAGGTGGACACTCATTTCCTCCATCTCTTCAGACTGGTTCTGTGCCAGCCTGATGGTTTCCACCACAGTTATACAGTGCTCATTCAATATCTTCACCTCCTGTTTAATACTCCCTATTTCCTCCTCTTTTTGAGAGTTTGTCTCATGTTGTTATTTTATGATGGCTGCCAGCAGCCAAAAAGCCACTCTCTGGCTCCCCCTCTTGTTCGGGATCTGTAACCCCTTTAGCCCGGACACAAATTGATGTCCCATCTTTAACCCTTGGATTTCCAGCTTGTCTGTCCAATCCACCAGTGGATAATGCAGACAGCAAGTTAACCAGACTGCCAAACCCCGTGGTTATCGGTCCTTTTGGTACTCTGCCTTTTTCACATGGGGGGGGGGGATGGTCTTCCTTCTTACTCTTGCTCCTCAATATTTTTGAAAACGTTTTTGCTTTCTATTGCAGCTGTCGGATCCTTTGCCAACTATGCCAAAATGTTTAATTAAAGGAATAGAGCCTTGGATCCGAATCAATGAGACAGGAAGACACAAACTTCAATTATCTATTTAGTAATACAAAACTATGTTTATTATGACACAACAGAGCAAGCATTAAAATACTTTTCTGGGTATGCACGGGCCCCTCTCACTGCAGCACACCTCCTGTTCTGTCGATCCATGGTGCTGTGCACAGCCAGCCCATCAGTGAGGCCCAAGAATCTACACCAAGCCCGCTGACCACTCTACCGTTATGCCATTTCCACGGATAAGAAATGCTGCCGTAAGTGGATCAATACACAGCGCCAGCTCAAATTACTGTCACCTGTCACCACTTTTCACTAGACCCACCCCTGTGTAACATTATGTTCCTATCGGCTGTTCTCACAGTCTTGCATTCTCGTGGTGTATTCCCACAGTAGTAATCAAAACTCTTGCAGCCTTTTCTGTTATGTTAAAGGGCATGGTGGAGAGACACTTGACAAGCACAAAGGTTAACCCTTTGCAATACAGGTGTTACCTCTCGGATGATCTATCCTGAGTATTGATGCAATCACAAAGAAGCCATGCCAGTGGCTCTTCTTCATTAGGAGTTTGAGGAGATTTGGTATGTCGTTAAGTTCTCTTGCAAATGTCTTTAGATGAATGGTGGAGAATATTCTGACTGGTTGCATCACACACTAATACAGACCCTCCAAGGCAGGCTATTGCAAGAGTCTGAGAGGATTCTACATTCAAACAGGTTCATCATGGGCACAACTTTCCCTTATATTTCAAGAGGCAGATCTCAAGAGAGTGGCATTTATCATTAAGGACCACCACCATCTGGGACACGCTCTCTTCTCAATATGAACATCAGGAAGGAGGTACAGGAGCTTGAATACCCACACTCAGTGAATTACCTCCAACATCATATTTATGAATGGTCATGAACCCATGAACACTACCTTGCTATTCTCCCTTTTGCACTATTTATTTTTTATATTGTAAATTATAGTAAATTTTATGCCTAGCACTGTATTCCTATCACAAAACAACAAATTTCTGTGATAATAAATCGGATTCAGATTTTAATTCACCACATTGTTCTCTTTTTTTCTCTAGTTTCCGCTTTGTCTTTATTCACTTATGTAGTTTTGCCATTAATTCAATTTGTTCTTGATCTATTGTGTATTATAGTTTTCCTGCACTTGATCGATTCTGGTGGACTTTTTCCTACTATGTTTCTTAACACTGTTACACTGATCCTCTTGTATTGTAATCAGATCCTATCAGTTTTCAGCAAAAACTGTTGTTTCCATTTTGAAAGCTCTGGAACAACAAAAGTTTGGTAACTCTGGCCTTTGACCATGTTTTTCAAACACTGTAAATTCAGATTTCTAGATATTGGCTCAAAGGTTTGTCTGTCAGTTTGTTGTTGCTGATAAGTTTCCTGAGTTGTTTTTGTGATTCTTTCCAATCGACTCCTAAAGTTCTTTATTTCAAATGTCCAATTATTTTACATTTGCATGCGTTAATCTGTAGAGCTCAGTCAATTTCTTCAAACGCTATTTGCTTGTTCTTCCTGAAATAATGTTTTCTTTTATGGTGAATAGAATATGGAAAGAAGTGGTTTTAACTGATTATCCCTTTTAACTATGGTTTTAAGAAGCACCCATCTAAAGTGTTTGGGAGCAATAATCTCACTCTAATGCATTCCGGTTTAAAAGGGTTGGAAGTAAAAGAAAAACCAACAAAGTACTGCCAAATTGCCTGAGGGCCACATCATTCTTATCTCTGACACCCCGGTGGTTTCCTTCAATCACTATAGTAGGATCTGACATTCCTTTGTGATGTGGCCAGTGGATGAATTTTTCTTCCCCACTAACTTTGTGACAAATCTGCAATTTCTAACTGTTTTATAATGTACAACAATGTTCTTGACTTGTCAGAGGTTCTTGTACAACTAGGGATAGAACGTGAGTTTTCATTGTGCTCTACACAACTTACCTAGCTGTATCTTTTGAGGCTGTCTTGCTCCTGTTTTACCAACATCGTTATCAAAAATGTAACACCCTTTTCAAGTATTTATCTGATTTCATTTTTAAAAATTGCAAGCCAATTTGTTTAGTGACTCAGACTTAGTGCAGGAATTTGACAGTTCACACCATCACTTAAACTCTACACCTCCTTGTTCACAATATCTATGCTTACAACATTATTTCCTGGATCATCAATCTATCTTTGTTGTGACAGTATTTTTGCCAGGCCAGGAACATTGTGAATGCCATGGCAATAGATTACAGAGCATTTACGTCATTATAACTAGCTGCAAGGAAGATTTTGGGAAAATATACACACAAGAGACTTCTTTGTAACTTCCAGCATCTACAATAGGATCTCACACCAGCCACATCTTCCCACCCCTTTTCTGCTTTCCTTGGGGATCACTCTCATGTCTCCCTAGTCCACTCATCCTTCCCCACCTATGCTCCCTCTCTCCCTCCTCACTCTACTTGTAACCACCAGAGGAGCATCATCTGGCCCTACACCTTCCTCACCACAATCCAAGGCCACAAACACCCCTTCCAGGTGAGCCAATCTTTCATATGCCTACAACGTTATCTATTGCATATGGCATTATCTTTTGCAATAGTACTCCCATTGTGGCTTTCTCTACATTGGTGAAACTAAACCCAAACTAGGCCAGCATCTTTGCTCCATCTGAAGTGGCCTTTTGGATTCTGCAGTAGCCAGCCATTTTAATTCTCCCTCCCCATTCTCATACCAACATGTCTGTTCTCAGCCTCCTCTACTATCCCATTGAGGCTAAATGCAAACAAGAAGAACAACACTCATTGGGCAGCCTACAACCTGGCAGTGTGAACAATGAATTCTCCAACTTCCAGTAAGTACCACCACCCAACCCCCTTCCCAACACATTCCGTACCTTTTCTCTCTCCTCCTGATCCACATCTATAGATGTGGGGTGGATAGTGTATTGACTGGCTGCATCACCCGCTGGTATGGAAACACCAATTTCTTTGAATGGAAAATCCAACAAAAGGTAATGGCCAGTACATGATGGGTAAAGTCCTCCCAACTAGTGAGCACATTGACATGAAATGCTGTTGTAGGAAAGCTGCGTCCAACATCAGAGATCCCCACTACCTAGCCCGGGGGTCGGCAACCCGCGGCTCCGGAGCCACTTGAGGCTCTTTCACCTCTGTGCTGCGGCTCCCTGTGGCTTTGGGAAATAATTGGCCAGTATTTAATTAAAATGTATTTTATGTTAGTTTGTTAGCTTTTGAAATGTAATTCTAAATTTGAAGATTATGGTGATCTTGTACAATCTAAATAAGACTTTGTGGCGACACATTTCCTGGCACATCCGAAACAGCTCACAATTAGCCAGCGTTCAGGCTAAGGGAGATAGCCTACAGGGGTTTGTGAGTACGTGTCTTTTGGAGCATCCGCGCCCATGGGGGCTGGGTTGAGGGAGGCTTAAAAGCAAGGCTGTTTAGTTCGAATAAAGTTATTCGACTGCAGTTTACTGACTGCGTGAGCACACCGCTACAACGTGTTTTTATCGCTATTAATATACGTCACCACTGCCAATACCTGACACCCGTCAGTGCGCGATTTCTTTAATTTTTCGATCCAAGGTAAGCCAACTATGGAGAATTCTAAAAACAGAAAAGTGACTGAAGAAAACAGAACGTTTAATGATACGTGGACAGATTCATTTGCTTTCACTGTTGACGAGACTGGTTTACATATGAGATTGCTTAATATGCAATGAGAAACTAGCAAACAACAAAAAGTCAAATGTCGCAAGGCATTTCCAGAATAAACACGCAGCCTTTGCTCAAAAATATCCGGATGGAGTTGAGAGAAAAAAAGCCGTTTCGGAACTGATGCGGAAGGTTGATCTGAGCAAAAATCATTTCCAGAAATGGATGAAGTCTGGAAAATCAACGACATACGCTAGTTACATTGCCGCTCAGGAAATAGTCAGGCACGGGAAGCAGTTTACAGATGGTGAATATATAAAAGAATCTTTCATTAAGATTTCAGAACATCTATTCACGGACTTTAAAAACAAGAGTGAAATTGTGCAGAAAATCAGGGATATGCCCCTCTCTGCAAAGACTGTCAAAGACAGAACCATAAAAATGGCAGAAGACATCACAAGACAGCAAATTAAAGACATCAATTCAGCTGTGGCCTACTCGATTGCCTGTGACGAGTCTAAAGACAAAGGTGATATTGAACAAATAGCGCTGTTTTGCCGGTATGTAAACTCTGCCGGGCCACAGGAAGAACTGATTGAGTTGATACCTCTAAAAGACCAAACACGGGGGGAGGACATCTGTGAGGCTGTCTTGAATTGTTTAAGAGTCAAAGGAATAAAGACCACCCATCTGGTGTCAGTAGCTACTGATGGGGCACCGAATATGATGGGAACGCACCAAGGGATTTGTGGCTTTACTGCAGAAGTCGCTGGACAGAAAGCTGCTGACTTTTCACTGCATCTTGCACCAAGACGCACTGTGCGCTCAAACATTTCCTCCGGAATGCACAGAAGTAATGGATGTTGTCATTCAGATTGTCAATAAAATAATGGCAAAAAGTTTAAATCACCGTCAATTCCGTTTGTTACTGGACGAGCTGGAAAGCGCATATTCTGATCTCCTGCTGCACAACAAAGTCCGGTGGCTGTCCAAAGGGGAGGTGCTGAAACGCTTTGTCGCGTGTCTGGAAGAAGTGAAAACTTTCCTGGGCAGCAAAGGGCTCACCTTTCCTGAGCTGGAACAGCCAGAGTGGCTGGAAAAGCTACACTTCATGGTAGACATGACAGCGCACCTGAACACGCTGAACACAGCTCTTCAGGGGAAAGGACGTACAGCCCTACACATGATGGAGGATGTTTTGGCATTCGAGCGCAAGTTGACAGTGCTTTCTAGAGATTGACAGAAAGGCACTTTGTCCCACTTCCCCAATTTGAGAGAGTTCAAACAAGGTCACGACATGATAAATTCGGAGTATTTACATTCTGCAATTATCGCAATACAAACATCGTTTGGGAAACACTTCTGTGAGTTCAGAGAGGAAAAAAACCACATTATCCTTCCCGGTCACTCCCCTAAGCATCGATTCATCTCTACTGAATACGACTGCATTGTCAGGTGTGAGTAAACCTGATCTTGAGATGGAACTGGCCGATATAGCCGACGAAGACATATGGGTGTCCAAGTTTAGACGCTTGACAGCAGACCTTGAAGATGTTGCCCGTCAGAAGGCCGTTCTTGCTCAGAATCACAAATGGAGTGATATTGAAAACCTCCTCAAACCGGACAAACTTCTGTTCGAAACATAGAATGCTATCCCCGACATTTATGTAAACATTAAAACGTATGCTCTTGGAGTCCTGTGGATCTTTGGATCCACATATGTATGTGAGCAGGTGTTCTCCAACATGAACTTTATTAAAAACAAACATCGCGCACGCCTCACAGATGACAGCTTGCGATCCTGTGTAAAGATGAAGGTGACGTCATACAGCCCTGATGTGCAGACGCTGTGCGCTGAGGTCCAGGAGCAGAAATCCAATTAACCAAGTATGATAAATATTTTAATTGCCTATTGTTTTACGTATATTCATATTTTTTCATTGTTCATTGAAATAGTCCTTGTCACGTTCTCCTTCGGGTGTAACGAAACGCCGAATTTAACGTCCGGATAAACCACAGTTAATAAGAACCAGATCGCAGTAAGATTAACCATTTACTGTTCACTCTTCACATTAACATATGGTGAAAAAGCGTTGCTCTCACTGTGATTTCTCATGCCTGCAAAACTGCTTCTGCTCAGGTGAGCCTCGTGGAAAGCCCCCACCCTCGCGCTAATTTCAAACCGGTGTTTTCCCACAAGACGCGGCGAAACCGGATGTGACGTCATCGCATGCCGATATATTTTACATGCAATGAATACACTTTAAACACTTCTAATTCTAACTAGAAAATACTATTGAATGAATTACTAAGCGAAAATATTATAAACTAAATAACTGTCGTAAAGACAGCACACTCCCCGCTTGACCTTCGTAAGGTCACAATGAGCAGAGTACAAAACTTAGTCTCTTAATCAGTCATTGGGTAGAAGTAGAATAACTTCTGTAACTGGCCTTTGGTAAATTTTCACATCGCCTTGGTCGGTAGTCTTCAATTCGATCTTCCTGACATGTCCATCCTCGATAGGGAATGTAGCAGTGATTCTGGCCGTTGGCCAGCTGTTGCGAGCGACTTGCTTGTCCCTGAGCAGGACTAAGTCTCCAACTTGAAGATTCCTACGGGGTTCTGTCCACTTTTGTCTCTGTTGCAACAAAGGTAGATATTTTTGTCTCCAGCGGGGCCAGAACTGATTTGCCAGAGCCTGGACTTGTCTCCATTGCTTTGTGTACAAATCCTTGTCTGAGAAGTCTCCTGGTGGAGGAGGTGCTCCTGCCTTCTGCGTAAGGAGCGTTGATGGCGAAAGTATAAAGGGGTTTTCTGGGTCAGAAGACACAGGTAGGAATGATTGTGCGTTTATAATGGCTGTGACTTCTGCCATTAGGGTGCACAGTACCTCGTGGGCCAATCGGGTGCGTTGCTGTATCTCAGGTTTCCTTTTCCAGGTTTTCCGTAAGGACGTGAACCGTTTGACTGCCTGCTCTTTGTTATCTGGTGAGCGCTGGCGTGGTTCTCTGATTGGCAATGGGGCAACCCCATTATTTGCTTCATCTCTGAAGACCTTGGTGTCTTTGGGTTTTAAAGAAATGGTATCTTGAGCTGATTGTGCAAGTTTGTTGTCATACTTCGTTAGAGCGAAGACTGACTGGCCCAGCGACTCGTCGCTTGCCTCGCGCTTGTTAACGCCTTGTTGTGCTTCTTTAGGGTACACCTCAGTGAGGCAGATCTCGGAACAAGAACGGCTTGACTGAGTTTGACCGCAAACTTCTGTACAGTTCGAGCTGACAATTGTTGTCCTGGAGTGAACCTCTCCCTCCCCGCCGTCCTGTTGTGGGGGTGAAGGAGCGTTGTCGGTTCTTTCATTCTTGACTTCATCACGGAGCCGTGAGGGTAAATTTCCTTCCTCGTATGGATGTGATGCAATCGTGACTCTCTGAGGTTCCTCGTAGCTGGGGAAGTTATCGAATACGTATGGAGAGGGGAGACGAGCCTGCCTGTCTATTTGATATTGTACATAGTCGCTTGTGCGTTCCAGTCTGGTCCTTTCTAAAGTAGATCTTACTTCGGTCAGATCACGCGACCCTTCAGCTTGTTCTATGTACTTTGCTTCCACCCTGGCAGCTTCTCTTTCTCCTTCTAGCTGCAGCACATGCAACTCTCTCGATATTTTTGCCATTTCCAACTGGGTTTCGGCTTCTCTGGCGGCCTCTTCTCTTTGTCTGGCAGCCTCTTCGGCTTCTCTGGCAGCCTCTTCTCTGGCAGCCTTTTCTTTCTGGATTTCGGCTTCTTTGGTGGCCAGTTTCATTTTCAAAACTGCTTCTTGTCTGGCGTAACGCAGTAGCGCCTTGGCGGCTTCTGCCTTTCTGGCGGCCCTTTCGGCTTCTCTGGCAGCCTTTTCTTTCTGGATTTCGGCTTCTCTGGTGGCCAGTTTCATTTTCAAAACTGCTTCTTGTTTGGCGTAATGCAGTCGCACCTTGGCGGCTTCTGCCTTGGCTCTTGCCTGTGTGGACTTTCTTGATGTCGTTCTACTGCCCTTGTCGCTGGGCGCCATCGACTTGATCCCGGATCGAGCTGACATTGCAGCACTTGGAACACCTGATAACGCCTGGGTGGGCTTACTTGATGTCGGTTTACTGCCCTTGTCGCTGGGCGGCGTCGACTTGATGCTGGATAGAGCTGACATTGCAGCACTTGAAACACCTGATAATGCCGCTTTTTCACTGTCACGTTCTCCTTCGGGTGTAACGAAACGCCGAATTTAACGTCCGGATAAACCACAGTTAATAAGAACCAGATCGCAGTAAGATTAACCATTTACTGTTCACTCTTCACATTAACATATGGTGAAAAAGCGTTGCTCTCACTGTGATTTCTCATGCCTGCAAAACTGCTTCTGCTCAGGTGAGCCTCGTGGAAAGCCCCCACCCTCGCGCTAATTTCAAACCGGTGTTTTCCCACAAGACGCGGCGAAACCGGATGTGACGTCATCGCATGCCGATATATTTTACATGCAATGAATACACTTTAAACACTTCTAATTCTAACTAGAAAATACTATTGAATGAATTACTAAGCGAAAATATTATAAACTAAATAACTGTCGTAAAGACAGCACAGTCCTTTTATTTTTCAGGTTGACAGCTGGCTGACGTTATTTTTGGTTTGCTGCTGGCGGAAAATTTAAGTTCAGCGTTTTTCATAAATACAAGAAGGACTCAAATAGACATTGAGTATTTTACTTAAAAGTAACCTTCAACCCAACGTCTTTTTTTCGGAGTTTAAAATGTTTTTGTTGCATGCAGAAATGTAATTTTGTTTTCTCTGCAGGAGTTCATCAATTTCATAAATGCAACACATTATAGTTTGTTTATACATAGCATAAAGGCAAAAAAAACGTTGTATGCAGTGTTATTTCATTTTAAATGTCAAACGGGTTTTGTGGCTCCCAGTGTTTTCTTTTCTGTGGGAAACGGGTCCAAGTGGCTCTTTCAGTGGTAAAGGTTGCTGACCCCTGACCTAGCCCATGCCCTTTCCTCACCATTGCCATCAGGTAGTAGGTACAAGAGCCTCGGTGCTCACTCCACTAGGTTCAAGGACAGTTGCTACCTTTCAACCATCAGGCTCTTGAACAAAGGGGGATAACTACACTCACTTGCCCATCCATTGAGATGTTCCCACAACTAACGATCTCACTTTAAGGATTTTTAATCTCATTATCTCATATCCTTGTTATTTATTGCCATTCATTTATATTTGTATTTGCACAGTTTGTTGTCTTCTGCACTGCACTCTGGTTGATCTTTCATTGATCCTGCTATAGTTACTATTCTATAGATTTGCTGAGTATGCCCACAGGAAAATGAACCTCAGGGTTGTATATGGTGACATATATGTATTTTGATAATAAAATTTACTTTGAACTTCGAACTACACAGCAACCATCATCACACCTCTTTCCCTCCTTCACCCTTTCCATGTGCCCATCACTCCCATACTCCTACATTCCTGTTTGTTCCCCTTCCCCACTACTCCCCTCTGCCCTCCCCATTGCCCTTCCTTTATTGCATGCTGCACCTTCCTTTACTATTAGTGATTACTATTATATTATATTATATATTACTATTACACATCATCTTCAGTGCTTTGTCACCTCCACCTATCTCCTCCCACCTTCTGAAGCCACTCCCACTCTTCCCTCTCCATCTCCCTATCAACACCAACCCCCCCTCCCCACCATCAATCAACTGGATCCACCTATCACATACCTATCAATATTTGCTCCACATCTTCCCTCCAGTTATTTATACTCACCACTTACCCTCTATCTTTCAGTCCAGATGAACGGTCTTGAACCGAAACATCAACTGACCATAGATGCTGTTTCTCTTGCTGAGATCCTCCAATATCTCATGTGTTGCTTGGGGAAACTTGAGTTCTGGAAAAGAGTTGGAAATATGAAAGCATCCTGAATCAACTATTGTATACTAATAACAAAGGGTGAATACCTACCGAAGGACCTACTATGATCAAGTTTGCTAAATTGTCATGCTACATCCATAGCACCTGTGCAAGGAGAACCTGACCTAGCCATGATATTCTCAAACTCAGATTCCTATTTCTATTATATTACATATCTTGATGGAAATAAAGGGCATATTAATGCTGTTTTTCCATCTTTTGGTAACATAGACATTCCAGAAGGCATGTAGTTTAAACTATAAACAAATTTAATATGTTACGAATCACAAAACAGTGCTGTAATGACACCAAAGCAGCTGTTAATTTTACTGTACAATTGTGGGTGGAGGAAATGAGATTAGCCTTTCATTGTGAGCATCAAACATCTCATTTTTCTGGTGTTTTCAAAATAAAGGTACGTTCCATTTTTTTCTACCTTCAGTGAGTTAAGCAAGACTGAATGACCACAGTATTCCAAAGAACATTTGGATTGAGTTGGCAGATAAAACTGACCATTTTTAATGGTTTTTTGATGTAATTTCATCACAAAGTAGACACTGTCACCCAACTATTCAAATAGATCCAAAGATCTGCATGATAATGTTTCTTAGATGTGGCTCTGGAAACAATCATAATAGTCTGGTTTTATACAACCTATTGTTAAAATCTCTACAGAAAAAAACACTTCAGAAATAAATGGTGATTCTGGAAAAAATACAGATGGACTATATCTGTTAAGATTCTGTAACCATATGCTGCAAGTAATCTAAAAATTCAAAAGCAAAATTTATTTTTGGTGGCTTTCTGCTTTGGTTATCAGTGCTTGTAAAGGGTAAAAATGAAACTTAATGAATATTGTAAGATTATAACTGTGGACAAAGCAGATGAGATCAACAATGAGATCCAATAGCCAAGACGGCAGCTCTGCAGTGCTTTGTGGAGAGTGAAAAGGTATGGCAAGGGTCAGAAGAAATCACGGCCATCTATTGCAACCAAGGAAATCCCCAGTATGTACATGTACCACTGCATCCAGACTTCTGAGATCATGAGAGTGGAACTGCCCCAGTGCAAAGGCTTTTCCGCTTTAAAAATTGTCTCCTGTTTTTTGTTGAATACAACGGACAACCAGTAATATTATAACCTGTAGAAACACAAAATAGATTTCCATGAAGCATGTGGATGAAATGTGAGCTTTTGCCACCATTACAAGGCATTTTTTTTTAGGATAAGCATCCAAACAAATAATCATCATGGTTTATTGCTTTTAGTTCTTTCTTACTCATGGACTTGCATTATATTTAAATATTAATAGCAAAATAATAACTTAATGTAGGATTAATAGATTATTTATAAGAATTATTTTTGGGTGGGGGAACAGAGGCAAATATGTAATAATGACAGTTTCTTTAGTAATCCCAATTTTCTTTATAACACAGCTGCACCGTTACAAGTTTATGCTCCACATGCTGAAATTCTACCTCTATCCTTGTTTGCCTCCAACCTTCTTTCTCGTTTAAGATAAAATATATTTTTTTTATGTAGCTTCCAAATTTCTCCAACAGATCGATTGTTACTGTTCTGGTGAAGCATCTAATAGTATCTGACTCCATTGAAGTCACAGTACAGGCATATTGTTGCTGCAGATTTAAAAAAATACATTGTGGATATCAATGGAAATACCTGCATTTATTTCATCATTTAGTAGTCTTGAAATGAGGGACTAAAGTTTTCAGAAGTGTATTGAGAGTGGGTAATAGAAGGAGAGGGGAGGAAAAATTACCAGAAGGAGAAATTGATAAGAAGTAAAGCAATATATTTTGTAAATGGAATGCCTGCAAACATTTTACACCAATGAAGAACAAGGAAATGTTTAGGAGGTTGATAGAATGCTAATCAAGTGAGTATTTGTCTTGGATAGTATCTCAATTCTTGATAGTTCTTTTTTCCTTTTCCAAATGTAGTTTTTTCAGTGATTAGCATATCACAGGAATGCAGTAATACTGTACTTCATGACACACAATATTAGTTTCAAATTATAACACAGTCATCACTATCCATACTGTACTCGAACACTGTGGTGCCCAAATAGTCTCAGAAATCCCCCATTGTCCCCTGAGTGCTCCTTCTCCAAGGACACACTGGCACAAATGTAACCCTGGAAGAGGGACAAGCAATTAGCTCTGGCAGAATCCTCAATTACTAAGGTCTCTTGATTGTTGTAGTAGATAGACTTGTTTCTTTAAATTTCAATCATTCTTTCTCCCATCTGATATGCCTTGTAGATGATGGAAAAGCCATGTCATGTTAAAAAGTAAGTCACACATCATAAAATAATCTATTTAAGTAGCTATTTAAGTTTCTGGTCAATGTTGACCCTCAAGATGTTAGAAGCTCACTCATATTAATGTGATTAAATTTTAATGATATGTAGCTTGTCCCTGTTTTATTAAAGATGTCCATTGTTTGGTCATTGTGTGGCACAATTGTTACTTGCTACTTTTAACAGCATAGATCTCAACATGGTCCAAGTCATGCTGCATGATTTTCTGAGAAACTGCAGATGTACTTGAACATCCCGAACAAATATTAGGTAAGAGTGACTTAAAATCAGAAGTAATAGTCATCATACTTAACTGCAAGATATGAGGATCAGCACGAATATCTAAATGTTTAAAACGAAAATGTTACTGTTAAAATTTAATTATCTTTAATATTTAATATTATTTAGCGCATTAAAATTTGTGCAATTGTTATAATAGCATACAGTACCAAGTTAGAGTGACTGAGTCATAGCATCATAGTGCACAGATACAAACCATGCCCATGCCGTCCATTACATTTCTCTATGGCCATTTATCCACATTTGATCCATAGCCTTCCATACATTGGTGATTCAAGTGCTTGTCTGGATCCTCCTTAAACTCCACCACAACTTTAAGCAGTACATTCTAGATTTCAACCACATTCTTCTGGTGTGGGGAGTATTTTCCTTTCTGATCCCTTCTAGCCATCCTACCCCTCATCTCTCATCTTGTGCATAATGTTATCTTGCTTTAGATACCTACACCAAGGGAAGATTTTTACTATCTCCCTCATCTATCCCCTTCATAATTTTGAATACCACTATCAGAACATAGAATAGTACAGCACAGGAACAGAACCTTTGGACCACAACTACTGTGCTAAGCACGATGCCAAATTTAACACATCCTTCTTCTCCCTCTACAAGTGCCCATCTGAATACCTCTTGAACCCAACTATCATATTTATTTCCACTGTCACCCCTGGTAGGGTGTTACAGGCACCTGCCAATCTGTGTGAAAAAACTTGCCCTACACATCGCTTTTAAAGTTTCTTTCTCTCGCCTTAAAGCTATGCCCTCTAGTATTTGAGATTTTTATTTGGGAAAGAGACTCTATGTCTCTCATAGTTCTATAATTTTATGAATTTCTCTTCAGCCTCTGCTGCTCCTGTGAAGGCAATCCAAGTTTGTCCAACCTCTTCTTGAAGCTAATATCCTCTAATTCAGGTAACATCCTGGTAATCAAACCACAAACAAGAGAAAATCTGCAGATGCTGGAAAACGAAGCAACACACACAAAATGATGGAGGAACTCAGCAGGCCAGACAGCATCTATGGAAAAAAGTAGAGTGGATGTTTTGGGCCAGAAACGTCGACTGTACTCTTCTCCATAGATGCTGTCTGGCCTGCTGAGTTCCTCCAGCATTTTGTGTGTGTTTCTTCAATATCCTGGTAAACCTTTTTTGCCTACAGAGCCTCTATATCCTTTCTGCAATGGGGCAACCAGAACTGCATACTTGAAAACATGTAAATAGAGTGACAGCAGAATTTGGCCACATAGTTGGGAGTACATAGGGAGCACAGTAGGAAGCCTAGGATGCAACCTTGGGGGGCACTGCTATTGAGGGCAATCATGGAGGAGATATTGTTTCCTATCTTCACTGACTGCTGTGTAATGGCCAGAAAGTCAAGGATAAAGCTGCAAAGGAAGTTACAGAATCCTAGGTGTAGGAGTTTGAAAATGATTGGGATTATGGTATTGACAGCAGAGGTACAGTCAATAAATAGGAATCTGATATAGGTGTCTTTGTTTATCAGATGTTTAAGAGATGAGAGTAGGACCAGGAAAATTGTATATTCCATGGACTGTGGTGGTTCAGTCCGAAGTCCGTGGTCCGGTCCGCGGACTCTGGACTCCGGGTTTTCCGCTGGTTCCTTGCTGTGGTTGGACTTAACTAGAAACACCTGAGGCTCATATTGGAACTGGGAATATAAATGGCCCTGGTACTGAGTGTGGTTGGGGTTTGTCAAGATACTCATGGCACAGATGGCTGGTGGAAGGTGAGAATGGACTCTTGCCATCCTTGGGGCTGTGTTGGAGAACCATGGCTTCTAGGAGCCTTGCTGATAGTGGTTGGAGTGGTCATTGTGGTATGGATTCAGCTGTTTCCCAGGCCAGCTGGGTGGCTGTCAGACACTCTGAGCCAGGCAGGGATCTGGTTGCTTCTGTAGCCAGACAAGGCTGCTGGCTGTAATGGCTACTGGGAGCTACCCTGGTGCAGAGGTGGAACTGCCTGTTCCTTGGTGTTTGTCTCTTCCTGTCCTTGCCCCTGTGGGGTAAGTCTGGCCATTCTGATGTTGCCCTGTGGGGGGATCTGTCTTGTCCTTGCCTCTGTGGGGTAAGTCAGGCCATTCTACTGTTGCCCTGTGGGGGGAATCTGTCTTGTCTTTGCCTCTGTTGGATAGGTCAGGCAGTTCTGCTGTTACCTGATGGATGGTCCTGCCCCACCTTGGTGTGGAGTTATAGATGAGTCCCTGCTTGTTGGTGGATAAGCCCTGGCTCTGTTTGTGTACTGTCCTGTCTCATGTCAGTGTCCTGTTAAAGATGAGTCCTGGCTTGTTGGAGGAAAAGTCCTGGCTCCATATTGATGTATAGTTCCTAGTCTGCCCCTAGCTCAGCCTCTGAGTTCCCCAAGCTCCAAGTCTGCAGCATCCAGCCTCAAGCCTTGACCCAAGCCTGCAGCCTCCAGCCTCAAGACTCCAAGTCCCTAGCCAAGCCTCGTCACGTCCTTAACTGGGTTTGGGAGTCCAAGCCCGAGGCAAGACCCAGGTTCTGGGTCCTTGCCCTTGTCTCGGGCTCGGAGTCCACCCCAGTCCCTCATCCTGGTCCTGCTTCCCTTGCCTAGACTGCATCCCGTCCTGTCCTTGGGTTCTGTCTTGTCCTGTTTCCAGGACTCCAGTGTCTGTGTCCTGCAGTTGGGACCTGATTCAACACCTGACTTATGACATGGACATGTTTCAGCAGTAGGTGAATTGCAGTGGATTGAGAAGGTCTCGGATAATGGAGCTGATGTCTGCCATGACCAGCTCTTGAAGCTCTTCATGATAATGGATATCAGAACCAGTGAGTGATAGTCATATGGTATATTAACTTATTTTTATTTGGCACTAGGATGATAATGATCATCTTAATGCAGATGGGAATCTCAGATTGGAGTGGAGAGGCATTAAAGATATTGGTTGTAGTCCTGCCAGCTAGTCCATGCAGGATCTAAGGACACAACCGGGGACTCCATCCAGTTCAAACACTTTCTTTGGATTCATATGCAGGAGGGAGGATATGACATCTGAAAGATGACTTTGGGTACTGTTACATTGAAGTTTGTCTGGGCAAGTGGCAATAACTCATCGATGTGCTACTTGAAACAAACATGGAATGATTTGAGCTCATTGGCGAGGATATGTTGCTGCCAGCAATATTGTCTGACTTTGCTTTGTAGCATATTATAACATGTCAGCTTTAGCAAAATTAATGGCAAGTCTGGCTCTCTCGCCTGTTCTGGTATTGTCTGTTAGCATCTCTCCTCACTTTTTGGAGGTGATGCCTGTAATTCCTGTATAGATCAAGATCAGCATTTCACCACTAGATATTCCATGGCTGGCGAGCAGAATTTCATCAAGACTGTCATATCTGAGCATCACAATGAATTGACTGGGAAGAAGATCCCTCTGCCATTTATTTTACCAGGAGGTACAGTGTGGACCCTCCAGTGATCTTAGCTTGTACGGCATAGTGAAATGATGCAGTTGTCAATCATGCCTCTGAAAGACAGAGCATGCAGCAGTCTCTCAGCTCCCTTAGATGCCTTTAAATCCATCCACTTTATTTTCAGTGGCTTAAGCATTTGCCAGGATTATGCTGGGGAATGCGCCTTGAAACAGTGTTGTTCAGACTCAGCTGACCAGCTCTTCCATGTTTTCTAGGTAAGTGGCTATTTCTGGTTGAATCTGAGAGTGGAATCACTGTGCTGGAAGGTCAGGCCTTCTCTCTGGTAGGGCCTCCATGTTGGGTTGTGGCATTGAGTGCTTTGGTGGAGTCTGGGAGTTGACTCTCGGTATCAGGTGGCTCCACTGAAGTCTTCCATGTCAAGTCTTACCATGGGCTGCTTTGCAGGGTCAGGCCTTAGATCTGGACATGTGATCATGCTTTTGTTCAGCTAGACCCAGGGTTCCAGTCAAGAGGCAGGTAATTTCCAGCGATCAAAGTCTGCTTTGGGCCTTTGAAAAGACAGCTGGTCATGTGTAGGCTACATTTCCAGCATAGGCAGTTCAGTCCCCTTGTTTTATGCAGTCAGGTGCTCCATGTGGTTCTAGGCCTTTCTAGTCAGGTCCATTTGGGTCAGGAGTCAGTTTGTGCAATCAGTGGCTTCTTACGCTTGGAAGATTGCCAGACATGAAGGCACAGAAGATTTAACATATCATTAGTGGAGTCATACTGAACAGAAGCAGGGTTTTGACCCATCTGGTCACAAGGAACACATGTAAACTCCACAAGGATATCATCCAAAGTTGGTGTAGAGGCATGCACCTGTGTTCTATCTGCATTGTATTCTGTGGTGCACATTCAATATGTTTATTATGGTAACTATTCACGTGGGAGGGGGTGTGGTAAAAAGGAAAGGTTTAGCAAGGTATTCATGGTTTGTTCTGGACAGTTCAGAGCTGGGGACCTCTGGGTTTCATATGTTTTGTTGATCACTTAACTTTGCCTAATTGCATTTGAAATCATTTAACTCCACTTAAGAATGTTTAATGTCGCTAGTTCTAGTTTCATAAGTTTCATCTGATTGTATGTTTTGCTAGTTGCTAGTAAAGGATTAAATACCTTTCTTTGAATTTTTGGAACGTTGTTATTGGATTGATCAAAAGGTACATCATCCAAGGAAAGCCACCCAGCAGCAGCACTGGTTTATTTGAGTTGCCGCTACAGTTGGATTGACCTGGGTCACTGGCATTAGCTCTACTAACTGCACCATTCAATTTAGTTTATGTTGAAACGTCAAACAGAATATACGTAGGATTTTAAGCAATCTGAAAACATGGAGAATGAACTGACCAGTGAGCAATGTCTTCTGAAAGCACTTAAAACATGATCACAAGAGAAGGAAAGACAATTTAGCTTATTTTCTAAGGATTTTTTTCAGAGAAAAATTGACAATTAGATATTTACTACCTCATCAATTAATATTTTCTTACAAGCATAACTTTACAAATGAAATCCATATTTACCTTGTGTTGGATATCTATAGTGAATCTAAGTTTAAAGCTACTAACAGTTTCTACAAAAAAAAAAGTGTGCTTCACACTCACTCCATTCCTGTTCTGGGACTCCAAGATTGAACCACAGTGATGTTAGTCTTAGCTCCCTATTTCACTGCAATATATGTTCATATTGGCTCCATCAAGAAGATTTTTCACCCCTGTAACAACACCTGCCCCTAAACCTTTCCTCGGCCCACTTGCTGCTTAGATCTTAATCAATGTTAGTTTTTTATTTCTACACTTGACCATCTCGATGGACTCCCATCTTGCAGCCTCTGTAAACTTGATCTTGTCCAAGAATTCTAACTTCTATGATGAATAGACGACCAATATTATACAGAATTACGCCTGCTTGCTCATAATTTTAGCATGTTATGTGCCTCTTCCATTGGTGCTTGAAAAACCCCTTAAAGATCACAATATTTTATTGCCAGGTTTGGAGAACAGAATTATTAGGTTTCCTTGTTTAATATCAAGTTGTGTCAGCATCAGTTTATGGGCTATTGTAGCTCTCCTCATTTATTTCTGCAGATGCACCTTCTTCAACTGGCCTTTCTAAAGGACATACACATAATACAGTTCGAACTACTGGATATTGCTGATGAATATCATAAGGGTGGAAAGGAAGTGACCTCAATGAGGTTAGTGGAGAATATGTAATACTTTTACTAGTTCAGGCAGTGAGTTTAGAAGTCAGGAGGTTATGTTGCAACTTTATAAAACTCTGGTTAGGCCACATCTGGAGTATTGCATTCAGTTCTGGTTGCACTACTATAGGAGGGATAGTGAGGCTTTGGAGAGGGTGCAGAAGAGGTTTACCAGGATGCTGCCTGGTTTAGAGGGCATGTGCTTTCATGAGAGGCAGGACAAATTTAAGTTGTTTTCTTTGGAACAGTGGAGGCTGAGAGGAAATCTGATAGAGGTTCATAAGATTATGAGAGTCATAGATAGATTAGACAGGGAATATCTTTATACCAGGGTAGAAATGACTAATTCCAGAGGGCACGTATTGAAAGTGAGTAGGTTCAAAGGGGATGTGATGGGTAAGTTTTTTTTTCTACTCAGGGAATGGTGGATACCCGGAATGCACTGGCTGGTATGGTGGTAGAGGCAAATACATTAGAGGCTTTTGAGAGATGTTTAGATAGGCACATGGATATATGAGGAAAATGGAGGGATATGGACTTTGTGTAGGTAGAAGGGATTAGTTTCTGAAGAAGGTGGTTTCTGATTTACTTTTCTGCTGGCTCAGCACAACATTGTGGGCCAAAGGGCTGGTTCCTGTGCTGTTCTATGTTAATATTACACTCTGAAGCAAGGCCACAAGATTCTCCAAGTCCCTAGCCAAGTGCTTCTTAAAGATGGTTTCAAGCAGGAAAGTCTATGAATGCCTGCAGATATAGCAAATATCTGTGTCCATTTTGTCTACTTCAGTGGCTGTAAGACATGTTGATTTCTTGGACCACACGTTCCAAAGCAACAATTCTACCAGCTATAAAAGGCAAGGGCAGCAAAAGATGAGAACATCTTCATTGGAAGTTCTCTAAGTTTCACATCATCCTGGCTTGGAAATGTATCGTTGTTCCTTCACTTTTACTAAGCCAAAGTTCTGGATCTCTCTTCCTAAAAGCATTGCAGGTGTAACCTAACCTCAAGGACTGCAGCAGTTCCAGAAGGTACCACCTCAAGGGCAACAAAGGAACAGCAACTAAATATTGGCTTGGCCTGCAAAACCAATCCTTTGTATTGTCTCACAAACAAAAGAACATCTGCAGATGCTGGAAATCTGAGCAACACACACAAGATGCTCGAGGAACTCAGCAGGCCAGGCAGCAGCAATGAAATGAAGTACAGTCGACATTTCGGGTCAACTTGTCATGGTCCGGATTGGTTCCCCTTTAAATTTAGTTAGGTTGCGATCCAGGCCATTGACTCCTTGTTCCCTTCTAATTCAGTTTCACGTGTCCCTTGAGCTTGGCAATCAAGGTAATCTACCCTCGACCCGAACCGGCAGCTTATAAGCCCCTGGCTTCAGCCATTCGGGGCGAGAGTGTTAAGAAGCCTTCGCAAGTCGCTGCCACCACTACGACAAGCCAGAGTGATCCAGCCTGCATTGCATACCAGCAATTCGCCTTCCGTCGCCAGAGTGCGTCCGGGCAAGGTCAATCTACCAGGGGTGAGTGGAAGGCGGAGTCCTGACTTGACGTTCATGCCCCTTGTCTGTGTCTACCCCTCGAAGAGTCCTGGCTCAGTGCCTGAGCTGAAGGTGGAGTCCTGGTTCAAGGTTCCTTGTCCTGTGTTTTGGTGCCCATGTTTCTGGCTTCAGTAATCCACGATATCCAAGTGTCTGACGGTGGTGAATCAAGGTCCCAGTCTTCAAGTCCAAGGGCCATGGCTGTCCATGTTCCCCCAGTTCAGGTCCAAGGTCTGTGGCTGTCCGTGTTCCCGCTGTCCAAATCGTGGCCGTGGCAAAACCAGTTCCCTGTTTCCAAGTCCCAGGTCCATGGCGATCCTAGTCCCTAGTCCCCTAGTCCAAGGTTCGTGTTCCTCTTAGTCCTTCTTGATTTTCCGATCTTTGGTGTAGTGAGTAATAAACACTATTTTATTGTACACAAGAAAGACGTGTTTGTGTCCTGCTTGTGGGTCCTCTCCCAGCACCCTCGTCCCCACCTCATGACACAACTGTACTTTTTCCATAGATGCTGCCTGGGCTGCTGAGTTCCTCCAGCATTTTGTGTGTGTTGTTCCTTTGTATTTTCAGGTGTCTTAATCCAAGATTCTGCTAGAAGTCAGGAGCAAGACATAAGATGTGTTGCTTCATGATCATTTTATTAAGAGTTGATAGAACAAAAATGAACATAAAAAGAATGGTGATGGAGATTCTTACTACTTGAAGAAGGGACAATATAAAGATGGTGCCTAGCATGAAAAAGCTACTTTTATACCAGAAGAAAAGAAAATTCCATAGATAACAATAATCCAATTAGAAAATACTTAATCAAGACTGCTGTAAAATCAAACACGAGGAAATCTGCAGATGCTGGAAATTCAAACAACACACACACACAAAATGCTGGTGGAACACAACAGGTCAGGCAGCATCTACAGGGAGTCCTGACGAAGGGTCTCGGCCCGAGACGTTGACAGTGCTTCTCCCTATAGATGCTGCCTGGCCTGCTGTGTTCCACCAGCATTTTGTGTGTGTGTTGCTGTAAAATCAATCACTTAGTATAATTTTAAAGCTTCTTTGTTCTTTCACTATGTACAGCTACTAGAGCAATTTTTTGAATATAAAGGCTTCTTAAAACATAAGCAGATAATTGATAAACTTAAAAGAAAATGACAATCAAAATTAAACAGTCGTATCCAACAGTATGAATATACATATTAAAAAAGTTGAGATTATAGATGTTTGTATATGGATGTGAAAGACAAGGTCAAAACACTTGCAAAGATGTGCAGCCTCAAGTGCTGATAGGATGATCCACCTTGGCTTCGCCCTAAGTTTATAACCAATACGGATGCCTATTTTCAATAAATTTGAATTCCATTGTGGTAATGATGGAAAATTATCTATAAGCACTGTGGATAAAGTCTATGAGATTGGACAACATCTCAGGTTTAGCACTGAATTATACAGGCTTCTAGCAAGTTAAATCACTGGCATTTACTGGAAAACTTCTCATTTATGCCTTGACTATATTTAAAAAAAAGTGAAATTGAGCTGGTTCCTGATCCACCTATTCAGTCTATACTTGGTCATCAACGAAGTGATGGGTAGTGCCACTTACATTGCTCTTGAGTCACATTTAATGACAAATCATCCCAATGCTCAAATATAGTTGGGGTTTTCCCAGGTCCACCCAATTCAAGATCCTGATTGCAAAAATGACCGAAGAGTTGAATTCCAGAGATGAAGTTAAAGTGACTATCTATATGATGGTATTGGGTTTACTGTTCATGAAGTCTTGAATTCAAATTAAGTTCTTAAGCCCTATTTGATATTGATAGCTGTGGGTATCCTTCTAATTGATGGTTATACATTAACCACCTACACCTCAAAGACTAGATCACTTGCCTGTTTATCCTCCATGATGAGTTTAGATGCCAATACTCAATATTTGAACGATTGAACCAAAGAGAAGATACTTCTAATTAACAAAGTAGTTCAAACACAGATCAATTACTTTTGGTGATACAGGTGTAAAATTAGATAAAACTCTTAAAACACATTTAAAACTCAGAGGATTTCCAGTTTACAAATGTTTTATCGAACCCAAAGGATTTTCCGAAACACAGGTATAATTTCTATAAGCAAAAAAGACATACCGATGACTTGCAGATGAATGAGTCATTTGTTGCAGGTATCAAAGGCAGAGGAATGGATTCTAGTCATTCTGTCATTCTTATCATCATTCCTTGACCATTCCTAACAGGCCTGACTGCTTTCTAACATCTGTACTTTTTTTTGCTACTTGGTGACTTCACACAGATAGTCTGAAAGCTTCAGGCAACAGGGATCACAGACACCCATAATTAATGCTGTGAGGCCTGACTCTGAGTACACAAATGTTCCAACTATTCATAGATCAGCTACTTGATGTGCCAAGTGATGTCCTAAGGACCCCCATCACCCAGGCCATGCTTCGTTCTCATTGCTACCATCAGGAAGGAGGTACAGAAGTCTGAAGGCATGCACTTGATGATTCAGGGTCAGCTTCTTCCCCTCTGCCATTGGATTTCTGAATGGACACCACCTCACTACTCTTTTATTTTTATTTTTGCACTATAATTTAATGATTTAATATATGTATATATTTACTGTAAATCATGTTTTTCTATTATGTATTGCATTGTACTGCTGCTGCAAACAGACAACAAATTTCATGACAATATGCCAGTGATATTAAACCTGATTCTGATAGTACCAGTCAATTTTGGACTTCTTATTTTGTTTTCATCCTAGTTAATTGTGAAGGGATATGATAACCGAGGAAGATGTGAGGATATTGAGATGGGAATGAAATTTCATGTCATAATACTATTTTCATCAACATCCTATAGTGGATGAGTGGGTAAAAAAACACTCCACATAATTTAGTTGGTAAGTCATGAGTATGTTGGCATCCATCTTTCTCGAAGGACAATGGGTGATGGTGATCATCATCACAAACATTGACAGTATGGAGATCCTGAGATGCCCAGTCATCAAGATCCCCTTTTCAGCCTCACCAGTGCAGCCAAAGGAAAGCTTATGAAGCAATACGTTTGGCATTAGCTTGGCTGCAGGAGCTGCTGGAAAGTTGATCAATGATGTCCAGATATCTTAAAGGCTCCTCTCCAGATGTATTTTCTGATTTTTACTCCGTAGCCTTTGTCTCTCCCGAGGCTGCCTAAAAGGCAGTGGTGCTATTTACCCATAGCTGGGGATCTGGTTCATAAGCACCAGGGCGTGTTCCCACACCAGTGGGCCTGTGTGCTATGTGTGCAGGGCCAGATCTCCTCCCCATCCTCTATAGTTTAGTTTCCATGTGTTGCCAGCGAGGAGGCACTACATGAGGCTTGCTTTTGGAGAGACTTTGTACTGGCAGGGAGAGACTTACACATTCAGCTCTCCTTTTTGCAAGACTGCTAGCCAGTGGTGGAAGCTGAAAGTGGGAATGACAACCACTACACTACCACACTTGACACATCATGACACCAAGTCATGAGAATTATTATTTAATTAGGTTACTGTGAAAAGTGTCTTATAATAATTACTCACCATCCTTGCAATGCACTAAAAATCTTTTCAACATCACTTAGCAGATATTTGCTTGAAGCTGGAATTTGTGTGGTGGAGTACTTTTCATGTTGCATATGATACAAAGATAGGTGGAGGGGCAGGCACTGTTCTGGATGCAGGGAGTCTACAGAAGGACTCAGACAGGTTAGGACAATGGGCAAAAAAGTGGCAGAGGTAAGAGCCTACAGAATCTCAAACGCATATCTCCCTCACCCCATCCACCCGCCACCCCACTCAGGATAGGGTTCCCCTTGTCCTCACCTACCACCTCACCAGCCTCTGGGTCCAACTTATAATTCTCCGTAACTTCTGCCACCTCCAACGGGATCCCAATACCATGCACATCTTTCCCTCCCCCCAATTTCTGCATTCCGCAGGGATTGCTCCCTACGTGACTCCCTTGTCCATTCGTGTCCCCCCCATCCCTTCCCACCGATCTCCCTCCTGGCACTTATCCTTGTAAGTGGAACAAATGCTACACCTGCCCTTACACTTCCTCGCTCACCACCATTCAGGGTCCCAGACAGTCCTTCCAGGTGAGGCAACACTTCACCTGGGAGTCGGCTGTTGTGGTATACTGCGTCCGGTGCTCCCGGTGTGGCCTTTTATATATTGGTGAGACCCGAAGCAGACTGGGAGACCATTTTACTGAACACCTATGCACTGTCCGCCAGAGAAAGCAGGATCTCCCAGTGGCCACTCATTTTAATTCCATATCCCATTCCCATTCTGATATATCTATCCATGGCCTCCTCTACTGTCAAGATGAAGCCACACTCAGGTTGAAGGAACAACACCTTATATATCGGCTGGGTAGCCTCCAACCTGATGGCATGAACATTGACTTCTCTAACTTCTGTTAATGCCCTCCTCACCTTCTTATCCCATCCCTGATATATATTTAGCTTTTTCCCCCTTCCCCTTTTTTTCTCTCTCTCTGCCCATCACTTCACCTGTTCTCCATCTCCCTCTGGTGCTCCCCTCCCCCATTCTTTCTCCCTAGGCCTCCCGTCCCATGATCCTTTCCCTTCTCTAGCTCTGTATCCCTTTTGCTAATCACCTTTCTGGCTCTCAGCTTAACCCCACCCCCTCCGGTCTTCTCCTATCATTTTGCATTTCCCCCTCCCCCTCCTACCTTCAAATCCCTTACTAACTTTCCTTTCAGTTAGTCCTGATGAAGGGTCTCGGGCCGAAACGTCGACAGTGCTTCTTCCTATAGATGCTGCCTGGCCTGCTGTGTTCCACCAGCATTTTGTGTGTGTTGCTTGAATTTCCAGCATCTGCAGATTTCCTCATGTTGGCAGAGGGAAGAGTATGGTAATGCAATGTGGTGGAAGGAATAAGGGTGTAGACGATTTTCTAAGCAGGGAGCAAGCTCAGAAATCAGAGGTGCAAAGGGGCTTGTGTGTCTTGTGCAGAATTTCCTAAAACTTTCAGGGTGAGTCAGTGGTAAGGAAAGCAAATGCAATTTCAGCACTCATTTAGAGAACACTCGAATATAAACTCAAAGATGTAAAGCTGAGACTTTATAAGGTAATGCTCAAACCACATTAGGAATATTCTGAACAGATGTGGATCCCTTTTCTCAGAAAGGATGCACTGGCATTGAAGGTTCTCGAGAATGATCCTGGAAAAGAAAGGGTTAATGCATGAGGTGCTTTTGATGGCTTTGGGCCTGTACTCACTGGAGTTTAATGAGAGGAGATCTCATTGAAACTTAACAAATATTGAAAGGCCTAGATAAAGTGTACATGGAAAGGATATTTCCTGTAGTGGGTGAGTCAAGGACCAGAGGGTGTAGCCTCAGTATAGAGGGATGTCCCTTTAGAACAGAGGTGAGCAGGAATTTCTTTAGCTAGAGATGGTGAACCTGTGGAATTCATTGCCAGAAGAGATGGATATGAAAGCCAAGTCATTCGGTATATGTAAAGCAAAGGTTGATAAGTTCTTGATTAGTAAGGGTGTCAAAGGTTACGGGGCTGGGGTGGAAAGACAGAAGAATGTATCTGAGGGTGATGATGTAATGTAGGTACATCAGCAATGATAGAATGGCACAGGAAACATGAGGGGCTGAATGGCTTAATTCTGCTGCTTTCTCTTACAGTCTTATAAGCTCTTTTGCAAAACAACTTTCCAGACTGTTTGATTCAAAATTAATTTTGATTATATTATTATTAGAACAGTTCAATGAGTTCTATCTCCTTCCAAATACCTCTTTATTTTAGTTACAGTTTCTATCAGGGACAAATGGACTGCTCCAGAAGCCGATGCATCAGTTTTAATTTTCTGTGAGACACATTGCATATTCACAGACTGCATCCCTGCTCAGTTTTCCCTTAACAATGCATTTGGAAAAACCTTCAGTTTCTTTTAGGACACTGTGCACTGCTTTAAACTTTGGTTTCTAATATTTTTCCCCATCATCATTTGGTCTCAGACAAGCACATGCCACAGACCAAACAGAATTGGTCAGTGGTATCTCGGTGTGTTTGGAAAGTCAGATGAAGCATTTTTGAAACAAAATGCAAGTTCTCCCACATTGAAATTTATCATTTGTACAGAATTTTATAGGTTTTAAGAAAATATTAATCTTAAGTTGATCTTGGGGTTGATTTTATTTTCATATCGACTAAAACAGAAAATTGAAACCAGTGCATTGGAATTTTTTTCAATGAATTGCAACTGCTTCTCACAAAATGGTCAGCAGATGGAGTAAGTTAACTAAATTTTAGCTTTATAATATAAAAACAGCTATTAGAGTTTGTTTTCATCAGACACGGTTAAATAGAGCGAGAGTGAGTAGTAAGATGTGAGGAAACTATAAATCTTTAACTCACAGAAGGCTGCATTGATCTACTCGAGAAGCATGTGAAATTTACAGCAAAAATCAGTTGTATGGGTCCTGGTAAAAAGAAATCTATTTTCTTACTGTAGACAACTTATCAACATATATATATCTTATTGTTTTAAACCACTGGACATCTACAACTATCCACTTTGCATTCCAACCTAGCAAGGCAGAAGGAACAACTTAATGCCAGAATTCAAGATCACTCATCTGAAGAAGATGATTATGTCCCAGAACCAAAGGTTTCTCCCTGTCATACCTTTGACTCCCTTAATGAAAAGAGATTTTAATGAAAATGGTACTAATTTTTCAATCACTTCCTAACATAATTTAAAGCCTAATTGTGAAAAGTAACAATTTAACTAGCACTTATTGAATGACAAAAGCTACTCATACAGCTGGCGATGTTGAGGTCTGTTTCTATGTTGCTTAAAGGTGACCCACCCTTATGGTCCAAAGGTATTGAGTCTGTGGTGTCAATTTTCTCTTGGGATGAGTCGGCGTTAACAAATAATATAATTTTGCTAGGGTCAATGTGCATTGGATGAATCTTTTACACATGCCCCAGACACCATCATCTATTGCATTTTTGAACCATATGATTTCCCACCATTCAGAGTTCTGGCCATCAACCACTCTACCCCTCCCACTGGACATCTCTATAGATGCGGCTCGTTAATCCCTCGCTAACAACCACTGACATAATGGAGAGAAAACGACCTTTGCAAGGCTCTGTACGTCTAGGATAGATATGACTTGGGTCCCACCAAACCTGGGAGGTTGGGACGTCTCACCCACCTGAACCCTGGTCTGTGTGAATACTGTGTATGTAGTGCCCCCATGAAATTAGGCATCAGCAAGAACTAACAGCCCATACAATTATAATTATAAAGAAAGCATATTTACAAATGTCAGCTTTTTCGATCAGTTAGTAGAGAAAAGAGAAGAAAAAAAAAGGGCCCATTACAGTTAACTCAGTCCAAATGTGCACATAGGTTGGAGCTCACCTTGAAGTTGTCTTTAACTCACCCGCTGGACCCTTGGTCACACCACCTTCCAAATGTTGCTCGAAAACCATCTTGAGCAAACGGGCTTCCCCACGGGAGTATTGATCCTTCCTCCTCAAAGGCATTTATCTGCACTAAGCACTCTGTGTGATAGGGAAGGCATCCTCAGCCATCTTCCCTCTTATCTGCTCCCAGCTCTCGCCAAAAGAATTCAACCCACACCAGTGTCCATCACCAAAAATCTCTCTGCAGAGCGTTCTCTAAAATCTTCTCCCAATTTCACCATCCTGATTGGCTGACACAACATTCCTAAGCTGAACAATAAAGTCCCCAATCTTAGCTCAAACCCGAATAGGCTGAAAACAGAACAGAGTGCTCTTACAGACCTAAAATAAAATATCCAGAGCATGGCAATAAAAATCTTAACCAGGGCGTTACATGTAACTTGCTAAAATGTAGTCCAAAAGGAGAAGTCAGATGAAAGGATGAAGTTGAACTCTCAGACCCACAGTAAAATAGCTAACCATCCTGCATTTTTCCTCACCTTAAAGTGTAAATTCAATATTTCAGATTTGAGAAACTACAGTTTTAAAGGGTGATGCAATGGCATAGTTAGTAGAGCTGGTGCCTCGGAATGCCAGTAGTCCACCTTTAATCCTGACCTCTGGCTGGAGTTTGCAAAGTCGCTCTGTCAGAATGTGGTCTTCCTCCCTCACTCCAAAGCTGTGAAGGTTGGTTGGTTAATAAGTCACTCTAAATTACTAGTGGTGTATGGGTAAGGAATAACAAGTTAGAGAGTTGATGGGAACATTGGGAGAATAAGTTATTGGGAAGATTTGTGGTGAATGAAAGTGTTTTGTGAGATGATATAGACTTGATGGGCCAAATGGGAATATCCCATGTTCCAAGGAAAGCATGGATACAAATCGTGTTTGGGAGCTGGATTAATGGAATCTTTGAGATGAACAAAGAGACCTCATATATGCTCTGTTTGCTTGGAAAAATGTGCACCAAGAAAAAAAAACATGAAAGAAAGGATCCTTAGAAATGAGGGAAAGATGTTCCTTTCAGTGGGATTGGTGCTATCAGCGTGAATTTTCCACAGTTTCCCCGTAACAGTGTGTCTTTCCTCCAGGTTTTCTAGTTTCCTCCAACTCAAAGCTATGCAGGTTGGTAAGATAATTTGACAATGTAAATTGCTCATAATGTGTATATGAGTAGTAAATCTGCCAGTGGTCCAAAGGGCCTGTTTTTATGCTGTCTCTCCGTGACTATGACTATGACTTCCCTACTTCAGATATATTTGGTGCATACAATAAAGGCAACCGACCTCAAGGCAGAATCCTATGGGAAATTGCTGCACAAGAAACAAAGAATAGTATTGCACAAAAATAAGCATTTAGGCCACAAAGTTGTGTGAACTTATTAAGCTAATATTATCTAAACCCCTCTGCCTCTACGTAGTCCATATCCCTCCATTCTCTGCATATTCACATTCCATCTAAGAGTCTCTTAAACACCTCTATTGTATCTGCATTCACCACCACTCCTCTGTGTACATTCCAGGCACCTACTACTCTGTGTATTAAAAACAATCCTGCCCCACTCATCTTTAAACTTTCCCTTTGTTACTCTAAATGCATGCTATTAGACATTTTGACTCTGAAAAAAAATCTGCTGTCTACTCCACCTATGCCTCTTAAAATTTTATAAATGTAAATCAGGTGAAATCTCAGCCTCTACTGCTCCAGAGAAAATAACCCTACATTGTCTAGCCTCTCTTCATTTTCAGCATTTCTGATAAACCTGCTCACATCTCTACTATCCTTCTAACTAGTTTAATGCATATAGAAAGGTATGAATTCAAATTGCAAATTAAACTAAAAATCACTGACCATATGGGCTGGGTTAGTGTTCATGGATCAAATTATTAGAATTCTAACGTGTTATTTACTGACATCCAAAATTAATTTCAGCTTGAGCAGCCAGAGCATTTCCTGCAATTGCTTTTCTTCCTATCCCCATTCATCCAGATTTTCAAAGAATTTATCCTTGGTAAGATAATTTACAGGGAAAAGCAAAATTACTTACAAGTATTGTCAATGTCAACTATTACTTCTCATCACCTGAAATTACTTGATAACATTCCACATACTTTTAAATTACTTGTCGCTTTTCAAGTTATGAGAATGTCAAATTCAACACGGAAAAAAAACTTAAGTCATTACTCGGTGTCCTTGCCATAAACTCCAACACTAATAACACTCTCTGCTCCTGTTAATCGGTTTTGCCTGAAAGGAAATTTTGAATCCCAGTGTCTTATTTTCCTGGACTTGAGCATTAACTCATACACTTTGATTATGCTTTCTGTACGATTTCCCTTCTTCTGTCTTTGAGAAATTCTAAAATGTTCTCTTTACTGAGCATTAACTGCTCAGTATGAACCTAATATTTGTATTTTAAAATACAAATTAAGAATAAATCAATTTGCATTGTATAAACCCAGCATACTGAATATAGGAAATGTACAGTGCATATAAAGAGTATTCACTCCCCTTGCAAGTTTTCATGTTTTATTGTTTTACAACATTGAATCACAGTGGATTTAATTTGGATTTTTTTGACCCTGATCAACAGAAAAAGAGTCTTTCATGTCAAAGTCAAAACAGATTTCTACAAAGTGATCTAAAATAATTACAAATAGAAATCACACAATAATTGATAACCTAACTATTTACACCATTTAATATGACACAACAAATCATTATTGGTGTAACCAATTGGTTTTAGAAGTCACATTATTACTTAAACAGAGATCACCATGTGATTAGGGTGTTTCAATTGATTATAGTAAAAATACATCTGTATCTATAAAGTCCAACTATCTCCTGGCAAAACCTACACCATGAAGACAAAAGAACACTCCAAGCAACTTGAAAAGCAGAAGTCAGGAGATGGATACAAGAAAATTGGCAAGTCACTGAATATCCCTTGGAGTACAGTTAATCATCAAGAAATGGGAAGAATATGACACAGCTGTAAAGCTGCTTAGAGCACGTCTTCCTCAAAAACTGAATGACTGTGCAAGAAGGGAACTAGTGACGGAGGCCATCAAGAGACCTATGACAACTCTGGAGGAATTACAAGCTTCAGTGGCTGAGATGGAGAGACTGCATACAATGACTGTTGCTTGGGTGCTTCACAAGTTGTAGCTTTATGGGGAAGTGCCAAAAAGAAAGCCATTGTTGGAAAAAAAACTCACATGAAATCTTGCCTAGAGTTTGCCAGAAGGCAGTTGGCAGAAGGCAGTTGGCAGACTCTGAAGTCAGCTGGAGGGTTTTATGGTCTGATGAAAACAAAATTGAGCTTTTTGGCCATCAGACTAAATGCTATATTTGGCATTAGCCAATCACCATACATCATCCAAAACACACCATCGATACCACTAAAAAACTATCATTTCGCATTCCCCCCCCCACCACCACTTTCAAATCTCTTACTATCTTTCCTTTCAGTTAGTCCTGACGAAGGGTCTTGGCCTGAAACATCGACAATGCTTCTTCCTATAGATGTTGCCTGGCCTGCTGCGTTCCACCAGCATTTTGTGTGTGTTGCATCCATACCACTAGGCATGGTGGTGGCTGAATCATGCTGTGGGAATGCTTCACTACCTGGAAGGCTTGTGAAGGTAGAGAGTAAAATGAATGCAGCAAAATACAGGGAAATCCTGGAAGAAAACCTGATGCAGTCTCCAAGAGAAGATTGTTAATCAGAAAGACAATGACCCCAAGCATAAAGCCAAAGCTAAACAGGAATGGCTTAAAAAAACACAGTTAATGTCCTGGAGTGGCCAAGTCAAAGTCCAGACTTCAATCCAATTGCGAATTTGTGGGTGGACTTGAAATTTGTGACTATTCACTTAAGATCTCCATGTAATCTGACAGAGTTTGAGCAGTTTTGTAAAGAAGAATGGGGAAAAATTGTAGTGTCCAGATGTGCAAAGCTGATATAGAGTCCTATCTACACAGACTCAAGGCTCTAATTGCTGTCAAAGGTCCATCTACTAATTACTGACTTGAAGGGGATGAATACTTATGCAATGATATTATGTTTTCTATTTGTATTTAATTTAGATCACTTTGTAGAGATCTGTTTTCTCTTTGACATGAGTCTTCTTCTGCTGTTCAGTGTCAAAAAAGCCAAATTAAATTCACTGCGATTCAATGTAGTAAAACAATAAGACATGAAAACTCAAGGAAATCTGCAGATGCTGGAAATTCAAACAACACACACAAAGTGCTGGTGGAACGCAGCAGGCCAGACAGCATCTATAAGGAGAAGCACTGTCGACATTTCGGGCCGAGACCCTTCGTCAGGACTAACCGAAAGGAAAGATAGTAAGAGATTTGAAAGTAGTGGGGGGAGGAGGAAATGCGCAATGATAGGAGAAGACTGGAGGGGGGGTGGGATGAAGCTAAGAGCTGGAAAGGTGATTGGCGAAGGTTATACAGAGCTGGAGAAGGGAAAGGATCATGGGACGGGAGGCCTCGTGAGAAAGGGGGGGGGGGGAGCACCAGAGGGAGATGGAGAACAGGCAAACAACTACATATGTCAGGGATGGGGTAAGAAGGGGAGGAGGGGCATTAATGGAAGTTAGAGAAGTCAATGTTCATGCCATCAGGTTGGAGGCTGGTTGTTTATTCTCTCTCTCTGCCCATCACTCTGCCTGTTCCCTATCTCCCTCTGGTGCTTCCCCGCTCCCTCCCTCTCTTTCTTTCTCCCGAGGCCTCCTGTCCCATGATCCTTTCCCTTCTCCAGCTCTGTATCACTTTCGCCAATTACCTTTCCAGCTCTTAGCTTCATTCCACCCCCTCCGGTCTTCTCCTATCATTTCACATTTCCCCCTCCCCCCACTACTTTCAAATCTCTTAGTATCTCTCCTTTTAGTTAGTCCTGACGAAGGGTCTCGGCCCAAAACATTGACAGTGCTTCTCCTTATAAACATGAAAACTTCTGGGGTTGGGGGGGAGATACTTTTTAATAGACACTGTATACTGTAAATATGTTGCACAAATTCCTTTTTGCCAATACTGTTGCCTCCCCACTCACATTTGGCACTGAAATTTGAGATTTTGATTTTCTTTAAAGGAGAACAGAAAGTGCAGGCAACACAATGGAACAACAGTCAGCACTTTTGGATTGAAGTTCCAGGGGCATGTGTTTGATCCTGATCTCTGATGTTGTCTGTAGGGGAGAGTGCATGTTCTCTCAATGACAGTGTGTCTTTCCTCTATGTTTACAAACACATTTTTTTCCACATTCCAAAGACATGCTAGTATATTAATTGGCCACTGTAAGTTACCCTTTGACATAAATTAATTGCTTATAATGAGTAATTACTGGGCATGTGTGTGACAGAAGATGTTTAACAGGTCAGAGAAATAAGAGAGGGTACAGGACCAGTAAGATTAATCTCCATGAGCTAAGGTTCATCTCTTGGTTGAAATGGCATTCTCTGACACTATAAGGTCATACATAGCAGAACCTTTAAACTGAAGTGCCTTGCTAACAAATACTCTTTCCTCAACAAACAGGAAGATTTTTACCTTTATATTTTAACATTCACCTGTAGATAATTTACACCGCTGAATCTACAGACTCACTTTCAAGGACTTTATGTAACTCATGTTCTCAGTGTTATCTTTATTGTGGTTTGTCTTCTCTTGTATTTTGGTTGTTAGTCAGTCTTTTTTTCAAACATGTAGTTTATCATAAATTTTTTTGTATTTCTTTAGTTTTCCCTGGTTTCTGTGGCTGCGTAAGTCTAGGGAAGGCACTCTCAAGTCTCACCAAACCCGTGAGATTGAGACGGCTCTCCCACCCCAAACACCAGTTTGTGTGGACGTTGTGTAATTTGCTACCCTGTTACAAATTAGCGCCACAAAAGAACAGACAGCACACTGCATATGATTAAAGGAATTATATTTATGAATCTTACTTAAAAGGTTAGTAAAGAATAACAAAAGGGGCTCATTCTAATTAAACAGCCAAATGTGCACAAATTGGAGCTCAACTTGAACTTGTCTGTCAGTCATGTGCTGGGCCCTTGGTCAAAGTGAAAGCACACACTACCTTACGAACATCGCTCAGAATCCACCTCCAACAAATAGTTCTCCCACCGGATCTTATGCTACAAGCGGTTCTCCCCAGCGCCTTCTCTCTCCATCTCTCGACAAGCAAAAGCCCCAAGCTGAACCTTAGTGTCCTGCACCAGAGAAACCTCCCCTTAATCAGACCATCCTAATTGGATGGCACGCATTTCTCCTCATCTCCTATCTTCAATAATAACCCAGACAAACTGAAAACAGAACAGACTGCTCTTACAGAACTGCTAAATGAAATGCATACTGCATAACAGTAAAAATATGAATCAGGGCATTACACCTGCAAAGAAAATGAATATCAAGATAGCATGTGGTAACATACATAATTTGATAATATATTCACTTTAAACACTTTCCAACAAGTAACGGTCAATTTTCCTTACACATTCAAACAAAAATACTTCCGAGTTTAATTTTTTTCTCCCAGTTTCATACATTTGCTCAGTAATTGGTATATTATTGTCACATGTACCGAGACACATTGCGAAGTTTTTATTCAAACAGATTATTCCGTACATAGGTACAACAAGGTAATATGAAGGGGGTAAAATGGTAAAGTTATACAGCAGTTATAGAGAAAGTGCAGTGCAGGTAGCAGAAAAGCAAATTAATAAAAAAGTAATTTAGCACTGAATCTGCCTGGCTGTGACGCACTTTTATCAATTTTAGTTCTGAATGCTATTTGCTTACTTTTATTATTTACGTGATTTGTTTTGTTTTAGACCTCTCTGCACATTGGATGTTTGACGGTCTTTTGTTTTAATGGGTTCTATTGGGTCTCTTTGTTTTGTGGCTACCTGTAAGGAGACAAATCTCAAGGTTGCATAAAATATAAAATACTTTGACAATAAATGCACTTAGTACTTTTTTTTAAAAAGTAAAGGACACTATTATTTTTCAATCAACTGCTCATACTTTTATATTCTATTAAAGTGCTTCACAACCGGCTAAACTGATAACAAATTAAGGCAAATACAATTAAAAGTTGCTGGCTGAGATGTATTCCTCCTTCAGCGAATGCCAGTTGCAGTTCTTACCAACGGAAGCTACAAAGGAGTCATTGTTAAGCACTAATTTTAAATATTTCTGCTTCTCAGTCAATCCCTCAAGACAACATGTTTGCTCTCTGGTTTCAATGACACTGAAACAGGTCATGAAGCCATTGCAAGAACCAGATTATTTTACAGATGCAGCAGGAGCTTGCCCATTATTATCACACTAACAATGAAAGCTTAGACTTTCTTCTGCAAAAACAGCTGAGCTGTTAATAACAAGTTTATGTTTAATTGCCTTACACAAGCATATAGCAAAATGAAACAATGTGTCTCTAGGCTAACAGTGCAAAACACAGTACAGTTACACACAGCATGTACAGTTACAATGCTAAATACAGTCACAAGAATATTTGCACAAATCTGAGTGGCATGGTGTGAAGATTAATGGTGCAAAAGACGTCATCGGGGAGCTATGTTTCTGCAAGAACAAGCACGCAGCAGTTCCTCATCTCCTGCAGCTGCAGACGAAGGCAATCCAGCTTATCTTCTGGGAGCAAACACTGGAGGCCAGCATTGATGAGAAAGCCAGCCAGCACCTAAACCAGCACGGATTCCAGCGTGCACACCACCTCCAGGGCCTCTTCCCCTGGGTGGCTGTAAAAGGTGACATCGCGGCATGAGGGTTTGATCCAAGTAATAATTGAGGTCATGTACATCCCCCACAGTTGGTCTTGCCAATGAACTGGACTTGCCCTATTATACATTACAAATGTACAACAGGGTCTTGCGATCACATATTAAGTCATAACCTTTGCAAAATAAACTCTGTGAATAAACTGATTGATACAATTTTTTTTTTAAATCATTGATTTACACTAAGGGATAATTTTCAGTCACCAATTAATCTACCAGCACATCGTTATGATGCAGAGCAAACTCGTGCATGTAGAAGAAACACACACTGTGGCAGAGAGAATATGCAAATTCCCCTCAGACAACATGTGTTCAGGATCAAACCTATGATTTTTGAACTCCAATTGTGGAGTCTTATCTCTGAGGCAAATTAATCTTACCTTATTTTTTAAATATAGAGCTTATTGTTTTTTTTCTCTATTTAGGTTTCTCTTAAAGACCTTTATCCTTTCTTTGCTTTATGTTTATAATTTAAGCATATTTGTGATTTTCTGTTTTTAACTTTCTCCTTTGTTTTCAACTTTCTCCTTTGTTTTCAGTGAGGACACATCAGTCTGACTGGTTTTTGCCAAATCTAGCTTGTAGAAGTAACAGATTCCATGTGGAAGGTAAGGCAACTTAAAAGCAGTTTGCTCTCAGCAGCTCTCTGAACTACAGGGGGTGGATTTTACAGAGGTTAAGAGGATAAGAAGATTGAAGCCAGTGAGTTGGAAGTCTAGGCCTAATGGCAGAATCCCTGGGTTTGCAAATCCACCGGGAAAGTCGGAGGCCCAGAGTCTGCGAGTCCACCAGGAAGGATGGAGGCCCAGTGTCTGCGAGTCCACCGGGAAGGCCGGAGGCCCAGCGTCTGCGAGTCAACCGGGAAGGTCGGAGGCCCAGCGTCTGCGAGTCCACGGGAAGGTCGGAGGCCCAGCGTCTGCGAGTCCACCGGGAAGGTCGGAGGCCTAGAGTCTGCGAGTCCACCGGGAAGGTCGGAGGCCCAGCGTCTGCGAGTCCACCGGGAAGGTCGGAGGCCCAGCGTCTGCGAGTCCACCGGGAAGGATGGAGGCCCAGCGTCTGCGAGTCCACCGGGAAGGCCGGAGGCCCAGCGTCTGCGAGTCCACCGGGAAGGCCGGAGGCCCAGCTGTGGTGAACTATGTGCCTGTCGGGACACGCCCCTGCTGACTGCTCCTGTGGCTCCTCCCACAGGCCCCTGTATAAAGGAGACCTGCGGCCTGAAGATCGGCCTCAGTCTCCAGGACCTTGTATGATAGACACTCACTCCTGGTTCCTTCTTCCAGTCAATAAAAGCCGATATCTCGCCTACGTCTCAGTGTGAGTTATTGATGGTGCATCAATTTTATTGACTGGAAGTTTTAAAACATGGAACCCGTTTTGCGTCCGGACCGGTTGGATTTGGACCCTCAAGACCCTGACGCGGCTCTCGCTTTTGAACACTGGCTTGCATGCTTCCAATCGTACTTGGCGGAGCTTCGTGCGACTGAACCCGAGGTTATGCACAGAATCCTACTCTCGAGGGTCTCCTCCAAAGTTTACTCCTTTATCCGGGACCTGCCGACCTACGAAGGGGCACTGGACGCCCTCAAACGACAGTACCTGCGGCCGGTGAACACTGTCTACGCAAGACATCGCTTAGCTACCCGGCAACAGCGGCCTGGCGAATCGTGCGCTGAGTTTCTCCGAGCACTACAGACACTCGTCCGAGCTTGTGACTGCAAGACGCTCACGGCAGAACAGCATGCGGAGCTGCTGGTGCGAGACGCCTTTGTGACGGGACTGAGGTCAGTGTACATGCGCCAGCGGCTGCTGGAGAACTCGGATCTTACCTTAAGCTCGGCGATAGAGAAGGCCAACGCCCTAGAAGCTGCGCGGCATAACGCCGACGCTGTCCAGTCGCGCGACTCCCCGCCGGTTTCGTGGACGCCTCAGACCCCGCCACCGCCGGCTCCCGGGAGCGAATTCGCCAACGCCGCCGCCAGTCGCCATTCCACGAGCTCCCCGACCCAGACCACGGCTGTGGCCCGTAAGAAACTCGTGCTTTGTTATTTCTGTGGCCAAAAGAAACATCCTCGACAACGCTGTCCAGCGCGAGAAGCGACCTGCTCCAGCTGCGGAAAGCGGGGCCATTTCGCCAAGGTCTGTAAGTCTCAACCTCGAGCGGAGTGCAGCGCTGCGGGTGAAACGTGGGGGCCGCCATCTTGCATGCCGGGATGTGGGCGGCCATCTTTGTCGACGTCAGCACGCCCCGCCCCCGATCCTCGGATGCTGACCGGGTACCCCGGATGTGAGCGGCCATCTTTGTCGGCGTCAGCATGCCCCGCCCCCGACCCTCCGATGCTGACCGGGTACCCCGACGGCGATCCAACTCTGGCCACTGTGACTCTCGACCAAAGCGCCCCACACCAGCTTGCAAGATCCATGATGGACATCCAGGTGGAGGGGCACTGGACTGGATGCCTGTTTGACACGGGCAGCACTGGGAGTTTTATTCACCCGGACACAGTGCAACGCTGCGGACTTGCAACGCGGCCGGTCAGTCGGAGGTTCCATTTGGCCTCTGGGTCGCAGTCCGCAGACATCCGGGCGGGTTGTGTAGCGACTTTGGTGGTGCAAGGCACAGTATATCGGGACTTTGAACTGCTGGTCATGCCTAATCTGTGTGCACCTGTGCTATTGGGGCTGGACTTCCAGAGCCATCTCGAAAGTGTGACTATGGTATACGACGGGCCCCTCCCACCACTCACTGTCAAGAATCCTCAGTTTTGTGGGACTTCTTCACATACCCCGCTACTGACCACACACACACACGGACACACACATCCCATCCAGAACCAGGCCAACAGCTGCGCTACCGACACTTGCAGCCTCTCCACTCTCAAGATCCCTCCCCCACCGCTGTTCGCCAACCTGACCCCCGACTGTAAACCTGTGGCAACCAAAAGCAGGAGGTACAGCGCGGGGGACCGGGCCTTCATTCAGTCGGAGGTGCAGCGGCTGCTCAGGGAGGGGATCATTGAGCCGAGCACAAGCCCTTGGAGGGCCCAGGTGGTTGTTGTTCGGACTGGGCAGAAAAATAGGATGGTGGTGGACTATAGTCAAACCATCAATAGGTTTACGCAGCTTGACGCATACCCCCTACCCCTCATCGCGGATATGGTCAACCAGATTGCTCAGTATAAGGTGTACTCGACAATAGATCTGAAATCCGCTTATCACCAGCTCCCCATCTGCCCAGAGGACCGCCCCTACACCGCCTTCGAGGCGGGCGGCCGGCTCTATCACTTCCTGCGCGTCCCTTTCGGTGTCACGAATGGTGTCTCTGTCTTCCAGAGGGAAATGGACCAGATGGTGGACCAGTACCAACTGCAGGCCACATTTCCCTATCTGGATAACATCACCATCTGTGGTCATGACAGGCCAGATCACGACGCCAACCTCCAACGGTTTCTCCAAGTGGCCGCAGCTCTGAACCTTACTTATAACAGGGACAAGTGTGTTTTTGGTACCACCCGCCTTGCTATACTTGGGTATGTCGTGGAAAACGGGGTTATTGGGCCTGATCCCGAACGTATGCGCCCCCTGTTAGAGCTCCCTCTTCCCACCACTCTCAAGGCCCTCAGACGGTGCCTGGGGTTTTTTTCCTATTACGCCCAATGGGTCCCCCATTACGCAGACAAGGCTCGCCCCCTGGTCAAGTCTACCTCGTTTCCCCTCTCTGCTGAGGCCTGCGCGGCCTTCAACTGCATTAAAGCGGACATTGCCAAAGCTACGATGCATGCAGTGGACGAGACCGCTCCCTTCCAAGTGGAGTGTGATGCCTCCGATTTCGCTCTGGCTGCTACCCTCAATCAGGAAGGCAGACCAGTAGCATTCTTTTCTCGCACCCTCCAAGGCTCTGAAATTCGGCACTCCGCGGTGGAGAAAGAAGCCCAGGCCATAGTGGAGGCTGTTAGGCACTGGAGGCACTATCTTGCTGGCAAAAGATTCACTGTGCTGACCGACCAGCGCTCGGTTGCGTTCCTGTTCAGCAACCAACAGCGGGGCAAGATCAAAAATGATAAGATTTTGCGGTGGAGGATAGAACTCTCCACCTACACCTATGATATCCTGTACCGGCCTGGCAGACTCAATGAGCCCCCTGATGCCCTATCCCGGGGAACATGTGCTAGCACACAGCTCGACCAGCTGTACGCCCTTCATGCACAACTTTGCCATCCGGGGGTCACCCGATTTTACCATTTTGTGAAAGCTCGGAACCTGCCGTACTCCCTGGAGGACATCAGGACGATGACCAGGGACTGCCAAATTTGTGCCGAGTGCAAACCGCACTTCTACTGTCCTGACACGGCACAACTTGTCAAGGCCACCCGCCCTTTTGAACGCCTGAGTGTTGACTTTAAGGGCCCCCTTCCCTCCACTGACCGCAATGTCTATTTTCTCAGTGTTATTGACGAGTTCTCACGGTTCCCCTTTGCCATCCCCTGCCCCGACACCACTGCCACGTCCGTCATAAAAGCCCTGCGCCAGCTCTTCACTCTGTTCGGGTATCCCTGCTATATCCACAGTGATAGAGGGTCCTCCTTTATGAGTGAGGAGCTGCGCCAGTACTTGCTAGCTAGGGGCATTGCTACCAGTCGGACCACGAGTTATAATCCCCGGGGTAATGGCCAGGTAGAGCGGGAGAATGCCACAGTGTGGAAGGCCACACTTTTAGCCCTTAAGTCCAAAGGGTTGCCGGTCTCTCGATGGCAGGAGGTCCTCCCTGAGGCACTGCACTCTATCCGCTCTCTGTTATGTACGTCCACCAATGCCACCCCTCACGAACGCCTATTCTCTTTTCCCAGGAAGTCTGTCACTGGGACCACCCTACCAGTTTGGCTGACGTCCCCGGGGCCAGTGCTGCTCCGGAAACATGTGAGGAGCAATAAATACTCCCCGCTGGTGGAGAGGGTTCACCTTCTCCATGCGAACCCCCAGTATGCTTACGTGGTCTTACCTGATGGGCGGGAGGACACGGTCTCCATCCGCGACCTGGCACCCGCAGGTGCAGCAGACCACTACCCTGAACACTCTCCGGTAACTGTGAACCCTGCACCAGAGGTGACACCGTACTCACCAGGCCCTACACAGACTCCTCACGACACTTGTATACCGGGCGTTTCGTACGCATTTATACCAGGCGCCTCGCACATGCATGAGGGATCACCGGCGCCTAGTGGGCAAGAACACGCGCAACCCCCGTCCCCTGTGCAATCGCCAATGTTGCCGGCACCTATGCGGTCACAGCCGGTGCTACGTAGATCGCAGCGACAGATTCGACCGCCTGATCGGCTTGACTTGTAAGAACCTTCGCTACATGAGGACTTTTTCAAACGAAGGGGGGGTGAATGTGGTGAACTGTGTGCCTGTCGGGACACGCCCCTGCTGACTGCTCCTGTGGCTCCTCCCACAGGCCCCTGTATAAAGGAGACCTGCGGCCTGAAGATCGGCCTCAGTCTCCAGGACCTTGTATGATAGACACTCACTCCTGGTTCCTTCTTCCAGTCAATAAAAGCTGATATCTCGCCTACGTCTCAGTGTGAGTTATTGATGGTGCATCACCAGCGTCTGCGAGTCCACCGGGGAGGCCGGAGGCCCAGCGTCTGCGAGTCCACCGGGGAGGCCGGAGGCCCAGCGTCTGCGAGTCCACCGGGGAGGCCGGAGGCCCAGCGTCTGCGAGTCCACCGGGGAGGCCGGAGGCCCAGCGTCTGCGAGTCCACCGGGGAGGCCGGAGGCCCAGCGTCTGCGAGTCCACCGGGGAGGCCGGAGGCCCAGCGTCTGCGAGTCCACCGGGGAGGTCGGAGGCCCAGCGTCTGCCAGTGCACCGGGGAGGTCGGAGGCCCAGCGTCTGCCAGTGCACCGGGGAGGTCGGAGGCCCAGCGTCTGCCAGTGCACTGGGGAGGTCGGAGGCCCAGCGTCTGCGAGTCCACCGGGGAGGACGGAGGCCCAGCGTCTGCGAGTCCACCGGGAAGGACGGAGGCCCAGCGTCTGCGAGTCCACCGGGAAGGACGGAGGCCCAGCGTCTGCGAGTGCACCGGGAATGTCGGAGGCCCAGCGTCTGCGAGTGCACCGGGAAGGATGGAGGCCCAGCGTCTGCGAGTCCCCCGGGAAAGTCGGAGGCCCAGCGTCTGCGAGTCCACCGGGAAAGTCGGAGGCCCAGCGTCCAGTCCCTGAGGGCTGGTGGCCTGTCATGGGGTTAGAGGGCTGTCTGGGTGGGAGGAAGTACAGGGGTTTGCTATTCTGTTGTTGTTGCTCATGTTACAATGCCGAATATAAGGGGCATACTATGTTGGTGCTGGAATAGGTGGCGACACTTGCAGGCTGCCCCCAGCATGTTCTTAGGTTGTGTTGGATGTTAATGCAAACGACACAATTCACTGTATGTTTTAATGTACATGTGATAAATAAATAAAAGTGAATCTGAGCACTGTAACTTTATCCCTAATTGTAAAATATAGGCATTGTGTCCGGAGTTCTGTGACGGCAGCATAAAATAATGAAACAGATTGTGAATACACAATTGCAGTTCATCACAGCCACTTTACATCAAAAAGTGCCTCAACCAAGTGTTCAAATTGATATGAACCTTTCTTAGTTTCCATTTTGATTCTATCATAGGTTAATACAACTCAGAGTATCTATGCCCATGTTGGGTATTGAGTACCTAGTTATTTCACCTCCTCTTCCACACTTGGTCCATAGCCTTCAATTGGAATTCCAGTGTTCGTCTACTTTCTTAATTGTTTTTCTTTTTTTTGGTCATGTACCCTGTGACAGGCTAAAGAACCAGCAGAAATGGAAAACACTTTGGAGACTGGTATTGCTATTAACTAATAACGTTTATTAGTAACTACACAATACAGTAATATACGTACAGATAAATCAAACAGTTAACAATGATTATAGATATATATGTGTGGAAATAGAAAACCAGGCCTTTTCAAACCCAGGAATGAATGGATACAGTCTTACGATGATGAAGAAAGTTCAGTTCAGTTTGTGGTGTTTAGTGGGGGAGAGAGGGGGGAAGAGAGGGGGGAAGAGAGGGGGGAAGAGAGGGGGGAAGAGAGGGGGGAAGAGAGGGGGGAAGAGAGGGGGGAAGAGAGGGGGGAAGAGAGGGGGGAAGAGAGGGGGGAAGAGAGGGGGGAAGAGAGGGGGGAAGAGAGGGGGGAAGAGAGGGGGGAGAGAGAGATGTGTAGGTCTTTGGGTGAGCTGGTGCCGTCGATCTTCCCGTTGTCCTCCGAAATCCTTTTAAAGTCACTGACTGTGACCATTACAAAGGCGACCGTTCCTCTGTGGTGGAATTATCAACCCAGGCCAGGGCTGGACACACAAATGACTCCCCACTGGTCACACCTTTTCTGCACTGCAAGAGCCACTGATCGATTTCCCCAAATTGATCCTCCAAAAACCCACCTTCCTGTGGGCACAACAAAGCTCATGTAGTTTCCAAAACCATGTCTGTGCCTGGATCCAGCAGCTGACCTGGTATTTATTTCAGCGTGCTGAACACCAGCTGTCCATCAAACTGCTCCATCCTTCTCTCTCTCTGTAAGGACTCACAAGCAGGCAGTGTCCTTGTAGAAATGTAAACAAACTGCTGAGAAACCATAACGTTAATCTTCTGAGCATTCTTCGCCTCTCTCTTAATAACAAGATCTCTGCATTGGACACCTCCCTCTCTCTTTTTAGAAGCACAGATCATAGGGTCAACTCAGGACCCTGTCACATTTTAAAAAGAGTCTCTGCTCTTTCGGCCATGCATTCCACAGTCCAATTACCCTTAGGCATTCTTCCCAGATCCCTACTGAACTTCCTACCCCTAAACCTCAGCCTATACCCTCTAGTTTTAGATATTTCTGCTATGGAAACAAGTTTCCAATTAACTACAACAACAATGACCAATTCCCTCATGACATATTGCAAGTCTGAATTTCCCTCCCACCACCAAGTGTAAGTCCACACTTCCTAGTCCCTGTGACACCAATGCCACCATCAAGTGCCAGCAACCTTCTACTAACTCCCACTGCGTCTACCAAATACTGGTCTCCTGATCTCAATCCCACCCCACCAAATGCTAGTTTTTCCAAACACTGCTGGGTCTATGCACCCCACTATTACAATCTTTTTGAACATTAATTCAGGATTACCAGTGGCTTGTTTGAGATCCGGAAAATTTTCATTCGAGAGTAGTTAATCAGACAGCTGTTGCTGCCATACTTCCACATCTTTCTAACCCAATCATTGGAGCACACTGGGAACTCTAAATCATTCTGCAGTCACTGTAAATTTAAACATACCAAAACTTTCTCTAATGTTAAAGTATACTTTTGTTTCACTGCACATTACATTTCCTATGTAAAATTAGGAAAAAAGATCAGAAAATGTTGGAAATACTCAGCAGGCCAGGCAGCATCTGAAGGTGTGGAAAGAGAAACAGAGTTAACATTTCAGGTTGAGTCAGAAGTGGGAATTAAAGAAAAAAACACAAGTTAGACGTACAAAAAAAGCTGGATGAACTCAGCAGGTCGGGCAGCATGCGTTGAAAGGAGCAGTCAATGGATGCTGCCTGGACTGCTGAATTCATCCAGCTTTTTTGTACGTCTTGATTTGACCACAGCATCTGCAGTGTACTTTGTGTTTAAAAAACAAGTTAGTTTTAAATTGCAGATAAGGCAAAATAGCCATTGGATAAAGGGATTATCTACGGCCAGGTGAGGCCAAGGTTGCTGTGGTTGATGGGTTTATGGCAGCAGAGAACGATTGGGGTAAAATACCATACTGTGCTGATGGAAAGAGAAAAAGAAAACTGAACGATATTGCAAATGGCTAACTCACAGAAGTCGCCAATTCTGACACCGAGAGAAAGCAGGTTGCCTGAAGCTGGAGGAATTCCTATTCAGTCCTGCAAATGATTTCCATTTCGTATGGCTCTGACATTAACTAGTTCTCTTTTCGAAGATGCTCTCCGTCCTGTTTCCATTGTGGTGTAGTTCCTGTGTGTGAGCAGGTCGCCAGCAATGCCCGCGGCTTGAGCGCGGTTTCGATGCGGCGAGTGGAGGGAAGCAGCGAGCTCTCCCGTTCCCTAGTAATGCGCATTGTGCCGTGGGGTCCGGGAGCTTCGAGGTGGAGGTTGCCGGTATTAACTCTGTCCGTTTAAAGCTGTTGGTGCAGCACACTGAACGATGTGAACGTGCACACGTTCGCTCCTGCTTTTGTGTTTATCTCCTTTTGATATTCAATCACTCAGACAACCCCTCCTCCCACCTTTTAACTGCATTTAAAGTCAAGAGAAGCAGCAAAGGAAAACAGGACAGCGCTAAAGTGGACAACTGGCTGCAATCTGCTTCGAGTTTACATTTTGGCCGCTTTAGTTGTGAGAGTGATTAAGATAAAATATAGCGAACGACAATTTGGCGCTCTTCGAGATTCGGTTCATTTTATTGGCTTTTTTCTTTGAGGAGATGGGCTGGAAAATGAGAAATATATCTTCTCTGAGTGCGGCAGTATTCCTTTGCTTGCTCGGGGTCACTTCAGCGTCTGAGCTCAGCTGTGAGGAGGTGAAGAAAGTTTTCGAACTGCGTCAAATCGGACCATCCAAGTGGCTGCCGGGGACACCCAGAGCTGGTGAGCACAATCGGACTTTAGACAAAAATCAGTACACAAAATTGTCCACAAATAACGAAACGTTTTATGCGTCATTTATAGAGTTTTTGCTTGAGACGGTTTAAAATGCACGTGTTTCCTTATCCCTGTGCTGCCCCGACACGTGCAAGTAGCGTTTCCAAGAAGGTTCTGTCGGTAAGTTCAGTGCTAAGGAAAATTCGTATTTAATTTTACTTCTCCGTTCAATCCATCGGGTCTGGCCGTTTTCGGACCACTTCCCTCTATCACGTGCCCGTCAATTCTCGATCATTCTATACTTCTATTGTCTGTTAAAATGTTTCCATGAAATTTCTTATTGAGTATCTTCTTATTGAGTTCCTAATAACATTATATGCATGATGGTACAAATAAATTACAGTCAATGAAAAGACTTTTATTTCAAAATAAAATTTATAAATGTATAAAATGTATAAATGTATATAATGTATAAAATTTACAAGAACTACCATGCATTCTCTTTATATTCATTCTGTCATCAGTTCAGTATATTCTGTTCACATTGTACAGCTGCCACTCACTTTACCTCTTTTTAAAAAATGCACCCATGAAGTGTTAGCTTCATGGTTAGTATAACACTTTACAGTACAGGCAGTCTGGGTTTAATTCCCACCGCTGCCTGTAAGGAACTTGCATGATCTCCCAAACTCCAACCTGCAGTTTCCTCCTGCTGGTCGGTAGGTTAATTGGTCATTAGTTGGTAAATTGTCCTGTGATTAGGCTAGCGGTGGTTGCTGGGTGGCATGGCTGGAAGGGCCTTCTCCATGTTGTGTTGCAATAACTAAACAAACATACTCTGATAGAACACACTACATCCATACCCGAAGTGGAAGTAGACATAGTGATAATAAACCTGATCCTGGTTCTGAAATTTTCCAATGGAAATTACAATCTATATATATTAATTATAACACTTATGAGAGTGATGTTTGTTGTGTCAAATGGAGGTTACTGGTATTGCTAAAAAAAAGGGACTTCTTTTCCTCCACCATCAATGCTGCCCTCTACCATTTCACACACATTTGTTCTTACCTTATCCTCCCTCCACCCAACCAGGGATACTGTTCCTCTTGTCCTCACCTACCACCACACCAGCCTCTGCATTCAGTAAATAATTCTCTGAAACTTTCGCCACCTCCAACAGGATCCCACCCACCACTAAGCACGGCTTCCCCTCCCCAAACGCTTCCTGCTTTCCTGCAGGGATCGCTCCCTACATGACTCCCTTGTCCATTCATCCCTCCCCACTGATCCTTGCAAGTGGAACATGTGCTTTACCTGCCCCTACATCTCCCTCACAACCAGTCAGCCACAACCAGACTTCACCTGTGAGTCTTTTGGCTGTGTTTGGCATTCCCGGTGAGACCTGACGGGGATTGGGACATTGCTTTGTCGAGCATCCACCAGAGAAGCAGCATCTCCCAGTGGCCACCCATTTTAAATCCACTACCCATTCCCATTCCAATATGTCCATCTACAACCTCATCACAACCTTGTATTCTGTTTGGGTAGTCTATCCTGATGGCATGAACATCGATTTCTCAAACTTCCAGTAAAGCCTCCCACTTCCCCCCCCCCCCCCCACCATTTCCCATCCCCTTTTCCTTCCCTTACCTTATCTCCTTGCCCACCCATTAACTCCCTCTGATCTCTGATGCTCATTCCCCCCCCTTTTTTCTTTCTTCCATGGCCTGTCTCTTTCACCAATCAGTTTTCCAGCTCTTTACTTCATCCCTCCCCCCTCCAAGTTTCACCTATCACTAGTGTTTCTCTCTCTCCTCCCCTCACCTTTTAAAACTACTCCTCAGCTTTTTTTCTATAGATGCTGCCTGGCCTGCTGAGTTCCTCCAGCATTTTGTGTGTGTTGCTTGGATTTCCAGCATCTGCAGATTTTCTCGTTTGTTATTGATACTGGATTTCAGCATCTTCAAGGAGCGGTACCTTCGGAAGCTGGTGTCCATCATTAAGGACCTCCACTACCCTTTTTTCATTGTTACAATCAGGAAAGAGGTGCAGAAGCCTGAAGGCACACACACAGCGATTCAGGAACAGCTTCTGCCCCTCTGCCAAATGATTTTACATTATTGTCACCAAACAATTGATACTAGAGCGTACAATCATCACAGTGATATTTGATTCTGCGCTTTGTGCTCCCTGAAGTACAAATCAAAGTAAATATAATAAAAATTTAAATTATAAATCTTAATTAGAAAATAGAAAAGGGAAAGTAAAGTAGTGCAAGTCAGGTCCGGATATTTGGAAGGTACGGCCCAGATCCGGGTTAGGATCCATTCAGTAGTCTTATCACTGTTGGAAAGAAGCTGTTCCCAAATCTGGCTGTACGAATCTTCATGCTCCTGAACCTTCTCCCAGAGGGAAGTGGAACAAAAAGTGTGTTGGCTGGGTGGGTCGTGTCCTTGATTATCCTGGCAGCACTGTTCAGACAGTGTGTGGTTTAAAGTGAGTCCAAGGTTGGAAGATTGGTCTATGTGATGTGCTGGGCTATGTTCACAATCTTCTGCAGCTTCTAAATGGATTTCTAAATAGATATTGAACCCATCAACACTACCTCACTTTTTTTTTTACATTTCTATTTTTTTTGCACTACTTATTTTAACTTAACTATTTAATAGACATATACTTACTGCAATTCATTTTTTGTCTATATATTTATCATGTATTTCATTGTGCTGCTGCTGTAAAGTTAAGAAATTGCACAACATATTCCGGTGATATTAAACCGGATTGTGATTCTCATTCTATAGCAGTTGCGTCCTTTGGGTTGTTGAAACCACTAATCTTTTAGATGTCCGTAACCTGATCTGCAGCCAATGCAAAGTTTTAAGGATGATAATTTTAAATGGTGTGATAGTTTACAAAATCCATTTAACTCTGCAGCAGCTCTTAATTCCAATATGAATCATTGATTCCAGAAATTTCTCAAGTAACCATTATGATTGCTGGTTTAAGCTGCAGTTACTTTGTGCAAATAAGTAAGAAGAATTCCTTTAGCAAAGTCGATTCTTGGCTTGGTTTTGCTATGGTGTAACTTCAGTAAAAGTTATTATACCACACCATATCTGTCCTGCAGGTTAGTTCCTTCGTAGCTCAGTATCCTGAGTAGTGCATATTAATGGAAAAGTAATCATATTTTTTGAACTCATGATATCACTTTTAATATCAAGAAGTGAAAAGTAAACTGGCAAAATAAATATCTGAGTTAGTTTTATAACAGTTTGTTTCGTGGTGAGTGACAAAGCATTGGAAAAGGGACCCCTCAGGGACCTGAGTGTGTTTCAACTGTTACGGGTTCAAGCAACAATAAATATGAGTGAGGCAGGGGTTTTTATAACAAATAACACGTTTATTAAACACTGTCAACAAACCCCCCAAAAGTAAACAAATCACTAATATAACTGGAAATCAGCTGCTGTGTGGCAACTTAAACAGCTCTTAAAGCAGTATTGCAAAAACGGTTCTTCAAAGTAGTATTGCAAAAGTTCAAAATGCTTACAGTCCATTTAAGGGAGAGACTTGTTTTAAGATGATTTAAATTCTCTTTCACGTTGTGTCGTTGCAGTTCCCAGTCGAACTACTTTCCCCCGAAGAATTTTACGAAGGTGATATGTAACGGCTTAAAGGCACTGACCTTTCCTTTACAAAACTGTTCCCAATCCTTTCTGCTGTTATTCACAGGGATTAACATGGGCACAGTCAACGAATTCCTTCTGAATGAGGATCAAACAAGGTCAAACCTATTTCACCGTTGAAATCGACTTCCTTCGATCTTTTAACTCCCGAACTCCAATCTTCACTCTCCACTGACTCTCAACTAGCAGTATTATAAAGAAACTGCCGGCAATGACCTTTTAAACTTTAGGCATTAAATAAAACTTCATCTTCCAACTAAACTGCGTCATAACATTAAATCACGCAGTGGCATGAAGTCAACATGGCAAATCCAGCCACGAACTGCCCCTCCTCACAGGGAGGGGTCCTCCTTTTATACCCTGTTTTTAAAAAAAACCTGTCACATGACCTCTACTGTCGGGAAAATGATGTCACTCCACCATCACAAGACCATTACCTCAAGTCCAGTACAGCTTCAACACCTGTCACGTGACAAGTACACCACTGTCACGTGTCACAAGTACATAACACAACAGTGATAACCAAATTTTAATTTGAAACTGTAAACAATGCATTTTATGAAATCCAGTATATTGGATACTAGTGTATTGTTATGATACTCTAATAATTTGAACCTCTACATAAAAAATAAAAACATAGAACAGTACAGCAGAGTTCAGGCCCTTCAGCCCACAAAATTGTGCCAACCCTTTAACCTACTCCATGATCAATCAAACCTCTCCCTCCCATGTAGTCCTTCATTTTTCTTTCATTCATGTGTCTATCTAAGAGTCTTTTAAATGCTCCTAATATATCTGCCTCTACCACCACCTCTCGCAGCATGTTCCATGCACTCACCACTCTCTGTGTGGGGAAGATCCTGCCTCTGACGTCCTCTTTATACTTTGCTCCCATCTCATTAATGTTAAGTCTCCTTGTATTTGCTCTATTTGACCTGAGAAAAAGTCTCTGGTTGTGTGCTTGATTATAGGCCTCTAATCAACATGTACACCTCTTATCCTCCTCTGCTCCAAAAGGAAAAGCCCAAGCTCGCTCAACCTATCCTCATAAGACATGCTCTCTAATCCAGGCAGCATTCTGGTAAATTTCCTCCTCATCCGCTCTAAAGCCTCCACACCCTTCCTAAAATGAGGTGATCAGAACAGAACACATATAAGTGTGGTCTGACCAGGGTTTTTTAGAACTGCAACATTACCTCATGGCGCTTGAACTAAATCTCTTGTGTAATGAAGGCTAACACACCTTTTTAACCCTATCAACTTGTATGATGGACTTGAACCACAAGATCCCTTTGTTCTTCCACACTGCTAAGAATCCTGCCATTAACACTGTATTCTGACTTCAAGTTTGACTTTCCAAAGTGAATCACTTCACATTTATTTCAGGATTGAAGTTCATCTGGTTTTCCAGCCTGGCTTTGCATCTTATCATTGTGCTGCTGTATCCTACGATAACTATCCACAACACCACTAACCATCGTGTCATTTGCAAAACTACTGACCCACTCTTCCACTTCCAAGTTGTTTATAAAAATCATAACGAGCAGGAATCCCAGAACAGAACTGCTTACCGACCATTGATAAGTTTTTTAAAAAAAGCATTGAGCAAATATTTTAATATCTTGCCATTGGTTATGGTCTATTAAAACTATTGATTAATAGTAGAGTAGCAGTGCCATCATTCAGGATTTCCAAATCGGTTTTTAAAAGGATACCTGGGAGCAACATGTAAACTAATGGTGCCTTTTTATGACATCGCAACTGTGAATGCACAGTTGAAGCTGTAGGCTCATTGAAGTATGATTAAGTTATGACTGTGCAGTCAGTCCATGGATCACTTTTTCCCCAATCAATTTTGTATTTGTGCTGTTTCGATCAATGTGTGGCTTGCTTGGTGATGATCAGTTTCAGTAACTTAGTGTTCTTGGTGCTTGATTTAAATTGGCATATTTAGTTAGTATTTGATTAAATTTCATATTATTTAAAGCATTATAACTATTTCTGAAGTGGCAATGCATTTGCTGTTCTGATATGAAATCTGAAAATTCAGCATTTTTAAAGAAGAGCTTTTCTGCTCCAATTCCTCAGGTTTTATAGATTTGCAGGTAACACTGCCGTAGTGGGTTATATCTCACATAATGATGAGTTGAAGAAATTTGGCCTGTCCCCTAAAACCCTCACTAATTTTTATAGGTGCACCGTAGAAAGCATTCTTCTAGGGTGCATCACAAACGGGTGTGGAGGTTGTCCTGTCCCAAGACCGGAAAAAGCTCAGAAGATTGTGAACATAGCCCAGCACATCACACAATCCAATCTTCCATCCTTGGACTCACTTTACACCACACGCTGTCGGAGCAGTGCTGCCAGGATAATCAATGACAAGACCCACCTAGCCAACACACTTTTTCTCCCTCTTCCCTCCGGGAGAAGGTTCAGGAGCTTGAAGATTCGTATGGCCAGATTTGGGAACAGCTTCTTTCCAACTGTGATAAGACTGCTGAACGGATTCTGACCCGGTTCTGGGCCGTACCTTTCAAATATCCAGACCTGACTTGCACTACCTTACTTTCCCTTTTCTATTTTCTAATTATGATTTATAATTTAAATTTTTATTATATTTACTTCGATTTGTACTTCAGGGAGGGCAAAGCACTGAAACAAATATCGCTGTGATGATTGTATGCTCTGGTATCAATTGTTTGGTGACAATAAAGGAATTGGAGTATGGGAAGGAGATGGAGAGCCTAGTGACATGGTGTCATGACAATATCCTTTCCCTAAATGTCAGCGAGACAAAAGAGCTCATCATTGACATCAGGGAGGGGCATGTTAAATTCCTTTATCCTCCTCAGGAAGTGCATGTGCTTGGGTTTTCATCAACAGTGGAGAGAGCTTCAAGTTCAGAAGTAGTCCTGGTTTGACTACATAGATGCTCAGTAGTGCTTCTACTTCCTGAGGAGGCTAAAGGAATTTTGCATGTCCCTTTTGATCTTCAGCAATGTTTTACCAATGCACTATGCTATCTTGATGCTTCATGGCTTGGTATAGCAACTGCTCTGCATGTGATTGCAAGAATCTGCAGAGAGTTGTGAACGTAGCTTAGCATATCTCTCCTCCATGGATTCTGTGCAAGTTTCTTGCTGCCTCAGTAAAGCAGCCTGCATGATCAAAGATCCCACTCCCTCTGGGCATTCTCTCCTCTCTCCCTGGCTATCAGCAGGAGATAGGAGTGCCTGAGAACATGCCCTGTACCACCAGGCTCACCTACAGCGACCATGGACTATTTCTCTAATATGATAAGATGAACTCCTGACTTGGATTCTACCTCTGTGACCTTGCATATCATAGTCTACCTACACCTCACTTTCTCTGTACTGTAACACTTTATTCTGCACGTTGTTATTATTTTATCTTGTACTACCTCAATGCAGTGTTGTAATAAATTGATCTGTGCAGGAATGGTATGCAAGAGAATCAGTATTATCATATTACATCAGTATTATCTGACAATAAAAAACAACTAATTGTTCTTAAATGCTGATTTCATCTGTTTCATTTACTAATTCTGGTAATTCTGGTAATTACAGCATATTAGTTGTCTATTTTAAGACAAACTTTCTGGTCTATACTGTATACTTTATCTCAATGAAAGTTAAAATTCAGAATAAATTTATTATCAAAGCACATATATGTCACCATATACAACCTTAAGATTAATTTTCTTGTGGGTGTACTGAATAAATCTATAGAATTTTAGCTACAGTCGGCCCTCCTTATCTGCAGGGGATTGGTTCCAGGAACCCCCGCGGATGCCAAAAAACATGAATGCTCAAGTCCCTTATTTAACCTGTCTCAGTGCAGGTGGACTTTGCGATCCAGGGGAGCTCAGAACCCGCCGTCTGTGGCTGCTGCTGAATCCACAGTGTTTCTGTTCCATTGACGAAAACGATCACGATTGAAAATAAAGTGGAAATAAAGTGATCGGAGAGAGGTGAATCGCCATTGGCCATTGGAAAAGTGTTGGGCTACAGTCGGTCAACGATCTGAACAATTTTAAAGGATAAAGTGAGAAAGGCCCTGCCCCGATGAAAGCTACAATTATTACTAAGCAGCACAGTGGTTTAATTATTGAAATACATACGTTTCTTAAGTGTTTTATATGCATAGAAAGGTAAAATATATACTATATACTAAGAGAAATGTTTGACTAACTGACACTAAATAATACCGGATGTACCTGTTCTGACTTGTGTACAAATCCGACTTAAAGACTGCCTGTACTTTAAATTATCTCTAGATTACTTATAGTACCTAATACAATGTAAATGCTATGTAAATAGTTGTTGTACGGTATTGTTTAGGGAATAATGACAAAAAAAAAGTCTGTACATGCTCAAACAACAAGTGCTGGAAAGAGAACTTCCGGGTTTTCCCAATCCGTGGTTGGTTGAATCTGCACATGCGGAATCCGCGGATAAGGAGGGCTGACTGTATAATCAATAGAATCAGTAAAAGACCAGAGTGCAGAAGACAACCAACTGTGCAGATACAAAAATATAAATAATATTGAGAACATGAGATGAAGAGTCATTGAAAGTGAAATGTAGGAACATTTCAATAATGGGGCAAGTGAAGTTGAGTGAAGTTATCCCTTTTGTTCAGGCGCCTGATGGTTGAGGGATAATAACCATTCCTGAACCTGGTAGTGCGAGTCCTGAGGCTTCTTCCATCGACTTGTTCTTGATCTTTCAATTAGCTACTTTTTCCCATCACTTTATTTTCTTACAGAAAACCGCCCTATTTACGAGTATTAATGATTATATTTCTTCAGCATTATTTTGTGGTTTGCAATGAAGCACGTGCACTTACAGTTGACCTTGAGCATTGTATGCAAAGATCTAGTAATATCTTACCGCATGGGTTTCACCTTTACCGATTTAAGTTCTAGCTGGTATTTGTTTAAAATAAATTAAATGCCAATAACTTAAACATTGAGAAAACATGCCATGTTGTCCATAAGATTGGTGGGTCATATTAATTTTCTTTTGTTAACGATGTACTAGGCTTTAGCTTTTGTTTGAAACATCCAAGGGCAGTCAGCAAATATGTTTTAGATGCTTCACAATTATGTCAGTAACAGGCAAAGAATTTGAGATGATTACTGTACTGTATATACAGTAAAGCACAAAGTAATAGTTGACTGCTGAAGAGCATTAATAAGGAAAATGTGGCAAACAAAGTATGGGTCCTTTGGTGTAGAATTGAACCGTCCTTTGCACTGGCCAAAAACAGCAAGGGGGGGGGGGGGGAAGTAGGAGCAGGCAGCTTGGCCCCTCAAGCCAGCTTCACCATTAAATGTGATCACGGCTGATCTTTTGCAGGCCTCATTTCAGTGCCTGATACCCATCACCCTCCAGTCCCTGATCTTTGAAAGTTTATCCAACACCACTTAGAATACTTACAGAGATCCCATAACTCCCTTTAAGGTTGAAAATTTCAGAGATTCACTATTCTCTGCAAGAAGCAGTTTCTGTATCCCTTATTTCATGACTATAAATTTAATAAATGGGGCACTATTACAGCTTGGGGGTGGGGGGGTCAGAGTCTGTAATTCAATTCCTGGGGTGACTATAAGGAGTTTGTACATAAACACAAAATACTCTGCAGATGCTGGGTCAAAGCGACATGAACAGCACGCTGGAGGAACTCAGCAGGTCGGGCAGCATCCGTGGAAACGAGCAGTCAACGTTTCGGGCTGAGACCCTTTGTCAAGACTGAAGGGGTGGGAAGGAGAAGGCTGGTAGGTGCCAGGTGAAAAACCAGTAAGGGGAAAGAGCAAGGGGTGGGGGAAGGGAAGCAGGGAGGGAATAGGCAGGAAAGGTGAAGAAGGAATGTAAGGGGAAAGCACTATGGGTAGTAGAAGGGGGCAGAACCATGAGAGAGGTGATAGGCAGCTGGAGGAGGAGACAGTGAAATTGGGATGGGGGAAGTTGGGGAATTCAATGTTCATGCCAAGGGGCTGGAGACTACCCAGAGGGTATATGAGGTTTGTACATTCTCCCTGTGACTGCATACATTTCCTCTGGGTGCTCTGGTTTCCTCCCGTAGTCCAAAGAGATACAGGTTAGTACATTAATTGATCATTGTAAATTGTCATTGATTAGGCTAGGGTTAAATAGGTAGATTGCTGGGAGGCATGGCTCGTTTGACCAGGAGGGCCAGTTCCCAGCTCTATCTTTAAATGTAAAATAAAATCATTTTGAAACTATGCCCCCTTATTTGAAATTCACCTGCTAGTGAAAGCATCTTGATATCTACCATGTTATGCCCTCTTATGTTTTAAAAGGATCACTACTCATTCTTCTGAAGCCCAAGGAATACAGACCTAGCTTGTTTAGCCATATCTTGATAGATGAACCTCATCCCAGGAATTAGACAGGTGAATTTCTTTTGGACTGCCTTCAATGCTACTATATTTTGTATTGAATAAAGAAGCAGACTGTGTACAGTGGGCCAGGTATGGCATCACCAATATCCCATACAACTTCAATGCCTCCTGAGACATGGAAAATGAGACAGGATAGATATGAGGTTCCTTGTCTGGAGATGTTTAGTGCCCTTTTGTACAAAAAGAAGCTGCTTTATTTTCAGGATAGTAACAACATAGAATGGAGTGCAGTAATGTAGGAGCATAAGCTTTGGAGAGCATTTAGTTTGGGTGTGTCTGCTTCAGTAGTTCATTTAGAAATGTGTGTTGGACAATAGATTTCTCCTTGAGCTTATTAAAATTATATTGAAATATTTAGACCCATGGATGCAGCAATGGTGTTGGTTTTGCCTTCTATGCCAAAATCTTGTGATGTGAGTGAAACGGTAGCTTCATCATGAAATCAATAGGCTCTTGTAGACTCAATGGATAGGAAAGTCTGCCATCACTGTCAGGGCTGACAAGCTTCTGCATTTTAACATTCCAGAGGCAGAAAGGCTACTGTGTGAAGTGGCCACATAGAGAATCCCTGAATTTGATTGACCTGAATGATCACCTGAAGGCATACATGATAAGTTAATATTTATGCCATGGGTGGCAACGTGGGAGAAGAATGCAGGTCTCAAGCTTTGCCACTGACAATGCATAATGAAGAGTGAGAGCTGGGAATTGGACAACCTGGTGCTTGGAGAATCTGAAAAGTTGAGGTTTTGGAAGAGCCAGGAACCTGAGGGGCACAAATTTATAGAGAGAATTGGGATGCCAGTCCATAGCTCACTGAAGGTGAGCTGCAATACCACGTAAGGTGGCCATGGTACTAGGACTGTCCTGTATGCTTGATTTCGTAGACGGAGACTCTGAACATAAAAGTTGGAACATAATGTTGCAGTTGTTTAAAACTTTGTTTAGATCACATTTTGAACATGGCATATCATCTTGGTCACCACCCTACACAAAAATTGGGGCAGCAATAGAGAGTGGAGAAGAGATTCATTAGAATCAAATTAATGTTACTATATTAGATGATGTGAAATTTGTTGTTTTGCAGCAGCAGTACAGTGTGAAGGCACAATTACTATAAATTGCAAAGATAGAATTGACTGGAGTGATTACTCAGAATTAGAAGCCCAGGAAAGTTTGTAGCTTAATGTGTAGTTGAGCCTGAGGTTAGTCTGGAAATGTTGTGGAATAGGATCAGAAGCTTTTTTGGGCGAGGGAGCCTATGCACTAACTAACTCTTGAATGCCTTTTTGTTATCTGAGATTCTGCCAACCGCAGTGGTTTTATTTGTGAATGCATTGATGGTGTTTGAGCTGTGCTGAGCTACACGGTCATGAGGACGGAGAGAGTAGAGCAGTGGGCTGAGCACATATCCATTAGTATATTGATTCTCAGCAGGGAGGTGGTGTTGTAGATGGAAGTATAGAGGACCAGGCTTAGAAGCTTGCTGAGGGGATGCCGATTTTTAATGCTGAGCTGTAATCAATAAACAACTTCTTGACATACATTTTGCTGTTTTCTTCATGCTCGGAAGTCGAGTGGAGAGCCAGTGAGATTGCATCACCTATAGTGCTGTTAAATTGCACTGGGTCCAGGTCCTTCCTCAGGCAGAAATCTATTCTAGCTGTAACCAACCTTTCTGAGCACTTTGCTGTGGTAGAAGTGAGTGCTTTCAGTTGATTGTCGTTCAGGCTGTTCAACCGAGTCTTCTTGGGCACCAGTATGATTGCTACCCTTCTGATGGGAACCTCAAACCACAAAAACAAGAGGGTGAAAATGTCTTTGAACACTCCAGCCTGTTGGTCAGCACAGGGTCCAACACTTGGGAGGTACACTGTCAGGAGGTTCACCCTTAAAGGATATTGTGACATTGCCTTCTGCGACGGAGATCACAGTGTTGCTAGATATTGTAGGGATTCACAGAGGTGTAGTGCTTTTCTCCCCTTCAAAGCATGCGTAAGAGACTGTGCTAGCGGTAGTGAAGTAATGGCATGTAATCATTGCTACAGCAGTACATTCCTATGAGTATTCAAGCAGGATCAGCTATGAGGGAATGGCGGAGCAGACTCGATGGGCAGACTTGCCTAATTCTGCTCCCATGTCTTATGGTCTAAGGAGGGAGCTTATGGCTAATTGGACCCAAAATTGGCATGGTAATAGGAGGCAGAGTCTAGTGGTGGGGGTGTCGATTTTCTTTTTGAAATTCTGTGACCATTGGTGTATCACAACAATCGTACAAAGAACTATGATGTTTGTAATATATATTAGTGACTTGGATGTGAATGTCACAGGTATCATATGCAAGTTTCTAGACGATGAAGATCAACTGGAAAGTTGGTCGGAGAATTGGCAATCAGTATTTGATCCTGACAATGTGAAATCATCCATTTTGGGAATGTTGTCAAAGGTAGAACCATTAATATTGCTTTGAGGACCAGTGGTATAAGGCCATCAATCCCTAAAAGAGTCTACACATGCAGGTAAAATGATAAACTCATGGAATGCTTGTATTCATTAGGATTGGCATAGCCTATAAGAGCTGGGATGCCAGTCTGCAACTTCATAAAACATCGTTTAGGTCATAGTTAGAATATTTTATGCAATTCGGGCTGTTCTGGCTTTCACACTTTTGAGGGATATAATTGTACTGAAGAGGATGCAGAGGATGGATGTTCAGCTGGAATCTGCCTGGATTGGAATATTTAATTTGTGAGAGACCAGATTGCCCTGGAGCAACTGTGTGGTGACCTGATGGTGATATATGAAATTATGAGTTGGATGGATAGTTTAAAAATATCTTTTTTTCCCTAGATTGTTGTTTAAGCCAAGGGCAATTTTAAAGTGAGAGGTAGGAGGCTTAGATGGGATTTGAGGGGGAATATTTTTATTTAAGAGATAGCTTACAATCTGGAATGTGCTCCGTGAAGAGCTGTTGAAGACAGATTCTCTTGTGAAATTCAAGGTGTACGTAAGTTGCCAAGACATGGAACAGTGCAGAGCTAATGTGTTTTGAATGGGGTCAGTGTAGATAGGTACAAAGGGCAGCGTGTAAATATTTGATTCAAGGGCCTGTTCTTTTTTGTGTGTAGCCTGCTATTGCTCTAGTATTAAAATTGAAAATAGTTAAAAGAATAGAGCAACACCATTTAAAAACAGGAGAAAGAAAGTAGTTGGCAGAATTGGATGTTGAAACTGAAACATTGAGAGAGTTGAACAGTACGGAGGACTGTAGAGAGTGGAAAGATGTTAAGAAAAGACAGAATAATTTTATGGACAGTTATCTCAAATTACAACCAAATGAGAAACACCTCAAAGCACAAGGATCAGTGGTATTACCTTAAAGCAGCAAGTTGTTGAAAGACAGACTGGATTTCAGAGTTCAAAGTGCATTTATTATAGGGTCATTAAGTAATAAATGAGGTTTATCTCCTTATAGTCAGCCACACAACAAAGAAACAAAGTAGAACCATTTTTAAAAAACAGACTGTCAAACACTCAATGTGTGAGAAGACAGAAAAAATCCTGCAAACAATAAAAAAAGTAAATAGATAACAAACAGAATATGAACTGCAGGGTCCCCGAAAGTGAGTCCATTGCCCGGAGCCAGTTCAGCATTGCTGTCTGTCCAGGAGCCCAATGCTGCAGGCCTCAGCAACAGGGCCAGTTCAGCGCTGAGATGAGTGCCAATGGTTGCTGTCCACAGCTGGAGAATCAGTTTAGCACTGAGGTGAATAAACCTTATGGAGTAGTGAGCAGAACACTAGTGTGTCCTTTGTCCTTGGCTTTGATGCCTTGATCTTTTTAATCTGGTTTGGTGCTCTGACTAAAATCAGTTCAACTTTTTCTCTAGGGCCTGTGTGATGCTGCTTCCGTTTAGCCTCAAGCCAGCCCCAGCAATGGCAAATATTGGTTCGTTTTTTGCTCTCGGGCCTAGGCTCTGTTACTTCGATCGGGCCGCCATTCCACTCCAACAATGACCGCTGCAGCCGTACCCGCATTCCCAGGAGTTCAGTTTCCAGAATCATTCAGCATACTGCAAAAATGCTGGGTCATGCAGATGGTTAAAAAGCACAACTGCCAAGCGAAAATTATAGACTGTGGATTGCAGTGATCGTAGTCCAGGAAAAAAAAGTGAAATTAACAGTTTTGTTTGCTGCCTGTAAAGCATTGTAGTATCTCACCTGGACATATTGTTACTTTCAGGAAGTGAGGTTGCCCTTGAGCAGTTTAGGATAGATCCCACTTGGGGGAAAAATAGAGAATTTTCAGAGTCTGATTTCAGTGATTCAAAAAGTGCATTTCCAAAGTTACAAAAGCATGGTTGACAATGTACAAGTAATCAGCCACTACTTTGAGTTAGGAGATTTTAAAGATGAGTATCTGTGCTTCAGGAATTTCTAGGGCAATCACCGACTGATTTAAAAGCAAGATAAAATGTAATAGACTTGGGTTTTCAGCAGTGTGATTTGGCTCAGGAGCATGTCAGTGTTTCAGAGTAGAAGCAAAAATTCACAGCTTTGGGGAAGTGCAGTAAATGAAAGTGATCTACCTGAGGAGAAATGCAAGCCACATCGCTAACTAGAATTAAGCTGATATTACTGAGATCACTATCCAGGGAGGACTGAAGAAAAACTTGGAAAAGAATCTTCTACATCTGCACAAAATCATGTATTATAGGCTGTTAGAGCTCCTCTCATTTGAGTTGCCTAGAATCTTGTATTGAGTTTATCAATTCAGTTATAAAGAGGCGGTTGGATCAGTATTGGGATTTACTCAAGGTCTAACAGAGGGGATGGATGTACAATTCATAACTTCGTAAAAAGAGGTGGCACATTCAAGTTGAAGAGTTGCAGACTGTGAATTTTCAACTGTAGTCAAGGCACGAAGTAAATTAGAAACAAGAGAAAGAAATGAATTGAGGGAAGTTGGAAGAGAATAAAGACCTTGATTACCATCAACCATATTTTTCACCATGTGTTGCTTGGGAAGTTGCATGTTTGGGAGAGTAGAAATAACAAGCTAAATTAAGATCCAACAGTTTAATTCATAATGAGGTTACTGTGAATATGCTTTGCCCAGTCATGGTAGAAGTGGTGCAAAACTGAATACATCCACTGCTAGCTCTCTCTAATGTGGTGGTGGTCAACCTTTTTAAGCCCAAGATCCCCTACCTCAGCCGTAGTAAAAGGCAAGATCGACCCCAGATCAATTAGTTACATGCATGCGCACCGGGGCAGAAAACACTGGAAGTAAAACCCCGCAATGCGGAAGTAGAAATAATGTAGAAACACCTGGGGTACCCACCCTTTTTTTGCACCGTAGACCGGTTTAATATTGACAATATTCTTGTGGACTGGGCGACGGTGGGTGGGGGTGTTAAACAGGATGGGAATACAGCGATACTCGAAGCAGGTTCCTTATGTCCAGTCAATTCTGCAATTTATTTTTTGTGGCTCTCGGCACTTAGCTCCTATCTCGCGCTGCTCACGTTTTTTCCGCTGGGGAAAAAAAACTCTACGGGTTTGTCTTTCAGTGCGGGGTACTTGGACTTAGGGTACCAAAGCAGATTTGAGGGTTTCATTGCCTCATTAGACAGCCTCAGGGTCCAAGCTCCAGCCTCCCGCCCACCCGCCGCCAGATGCCTTGGCCAGGTGTGGCTGGTTGTGGGTGGGGTGAGAGGACAAGGTCAGGGACAGAGGTCCCCGTGCCGGGGCCGTGGCGGTTGCAGTCCGGAGAGAGTGACTGACCAAGCGAGGAGTGTGACAGGGTGCGCGCCCGCCCCCCCTTGTAGGGTCTATTGGGCGACAAAAGTTTATTTCAGTAGATCGCAGCAAGGTAGCTGCTCTGATACTTATGAAACGCTGAGCCCGAATCAGGTCATCTGTGAATATTTTAGCACTGGGTTCCCCACAAACATTTGGTGTGGTAAACAGGTTTAGAGGCAGCACTCCAGGCCAGTAGCAACAGCACTTCCCGCTGGGTGCCGGAGGCCAACCAGTGATCCCTGGTGTCACTGTGGTTAGTTGACTGATGACCTCGTGTGGGTTCAAGTTCAACAGTGGGTGTGACAGGAAATAAGGAAAGCTGCAGCAGACTCAGATCGTTTCCTCACGGCCTGGTGGTTGGGGACCACTGAATTACACTGTGTAGTGCGGGGGAGCTACACGCATGTGCACTGGGCAGAAAGAACGGGACAAAAACCCCGGAACCTGGAAACAATCTACCCGGAAACAGTATTTGTGTATTTATTTTTCATTTTTTTTCGGGATTGATGCACCATCAATAACTCTCTCTGAGACGTATGGCAAGATATCGGCTTTTATTGACTGGAAGAAAGAACAAGCAACAATTGACCACCATACTACATCCTGGAGACTGAGGCCAGGGCTCAGGCCTCAGTGGCCTTTATACAGGGGTCTGTGGGAGGAACCACAGGAGCAGTCAGCGGGGGGGGGGGGGGGGGGGGGGACGTGTCCAGACAGGTATATGTAGTTCACCACAGGGATCTACTGGGAAAGTCTCAAAGATTGACTAGTCGATCGTGATCGATGGGTTGGCGACCACTACTCTAATCTTGTTTGCTTTAGTGTTTGGTGAGGCTATCCTTTTAATGGAATTGCATGTAGCCAAGGATGTTGATGGGGCTGTCTGAGATACTGGCTGTTGGGAATAATTCTTTACCAAAATGTTTCTTGTATAGAAGAAGAACTTGGGTACATGTCTTCCAAAGCTTGTGCTTCATTTAAAGCTGAGTCATAGTACATAAAAAATGAAAAAATAAAGTACAGGAACAGGCATTTAGACCAATAATATCTCTGCATACCTTGATGTGAAATTAAACTAATCCCATCTGCCTCCACGTGGTCTGCATTCTTCCATTCTGTGCCTGTTTATGTGCCTGTCTATACACCTCTTAAACATTGCTGTCATTATCTAGTTCCACCTTCCCCTGGTACCAAGCACACTGTTTGTGGGGAAAACATACTTGCCTTGTAAATCTCCTTTTAAACTTTCCCCTTGTTCAAGATGTCGCCAGTGGCCAATGCAACTTATTGTGACGTCCTGCAGAGAGTTTGCGGAATTACTACATCTTTGAAATATACTTCTACCGCTGATCTCTATGTGACTGGAGCCTGTAATTTACATTTTGATAAGGTGTTTTTGTACAAACTGAGGAATCTGTCACTTCTGCTGTCTATGAGGGAATTCAATGTGGTTGAGAATGGAGTATGCGACCTAATGGTGGAACGTGAACCCATCATTGGCTCCATTATTCACTGATCTCACCAGATAAAGTGTCGAACAAGATTGAAGTGGATGAAGAAGAGAATGGGTGTTCAGCGCCATCTGCCTTCAATGGACCAGTTTCCGTCTCACTTGCTGCCGTCAGAGGAAGATGCAAGCGTCTTGAGTCATGGGCAAGGTTTGAATGGCATGTATTGTCCTCATTTTTAGAGGACTCTGCAGTTCATACCATTATGAGTTTCTGGTTTCTGACTACACCTTACTTCATTGCTATTTTGTGTGATTTTGATCAGGGCACTTTGACTGACTCTGCGGCCTGTAGTCAATGAATGACACACTGCTAAGTTGAACTGAACTACGATGAATATTCCTAGACTGTTCCAAAGACTTTGCAGTTCGATGTTTAATATATACTGTGTATTAGTTGTTTTCTGCCGTTTGCATGATCTGTTTTTTTGCGCATTGGGTGATGTTTTCTTCGAATGGGTTTCATGTTGTTTCTTTGTTTCATGGCTGCCTGCAAGCATGAAATCTCAAGGTTGTTTACTGCATACATAATTTGATAATAAATGTTCTATGAATCTTTGAGTCTTTCACATTAAAGCTATTCTTTTTGGTATTTGGCATTTCAACCCTGGGGAGAAACATTTTGTTTAGCTACTGAATCTCTGCTCATAAAATTTTATATACTTGGATCAAGTCACTCCTCAGCTGTGTTCCCAAGAAAGCAGTCCAAGTTTATTCATCTTCTCCTTTTAGCTAATGCTCTCTGCTCCAGGTGAACTTCTTCTGTACTGTCTCCAAAGACTCCACATCTTTCCTGTAATGCACCAGAACTGCACACAATACTCCTCATGTCATCTAATCAAAGTTTTATACAGCTTCTATATGAGTTCTCGACTTTTATGCTCAACATTTTGACTGATGAAAACGCGTTGTACTTTTCCTTTATCACTCCGTCTATTTGTGCCGCTACTTTCAGAGATCTGTAGAATTGTACCCAAAGATCCCTCTGCGCATCAGAGCTCCTAAAGCCACTTGCTATCTACATACCTCTTTCATTTGACCCTTTGCACCCTCATCTGCTGTTTCCCTCCCCAAATTTCCAGCTGATCTTTATTCTGCCGCATCCTTTGACAGCCATCCCGATGATCTAAAACTGCAATTTTTGTGTCGTCTGCAAACTTACTGGTCAGCCGACGTAAATAATTGTCCAAGTAATTTATAGTTGTCTTCAATAACAGAGGTCCCGTCACTTATCCCTGCAGAAGACCAGCTGTCACAGACCATTAGTCAGACTTAAGGCCAATTTATACTTCTGCATCAAATCTACCCTACGCTGTAGCCTGACGCGCACCTCCCTAAAAATGTAACTACGCGTTGTGGCGACGCAGACTGCAACAACTGTGATTGGTCCGCTTGGTAGCATTGCATTTCCTCCTATGCATGTCTGGTTGCTTCTGAACAATGAACCAAATCGTTAAATCTACCTGCCGACATCCGAAAATATTTGAAATGCAACTCCTCATCCATGTCTCTCAGTGGCCGGACAAGCCCAGAAAATTCACCCTCCTTCCGCCTCAATCCGTTCAATGGTCATACACACTATCTCCTTCAATATCCTCTCTCTTTTCTGCGTTGCAGTAATTTCAATAAAAGTAACTTGTTCAACATTTATGAACTCCAACATGATGCGCTCAGTCTCAGTCGCCATTGTTTGAAGTACACAAAGAAACTCAACACGAAGTAACTCAACACAATGGCAGAGAAACCCTATCACCAACTAGCGTTTTGGGGATGAATTGCAGAGCCACGCAGACACACCAACGCACAAGTATAAATACTCACAATGGCGTAGGCCACTTGTGTAGGCTATGGCGTAGAGCCTACGCAGAAGTATAAATCAGCCTTAACACCACTCCACCACTACCCTCTACAGGCAATCTAATTGACCAAGTCATCGTGGAACTTCTCAGTTTGATTCCTATTGTCATACTTTTTAGCGGTTTTTTTAATGATAGTGCCAAATGGGGTACCGGTGTAGGTTTGTTCAGTGTTGACCAGAATCTAGTCTGTACAACAATAAGAATACAGCAATCTCCACAACAGTCTACTCCTACAGTAATGCTAGGAAGTTTGTGAACTCTGTAGGATTTTTTCTATTTCTGCATAAGTATGACCTAAAATGTGATCAGATCTTCACATAAGTCCCAAAACAAGATAAAGAGAATCCTATTAAATAAATAACACAAAAATCATAATACTTGTTCATTTGTTTAATTGAGGAAAATGATCCAATATTACATGTATTTGTTGGAAAAAGTATGTGAACCTTTGCTTTCAGTAACTGGCGTGACCCACTAGTATAGCAAGAACTTCAGCCAAACCTTCCCAGTAACTGTTGATCAGTCCTGCACCTTGGCTTGGAGGAATTTTAGGCTATTCCTCCTTACAAACCTGCTTCAACTCTGGGATGTTGGTCGGCTTCCTTGCGTGAACTGCTAGCTTGAGCTCCTTCCACAGCCTTTCTGTAGGATTAAGGTCAGGACTTTGCCTTGGCCATTACAAAACACAATTTTTCTTCCTTTTAAACCATTCTGTTGTTGATTTACTCTTGTCCTTTGGATCATTGTCTTGTTGCATTATCCAACTTCTATTATCCTTCAGGTGATAGACTGCTACACTGTCCTTCTGTAAAATACCTTGATACAATTTTGAGTTCACTGTTCCCTCAATGATTGCAAACTGTCCAGGCTCTGAGGTAGCAAAGCAGCCCCAAACTGTGATGTTCCTTCCGCCATGCTTCACAGTTGGGACGAGGTTTTGGTGTTGGTGTGCAGTGCTTTTTCTCCTCCAACCATAGCAGTGTGCATGTCTACCAAGAAGCTCAACTTTTGTCTCATCTGTCCACAAAACATCACCAGAAGCGTTGAAGAACCTCCAGGTGCTCCTTTGCAAACTTCAGACATGCAGCAATGTTTTTCTGGAGAGTAGTGGTTACCTTCGTGATGTCTTTCCATGAACACTGTTCTTGTTTAGTGTTTTTCTTATAGTGGGCACATGAACAGAGACTGTAGCAAGACTTTAACAGATTTCTGCAGGTCTTTGCTGCTTTTCTTGGATTCCTTTTCACCTCCTTCAGCAATGCACTTCATGCTCTTGGTGTGACCTTCACAGGATGCCCACTGCTAGGGGGAATAGCAACGATACTGAATTTCCTCCATTTGTAGACAAATTATCTTGCTGTGGACTGATGAACATTTAGACCTTTAGGAATGCTTTTGTAGCCTTTTCCAGCTTCATGCATCTCTACAAATCTTTTAAGGTCCTCTGAAAGTCAGCTTGATTGAGGCATGGTGCACATAAACAGATCTTTCTTGAGAAGAGCAGGCTCTGTCAGTAACATGACATTGTGCTTTTTTAAAAAAAGGGCAGGGCACTTCACAACTTACACCTCCAATCTCATCTCATTGATTGGAGCACCTGACTCCAAATAGCTTTTATAGGAGGCATCATACCAGAGGTTCCAATACTTCTTCCAAAAATTACATGTAATATTGGATAATTTTTCTCAATTAATAAATAAACAAGTATAATGTCTTCTGTGTTATTTATTGAACAGGTTCTCTTTATTTAGCTTTAGGATTTGTATGAAAGATCTCATCACATTTTAGGTCATATTTATGTAGAAGTAGAGCAAATTCTACAGAGTTCACATTTTCTATCACCACTGTATGTCTTAGTCTTTATAGAGGGATGAAAATCAGCCGTGATGGAACGACATTGCAGACTTGATGGGCCGACTGGCACACTTCTGATACTACATCTTGTCATCTTAAGGCTTGATAGATTCTACATTTTAAGCGTAAAAAAAATAGATATAGAGATGTGTACTGTAGTTGCAGAGTTTATTGCCAGATAATTTTGCCTATGCAATGTTGCATTAATTATAGAGAAAATGTAATTTTATACTTTTCTATTTTGCCTATAGGGTCTGGTCTTCAGGTATGCACACTAAAGAACAAAACGTGTTGCACAAGAAAGATGGAAGATCGATACCAGTCAGCTGCTCACCAAGATCTTCAACGTTTGCTTCGAACAACCAGCTCAGCTCTGAAATTTTTAATATCACAGAATGCAGCTGCTTTTCAAGGTAACCAATAATCTGTGTCAATTGAAGTCATTCAAGGGTTTATAATTTTGACTACACTCTTTATTATCTGCCAACACAACAATGTGTGCAGCCTGAGGTAATAACTGTATTACTGCAGAAAAATATGTGGAAATGAATTTGAATGATACTTCTGTGCAGCAATCAGTTTGGTTCACCCTTACACATGGACTGTTTATTCTTGTGTGTCTGGTCAGCTTTTTCTGGTTTTGAAGAATGTTAATGTTTGGTTTTTCTATAAACCTAACTGGTTTAATTTTCATAATGGCTGGTACTTCAGTTGTGAAGATTTGTATGTTTAACAGTGTACTTGGATATCTGCAAGTGGTACACTTGAAATATATTACATAAGCGCATAGTTTTTCATCTGAATAATATTATATTTATTGTCTAGTACAATCCAAATTCATGTAGAATCAAATGGTGGGACTTCTCTATGGCAAGGTGAGTACTGCGACTGTATTGGTTCTACAACTAAAGGCTTAAGCATTTAGGATGAACAGTCTCCTTGATGTCTCAGGAAAATTTTATTTCAAGTTACATTTGCCATTCCAAAGAGACAGCTTTCTTTAAGTTGTATGTTAGTTAAATTTATGCTTCTTGTAATGAACATGTTTTACTGTATATTTACAGTAACCCTTGTTAGCTTGATAATAATTGTTACATCTTTTGATCTCCTGAATTTCATTTGTCTGACAGAAATGAATAATCATGTTATTTAGTTATACACATAATTACATTGGGAATGTCCTGTTGATCTGGAACACCATTTTAAATAAAAATTGTGACATTGCTGAATCATTTTATAACATTCTTAACAACTGCATAGAAACTTTTATAGGAATGGTAGGAATGCAGTGTTAAGTGCAATGTTTGTTTAAGATGAGGTTCAGAATAATAGAAACTTTTCTGCTAGATCTGTGTAGTTTCTTTCTGTGGTAGTCATTTCATATTGCTGTATTTGTGAGAAACAATTTGTGTTAACGTTTTCTTGGGTAGTCAAAGGTAATAAAATGTGAAAAAAAATACCACAGCAGTATGTGATGCAAGCATGCTGAATGGACAATAAAAGACTTCAATAACTAAATTTCTAAAAGCAGAGGATTGTTAGGTGCATTTAGAAAAGTTAAAGGAAAAGAGATACAATAAAGTTTCAATTTCCAGTTATTGGACTTTGATGCCTCATATTGAGCAAAAGAAACAGGAAAATGTGGATATAAAAGCATCACAACACTTCCATTGTAAGATTTAAAAATATAACTTACTGTAAAAATAGTCTGATCGTTAACAGTAATGTATTTTTTTTAAAGGAGTGTACATAAGCATAAAATATTGCAATGAAATTGAGAATTTGGGTACGTGTAGCTGGTACTTCATCAAAGCAACGTCTAATGCTCACATCTGTTAAACTTGAAGAAACATTGCTTCCTCCAAAACAACTTCTTGATACAAAATTGGATTGGCATTCCTTCAACTGGATACAGCATTTTCACAGAGCTCCAAGTTTTCAGCCACGTGCTGTCACTTTTATATATACAGTGGATTCCATTGGTTAATTAGGGTAGTCGTTTATTTGGGACAACTCTTAAAGAACTGAAACTAATTGGAAAAAATTGCCGGGATTCCCTTTGTTTATTTGGTACATTATTCTGCTTAATTGGTAAAGGAGACAGTTGTACAGTTTCTCATTAGCATCAGTTGTGTGCACTTGTGTGGTCTTTAGATACTACACCATGCTTAGAGAGGACAGCATTAGCTTTGTGAGCTTGTGTTTAAAAAGCAGTGACATCTGTCACTAAGATTTGGTGAGGAAAAGGCAATAAGACAATTCAGAACAGTTTTGCTCTCTGTGGTTTCAAGCATTTGGGCCTAGAGATGCCAGAAATGGCCAAGAGTGAAAATGAAGCTATTTCACTTATTCAACAAGTTAGGAACTATGAGGAATTTGGAGTATCAAAAATCATCTTGAATGTCACAATGAAAATGAAGATTTGGAGGATGCAGTTGTTGAGAGCATTGTATGAATTCAGTCCATTATTTGCATTAGATGTCTGTGCTTTTCTTGATTTACAGTCAATCAGAAGAATGCTGCAGTGTACAATGGATGCATTCCTCTGTTGATAACTATTAGGATCTAATGCACAATTTTAGAGAAGTAGTAGTATTGGTGGTGTTTTTATTTGTTCTGTACTTTCTTTAAAATCGATAGTTTGTCTTTTTTATACCTTTTTAACTGTTTCCATGAAACTTTGGCTAATTGGGGCATCTGCTTAATTGAGCCAAAATGTACTGGTCTCTATGTGTCCCAAATAGGCAGGACCCACCATATTGCTCAAATTTAAATTGTATGCAAATGGTTGTATAAAAAAAATCAAGAAAAATTAAAAGCTTTGAATTTTTTTGTAAGTTGTAGATTAAAACCTAAAACTAACATGAGAATGAACAGAGCTTTCTGCATTCTGGTTTTTGATTGCTGCATTTTTTGACTAGAATATACGCTCAGTGGTCACTTTATATGGTGCATCCTGTATCTAATAAAGTGGCCACTGAGTGTATGTTCGTGGTCTTCTGCTATTAGTGACAGATGTCACTGCTCTTTGAACACAAGCTCACAAAGCTAATGCTGTCCTCTCTAAACACGGCATAGTACCACTTCAAGGTTCAACGTGTGGTACTTTCTGAGATGCTCTTCTGCACACCACCATTGCACTGTGTGGTTGTTTGAGTTACTTTTGTCTCCTCTGACCTTTCTCATTGACAAGACCCACAGAATTGCCACTCTCTGGATGTTTTTTTTTAAATTTTCATACCATTCTCTCTAAACTCTAGAGACCGTTGTGCGTTTATTTAAAAAAAAATCCCAGGAGCTCTGCAGTTTCTGAGATATTCAAACCACCCTGTCTGGCACTGACAATCATGTTGATGTAAAGTCACTTAGATCACATTTCTTCCCTGTTCTGATGCTTGGTCTGAAGAATAACTGAACCTCTTGACCATGTCTGCATGCTTTTATGCATTAAGTTGTTGGTACATGATTGGCTGATTAGATATCTGCATTGTGAGGCAGGTGTACTTATTAAAATTCCCACTGAGCGTATTTGATGCATGAATTTGAAATATCGGTGTACCTGGTAATCCTGCAGGTGGCACTGTAATAAGCATTTTTTTAATATAAATGTGATAACAGATTCTGTTTCATGGTGTGACCTGCATTAACTGCACTGTGATTGTTCGGAGTGTAATTCCGAGGATCAGGCAATCTTCTCTTTGGATTCATCTTAACTTTACATCACATGGAACATTTTCAGCAACATTTTGTTTCTGTGTTTATAATTTCACAAATTCAAAATAGTGATTTAAACAAATTAATGAAATAATTATGTATTTTACTACATTTAAATTCACCCATTAAATCATCCTCTCAGTTTTAGTGCCAAAACCTAAATTTAACTATGCAACTATGTCCTGGTAATACACACAAAATACTGGTGGAATTCAGCAGGTGAGGTAGCATCTAAGGAAACGACGAAGAGTGAGTCCTGATGAAGGCTCTTGGTCCGAAACCTTGACTATTTACTGTTTTCCATAGATGCTTCCTGGCTTGCTGAGCTCCTCCAGCATTTTGTGTGTATTACTTTGATTTCCAGCGTTTGCAGATTTTCTCATGACAGTTATGTCCTGGTGTTCTTTTTATAAGTTTGGTCTTTGTTATTCTATCCACAGGTAAGTAGGATTGATTTTCTATAGTTTTCTCACAAAGAAAAGTAAATAAATCATGTTCTGCAGTACTGAAAGGAACTGTCTACATCGCTCTATTTCTAACTTCTTTGTGCAAAAAAACAAAACGGTCCAAGTGGTGTTCTCGGCATAAGAGCGTAGTTTATTGTAATTCAGAGCAGCAAGCATTTCACTGCACGGTAGTTCGAATACATTGTGCTATCCCACTCATACAAATTTTGTATAGAATTAACTTTGACTTTGTAAAATTAAGCAACCAACCTATTTTATGTGCATATACTCATGTTTTTAAAGTAGTGTATGAAGTAGGCAGCTATTTGACATGTTTGTATTTTGATTGGTTATTTTCACATCTTATTGAACAATCATTTTGAAAATATGCATAGGTACTTTAAACCCTGCACATATTATTCTAGAATGTCTTGTTTTTAAGTAATCATTGAAATCATCAGAACCGAATTTTGATAACGCACTGGGCTATAATGCGCTGCGTGAAGCAGAGAAATAATTACTGTGCTCTAATTTCCCTATCATTGTCTTTCTTAAAACAAGTACAATTTATTTTGTTATTCTGGTCTGGCACTTTGCTGGAAAATCGATGTTTGTCTGAAGAATACCTAATAATAAACAGTCCAGATAATATTGTAGGCATTGCTAGTAGCATTTCAAGTGCTTGTGACAGATATTATTTTCAAATAATTTAATTCAGAACTACCAGGTCAATGTTTTGGAATGATGCAAAATGACCCAGAAATACCAATTCTGGGGAAAAAAGTTGGCTTTCAATTGCATGATGTAGCAAACAAATACAGATACAGTTGACTTTCGAGGCAATGTAGTCCATCATGTCATTTCCATATGTTTGATTGAATGTCCATACAAATAGACCTGACAATAAACCAGCAGATTTTTTTTAAGTGTTTTAACTTTGTAAGTGTACAAAACTCACTTGAATTAGTTTAGAATGCTATTTCCAAAGAGATCTTTCCTATTGTAGCCTTTTAAGTAACTTTTCTCATGCTTCTGCAGATTTTTCATGGTGGACAAATTGCTTAGTTTTATTTCTGAACAAATTAGCATGCGGAAAATAATCACTTTCTGTGTGGCTCGAAAAATGTACTCAGAATTTTCAACATCTGATCAAAGTGATTGTAATCATTGTTTCTGTAGCTTCTTGTGTCCTTCATTTTAGTATCATTGTTAAATGCTTTGGACGGGACAGCTTGATTCAGTACTCAGCAGCTTAATTCAGTATTCAATGGCAAACACTTTCAAAGGCTTGTTTGACACATCCTCATCCAAATATAATGGCAGCATTTGGAGCATAGACAAAAATTTTGTGAATAATGCTTGCCTTGACATGCTGAAATTTGAATGTGTGAAAACGAGCACATACAAGTTTGCTGAACAGCTAATGGGAATTTGATAAACAGTCTGCTTCTTTGAAACAACAATCCAGTTAGTCATTTCCTTGTCCTTTCAACATAGCCCTGCATTTCTTTCCCCCCTTCAAGTACATTTCATACTGTTTCACCTACATTTGTGCTGTCCTTTCAACCTGCACATTTTGGATCACATAAATTTGCTGAGCGTTTGCCTTGAAAATTCCAAGTAATACCTCTCATTCTAAGCCTAAAATTTAGGACTGAGTTTGGGGAATCAAATTCTCTGTTTCTACAGATAGTTTCCTTTTGTAAAATTAATTTTTCATCTCGAACTTAGTCTATTTCCCATTTAGTTTTCCTCTTTTCTAAGCAAAACAATGCCTTCTTCTCTCCATGTTTCAGAACTCCCTAAACTTGTACCACTGTAGTAAACCTCAAGTAAAACATTATTTCCAGTCCTGTTCTGTCAAATATGAACAATAGTACGATGTAGTACTCAGAATCTGCATCAAACTTATTTGAACATATTTTCAATGGAGATGATAATGTGTAGGATACTGAACTTTCATGCTTTATCCAAGGACATGGTTAGCGTAACATCATTATGCTGATCAACCTAGAGTTCCCGATGTGACAAACTGCAAGGTAGAGTCCATTGGTATTTACTGAGTGATACAGATATTAAGATGATTACATGTATCTTTATTCTTCATTAACTCTACAGTAAAGTTCCAGCAATTTGGACCTTAATGCTGGACTTCTGTGGGGGGTACTTGCCGCTATTTGTACAAATACGTCAAACTAGTTGCATCGCAGTTTGTTAGATGAATGTCAGAGAATAGTGGTCTGTGCTGAAAACATTATGGTCCCATCCCTCCCCACCACTGGTAGTATCGACTAGAGGTACTGCTTGGGAAGGCAACGTGTATCATCTAATATCCCTACCATCTGTGCCATTTCATCTTGTTGTAGCTACCAGTTTGGAAGCTTGAAGTCCCACAACACCAGGTTCCCTTCAACCATTTTTTTGATCCAAATGACAAACTCCAATTACTGTAGTTTAGTGCACTATGATCACTTGCACTAAAATGGATTTAGGTTTTTTACTGTTCTAATTATATTTCTGATTGTAAAAATAAATTGTATAATTTATATCTAATTTCTTTTTCTTGTGAATGCTGCTGTCTGCCTACGATATTGCTGCTAGTAAATTTTTAATTACACCTGTGCATTTGTGTAGTTGTGCACATGACAGTAAATTCAACTTGTACTTTGATTTTGACTTTGGCCTTGAGGTCATTGGGAGCTTTAAGTTCCTGTGTCTAAATATCAGCAGCATTTTGAACTGGACCAGCCACATGGATCCTGTGATCAAAAAAGTACATCAATGCATCTACTTGCTCAAAGCTAAGGAAATTTGGATTGTTTCTGACAGAACTTAGCAATTTTTACACAATGGTCAGCATGCTATCTGGATGCATCACAACTTGGTGTGATAGCTGCTGTGCCCAAGACCACAAAATATTATGAAGAGTTGTGAACGCAGCAAAATCCAACACACAAACCAACTTCCCCTTCAATGGCTCCATCTATACTTCCCATTAAACTGGGAAAGCTGCCAATATAATCAAGAACTCTTCCAATCCTTTCCCTCTCTCCCTTCAGGTAGAAGATACAAAAGGTTGAGAGCATGTACAACCAGGTTCACAGAAAGCGCCTATCCCACGTTATCAGACTCTTGGTGTGACCTCTCATGCACTAAGTAACACACTCTTGATCTCCCAGTGTGTCTTCTTGTAGCCCTTGTACTTCATATCTCTGTCTGCACTGAACTTTTTTTGTAACTGTGATACCATATTCTACATTCTGTTTTCCTTCTTTCTATTTTAGTATACTAATATATTGCAGGATCTGTCTGGATGGTATGTAAACAGAAAAAATATTTTCATGTTGTGAGGAATCTATGTGACTCCCTTGTCCACTTGTCCTGGAATTTCATCCTTGCAACTGTGACAAATGCTACATCTGCCTCTACACTTCCTCCCTCACCACCATTTAGCGTCCCAGACAGTCCTTCCAGGTGAGGCCGCACATCATCTGTGTGTCTGTCTGAGTCTTCGGTTGTATCAGGTGCTCCTGTTGTTGTTTCTTTTACATCAGTCAGACCCAATGCAGATTGGCAGACCCTTGTTTTGAGCATATTTAGTCTGTCTGCCACAAAAGACAGGATCTCTTGGTGGTTCCCCACTTCAATTTTATTTCCTGTCCCTATTTGACTTCTTTAGAAAGCAGTGTCTCAGAAAGGCACCATCCATTATTAAGGACTTCCTACACCCAGGGCATGCCCTTTTCTCACTGTTACCATCGGGTAGGAAATACAGAAGCCTGAAGACACACACTCAGCGATTCAGGAACAGCTTCTTCCCCTATGCCATCTGATTCCTAAATGAACATTGAAGCTTTGAACACTACCTTGCTTTTTAAAAAAAAATGCAATATTTCTGTTTTTGCACATTAAAAAAAATCTATTCAATACATGTAATTGATTTACTTATTTATTATTATGTTTTTATTTATTTTTTGTCTCTGCTAGATTATGTATTGCATTGAACTGCTGCTGCTAAGTTAACAATTTCCACGTCACATGCTGGTGTTAATAAACCTGATTCTGATTCCTGTTCTGACATGTCAGACAATGGCCTTCACTCCCTCATGATGAGGAGGAGCACCCCATATTCTGTCCAACCTCCAACCTGATGATATGAACGTTGATCTGTAATTTCTGATTATTTGTTCCCTCTCCCTCCTTCCTCCTTTTTCTCTTCCCTGTTCTAGTTACACTCTTGCCCCTTCTCTTCTGACTTGTTCATCACTTCTCTCTGATTCCCGTCCTCCTCCTCTCTATTCCATGGTCTAGTGTCCTCTCTTATTAGATTCTTTCTTCAACCCTTTACCTCTTTAATTTATCCCCTCCCAGTTTCTGACTTTATCCCCCTCCCCCTCATATCCAGTTTCCCACATGCCAGGTCTCCCCTATCACCTGCTATCTTGTTCTCCTTTCCTACTCTCCCCCCCCCCCCCCCCACCCCAACCTTATTCTGGCTTCAGTGCCTTTACTTTTCAGTCCTGATGAAGAGTCTTGACTGGACAAAAACCTCAAATGTTTATCCCCCTCCACAGATGCTGCCTGTCTTACTAAGTTCCTCTTGCATCTGTGTGTGTTGCTTTTCATTGTATTTTGGTACACGTGAGAATCAAAAACCACGATCACTAAGTAAATCTTGAAAGCATATGTCCAATAGACAAAGTGATGTTTTCATCTTTTGCAAGTGTGTGCAAAGGTATTGATGGAATTCAAATCACCAAGGCTTGGCACCTTACCTATTTAGAAAACTAAAGTGTTGAATCATAAATTTAGCTTTGAGTATCCCAATGGGATTGTCTCAGTTACTAAATATATTTAGATCATCAGACACAGGAGCAGAATTAGGCTATTTGGCGCATGGAGTCTGCTCCGCCATTTCATTATGTAGAACCGTTTCCCTCAGCCCTTTCCTGCCTTACTCAATCTCCTGCCTTCTCCCTGCATATTAAACCATAAGACAGATATTTAAGACAGTGAAGGATTATTTGATGTAAAGTAATTAAGAGATGTGTTTGTAACAGGAAAGTGGTGCTCAGTCGTGATCTTGCTTGAATGGCTGTAGATGCAAAGGTCTGTAAGACGTACCCCTACTTCCAGGCATGTGGTGTTATTTGGAGATAAGTGGGAAGAAACAATCCCAATATGTCCAAATCCAGGACCATTGTTATTGATGAGCAGAGGAGCTAATTATTTCTATTATTTAAAAAAAAAATGTTCAGAGCCAAATTGCAAATTTGACAAAGTTCAGGTGCTTCTTTCAGATTCCTCCATAACTTTAGTTAACGTTTCATGTTCCTAAGACTTTTTTCTGCTTGATCACAGACCAGGAATCTCTACCATTCCTCAATGCAACCAAACATCAGGTGACTCAATATTTTGACTATATCTGATGCACCACTTTCTCTCTATTCCCTATTTTGTAAGAAAAAAAGTAAAAGGAAGTATAGTAGTAAAGGTCACTCATTTACATTTTTTAAAAAAAGACTTTGCACAACTTGAAAATATCAAAATAATAGGATCGTATCTGTAAAAAGAAAATTATTTGTATTTCTTTGTCAACATAACTCAATTATAGCACTTTAAATGGATGAAACCCTGGTTTTAGAATTACAGGGGAATATATTTTGGGAGGTCAAACCTAAAAGGAAATTATACAGGAAATTGTTATATAGTACTGTTGTACAGAAGGATCTTGGTGTCCAAGTCAGTAGCTTGCTGAAAGTGGTAACACAAGTGAATAGGGTGATAAAGAAAGCATATGACTAGCTCCCCTTTATTGATTGAGGCATTAATATAAAAGTTGGGAAATGATGTAGGAGCTGCATAAAACATTGGTTCATCCAGATTCAGCATATTGTAAAGTATGCATTTCTGGTCATCACTCAGGAAAGACAAAATTGAGACCTTGATGAGAGTGCAGAAGAATTTTATCAGGACGCTGCCTGGATTGGAATATAATTGCCATAAGAACAGGTTGGATAAATTTGGATTTTTTTTTGATTGAAAAAGGGTGATGATCAAATAGAAAATTGTAAAAATTATGAGAGTATGTGTTAAGTGTATTTTTTTTCCCTAGGGTGGACATATAAAATTCAAGAGGGCATAGGTTTTTGAGTAAAGTACTTTTTGTTTCCTCCCCACAGGGATTATTAAGTGAGTGGAATGTAATGCCAGGGTAGGTGTTAGAAGCAGGTGTGTTAAAGATGGTTAAGACTCATCAGACAGACATGGATAGGCAGGGAATAAAGGATTTTGGAGGCTTATGGGATTTGTTTAGGTTAACAGCATGATTGGTGCAGTTATGGTAGTCTGAAGGGCCTGTTCCTGTGCTCTTCTTTCCTATGTTCAAGGAAAAGAGCAGGTAACACTTTGGACTGCTAATGAAATTGAAGTTGATGTGAATTGAGATAAAACTTTTCCCAGTAGTTAAACCTTGCATAAATAAGAATGTTTCAGCTGTTGTAGATTCATCACCAGAGCCCAGTAATATTGATGGTGCAATCGGTATTGGTGGTCCAACTATCTTGAGATGTTTCAGCAATAACATTTCTCCCATTCAGAACTGGGGATCTTTATTGAGCTCCACATGAAAGTTTTCAGATAATGAAGTAATCTTTGATCACAATTAGTCTGATCTTGATAGATTTCAGACATGGGCTGATTCCATTTGCACTACATGAACTGATTTGAACAAGATTGAGCTTAATTACCTTTTAACAATCAATGTCAGTAACATTATTGAATATCCTACTCAATTATGTCAACACTCTACAAATCATCAGTGAGTAGAACCTGAAATGGCTAACTGCACCATGGCCACAAGGGCACATGCATTATGTGGCATTTGGTGCATGCCCAACATTCCACGTTTCCTATCAGTTCTTACACTCTTGGAAGATACCTGATGCCATGCTGACACTTTGTTCAGAGAGCAGTCCCAATAACACTCAAGAAGTTCTACACAATCCAGGAAAAGGAGCCTGACTAATTGTCACCTCATAGATAGCCTTGTATATCCACTTTCACCACTAAAGTTATCCCTTGTTTGCATTGTGTACCAAAAATGTGTTAGACGTGCTTGGAAGAGTCTGTAGTTCTGAAGTTGGTCTCACCAGCTCCCATAGAACTTCAGATCCAAAATGAAAACTAGTCATCCTGAGGTATTGCTCAAGTAGGATAAGACACATTAATAAGTTGAGCAACAAACCATTTGGAGGTATTCGGTGGCTTGAATATTATATGTAGGAGGAAAGAAATTGTTGATGTTTTGTTTAATGTCTCCTAAACCTATGACTTCTGCTGCCAATGAGATCAAGCCTGCACGCTGTTCTGATTTGGAATGTCATGCTATTCTGTCATTGTGGCCATGCCAAAATCCTGCAGCCACACATTCAACAACACTTCAGATGCATTGAATGTGGTGTTTCATAGATGTGGCTTATCATCATTACTGAAGGATAGTGGTGGTGGGAAACAAATGCTGGTTGTCCCTGTGACAGTTAGAACTCTATGGACTGAACCTGTAGAAGTTTAAAAAAAAATTCTATTGTACACTCTTGCTGCTTTTAGAAATGTGTTTAAAATTATAGAGTGGAATGCAATAGTGCCATGCTGTGCTATTTCATAAGATTTGCTAATCATTATAATTTTTGAGTGGTAGTCACTAAGCCTCCCTAACAAAAACAAATTCCCCCAACAGAGCTTAGCCAATGCAAGCATGAGGATTTATCACTTCTGTGAGCTCCGAAAAGGTTGAGGTTGGGATATTGCATTTACAAAAACCTATGAAAAATATTTACCCCCTTGGAAATTTCAGAATCAGGTGTATTATCACTGGCATGTGATGTGAAATTTGTTAACTTAGTAGCAGCAGGTTAATACAATGCATAATCTAGCAGAGAGAAAAAAATAATAATAAATAATTTTTTTAAAAAAATAAGTAAAATATATTATGGCATACGCATATTTAATAGATTAAAAATGTACAAAACTGAAATACTATATATTTTTTTAAAAAAGTGAGGTAGTGGCCAAAGATTCAAAGTCCATTGAGGGGATTCGGATGGCAGAGGGGAAGAAGTTGTTCTTGAATCGCTGAGTGTGTGCCTTCAGGCTTCTGTACCTCCTACCTGATGTAACAGTGGGGAAAAAAAGGCATGCCCTGGGTGCTAGAGGTCCTTAGTAATGGATGCTGCCTTTCTGAGACACCGCTCCCTGAAGATGTCCTGAGTACTTTGTAGTTTTCATGTTTTATTGTTTTAACATTGAATCACAATGGATTTAATTTGACTTTTTTGACACAGATTAACAGAAAAAGACTCTTTTGTGTCAAAGTGGAAACAGATCTCTACAAAGTGATTTAAATGAATTACAAATATAAAACACAAAATAATTCATTGCATAAGTATTCCTCCCTTCCTCTCTAATATGACATACCAAGTCATCACTGGTACAGCCAATTGGTTTTAGAAGTCACATAGTTCGTTAAATGGAGATCACCATGTGCAATCAAGATGCTTCAATTGTAGTAAAAGTACACGTATATCTGGAAAGCCCATCTGCTACTGCATTCAGTATAATGGTAAAAATGACACCACAAAAACAGAAGGCCACTCTAAGCAACTCTGCGAAAAGGTTATTGAAAAGCACAAATCAGGAGATAGATAGAAGAAAATTTCCTAGTTAGTGAATATCCCTTGGAGTATGGATAAATCAATCATTAAGAAATGGAAAGAATATGGCACAGCTGTAAATCTACCTTGAGCAGACCATCCTCAAAAATTCAGTGACTGTGCAAGAAGGGGACTAGTGAAGGAGGCCACTTGACAGCTGGAGGAGTTACAAGCTTCAGTGGCTGAGATGGGAGAGATTGCACATACAGCTGTTGCCTGGGTGCTTCACCAGTTGTAGCTTTATGGGAGAGTGGCAAAGAGAAAGCCACTGTTTGGAAAAAAAAACTCACATGAAATCTGGGCTAGATTTTGCCAGAAGGCATGTGGGGGACTCGGGATTCAGAAGGCATGAATTTCGGTAGCCTGATGAAACAAAAATTGAGATTTTTGGCTATGAGACTAAACACTATGTTTGGCTTAAACCAAACACCGCATATAATCAAAAACGCACCATCCCTACTGTGAAGCATGGTGATGGCTGCATCATGCTCTGGGGATGCTTCACTACAGCAGACCCTGGAAGGCTTGTGAAGGTTAAGGGTAAAATGAATGCAGTGTAATACTGGGAAATCTGGAGGAAGACTCGATGCAGTCTGCTAGAGAACTGCAACTTGGAAGATCATTTATTTTCTAGCACGACATTGGACCCCAAGCATAAAGCGAAAGCTACATAGGAATGGCTTAAAAATGACTTAGAGTGGCCAAGTCAGAGTCCAGACCTCAATCCAATTGAGAATTTGTGGCTGGACTTGAAAAGGGCTGTTCACTCACGATCCCCATGCAGTCTAACAGAGCTTGAGCAGTATTGTAAAAAAAATAGGGAAATTGCAGTGTCCAGATGGGCAAAGCTGATAGGGCCCTATCCACACAGATTGAAGGCTGTAATTGCTGCTAAAGGTACATCTACTAAATACGAACTTGAAGGGGACGAATACTTATGCAATCAATTATTTTGTATTTTATACTTGTAATTAATTTAGATCACTACGTAGAAATATGCTTTGGCTTTGACCCGAAAGAGAGACTTTTTCTGTTGATCAGTGTCAAAAAAGCCAAATTGAATCTACTGCGATTTAATGTTGTAAAACAATAAAACATGAAAGCTTCTGGGGAAGGGGGGTGAATACCTTTAGTAGGCACTGTATGTGCTTTGATTTACCCTTCAGAGCCTGGAGCTCTTCATGAATCACTAGTGCTTGTAATTACTTTTTAAAAAATCTCAGCCATTAGTGATTTTCATGATCAGTGCTCCATGTCCAGGGAACTCACAAGAGTCTTTTTTCATTGGTAGCCTCCATTGCCTTTCCCATTTCCTGCATAGCACCTTGCCAAGAGCTGGGCTTACGGCATAGTCCATCACCTTTTTTTTTCTTGGATTTTGATTTTTGTCTCTGCTTCTATAAATGTAGCTAAGTACCTTAAAAATTAAAAACAGGAGCTTGATGGAAAATGCCATCAACCTCTGTGAAATGTGATTTGGTAGTCTCCACTGAATGGAATTAAATTGACTTTATTTCTTACATCCTTCACCTACATGAGGAGTAAAAATCTTTGTTACGTCTCTGTCTAAATGTGCAATGTGCAATCATTGTAGTTTAAAATAATTGATAATAAATAGAACAGTCAATGTAACATATGAAATACACTCAAATCAATGTGTGTTAATCAGTCTGATGGCCTGGTGGAAGAAGCTGTCCCGGAGCCTGTTGGTCCTGACTTTTTATGCTGCAGAACCATTTCCCGGATGGTAGCAGCTGGAATAGATATTGGTTGGGTTGACTCGGATCCCCAATGATCCTACGGGCCCTTTTTACATACCTGTCCTTGTAAATGTCCTGAACTATGGGAAGTTCACAACAACACAGATGTGCTGGGCTGTCCGCACCACTCTCTGCAGAGTCCTGTGATTTAGGGACGTACAGTTCCCATACCAGGCAGTGATGCAGCCAGTCAGGATGCTCTCAATTGTGCCCTGTAGAAAGTTCTTAGGATTTGGGGCCCCGTACCAAACTTCCTCAACCATCTGAGGTGAAAGAGGTGTGTACAGACCATGTGAGGTCCTCGGTGATGTAGATGCCGAGGAACTTGAAGCTGTTTACCCTCTTAACCCCAGATCAATTGATGTCAATGGGGGTTAGCCCATTTCCAATCCTCCTGTAATCCACAACCAGCTCCTTTGAAGGAGAGATTCTTTTCTTGACACCACTGTGTCAGAGAGATGACTTCTTCCTTGAAGGCCAATCAATGTAGTGTAGTCAGCAAACTTAATTAGCAGATTAGAGCTGTGGGTGGCGACACAGTCATGGGCATACAGGGAGTACAGGAGGGGACTTTGTATTGAGGACCCTGAGGGGCTCCTGTATTGAGAGTCAGGGGTGGAGTTGAGGGAGCCCACTCTTAACATCTGCCGATGAACTGACAGGAAGTCCAGGATCCAGCTGCACAAGGCAGGGTCAAGGCCAAGGTCGAGCCTGGATGGAACTATGGTGTTGAATGCTGAACTGTAGTCCAAGAACAGCATTCTCACATAAGCATCCTTCTTATCCAGATGTTTAAGGGGAGCTGTCAGCTAGTCACCAAAAATAATCATTTACAGCTTCCTTCATTGGAGGTGTAATCAGAAGTACCATTAATCCTTGCCTAAGACACTGCAATAGGGTCTGGAGGTAGAGGAGGAGAATCGGAGTGCCCAAACTGTGTTGGCAGTGTCATTCTTAATTCCTGGACATTCTTTTGAGGATTTGTAGCCACAACATCCATTCCCCTTCCTAGAGATTTCTAAATACAGAACAATACAGAACAGCCATCATTCCTTAACACTCATCAAAGTCTATGGTACGAGGTCTTTGTTAGTTGGCCATTCTTAGCTTTAATTCCAGTGGAAGTTAGATGCAGTAATTATGCCGGACAGTAAAGATTTTGCTTCCTGAATACTTTTGGGTGTATCTTATGGATTCTGGGCTGCTAATAATGAAATTTGCCTTTCACACACCATTGGTTTTTTGAAATCAGCTATATGTATTATTTCAATTCATAATTCAAGTCAGAATAACTGATGCCAAGGTTAAGGAAGGCAGTTTTGTTGATCCACAAATCAAACAGGTCAATAACGTCAGGCAATTCTAGTGGGACTAGAGAAAATCACTTGGAAGGCATTCAAGGATGTTTTTGAAAATTTTATTGGCAACTACAGAGCACCAAACTACGTACAGCTGGTTGAAGCATGATTTAAGCATACAAAACCATAAAGTACAACATGTCACTAAAGATTCATTTTCTGCATTCGTATTTAGACTTCTCTGCAAATCATGGTGCTGTCAGTGATGAGCTTGGTGAAAGTTTTCAGCAGGACATTGCGGTCATGTAGAAATGGTATCCGGGCGACTGGAATCCTTCAGTGCTGGCTGATAATCTTTGGACCTTTGAACAAGAATCCTCGCAAGCTGAGTACAAATAAAAGTCATCAACAAGTCATTTTTAGCTTAGTTAAACTGTTGCAAGGTGACAGTACAGTTATGCAATTAAATGCATTCTATTCAATAAAATTTAATTTCTTGCTTCGAGTGAAATGAGTAGTCTGGATATATATTTGTGTTCAGCTACAAGTGGTCTAATTCTGAAGAAGTAACATTTAGAAAAAAAGTTTCTGTCTAGTCTTATTGAAGTCCTCTAAACTTGTTGCGGAGAAGTTCTCTGCAAGATCACATGAAGTTACAAATAATTGGTGAGAAGCTTTCATCCAAGTACAGAGATTTACTGAGGCCCTCAAGCAAGAAAATAAATAATAGAGATGCATGCAGAACTTTACAGAGTTTTCTGTTTTGGGAAGTTGGTCTGTGGTAGGTCATTGTACTTGAACATTTTTTCCATCATTAACTGCAGCTGTTGTTATAGGTGAGGTCAACAGACGGTGGCTAGATACTGGGATTCAGATCTGATTCTGTGTAGTGGCTGAAGCTATTCAGGTGCCTTGGAGGTAATCAAGAATTTTGTGCAAGTGACAGCAAACTTTCAGATTGTTTTATATTAGAACGTAGAACAGGAACAGAGACTCAGCCCACAACGTTGTGACAGATCAGTTCAGTTAGTAATCGAATGGCTGACGAAGCTCATCTCTTCTGCTTACACAATGTCCCGGGCTACTTTACCAGGAACGGTATAAAGATCTAGACAGGCTTTATAAATCTTAGGTGTGGCATTTTCATTTAACACTATTTTACCCCTAACTGCATTTTCCAGTGCCATCCTTGAACATTGCTATGGCATCATCCAGTACCTTTTTTAATTTGCTTTCAGTTACGCAAGAAACCTAGAAGCCCACAACTCTAAGGCAAGCCACACAGGCCTACAGGCTCATGATTTACTATCTGTTTTATTATTCACTGTCCTTGCATTGCACTATGAATCATTTTTGAAAACTTTTGACAAATAGTTGCTCTGAAGTGGTGTGACAAAGCTTCCACTCCAGGAGATTTGTTTTGGTGAAACAGCTTGTATGAGGTTGATTCACTTGTCTGTGAGTATTGCATCACCTTTCATGAGTGTAACTTCTTCTTCCTTCTGCTTCGTATTCAGTTCATGTAGCATTATGAAATGTGACATCAGTTTCGCTCCAGGAAGTTAAGATTTTTGATATTTTGTGATGCTCTGAGTATGCAGTCACAAGTATGTATGGCATATGATTTTGATGGTTATCACAGAGTCACATTTGAACTGAGTAGCCTATTTCTGCATGATGTAATTAGAAATGAATTGTACCCCAAACCAGCAAAGTTCATTGAAAGCGGCACACACAAAATGCTGCAAGAACTCAACAGGTCAGGCACCATCTATGGAAATGAATAGAATGTTGATGTTTCAGGTCGAGACCCTTCTTCAGAACTGGAAAGGAAGGAGTAGACGCCTGAGTAAAAAGGAAGGGGGAGGGGAAGGAGGCTAGATAGAAGGTGACAGGTGAAACTAGGTGGGTAGGAAAGGTTTAAAAGGCTGGTGAGGAAGAAGAGAGAATGGGTCCTGGGGAAATGAAATTGAAGTATGCTTTGCCTTGGTTGCTGAACGAAGAAGCACTAACATATGCTTCACTTAGCATTGACTGGGAACAATCACTGACAGTTTAAGGGTATGCCACTTCAAAGATTGTATCATGTGACTAAATGCTGTCTGATGGTGCTGTTGGTGCAATGTTTAATGTAAACAGATTCTTTCTGACCTTCTGGTAGAAGATGGCACTGGTAAAGTACAGTGATGCCTTACTGGCAGCAAACAAAACTACTAACTATACTATTGATCACACTCTTTTTGGACACTGATCACTGCAATAAGTGGCCTGTAACTTTCCTCTTGGAGCTAGTGTTTTGAACTGCCTGTACGACTGGTGGTTTTGCAGTGTGAACTGAAGTCTCGAATGTGCTGGACAGTTGCGGCATGTTGCGTACAAGGCAAATTGAGGGAGCGGGGCCCAGGTCCAAGAACAAGGAACATGCTAGTGTTTGGCTCTTGGAGTGGATTTGGAGCCAATATGAAGTGGCAAGCAAGCCAAGGTGAGGCAGAGTCAAAACAGTGAGGCCCAGGTCTGAGTGTGTATGGAAGCAGCAAGGCCCAGATCTGACAGCGAGGAACAAGCTGATGTTTGGTCAGTTTAGGTGATGGGCCAGATTGAAAAGATCAGGGTGTAGGGGCCGGAGGAGACGGATGGGCCAGCATTCAGCTCGCTGCTCAGCGAGGTTTACTCACCTCTGCTCTGATCTGAGACTGTGGCCTACAACGAAAGAGCTCCTGGACCAACTGCAGTGATGACACTGGACAGCAAATTTTTTGAAAAGTGTTGCTTCCTCAGAATTTTTTTTTTATGATAGATTGCTTGAAGATGAGCACAAATATAATTTCAGACTACATGTATCACGTAGGAATTTGGAGAAACAACAAATTAACTTTTATTGAATATCATGTGTTTAATTGTATAATGGTGCTGATGCTTTGCAATAGTTCAACTAAGTTGAAAATATTCTGTTAATAATTTTCATTTGTACTCAGTGTCTGAGGCTTCTTGCTTAATTGTCCAACAATAATTTGCCAGCATTGATGGATTCCAGTTGTCCTGGTATCTTTTCTCTGTGACCGCAATGTCCTGGTGAAACCTTTCACCATGCTCGTCACTAACAGCACCAAGATTTGCAGGGAAGAAGTCTAAATGAGAATGCAGAAAATGAATCTTTAGTGACAAGAGGACATGAGTTGAGAGTTAGGGGGCAAAAGTTTAAGGGTAACATGAGGGGGAAATTCTTTACTCAGAGTGGTAGCTGTGTGGAACAAGCTTACAGTAGAAGTGGTAGAAGCAGGTTCGGTATTGTCATTTAAAGTAAAATTGGATAGGTGTATGGACAGGAAAGGAATGGAGGGTTATGGGCTGAGTGCAGGTCAGTGGGATTAGGTGAGAGTAAGCGTTCGGCACAGACTAGAAGGGCTGAGATGGCCTGTTTCCGTGCTGTAATTGTTAGATGGTTATATGACATGTTGCATTTCATGGTTTTATTTGCTTGAAGCATGCTTTCAACCAGCTGCATGTAGTTTGGTGCTCTGTAGATGCCGAGAAAAATGTCAACAACTTCCTTGAATGCCTTCCATGTGATTTTCTCCGTTCCCACTAGAAATTCTTCAAATTGCTTGTGATTGATGACTTGTTTGATTTGTGTACCAACAAAAATGCTTTCCTTAATCTTGGCATCAGTTATTCTGGGAAGCATCTGTCTCAAATATCAAAATCCTTCATAGAGATTTTTGTGCCTGGTGCTAACAAATTCCATCCTTACAGTCCTGAACCCAATAATTATTACTAAACCTGTCCTGCCATGCAGCAGCTGCACCGCCTGAGCATGCCCAAGCATGCCTGGACAAGATAGGAAACTTTCCAGCTTACATTGTAGGCAACATTTTAATTGACGTGAATTGCGAATTGAAATAATAAACATAAGTGATTTCAAAAAAATGGTGTGTGATAGGGAAAGTTCATGGTGATTTTCAAGATCAGTAGTCCAAAATTCATTAGATACACCTTTGTTGTCCAGTGTGATTGGCTTCATGGCTGTGAACTTTAGTTCTGAATGTTATTTACTTGTAGTTTTTGCATAATTTGTTCTTTTTTAATGCACATTGGGTGTTTGACAATTTTCTTTTTTAATAGGTTCTATTGGGTTTCTTTGAGACTGTCAGAAAGGAGACGAACTTCAAGGTTGTATATTGTAAACACACTTTGGTAATAAATGTACTTTGAGATCTGGAGTATCCCTGCATTTATGTGGGGGGGAGAGGGGTGGGGTTGTGGAAACAAAAGGTATGAACTGCTGTTTTCTTTATTTGAAGGAGTCGGTTATTACAGATTGGCACAACATTGTGTGCAGAAAAACCTGTACTGTTCTATGACTATACATGTATAGATCTGAATCTATTCAAAGAGGATTGTGCTGTAGGTTTTCTATGTTTCTATGTCGGGCAAATGACAAGGAAGTGCGGATCCAAGAAGTGCAGAAATGGAGAAATCCTCACTAGAGTTCAGTTCCATTGCCACCCATTTTGGGCAGTAGAACAAAAAGTAAGCTGCCCAGTAAAATAAATGAAAATTGGGCAAGGCCATACCACCTTCCCTTTTAGGTTTTTGAAGGTGAACTTTATTAAGTCTGGAACGTTTGCCCTTCGATAGATAGGACAAAATAATAGAATCTAATGAATCAAAAATCTTTAGAAATAAAAATTGGTAAAGATTGAAATAAGGATAAAAATTTAGGAAGGATATACATTTTAACAACATTAATTTGACCTACCGGAGACATGGACAGGAGTGAAAACTGTGCCAAACTCAGTTTTGTAGAATTTAAAAGGTAAGTAAAATTTTGTTACTGTAATGCTGAGGTAAGTAAATTTATTAATTACTATCTTAAAAGGGAGGTCATGAAATTCTAATATTTGTGCTTCTCTGTTAATTGAGAAGAGTTCACTCTTATGTAAATTAAGCTTGTATCCAGAAAGCTGGCTAAATTTATTAAGAAGTAAAAGCATTGGGGGTAAGGAAGTAGTCGGATTTGATATAAAAAGTAAAAGATCATTGGCATAAAGAGAAACTTATGCTCAGCAGCCCCCCCCCCCCCCCCACCCAGCAAGTCCCCGTCAATTCAGCACAGCTACAAAATGCAGGCGCCAGTGGCTCTATAGCCAGATCAAAAACTAAAGGACTTAAGGGGCACCCTTGCCGGGTGCCACGTCTAAGACTAAAGGGCTATGATTGCTGAGAGTTGGTCAAGACAGAAGCAGTGGGACATGAATATAGCAATTTAATCCATGTACTAAAACTTTGTACAAAATCAAGCTTTTCTAAAACCGCAAAAAGACAATTCCACCTCACATGATCAGACGCTTTCTCCGCTTCGAGAGAAATGACACATTCAGGAATCCCAGTTGAGGGGGAATATAAGATATTAAATAGACGCCATATATTTAAAAAAGGGAGGCGATTTTTAATAAAACCAGTTTTAATCTTCAGAAGTAATTGAGGGTACAATGTTCTCCAATCTATGAGCAAAAACTTTAGCCAACATTTTAACATCAACATTTAATAAAGGAATCGGCCTATAAGAAGAGCGCTCTGTTGGATCTTTACCCTTTTTTCGCTAAAAGAATGATACTTGCCTCATTAAATAATGCTGGCAATTTACCGTGTATAAATGAATCAGATAAAACTAAGAATAATTGAGGTGAAAGCAGTGAGGAAAATTATTTCTTAAAATTTTGCTGAAAACCCATCAGGTCCAGGAGATTTATCCGACTGCATTGCAGAAATGGCTGAAGATAATTTCTTCTAGTGATAATGGCTCATTGAGTTTTGCTTTAAGATCAGAAGAAAGCAAAGGAATATTTAAACTATTTAAGAAATGCTGAACAGAAATACCATCATTTAAAGATTCAGAGGTGTAGAGTAGAGAATAATAATTCTTGAATGTGTAATTAATTTCAGAATGGTTCAAAGTGATGTTCCCATTTCCCATTTGAATTTTTGTAATTGCTTTAGAGCATTTTAATCGGTTGACTAAAAATTTACCGGATTTATCACCATGACTATAAAATAAGCTCTTAATTTTGAGAAGTTGGCATTCAACTGGGTGAGTGGAAATAAGGTCAAATTTAGTTTGAAGTTCCACTTGCTTCTTGTACAGTTCCAGATTTTTGGTTTGGGCATAAAGCAGATCTGTTGTTTTAATTTGACTGATTAAATCTAATCTCTCTAAATAGGTCTTTCTTTTCAGATTCACAGTATATGAAATTATTTTATCCCTTAGATATGCTTTCATGGCATCCCAGACAACCAGAGATGAGATTTCAGATGACATATTAGTATTTTAAAGAAATGTTATCTGGTCCTTCATAAATTTTACAAAATCATTATCTGACAACAAGGTCGGATTAAAACGCCAATGATTATTCATTTAAGGGAAACCAGAAAAAAATTATGGACAGCATAACTGGAAATCAATATACTCTGATAATCACAAGAGCGAACAGATGGAATCAGCAGGTTATCAATAAAAATAATCAATTCTAATAAAAGTATGATAGACATATGAAAAAAAAAAGAATGATCTCTTTCACTTGGTTGGAAATAAAACTCCACATGTCAGAGATACCATAATTAGAAAGAAAAGACTGAACTGATAAAGCAGATTTACTTGGTAGTCTAGGAACAGAGGACGATCGATCCAAAACTGGGTCTAACCAACAATTAAAATCACTGCCCAATATAAAAGAATATAAACTCCGGTCAGGCAATAAAGAAAAAAAAAAGTTCAAAAATCTCCACATCATCTGAATTAGGAGCATAAAGGTTAGCCAAGATTACCCTAGTATTATACAGTTTCTCAGGGACAATAATAAAACGACCATTTGTATCAGATACATTGTTGTGAAACTCAAAGGGAACATTTTGACTAATAAGGATTGAGAACCCCCTAGCTTTAGCCGGAAAGGTAGAATGGAAGTGCTGCCCAACCCACCTTGACATGAGACGAAAATTATCAGAACTACAAATATGTGTTTCTTGCAAAAAAAAACAATTGCAGCTTTTAGCTGCTTAAGATGTGAAAACACCTTCCTTCTTTTAACAGGATGGTTCAATCCCTTAACATTCCAGCCTGTAAAATTCAACGGACTAACCATTATCATTTAAGAAAACATAGCGGGTAATAGGCATGAACAAAATCAAACTTTCAAACAACAGCTTTGGGGCAAAAGTATAAAGTGAGAATAAGGACAAAAATATGTCCTGAGTAACAAAAAATAACTGAAGGTTTTATAAACGCTATCTGCCATAGAGATCCCTCCCCCCCCCTCAAATCCCACAACAAGAAAGCTACCAAAAATCAGCAGCAAGCTCTTCAGAAAAATAACTACCCTAAAAACCAACTTCCAGTTTCTTAACATCATCATAAGTTCCATTTAGATAACAATTCAAAAACCAGAAAACTTACGCACTACGAATTAAAATTGTACAAGAAGAGAAAAACGATTCCACCAAAAAAGTATTAAACTTAACTCGAAGTAATAATCTACAGTAACCTACCCGTGAAAAACTATGAAAAAAAACTCACTGACTTAAAAAAGAAAAATTAAGGGGAAAAAACAGAGAAAAATATACTTATGCGCCATTTTAATTAATCAGACTGAATCTAAGTTACAGGGATTTCGATAAATTTCTGAGCTTTTGTAACCGAGTTAAACTTCTTTTTGTCTCCAGTACTAAGAGTTATTTGGAGATGAGCTGAAAAACGCAGAAAGGGCCTGAATCCGCAATTATAAAACTCTTCCATAACTCCTGTACTTGGGGAGCGTAATTCTCAGCAATACAAATAGAATGACCCTTGTAATCCAACTTTTCTCTCCGACGTGCTTCCATAACGATGAAAGCACAGAATTACTGGGTGTGGCCTGCGGCCCAATTCTGGTTTAGGCAGGAAGGTGCGGTGAGCTCTGTCTAACTCAGGTGGGATTGGAAGAATGTCGTTCCCAAAAATCTGACAGAGTACAGTAGAAAAAAATTCAGTGTGAGATCCACATTCAATAGTCTCTGGCAAGCTGAGGATTCATAGATTATGATGTCTGCTCTGACATTCCAGGTCAGTCACTTTGGATGTTAACTTGCTGTTACATTCTCTTCACGCTAGAATAAATGGCTTCCAAATCCTGAAGACGATATTCTAAACAGTCGGTAGTGAGCTTAAGACGAGAAAGACGTTCGGCCTGAGCCTCCAATTTGGAATGAATTTGATCCAATTTAGATTCCAACGAACTGAAAGAAGACTTAAATTCAGATATTATATCATGTCGATGCTGTTCCAAAATGGAGACAATCTCAGCAGAGGAACCAGTCGCGGAAACTTTTTTCCCTGATCTGGTGAGCTTTGAAGCCATTATGAGACAGGTGTATATGGAGGCAGGAAGGAAAATAAAAAAAATTAATGATCTGTAGAGAAAAAAAGAGTGAGGAAGTGTGGAGATGATAAATAAAATGGAGCGACAGTTTTAAGCGACTAAACCATTGCCATCTTGACCAGAAGTTAAGATTGAAAAATCTGAAGCCCTCCCCACTGCACCCTCTTCTTAGCCACATGTTCAATTGAATAACCTTCCTCTTTCCTCAACATGAGCCGCAGGTCACCCAATTACCTGTATCCTGCAACTCAGGAGTAACTGTCTCCTTGGTAAATTGTGTCAATAAACCACACTGTCTCCCAAAGGATCTTTAGGCCGTCCAGCTCCAGCTCTATTTCCTTAACAGAGTTTGTGAGCAGCTTTAGCTAGATGCACTTCTTGCAAGTGTAGTCATCAGGGACATTGAACATTTCCACATCAGGCAGCATGCAGTGTTCTCCTAAAAACAACCCATCAAGGTCAATGCTATGAAATTAAAACAATGTGTAATGTGGTTTCAATAGAAACAATCACTTAAACTGTGGAAAATCTCTGATGAATAAGCAGATTATTTTTCATAGAATAGGGAAAGCAAAGTGGAAAAGAGAAAACTGTTTTGTTCACCTTTTAGAGTTTGGGAGTCCCTAATTACCCTTGAGATGATAATAATGAGTAAAATCTTCAACCATTGCACTCCTTTGGTAATGTATTTATTTATTCATATAGAGATACAGTGCAGAATAGGCCCTTTATATTGTACCATCCAGCAACTCCAATTTAATTCTAATCTAATCACAGGACAATCTGTAATGACCAATTAACCTACCTGGTACATCTTTGGACTAAGGGAGGAAATCGGAGGACCCACATTATCCACAGAGAGGACATACAGAGACTCCTTAGAGAGGATGCTGGGTCTGAAATCCAAACTCTGATGCCCTGAGCTGTAAGAGCATTGTGTTAACTGCAACACTACCGAGGCACCCAGTGGTGTCTCGTGTCAAGTCAAGTCGCTTTTTATTGTCATTTCAACCATAAACTGTACACAGAAAAAATGAAACAACGTTCCTCCAGGACCGTGCTGCTACATGAAACAACACAAAACAACACTAGACTATGTGAGACAACTCGAGGCTACACTAGACTACGTAAAACAACATAAAAACTACTCTAGATTACAGACCTGCACAGGACTGCAGAAAGTGCACAAAACAGTGCATGGCAGTACAATAATTAATTAATAAATAAATAATAAACAAGACCATAGGCACAGTAGAGGACAAATTTCAATATAATAATAAATGATGTAGATGTCAGACTAGACTCTAGGTATTGAGGAGTCTGATGGCTTGGGGGAAGAAACTTTTCCACAGTCTGGTGGTGAGAGCCCAAATGCTTTGGTACCTTTTGCCAGATGGCAGGAGGGAAAAGAGTTTGTATGAGGGCTGTGTGGGGTCCTTCACAATGCTGTTAGCTTTGTATAATCTCACGACGTAGTGTATAATCTCACTATGTAGCGTGTAATCTCACATAGCGTATAATCCCACTACGTAGCGCTACTAGCATAGTGGAAGCACTCTCAGTGGAAGCACTCTTTCCAGTAACCTTTAAGCTATGAAGCTACCAAATAACACATAAAAATACACAGCCTATATAAAGTAGAAATAATGTATGTACAGTGTTGTTTCACTTACCGGAATTAGGAAGACAGTGAGCACACTGATGATGGGGTGGTGGGAGGTACAGGAGACTGGGGTGTCATCTCATTATCATCTGTTTCCATTAGGGCAGGCAGGTCACTAACGTTTTCTATGTCTGCTTGCCTTGATGTCGAAGGTCGAGGTTTGTCGTCCGCTGAGGCTGATGAGGAAGGCTTGAAAATGACAATGTGTTTGACTGCTTAGCCTCGCGCGTTTTTCTATCATATAGTTCTTTGTAAGCATTCAAACCATCCTGAAAATATGCTCTAAACCTACGTACCCTTTCAAAATTAAAGCCATACTTTCCTGCAGTCATAGCAGCGTTGTCAATTGCAGCGAAAATCTCACGTAATTGCTTCACCTTCAGTTCCTGGATGGCTTCACTTTTGGGCCATTCTCTACTGTGTTTGGTTTCGATTGTTATCCTTTTCTCTTGCAATTGCATCAACTCTTCATCTGCCAGTTTCTGCCATCGAAATAAATGTCTTGCTCGGCAATTTTTTCCAATAAATTGCAGTTTTGTCACAGTTAAACACTTGTTTATACGAATAAACACCTTCTGTAATTATTTTCTTCAGGTCTGCTGGGAACATTTTGGCAGCTTCAGTATCAACCGAAGCACGCTCTCCAGTAAACGTTAAACTATGAAGCTGCCCTCGCCTCAGAAACCGATCAAACCACCCCTGACTACCTTTAAATTCCACTTTCGCCACACTTTCATCACCAGTGTCCAGTGCTTTTTGTTTCAGCTTATTAAGAAGACTGACTAATTTCTCCTTAAGTATAAGATAACGGAACACCACGCGTTGTACACCCATCAATCCACTCAAGCAATAGACTTTCCATTTTATCCATTATTGGATGGCGGCTAAAAGAGACGACTTTGCTACGAGCAGAACCAACAGTAACATTGACAGCTTTCAGGATTCTTTCTCTCTGCATGTAAATAGTGTGAATGGTGGACACAGGCAAGTTCAACACGTGGACAATGTCCTTACTTCGTTCACCAAGGTCGAAACGCTTAATTATGTTTAGTTTTATGTCAAGTGTAACATCTTTACGAGCTCTTTTAGGATTTTCCGATACCTTAGAACTCATCTTGCTAACGGATGCACAAAATAAATTGAGATAAAGCGCAGATGCTCACAGGCACATGTTTAAGCAATGCCGGCTCGAATGCAGTTCCGGGGGAGGAGCTTGGCTGCTCAGGGCGCACGCTGCCTTTTTTTGTAACAGTGAAAAAACCTTGTGTTAGCAAAAACAGGTAACTAATGTAGGTTTTTTGTAACAGCCAGGTGTGATAAAGCAAACATTCGAAAAATGGGGGCCACCTGTATTTTTTTTCATGCTTCTGGAAGTTCCTTACCTCATTCGTCATAAGCATGAACTGCTGTCTACATTTATACAGTTCCTTTGCCACTTGGGTGTCTACACTCACGTGATACTCTTACAAATACCATTTAAAACAAATGGTCTAAAACGGGGTTCCCAACCTTGTTTATGCCATGAACTCCTACTATTAACTGAGGGGTCCATGAACCCATGGTCTAAAAGCTTTTTGGAGATACAGATCCCAGGTACTCGTATTTAATACTATGAAACTGAGTTCCCTGAATACACATTCCTTCCAACTTATTAATAGATAAGTTATTGATGTGCTAAATTATTGTCTCTATCTGATTTGCAAGCTTTCTTAAACTAAGTAACTTAGCAACTGTTGTCTGTTCTGAAAGAAGCCCAATGAAATCACACATAGTCTTATACAGCATCTCTTCAGCAGTTAGCCCAGATGCTATGAGCAGCATCCTGTTCTATGGACAGTGTGTCTGTTTGTAAAGCTGTGTTTTTTTTAAACTTCTTACTGCTTGCCATTTACATTAAGAGCTGAAGATGGGCTCTTGTTTACAAACAGAAACTAAAAAACAATGAATATCATTGGAAGTTTGATCTTTGCAAGTGGCAGCTGCTGAGCTTAGAAAGCTAAGCTTGGCAAAAAATTACAAGGACCACTCGCCCCTCCAGGCCCAGGAAGCAAATATCCATCCCAATAACGGAGGCAAGTAAATGCAGTTCACTCGGTAGATGTTGCACACTGCAGTTATGGTGCACAGCTGATGATAAAAATGAATGTTTAAAGTGATTATTGGGGTACCACTAAATGAGATAGCTGCTTATGTGTTACTAGAACTGCACTCTTGCAGCAAGCGGCGAGTTTTCATCTCCACTCTTAAACTGTGCATTAGGTTATCAAGGCTTGAGTTAGTTGACATAGGTTGCCTAGCCTCTGATTTCTTGTAGTCACATTATTTAACTTGTTGTTCCAATAATATTTCAGATCAGTGGTAATCCCAGGATGCTGATGGTGGGGAACTTGTTGATGGTAGTTTTGTTGAATGTAAAATTTAGGCAAGTGATGTTTGTATGGTTGAGCCTGGAGGTTAGATTGCAAGCGTTACATCACCAGTCGAGGTGACATCATCTGTGCTCTATTGAGTGTTGTTTCTGCCAAGTGCTCACAATTATATTGGTCAGACTTGTTGTTCGGATGTCACTCTGGCTACTAGTTTCTGCTAGGTCCTGGCCAACTGGACAGCTGAGTGACCTCCACTGGCCTATATCTCTGGTCATTGTGAGCATTGGCTCCTCGGGTGTCCACGGCTTACCCCTGTGGCCTCAATTCCACAGATGCATAGATTCATAAATTGCGTCCAGTTCAATATGCTTGTTAATAGACTCTTCCATTGAGAAGCAAGCTTCTAAGAATTCTCTTGGTTTCTTGTTTTGTCCTTCAGCGAGGATTTTTATACTTGATGAACTTGTACTGAGATGAGTGACAGAGGATCATGTCTTCTTATAACTAGCTGGTATTCCTGTAGTCTTCCTGTCTGTCGAACCTTGTGTTTGTGGCAGGCTGCTCATTAGATTTGGTATATTCTGTTTGTCCTCTCTCTGTGGGCTGTTGGATCTTTGAGTCTTGAAACGAACGTTCTGATGGTTGTGTTGGGTTTGTGCGCTACTGTTATTCCTTGTGGTCGGAACAGTCTCGCCACAATTTCAGAAATACTCTGGATGTATAGTAGGGTTAGCCTCTTTCTTGTTTTGTCCAGTAGGCAGTAAAAGGTTGTTTCCCCATTCAAGACACCTTGTGATAGTTTTTTTGGATAGCCGTTACATGTGAATGCTTTCAAAAGCTGGTTTTCTTCTTTCTTCTTGAGGTCCACAACTGCAGTGTGCTTCCAATTGGTTGAATAGTATTCGGACATAACTTCCGTTTGTGGCTGTTGGGGTGAATGCTGTGATAATTGAGGATTTGGTCCATATTCATTCCTTTCTGGCAAACCGATGTTTCCAATCTTCTGTCCTCATTCCTCATGTCTCAGGAAGGAATTGTTTGCTTCAACTTCCACTGTAATGTTATTACCATTGAATACTTCACTGATTCTGTTCTGCACATCTTTTATCTTATTTCGTTTGATTATGACAAACGTGTCATTGACTTAACGCACCCATGATGTTAGTCTGATAACTGATAATATTCTTCAGTTTTTGAAGGACTTTGTCTAGATCTTAATGCATGCCTGTTTGGATAGCTACTTATATTGAGGAACTGTGAAAGATGTTGAACATTAGATGCTCATCAACAATCATCTCACTTCTAATATGCTGAGGAAGAGCATTAATGAAATAGCTGAAGATGATTGGCAGTAATTCACTTCCCTGATGGATTTCTGCAGCATTATCTATCAGGCTTGCCTATTGATCAGTCTTTGTCCTCTGTGCAAGGTTTTATATCAGACATTGATTTCACTTTCACCAGAAACCCTTGATGGACAAGGGACAGCCCCTCTTGGCCTGTGGAGTTCAGCGTTGTGGCTCACAGTTGGAGGAAGTTTGTGATCAAGTCTGAATTCATGCGGAGCAGACTCGATGGGCCAAATGGCCTAATCCTACTCCTCTATCTTACTGTCTTACTTTTTATAATATTTTTATTCAGAAAAAAAACAATTTACAGAGTGCAACACATAAATACATCTCAACATAAATTGTGTACATTCATATATTGTAATAAAATTGATCAAAATGTTATAGCATATCACATATCATATGTATGTAATCAAAAATTTAAAGATAAAAGATTTTTTTTTAAAGATTATTAAAGATGAAAGAAAATCATAAAATAAATTTTTTATATATAAAAAAAAAGTCAACCCCCTACCAATTACCAGTGAAAAAGGCTAATGGATGATAATGGATAATTAGGAAAAAAAACATATTCGCTTAAGAAGGGAAGATAGAAATGTACATAAAAGTCTGTGCACTGTTAAACTTTATAAATTGGAAAAGTAATTTAGGAAAGATATCATAAAAAGATTGTTTCGAATTTAAGACTGAGCAGCGGATCTTCTCTAAATTTAAATATGACATAATATCAAGTAGCCATTGAAGATGTGTAGGAGGAGTAGACTCCTTCCATTTAAGCAAGATTTCCCTCCTTGCTAAAAAAAAAAGTGGTAAAAACTAAAACCTGTAGGTTAGGAGTATTTAAAGTTATATCTTCATTTGCAATAATACCAAACAAGGCAGTAAGGGGATTTGGGTCATATTGGAGCCTAAAAAGTTGTGAGAAGGTATGGAATACTTCCCGCCAAAACTTCTCAATTTTAGGGCAAAACCAAAACATATGAATTAAAGACGCATCAGCAGAGTTGCATTTATTACAAAGTGGAGAAACGTTTAGATAAAAACTGGATAGCTTCTGTTTAGAAATGTAAGCTCTATGAACCACTTTAAATTGTAGAAGAGAATGATGGGCACTGAAAGATGATTTATTAACCCGTTTAAGAATTTTGTTCCATCTTTCGTCAAAAATCTGGCAATTTAGGTCATCCTCCCAAGCTTTTTTTTATTTTATCTAAAAAGTCTTGTCTAGAATCAATCAACAAGTTATAGATACCGGTAATAGGTTAACAAAAGGTTTTAAATTTAAGAGATTGTCCAGTAAATTTTTATCTGGACCTATAGGAAAAGTAGTTAATTGGGAACGTAAGAAATCTCTAATTTGAAGATATCTGTAAAAATGTGTTTTTGGCAGTGCAAATTTAGTTGACATTTGGTCAAACGAAGCAAAAGATCCTGAGATTAACAGGTCCCAAAACACTTAATATCTAGTTCATCCCAATCCTTAAAGACTTTGTCAGTCATGGAAGGGATAAAAAAATATAATTAAGGCGAATGGGAGATGATAATGAAAAATTCGCTAAATCAAAAAATTAATGATGAGTAAATGCCGCTGATAACACTTCCCATAAAGTGGTGATGTTTGGGAGTGAACTAATTGGCACTTTATATCTGTTGCTTTTCTGAATAGTTGTAAATAGGCAATTTGTGAGGACGCCAATATTTTAGCAATCTGGAACACTAAATTAGAGACTGTTAAATTTAGAGTGCAGATCTTTGGCATTATAGCCAAGATATTGTCTGGTTAGAGTGTCCTGGCTGTATTGAGTGCTTGAGGCTTTCCTTTATACAGTATGCAATGAAATGAGCTTAGAAGTGTTTAATTGTTTATTGTCATTCACAGCTGTTTTGATCAGGACTGACTCATTGATTTGAGATTACTGTGCAAGATAGTAGTGTGGCTTTACCAAGCAACATGAAGAGCCGCAGATACTGGAATTAGGAGCAGTAAACAAACTGCTGGAGGACTCTGCTCTTCAGCCAGCATCTGGTGAGGGAAATATACAGTTGTTGTTTCAGGCTGGGATGCTTCACTTGAACTGAGGGAATAGAGGGAGGCTAGCCAGTATAAAGAAGTGAGGCTAAAGGATGGAGTAAGTGCTGGCAAACTGCAGGTGGACCTGGGTAAGTGGGGATGATTGGCAGATGGAGGAGGAAAGAGTGAATTAGCTAAAGTTGTAGGGAGGTGACAGGTGAAGGCAACTAAGGGCTGCAGATGATGGAATCTGATGCAAAAGGAAAGTGCAGCATTGAGCCAAATAAGGGATGTGAGGTAAGCAAGTAGGAATAGTGGGGGAAGGAAACCCAGTGGGAGGAATGGGTGGGTGATGGGCAGATGAAAGTGGGGAAGAACTGGAGGTTGGGTATGTGTAGAAAGAGGTAGCTCAGAAGGAGAGAGAAAAGGGCATAGGGAGACAAGGTTACCTGAAATTCCGGAAACCATCAGACTGTAAAACTCTTCCTTGGCAGTGGAGAAAGCCAAGGACAGACACATCAGTGTGGGAATAAAGAGAGGAATTAAAATGTCTAGCAATAGGGATCCCTAGATGGCTATGGTGACAGAGTGCAGATTGTCAGCAAAATGATCACCTAGACTCCAGAATCTCTAATTTCAGGTAATCCCAGAGCCTGAATACGTTTTTTTTCCATGTAATAAAGTATTCTAGTGATTAGCTTCAATTACAGACTATTTTCCAATTTCCAGGTTAGAGATGCTGGAAAAGAACATAGGAGAATGAGGGGAGATTTTATAGAAGTTTCTGGTTGCTCCTCAGCCTTTGACACTCCAGAGAAAGCAATTCAGATTGTCCAACCTGCAATTACACTTAAATCCAGGCAACGTCCTGGTGAACCTTTTATGTACTCACTCCAAAGCCAACATGTCCTTCCTGCAAAGCAGTGACAAGAACTGTACACGGTGTTCTAAATAGTACCTGTGCTGTCTTTACGACAGTTATTTAGTTTATAATATTTTCGCTTAGTAATTCATTCAATAGTATTTTCTAGTTAGAATTAGGAGTGTTTAAAGTATATTCATTGCATGTAAAATATATCGGCATGCGATGACGTCACATCCGGTTTCGCCGCGTCTTGTGGGAAAACACCGGTTTGAAATCAGCGCGAGGGTGGGGGCTTTCCACGAGGCTCACCTGAGCACAAGCAGTTTTGCAGGCATGAGAAATCACAGTGAGAGCAACGCTGTAAGTTAATAGATAATCGATATATTGAACTAAGATGTTAATGCTGATCCTGTTAGAGGTAACGACGGTAGATAATGTTTATGCTTTCGTTAGTTAAAGAGTCGCGGATAGTTTGCATGGAAGTGTATTTAAAGTAGTCAATGGAGCAGGTAAACTCTCCCTGTATACTGCACCTTAGTGTAATGTAGTTATAGTCACCTTTGCAAGTATTTACACTTGAAATGTGATATTAAGTAAGGAACAAATACTGTATCAATCTTGTATTGTTTTATCAACAGTTTTCACCATATGTTAATGTGAAGAGTGAACAGTAAATGGTTAATCTTACTGCGATCTGGTTTGCATTGGCTGTGGTTTATCCGGACGTTAAATTCGGCGTTTCGTTACACCCGAAGGAGAACGTTACAGTACCTAATCATTGTTTTGTACAGCTAGAACATGATGTCTCTAGTACACACACTGATCAATGATTGCAAGCTTTCTGTTTGCCTTTTAAATATTCTAACTGCTTGTGTTGCCACTTTTGAGAGCCATGGATTTGGACTCCAAAATCCCTCTGTTAATCCTTGCTCATTTGTTCCTGCCATTTACTTTATACAGTCCTCTTTCATTTAACTCTCAAAATGTTTTACCTCACATCTGTTATGATTAAATTTCACTGCCCATTTTTTAATCCTGATTTACAAATGGTTTATATCCTGCTCTATGCTTTGTCAGCTTTCGCTAATTTCCATGTTATCTGCAAACTTATTAATCAGGCTATCTATATTTTCATCAAAATCATAGGTTCCAAATGCTGATGCTTGTGGACCATCATAGTAGACTCCGGTCAAAAAGGCACCTATCCACAACCAAACTCTGTTGTCTATGATGAAGCCAATTTTGCATCTAACTTCCCAATTCATCATGGATCTCATGTGACGTCATCTATTCTATCATAAGAGATCTTGTTGAATGCTTTATTAAAGTCCACGTAGACTGCATCCACTACCTTCTCTCATCCATCCTCTTTTGTCACTTTCTTACACAACTCTTTTAAATTTGTGACTCAATACCGTCCCTGCATAAAGTCATGCTTAATTATCCCTGATAAGTCCATGCTTTACACAGACCTTTTCCTTTTGTCCCATTTCTGTCTGCACATTTTTGTTTTTGACTTGGTCTACTATCTCAGACAGGTACATCTCACAGGTAATCAGAATTTGTCAGTATTTATTATTGGCACTGAGTTTCATTTGTGAAAATAAATAAAAAGTTATTTATTTTTGTGCTGGTTTTAGGTTTATTTTTATTACTTACCATTCAAGCCTTAATTATTGAATATTTACCACAATAACATATTTTTGAATACATGTCATTAATGCACATTGAATAATTTTAACTTAATCTGCATGCCAACATAAGATTGCTGAAGTATTTCACTCTCTGCACAATTTTATTTTTCACTAACTAAAATGGAAATAGCTTTTTCTTTTGAAGCTGCAGCAGTGTGCTCATCAGTTATTTCAATTTGGTTCATCTATGGAGTGTTTATGAACGTTGTGTTGTATAGGAAGGTTCAACTCGATGTTACACTAGATGAAAGTTTCACATACTCATCTGTTCTATTCAGTGATTATTGCAAAGAGGATGGGCAGCAGAGCAGGATTGATTGTGAGTCATGGAGGCACCAGAGGCTAGTGAGATGCTATAATCTGGAGCAACAAACAATCTGCTGGAGGTGTTCAAAGGCCTGAACAGTATCTGTGGGGGGAGGGGGGAGGGGAGGTATTGTTGATATTTTGGGTCAAAGCCTTGCATCCAGGGAATCAGAAATTCCTTCCATTCCTTCCCTCTCCCTTCCCCCCACATGTTCTGCATGACCTGCTGAGTTCCTTTTGAAGCATTCCTGACTGGTTGTCTTGGTGCAATTTGCCTTCCTGCCTTTGGCCAAGAATGATAAACTGCAATGCATCTGAGGGTGGAAAGTGGAATAAATATTCAACTCTATGAACTATTTATTTTCTTTCAATTTTTCCAATCCATTTGATTGTGATCTATATAATTTAAACCAAATTATTGGTCTGTAAGGTATATTTAAAGTCATTCTTAACAAAATAATTTAACTTTTCTCATTAAATTAGCTTGTTGAGGAATGGGGAAAATAACTAGCATACTGTATCTTAATAATAAAAAAAAGTGGATGAACTCAGCAGGTCGGGCAGGATCTGTTGACAGGAGCAGTCAGTGTTTTGGGCTGAGACCCTTCGTCCTGACAGAGGACCACAGCAGATGCCATCTCATTGGCTCTTCACTCAACCCTGGAACATCTGGACAGCAAAATGCATAGATCAGGATGCTCTTTATCTACCGCTCAGCATTCAATACCAACTTCCCCGCAAAACTAATTAATAAGCTCCAAGATCTTGGCCTCAATACCTCCTTGTGCAGTTGGATCATGGATTTCCTCACTTGCAGACCCCAGTTAGTTCAGATTGACAACTACGTCTCCTCCACAATCTCCATCAACACAGGTGCACCATAAAGCTGTGTGCTTGGCCTCCTGTGCTATTCACTTTATACTTGTGACAGTGTGGCTAAGCACAGCTCCAATGTCATATTCAAGTTTGCTGATGACACCACTGTTGTAGGCCAAACAAAAGGTGGTGATAAATCAGCAGTTAGGAGGAAGATTGAAAATCTGGTTGAGTAGTGCTGCAAAAATAACCTCTTACTCGTTGTCAGCAAGACCAAGGAGCAGATTATTGACTTCAGGAGGAGGAAGGCAAAGGCCCATGAGCCAGTCCTCATAGGAGGATCAGAAGTGGAGAAGTCAGCAATGTTAATTCCTTGCTGTTATCATTTCAGAGGAACTGCCCTGGGTCCAGCACGTAAGTGCAATTATGAAGAAAGCGTAGCAGTGTTTCTACTCCCTTTGGAGTTTGCAAAGATGATGCCTAACATCTAAAACTTTGACAAACCTCTGTGGTGGAGAGTATATTGACTGGCTGTGTCACAGCCTGGTATGGAAACACCAATGCCCTTGAACAGAAAATCTTGCAAAAAGTTGTGGATATGGCTCACTCCATCGTGAGAAAACCCTTCCCCACCATTGAGCACATCTACATGGAGCATTGTTGCAGGAAAGCACCATCCCTCATCAGGAGCCTCCACCACCCAGATCATGCTCGCTTCTTGTTGTTGCCTTAGTTAAGAAGGTACAGGAGCCCCAATACTCACACCTGCAGGTTCAGAAACAGTTACTACCCCTGAAGCATCAGGCTCTTGAACCAATAACTTCACTCAACTTCATCATTGAAATGCTCCATCATTGAAATGTTCCCACAACCTAGGACTCAATTTCAAATATTTTTTATCTCATGTTCTGATAGTTATTCCATAGTTGTTATTATTCCTTTCATTTTATATTTGTACAGTTTGTTGTCTTGCACATGGGTTGAACAAAATGCAAATGGTCTTTCATTGATTCTATTATGGATTTAATGAGTATGCTTACAACTATTTTTATGAAGTCTTTGACAGCTGTAGTGTATTCATTCAGATCTACAGGCGAGTCCTTGATCATGGCCCAGTTCACTGACTCGAAGCAATCTTGGAGCCACTCCTCTGCCTCTCATGACCACCTCTTTGTTGTTCTAATCTCTGGAGGCTCTATTTAGCCTTTGCCTGTATGAAGATAGGAGAAGGACAGCCAAGTGATTCAATTTACTGAAATGCAGTCTAAACATTCCTTATTTTACTATAGCAGTAGTCTAACGTGTTGGGACCTCTGGTGCTATATGTTATATGCTGATCTTTCTGTTCACATATTTTAGAATGCAGAATCCTGTAATATTTCCAGAGAAGTGAATGTGCAGCCTTTGTGTAATTAAGCTCTGGGGACACTGAGGCATGGCTGCTTAGCCATTGTTTGACATCCTCTAACAAACAAACGCCTATTGCTCCAATCTCAGTGCTACATTTCTACTTGCATGGAAAGTGCATTACTATATCCATGTTCTTTGATTACATAACTTTACAAATCTCTCAGGGTAATTTATTTGTTTATGGGATTTGGTTGCTACTGGCAAGGTCAGCATTCATTGATCATCCCGATGGCTCCAAAAGGGTTGGTCACCTCCGGAAGCCGTGGCTAATCTTCTAGTAAAAACATTGTTGCGTAGCCATTGTTAGCTGGTTCTAGAGGAGTGACTCTTCAGGGGTGGTAGATGTCGTGCCAATTCATCACCAGCATTTGGATAGAGGATATTTTCTTGAAGATCTCCAACGTTAATATTCTGAGACTGGGATTATTCAGCATCTGGAAAGTCATCCTGCAGACTGTGGTTTATTTTCTTACTGTTGGCCAGGGCATACCCAGCGACTGTATTGAGCAATCTGACATGCTCAATTACAGGTATGATTTGCTTTTGACTAGGTGTTGGAATAATGTAGAGACCTGTCCCAGATATTTCTACATTTCCGTTTAATGTCAGAGAAATTTATGCAATATTTATCCTGAAATCCTTGTTCTTTGCAGACATTCGCGAAAACTGAAGACTGCCGTAAAGAATGAGTGACAGTTAGTGTCCCTCCTACTCTCACTCCAAAGCTCCCCTTCTCTCACTCCCACGCACAAGCAGCAGCAAGTAATAACTCTCCGCCTCTCCCATTGTCTTCTGCAGAAATGTATCAGCATTCTCCACTCACCAAGCAAGCAATTGCAAAGCCCCCAAATAAAGACCATGATCTGTAATACCACAGAAACTAATAATTCACCCGACAATTCGACATGCTGCAGGCTCTCTCCTTGAGATAGATATTCGAGGGGTGATTGTTATGTTCGTGGCCTAAGGTACAAGGAGTCAATTTTAGGAAACTGAGCACGTTTATTTTTCAACGTAGTCCCCTTCTACATTTACACACTTAGTCCAGCGGTCGTGGAGCATACAGATCTTGGACCTCCAGAAAGTGTCCACAGCAGGGGTGATTGATAAGTTTGTGGCTTAAGGTAGAAGGAGATGAGTTATACAGCTCTCGTTACATGCACATGCAGTTCAACTCTTTGAGTGATTATGCAGAAAGTTTGAAGTTAATAACTCATCTCCTTCTACTTTAGGCCACGAATGTATAAATCACCTGATGTCTCTGTCTCTGTCTCTCATACACACACACTCATACATTCCCACATTGTGTCAGTTGGCAGCACCGACTTGCAATCATCCTGTACACAGGGCCATGAAACCTCGAAACTCCAAAGGAACACTCATCTTCTAGGCCATGTCCTTGGGATTTTGAAAAGCGGTCAGCTATGGGCCCCTCAGGAACAGGTCCCACCACGGCAAAGATACAAGATTGATCGGATGGAAAACAACTTAATCATATAGATTTCATTGCCAAGGTTGCTGAAGGATGGCCTGTCTTGTTTCATTCTAATTGTGATTGAGTGTAGTGATTTCTTTTTTTTGATCTGTTGTTTCAGAATCACAAATAAGAGTAGATAAGTGCAACAAACTCACTTCCTTTTGAAGGACATAGGTGAACCAGATTTTTTTTTGTCCAAGAATTTTATTTTAAATTTACTGAATTTAACTTTCGGAGCTTTGATCTATGTCTGGATTCTTTCAATTGGTATTGGTATGCTTGGTTGTTAAATGTTGCTAAACATTGAAGGTAAATCCGAGGTCAACATTTGTTGGATTGATATATTAATGACTTTAGCTGCATCTGCCAGACTTTAATCCATAAGTTCACCGATAAGGTGATGTAGTTGCCCTGGACGCTTGCAGTTTCTGTTCACTTTGCTTCAACTTGTGATGTTTCAAACCAAATGTTCTCTGTGCCATCTGTACTATCATTTGTCATTTGATTATATTGAGAGATACCCACATTATTTATGTATGCGTATATACACCCAGTGGCCACTTTATGAGGTACCGGAATGGAACCCAGTATGATCTAATGCTGCTGTAGCCATCCATTACAAGGTTCAACACGTTATGCATTTGGAGATACTCTTCTGTGCACTACTGTTGTAACACATTATTGTTTGAGTTGCTTTCCTGTCAACTTGAATCATTCTCCTCTGATTTCTCTCATTAACAAGCCATTTTCTACCACAGAACTCCTGGTCACTGGATGTTTTTGGGTTTTTTTTTGCACCATTCTCTAGAGACTATTGTGCATGAGAATTTCAGGAGATCAGCAGTTTCTGAGATCTTCAAACCACCCCCTCTGGCAGCAGCAATCATTCTATGGTCAAAGTCACTTGGATCACATTTCTTCCCCATTCTAATGCTGGCTCTGAATAATAACTGAACCTCTTGACCATGATTGCCTGCTTTTATACACTGAGCTTCTGGCACATGATTGGCTGATTAGATATTTACATCAATGAACAGGTGTTCAGATGTACCTTATAAAGTTTCCTCTATGGAGGACCCTTGAACTGTGCACCATTTTTCCAATATATCCTGATTCAATATTTTAATGTTTCCAGAAGACCTTCCCTCCATCTGTACTTTTATAGTGCTTTTCTACAACTTAACCTTCATGTATTTTATTGAAGCAGCTTGAGGTGCTCCCACATGATCGGCTGATTAGATATTTGCATTAATATACAGGTGTACTTAATAGAGTGGCACTGAGTGTATGTCTGTCAGTGTTGAAAGTTATTTCTACTGGGCCTTAATTAACATGGGTAGAGATTTCATTTTGTTTTGATCCTGCTGGTAATGAATGCAAAGGGCACAATTTATTTCTTATGGCACCTTGTTTTTTTAATTTTATTTTTTGTTCCTTCTCATCTTTTTACTCTTTAAATTCCTCTTGCTCTTGGACCTCTGAGGCAAAGTCTGAGCTGTCCTGTGAACTCTGCAAAGCAAACAAAACACAGATATTGGAAATTTGGAGACTAAGGAGCTGGTGGTGGACCTGAGGAGGGCTAAGGCACCGGTGACCCCTGTTTCCATCCAAGGGGTCAGTGTGGACATAGTGGAGGATTACAAATACCTGGGGATATGAATGGACAATCAACTGGATGGTCAAATAACACTGAGGCTGTCTACAAGAAGGATCAGAGCCGTCTCTATTTCCTGAGGAGACTGAGGTCCTTTAACATCTGCTGGACGATGCTGAGTATGTTCTACGAGTCTGTGGTGACCAGTGCTATCATGTTTGCTGTTGTGTGCTGGGCCAGCAGGCTGAGGGTAGCAGACACCAGCAGAATCAACAAACTCATTCGTAAGGCCAGTGATGTTGTGGGGGTGGAACTGGACTCTCTGACGGTGGTGTTTGAAAAGAGGATGCTGTCCAAGTTGCATGCCATCTTGGACAATGACTCCCATCCACTCCATAATGTACTGGTTAGGCACTGGAGTACATTCAGCCAGAGACTCATTCCACCGAGATGCAACACTGAGCGTCATAGGAAGTCATTCCTGTCTGTGGCCATCAAACCTTACAACTCCTCCCTCTGTGTGTCAGACACCCTGAGCCAATAGGCTGGCCGTGGACTTATTTCCACTTGTCATTATTAACTTATTATTTAATTATGGTTTTATTTTGCTATATTTCTACTCTATTCTTGGTTGGTGCGGCTGTAACGAAACCTAATTTCCCTCGGGATCAATAAAGTATGTCTGTCTGTCTGAAACAAAAGCAGAAACCACTGGAACCATTTAGCATGTTTAGAAAGCAATTGGAAAGAGAAAGCATTTTATTTACTGTTGCAGATCCCAGATCCTTTGTCTCTTTCCTTGATCCATTAACTCTTTTTGACGTTCCACAGGAGCTGTCTAGCCTGCTGAATATTTCTCGTATTTTCTGCTATTATTTCAGCCATGATGAAGTTTAATAGCCTATCTAGCAAGTATGGAAGGCCTTTATAGAGCAGCGTATTGAGAGCTTTCCTGGTGGCACTATGGAATTCTGACCCGTATCTAGGATACAGACATGAGCTACGGTAGAAGCCAAGGAGAAATGAATAATGAAAGCCAGCCCTTATGGGTTTGCCTCTTCCGAAAGGTAATGGGGACAGCCTAAGAATGAGTGAATCATAGGAGTTCTTTTGGTCTAACACAGGAAATGCTGGAGGATCTTAGTTTCATTGGTATCTGGAATGGAATCACACTCTACAACTTAAAACTTTTTTTCACTTTGCCAATTGTGATGAAGAATCATCAGTCTGAAATGTTAACTGTCTCCCTTCCCCCAGATGCTGTTTGATCTGCAGGATGTTTCCAGCAATTTCTGTAAATAAATCCTTTGTAGAAAGCATTGCTTTTCCCGAACATGTGATGTTTTCGAGCTTGTATGTTTTTCAGGCATTTGTGCCTGGACAAAGTTCATACCTCAACAGCTAAGTAAATCGTTTGATCATTTACAGTAAAACTGTGATGTGCTGTGGTCTGACCATTTGAAAATCCCAGTGGTTCAAGTTCTTACTCAGCAGGTGATGTCCGCTCTGCTCTCTTTGCAAGTACTGTTACGTACCCCGTAACTGGGTCACTTACCAGCAAAGATAGAGAGGTCCGTTGAAGTCTGATGGTACAATTTTTAACAGTATTTATTTATAAAAATACACAAAAATAATATCAATGCAAACATACAGATAATATACGTTGTCAATACTAAATCTAAAAGCGCGGGTATAATAATAATAAGAAATAGCTCTATCGTTATCTAGGGGATAATGTATTGTCCAATGGAAATAGAAAAGTCACTTTAGCTCATTCAAGCTGCAGCTTTCTGGTTTGAGAGAAAGATGGGTTAAAACTTGCCCAGTCCTTTTATGATGTCAATCCTTAGAGTCGTTGGGGGTTGATTTCCCCGTTTTTAGCTAAAAACCGTTCTTCCGTGGTCAAGGCACACCGATTCCGGGGCAAATGGAAATGGACGCATGTGGCCTTCCCACTAGCTTTTGCTATTATGGGATCGCTAGTGTTTCTTCTGGTGCATCTGAGGGGCTGTTCCCACAGACCCTCTTTTTATCCTGACTCACAGGGTCTCAGATGTCAATCAGGTTGGGATGATGCAATCCCTCCACCAACCTCTCCCTCAGTTCATTGCCTGGGGCTTCGATGCATCGTACAGGATGCAATACACAATTCCGTCTCCAAGAGACAATAGCCGGTATCAATGGTATCCTTTCGGAGGCCAGGACACATAATATTCTTTGTGGATTCTGCATGTCTTTCTCTCATTTCCTGGGTCTCCTGAACTGACTTAATAGTGATCTTGCGATTCTCACAAAGGAGGGGGCTACCCCGCACCCTTCGGCCCCTCAGAGCTGTGGTACATTCGTAACAGTACTAAGGCCCAGATTGCCACAATCAGTTTCCATTTACTGTGGCCTGGTTACTGCATTCCCTTCAGAAAATACCTGATTCACTAGGAAATTCATTATAGAACTGAACAAAGTATCTTAAAGCACGCTGGAGTACCATCCAGTAATCTGAAAATGTGCCGTATCAGCACCATTTAAGTCCCAAGAGTACTGGAGCATCAGAGTTTGGCTGTATTTAACTGTTTATGGTGAGGTTGTGAAAGCTCCTTTACAAGTGCAGGTTCTTTCTGTGCTTACATCACCAGTTACTATACAATAACAACTAACAAAGAAAATATTCTGAATTAAAGATTGAAATATTAGATCAAAAATGAGAAGAAGTTGTATTTAAATTATCCATTGCTTTCATTAAACATTTTTCCAGATGCTGATTCCAATTCTAGTCATAAAACACAAAGCAGCAATTTAGGAACTGAAGGATGCAAAACTGATTTGACATATTTGAAGACTATTCAATGATTCAAAGTACATTTATTATCAAAGAATGTATAAATCATACAACCTTGAGATTTGTTTGTTCACAGGAAGCCACAAAGCAAGAAACCTAAAAAAAAAATTGAAGGGAAAAAAAGAAAACAAAATACAAACACCTGATTGCACATGAGAAAAAAACCACAAATCATGCAGACAATTGAAGCGAACAACAACATTCTGAACTAAGTTGAGTCCTCAGATTCGAACACTGGAGCAGTCCAAAGTAGGCCTAAAGTGCCAGGTCTTTCGCTTAGCAGTTTGTAATATTAGCGGGCATGGAGCACAGCAGACAGGCCAAGCTTCGTAGCCTCTGTGGCATGGGGGTGAGGAGTGACCATAGCAAAGAATGAGTGAAATCGGCTCTCGCCTTGGATTCTGACACCCTGTCTTTTCAGTCTATCTAGGTCAACAATTAAACTGACCAAACGGCCTAGGTAGCAAAAGCCTCCAGCACACTGGAGAGTGGCGTGCACATCATGGAGAATGAGTGAAACTGGCTCTCTCCTCTGATCTGGACCGGCATTTAAATTTAGATTGTGAGGTTAAGAGTCCATCTTATCGCACTAGGGGAAAGTTCGATAGTCTATAACAGTGGGGTAGAAGCTGTCTTTGAGCCTAGTAGGTGCTTTCAGGATCTTGCATATTTTGCATTAAGGGTGAAGGGAGAAGAGAGAATATCCAGGATCGGTGGGTTTTGACTACGCTGGCTGCTTTGTGGTGTAGATAGAGTAGGATAGGGGGCTGGTTTCTGTGATGTGCTGGACTCTGTTTACAACTTTCTGCAATTTCTAGGTGTGGGTAATGGGGATGGGTGGAGGGATGGGTGTGGGTAATGGGATGTTACTCCAGGATGGTGCATTGTTTTCCTAGATCCAGAGTCAAGGGTGCCTCTCAGAGCATATAGGACATTCTGAGAGGGGAGGATGAACAGCCAGAGTTCATGGCACATGACATTGTACCAATGTCATTGGTATGAGCTTTAAAGGGATTGTAAGGAGTTAGGTAAAAAGTGAAAAAGCAGGACTTTGGGGTTGTAATCTCAGAATTGTTATCTGTGCCACGTACTAGCTAGGTGTTAAGCAGATAGGCAGTGCTGTTTAATACGTGGTACAGGAGGAAGGGGTTCAGATTTATGAATCATTATGCTCCCTTGTTGTGCAGTGAGATTTTTACAAAGTCGGTGGTTTGCATTTAAACTGGAGGGGAATTAATATCCTTGTTGGGAGGTTAGCTCATGCTCTTTGGATGGGTTAAAACGGGGAATGAAAACCACAACAGCATGTCAATAGTGGTAGGGTTGAGGGCAAGAAAGATGGTATGACAAATAAGGTTGAAAGAAAGAAAAGCACGGACAGGCTAAGTCAGACGGTGGGACTGATCAATTGAAATGTGTATATTTCAGCATTGGAAGATTATGGATAAGGAGGGTGAACCTTGCAGCACGTTCAATCCATGGAACTGCGGTGTTGGTGCCATGCCATACAGAAACATAGTTGTGTGAGGTATAGGACTGGTAGCTACATGTTCATGGGTTTTGTTAGATGTTGTAGAGAGGTTTGTAAGACAGATGGAGGGCTTGAACTACTGATAATGGGAAATCTCACAGCAACTCTGAGAAAGGACATGCTGGAGGGGTTATCCATAGGGCACTTAGATGGAGCTCTGAAGCTTTTTTAAAAAAAATGTTGTTATTACACTGATGGGATATACTATACGTCTTACAATGACCAACAAAAGGTGGAGCAACAGATATGTAGACAGATTATGGAAAGTTGCAGAAACTTCAGGGTTGCCATAGCGGGGAACTTTAACTTGCCCAGTTTTGACTGAAATGTTTTGAATACAAGAAGCTTCGGTGGGGGGGGGGGGGGGGGGACAGAGTCCCTGCAGTGCATCCAAGAGGGGTAGTAGAACAGGAAGTGGAGAGTTGAATGAGAAGAGAATACATATTGGTCCTGGCTTTTGGGATTGAGCCTGGCCAGTTGATAGATCTGATAGTTGATGAACATTTTGTGAATAGTGACAACTAATTATTTTTAAGACCGGTTGCTGTGGGAAGGTACTAAATTGGAGGAGGGTAACTTTCACAGTATAAGACGGGCTGAGGGCACTGATTGGGAGCAGCTGCTGTCAGACAAGTCCATGTCTGCCATGTGAGAGTTATTTAAAGACCAGCTGATCAGAATTCAGGATTGACATATTCTGGTATTGTGCAAGGGAAAGGTAAGGGAAATTTGGATGATGAAAAGATCCTAAATGTAATCAGGAAGTTAAGGGAAGCATATTTAAGACTTGGGAAACTAAAATCTTACAGAGCCCTTGCAGAATATAAAAATAGCAGTAAAGACCTCAAGTTGGCGATTAGGAAGACCAAAAGAAGCCATAAAATATCCTTGGTGAGCAGGTTCAAGGAGAATCCCAAGACGTTATAGTTTTATTCAGAAACAAGGGATATCAAAGTAGAGGGTAGGTCCTCTCAGTAATAAATAGGGAATTTTGTGCTTGGAGTCTTTACTGTGGAAAACCTGAGCAGCAGGGGCAGAAATGAGTGCAGTCTCTATTATGAAGGAGAAGGTGCTTGGGGAACTGAAAAGTCTGAAGGAATGTAAATCAACTTGACCTGATGGACAGTACCCCAGCAGTCCCGAGAGATGTTGCTGAAATGATTATATACGTGTAGAGTAATGTATTAGGTGACAGATGGCACATATTGTTCATAGAAACTGTTGTTCCACATAATTGAGTTGTGTTATGTTCACTTAAGAAATGGTGTCTGATGTAATGACTTCAGCGTAAGGCTGCTGATTTTGGTTTGTTTAAAATGAAAGTAATAGGGCTGTGGTTTTTGTTAAGCCCCTAAACAACTCTCGCATGTTTTATTCACAAGATCCTACTGAAGCATTAGTAATGATCTGTTAAGAATTACTAGATTCTGGAATGGTTCCAGAGGACTGGAAAAGCACAAATGTCCTTCCATTCTTCAAGAAGGGAGGAATGCGGTAGGTAGGAATTTATATCCCATTAGCCGGCAAATGGTTGGCAAGATGTTGCAGTCCATTATTTAGCGTGAGGTTTGGGAGTACTTGGAGGCACTTGATAAAATAGTTTGAAGTCAGTTGTGGCAGATGGAGCACAGGCGCTTGACATAGTGGTCACCCTGTTTGTGCATGGTCTCAAACTGGTCTGTTTAGGAACCTAGATGATGGTCTGGGGAGAGGTGTAGCGTCAGGTGTTGTATGGTGTGGGGAGAGGTACTTCTTGAGGCTGCAGTTCTGGTGGGGGTGGGGCGGGACGAGTGCAGCACGGAGTTACAGAGAGAATGGTCCAAGTAAAAAACAGAAAAGGATGGGGAGGGGAAGATGTGTAGGTTGCTTGCCAAGACTGTTGGGGTGAGAGGTGAGGAACAGAGAAATTCTATCTCTGTTTTGGCTGGGGAGAGGTGGGGTAACAGCTGAAATACAGGAAAGAGAGCAGATGTATTTGCAGCTCCATACACCACTATGTGGTGGAAGCTTGTTGTTTTGAAAAAGGAGGACATCCCAGATATTTTGAAGTGTAATGCTTCTTGTAGAGAACAGATGTGATGGAGATGCTCAAATTGAGAGTATACATACAAGAGATAGTGTAGGAGGAGGTGAGGGTCTGTGGGTTTATTGTAAATATTAGTGAATACTCTGTCTCCAGTGATGGAAGCAGATAGATCAAAAGGGAAAAAGGTGTTGGAAATGGTCCACGTAAGTTTTGAGGGTAGGAAGGAAGTCAGCAGTGAAACTGGTTTGATCCACATGGTGCAGGGGACAGTACCTGTGTAGTTAACGATGTTGTGCAGAAAGCATTGAGCAGTGGTGCACTGGGCAGTTTGGAGCATGGATGTCTCCACATAGCCAATAAGAAGACAGGCGTCCAACCACAAACAAGAGAAAATCTACAGATGCTGGAAATCCAAGCAGCACACACAAAATGCTGGAGTAGCTCAGCAGACCAGTCAGTATCTATGGAAAGTAGCACAGTCCATGTTTCGGGCTAAGCCCCTTCCTCAGGATGGGAGAAAAAAAGAACAGAAGTAACTGAGGCCCGTGCAGGAGCCCATAGCTACATCTTTAAAATGGAGAAAGTGGGAGGAATCCGAAGAGAAATTGTTCAGTATAGGCAAAAGATCTGCCAGGCAGAGGAGGGTATTAGTACAGGGGATCTGGTTGGACCTGAGTTGTAGAAAGATGTGGGGAGTCTGAAGGCCTTCCTGGTGGAGGATGGATGTGTGCAGAAGCTGTACCAAATTGACTGGTTGATACTGAAGTTGATTGTATGAGCAATATCATATTCATTCTTACTTACTTTTAGCTATTTTAAAATTTAAAATTTCCATTGCCATTTACTGAAGACAGTGTAAGATGGACTCTTGTATTTGCATTGGTTTTCAATGCAAATTATGTAACTAATTCAGATAACAGCAATGAATGTTTCTGGTCACTTATATTAGTATTGATGCTCATGTTAAATTATACTGTATCTGCGCACAAGTTCATGAACTTTCCCATGTAAATTGTGTCATAGAAATTGAGTCGCCACAATGTTTAGACCCATTTAAAAGTCACCTGCCTCAAGGCTGCACTCCCTTAGCCCAGGCAGTTTCTAGCAAATGTGCTTATTTGCTCAATGCTCAAGAAGTTTTTTCTAATTTTTTTTCTTAGGTGTACAGGTTCTAGCATACATATTTGAATTATTTTTCTATATTAGATATCTAATTGGTTTTGAAATATGTATACACAAATTAACAAGTGATATAGTACAGTTTTTTGATACCCATCTTTTGTAATCATCCAATTTTCCTTTGCATAAAATCCCAGAAAAAGGGGAAAATACTAAGGGCCATACAATTATGATGACAAATAACAGGGATTTCAATTTGTGATTGTATAAATAAGATTGGCCAGAAACTTAAATTTCATAAACACAACATTGTCTCTGCCCACATTTCTAATTTGTTTCAGAGCAGAAACTGTGTCCTGAATTTTCAGAATTGTGTAAGGCAGTGTTGTTTATTGTAAAAGATTGAATTATTAATTGCACAGAAATTTGAAGGGGGCAATTTATGTATCTAACATATTATTGAAACAATGAAACTTACTAAATGATTTCTGATATGAATGCAACTTTAGTGTGCCAGTTATCCTGAGGACTAGTTTTCAATTTGTGTAAATGAGTTTTAAAGTGCTTCATATTAAGAATATGATTTTGAAATCCTCAAAAACCTTAGTGGTTTAGATCATCACATGTCATTTTCAATATCTTGAAGTTTGTTAGTTACTATGCTGTAAGTATTATATTTGCATAATTTAAAATTGCACATTTTTCAGAAATTCATTCACTGAATGAACAGTGGCAGAACATTTTCCAAATTACAATACTTCAATTTACTAAATCACTAAAGAGCATAGCTGATATTTTTTTCCTCTTGAGGTCAAAGTTTTTTAGTTATGTAAATAAAATGCAGAAATTCTTCGCAAAACATGATTTTGTATTGAAGTAAATATTTTCTGACCATTATGCAGGAAGAAGAATTGGTGTGGAGCTAACGTATTTGATAGCAAGCAAATATGTGCTTTGCTGGATAATAAACTGCTTTTACTTTAAAAAAAACATTGTTTTTCATGTCATTCCCTAAACAGGAACAGGCAGTTTAGCTTAATGGCTCTTTGTAGCTGCATCCCTGTCCAGACAAGGAGGTATTTAAGTAGGTAATTGGTGTTGCAGTTGTTAGACTATCTAGTTTTCTAGAGAAAGAGCAGTATGGTTAACCCCCAGGGAATCTGATAGATTGAGACTAGCTTATCCTTTGGACATAAAAGCCTTTCAAGGGAAATTGTTTCCAGTAATGTCATAGAGCTAGCTGACTGTTCGATGACTATTTGGTTATGAATGGTAGTCAGATAACTTGAAAGTCGCATTGCTGAAATGTTAGCCTGACGTTAAACATTATTTTTAGTTGCTGGTGGAAGTGAATTTTATGACCATAATCTTTTGAGAGTGTTTGTTATAAGCATGAACAATCAGCTAAACAGTGAGAAAGAATAACTTTTGTCATCTGTTTTGCAGTTGTGTTCTAAGATTCGTTGACTTCAAATTACCTTTTAAAATGTTTGGGCAGCATATGTGGTATCTGCTGTGAAAGAGTAATTGTTGCTTTAATGTTTTGATATTCTTAAGCATACAAGGTGATTGCTCTCAGAGTTGCAATAATATAGAAGAGTTTTTTTTAAATTGCTGAAAATACCAAACAGGTACTTCATCTGTAGTGATTTTGATTTTTTTGGGAATAGTTAGAAAATGAGCACATTTGAAGTTACAGAGAAGTGGGGAAGGTAGGGAGAACAAAGATAATATCTGTGATAGACCATAAGACAAAGGAGCAGAAGTCGGCCATTTGTCCCATCGAGTCTGCTCCGCCATTTCATCATGAGGTGATCCAATCTCCCCTTTAGTCCCAATCCCCTGCCTTCTCACCGTAACCTTTGATGCCCTGACTACTCAGATACCTATCAATCTCTGCTTTAAATACACCCAATGACTTCGCCTCCACTGCCACCCGTGGCAACAAATTCCATAGATTCACCACCCTCTGGCTAAAATTTTTTTTTCGCATCTCTGTTCTGAATGGGCACCCTGCAATCCTCAAGTCATGTCCTCTCAAACTAGACTCCCCCATCACGGGAAACAACTTGACCAAATCCACTCTGTCCATGCCTTTCAACATTCGAAATGTTTCTATGAGGTCCCCCCTCATTCTTCTAAACTCCAAGGAGTACAGTCCAAGAGCGGTCAAACGTTCCTCATATGTTAACCCTCTCATTCCCGGAATCATTCTAGTGAATCTTGCAATGTCAGCACACCCTTTCTTAAATAAGGAGCCCAAAACTGCACACATACTGCAACTGAAATCTTACCAGTGCCTTATAGAGCCTCATCATCACATCCCTGCTTCTATACTCTATTCCTCTAGAAACGAATGCCAGCATTGCATTTGCCTTCTTCACCACTGACTCAACCTGGAGGTTAACCTTAAGGGTATCCTGCACGAGGACTCCCAAGTCCTGTTGCATCTCAGAAATTTGAATTCTCTCCGTATTTAAATAATAGTCTGCCCTTTTATTTCTTCTACCAAAGTGTATGACCGTACACTTTCCGACATTGTAATTCATTTGCCACTTCTTTGCCCATTACCCCAATCTGTCCAAGTCTCTCTGCAGATGCTCTGTTTCCTCAGCACTACCGCCCCCCCCCACCTATTTTTGTATCATCAGCAAACTTAGCCACAAAGCCATCTATTCCATAATCCAAATCATTGATATACAACCTAAAAAGAAGTGGCCCCCAACATGGACCCCTGTGGAACACCACTGGTAACCGGCAGCCAATCAGAATGAGATCCCTTTATTCCCACTCTGTTTCCTGCCAATCAACCAACGCTCTATCCACACATGTAACTTTCCAGTAATTCCATAGGCTCTTATCTTGTTTAGCAGTCTCATGTGTAGCACCTTGTCAAAGGCCTTCTGAAAATCCAAATACACAACATCCACTGCATCTCCCTTGTCTAGCCTACTTGTAATTTCTTCAAAAAATTGCACTAGGTTTGTCAGGCAGGATTTTCCTTTAAGGAAACCATGCTGAGTTCTGCCCATCTTGTCCTATGCCTCCAGGTATTCTGTAACCTCATCCTTGACAATCGACTCCAACAAATTCCCAACCACCGATGTCAAGCTAACAAGTCTGTAATTTCCTTTTTGCTTCCTTACCCCCTTCTTAAATAGCGGAGTGATATTTGCAATCTTCCAGTCCTCCAGAACCAGGCCAGAATCTATCGACTTTTGAAAAATCATTGATAATGCCTTGGCAATCTTCACTGCTACTTCCTTCAGAACACGAGGGTGCATTCCATCTGGTCCAGGAGATTTATCTACCCTTAGACTATAGAGCTTCCTGAGTACTTGCTCTGTTGTAATTGTGACTGCACATATTTCTCTTCCCTGACACCCTTGGGTGTCCAGTATATTGCTGATGTCTTCCTCAGTGAAGACTGATGCAAAATACTCGTTCAGTTCCTCCGCCATCTCCTTATCTCCCATTACAATTTCTCCAGCATCATTTTCTATCGGTCCTATATCTACTTTCACCTGTCTTTTACTCTATATATTTGAAAAAGCTTTTAGTATCCTCTTTGATGTTATTTGCTAGCTTCCTTTCATAGTTCATCTTTTCCCTCTTAATGGCCTTCTTAGTTTCCTTTTGTAAGCTTTTAAAAACTTCCCAATCCTCTGTCTTCCCACTAATTTTTGCTTCCTTGTATGCCCTCTGCTTTGCTTTTACTTTGGCTTTGACTTCTCTTGTCAGCCACAGTTGCATCTTTTTTCCATTTGAAAATTTCTTCTTTGGAATATATCTGTCTTGTACCTTCCTCACTTCTCGCATAAACTCCAGCCACTGCTGCTCTGCCGTCCTTCCCGCTAGTGCACCTTTCCAGTCAACTTTGGCCAGTTCCTCTCTCATGCCACTGTAATTTCCTTCACTCCACTGAAATACTGACACATCGGATTTCGGCTTCTCTTTCTCAAATTTCACAGTGAAGTCAATCATGTTGTGATCACTGCCTCCTAAGGGTTCCTTCACTTACATCTCTCTAATCACCTCTGGTTCATTACACAATACCCAATCCAGTACAGCTGATCCCCTAGTGGGCTCAACAACATGCTGTACTAAAAAGCCATCTCGTAGACATTCTACAAATTCTCTCTCTTGTGATCCAGTGCCGACCTGATTTTCCCAAACCATTCGCATGTTAAACTCCCCTACAATTATCATAACACTGCCCTTCTGGTAATCCTTGTCTACAAACGTTTGTATTTCCTGTTGTAATTTGTAGTCCACATCACTGCAGCTGTTTGGAGGCCTGTAGATAAATGCCATTGGGGTCCTTTTACCCCTGCGATTTCTTAGCTCAAACCATAAAGATTCTGTATCTTCTGATCCTGTGTCAACTCTTTCTAATGATTTAATGTCATTTCTTACCATTAATGCCACACCACCCCCTCTATCTACCTGCCTATCCTTCTGATACACTGTGTATACTTGGACATCCCCCTCCCAACGACGTGGCCTTTAGCCACATCTCAGTAATGGCCACAATATCACACCTGCCGATCTGTAACCGTACAACAAGATCATCCATCTTATTCCTTGTGCTGTGTACATTTAAATATAACACCTTAAGTCCAGTATTTGGTACTTTTTGCATTGATTGCACTGCAGCTTTATTGCAGTGCAACTCATCCTAATGGCTTGAAATTTGCTCCATCACCTGCCTGTCCTTCCTGATATCCTTACTGCTCACTACCTTAGATCTATTTCTGTTTTCCCTCTTCTCCTCTCCATCATTCCGGTTCCTGTCCCCCTGCCAAATTAGATTAAACCCTCCCTAACAGTTCTATTAAACCTTACCGCCAGGATATTGGTCCCCCTAGGATTCAAGTGTAACCCGTCCATTTTGTACAGGTCACACCTGTCCCAAAAGAGGTCCCAATGATCCAGAAACTTGAATCCCTGCCCCCTGCTCCAATCCCTCAGCCACGCATTTATCTTCCACCTCATTCCATTCCTATTCTCACTGTCTCGTGGCACAGGCAGTAATCCCGAGATTACTACCTTTACAGTCCTTCTTTTCAACTGCCTTCCTAACTTCCTATATTCTCCTTTCAGGACCTCTTCCCTTTTCCTACCTATGTCATTGGTACCTATATGTACCACGTCCACTGGCTCCTCACCCTCCCACTTCAGGATATCTTGGACGTGATCAGAAACATCCCAGACCCTGGCACCAGGGAGGCAAACTACCATCTGGGTCTCCTGATCGCGTCCACAGAGAATCACCTATCTGACCCCCTAACTATCGTGTCCCCTATTACTACTGTCTTCCTCTTCCTTTCCTGACCCTTCTGAGCTACAGGGCCAGACTCTGTGCTGGAGGCACGGCCACTGTTGCTTGTCCCAGATAGACTGACCCCCCCCCCCCCACCCCAACAGTACTCAAACAGGAGTACTTATTATCAAGGGGTACAGCCAATGGGGTACTCTCTAGTACCTGACTCTTCCCCTTTCCCCCTCCTAACCGTGACCCACCTGTCTGCCTCCCGTGGCCCCAGTGTGACCACCTGCCTGTAACTCCTCTCTATCAACTCCTCACTCTCCCTGACCAGCCGAAGATCATTGAGCTGCAGCTCCAGTTCCCTAACAGGGTCCCTTAGGAGCTGCAGCTTGACACACCTGGCATAGATATGGACGTCCGGGAGGCTAGGAGACTCCAGGACCTCCCACATCTGACACCGAGAACAAGAAGTTGCCCTCACACTCGTACTTCCCCTTTCCTCAAATAATAGGAAAAATCGAAACCTAAACCTACCCTGCCTCGCCTGCTTCCGCCTAAGCCTGTTGAGCTAAAGCCCTTAAGCCTACGCTCGATGCTGCCTGCTGTTTAAGGCTGTGTCCTTTTTAAATCTTTCCCGCTTCACTGCCAGATGTCACATGCCTGTGCATTCCTGACTCTCTTAACTCCGATGAGAAGAAGAACAAAAAAGTATCAAAATGGCTCCCACTGCACTCCAGTTCTGATCCTCTGACTTCCTTCTCCAAATGATAAGGTCAAGATGAAGATACAATGCTTGATTCTTATTGGTGTCAATTGAAAGAAAGTGAATGAAGAGTTGTTAATAGCAACAATTATGAATTTGGAGATAGTTTGAACAGATTAGAAAGAAAATGCTGTAACAGTGAGATACAGCATAACGATAGTTGTTTGAAATTTGAAAAAAGTGTGAATGCTGGAAGAACCCAGAAAGTTTGACAGAATTTGAGGATGGTGAAAAAAAAATGAGTTAAAGTTGCAAGTTCGATACGTTCCATCAGAAATTCTAGGAAGGCTGATTCGGCTGAAATAGTTGAATTCAATCTTGAATTATGAGGGCTATAGAGTTTCCTGATGGATGATGAGGTGCTGTGCTTCCAGTTTGTGTTGGGCTTCTTGGAACAGCACCAGAAACCAAAGGCAGCACAGAGTGTGGGTCAGATGGAGTATTGAAGTAACAGGGGTCATCCTTGCAGAGAACAAGTGTCTTTTAAATTGCATTTGGCTTCTACAGTGTTGGGAGGATACATCAAGGTATCAAGAATGTGAAGCTGTAAGACTCAGTCAGCAACTAGAGAAACTAGTTGTGCTTCAGAATGTCATAAAGCACATCAATTATACGGGCAGACCTCATCTTGGGGGCTCGTCAGTACGATAGAACCGGAGGAAAATGGTGGACCAGAAAAATGCTGGATGTATTGGGAGATAAGTGAACACATGGGAAATGTTTATATATTTGGAATTAATGCTGATGTTTTCAAGTACTAACGATATTTTAGAATTATGGGGTGGAAGTGAGAACAAGCAGTTTGTATCCTTTTGCAAGCTGAATGAAGTATCAATAAAGTCAGATAATTGCATAAGCTAATATGTTAGCATTCATGAAACATTTGATGGCTTGTACAATAAACATATCAAAATGATCTGGTGCCATTTTAATCAAGAGTCTTCAAGTGTTTTGAAGGCTGTAGATTTGGTACTGCAGTGACTACATTGTTAAGGTGCTTGTGACACTGCAGTTTCAGGATGTTCATAGCTCATAAAAGAGATTTACAAGTGGACATATTAAAGTACATACATTAACACAGGCTTATATTCCATTAAGCATGTGGGATTATTATTGCCATGGAAATGACACGGAAGAATTCTAAGGAGTTCTGCAGAGCTGGGTGTCTATGTTTGGGTATATGCTGTTCTCCATTGTTTCCACGTCACACAGATGAAAATGGCAGACCCTGTCATCAAACATCCAGCTCTATTATGATCATTCCAAACAGCTTTCTACTTCAATTATCACAAAGTGGAACACACAACTCCCACTGCAAGTACAGAAAAAACACGAGGACAGATAATAGCAGTCCATCAGTATTAATGTGACAAGGAACTAAGCTTAATGGATCAATTAGTAAGAAGTACTCATCACACAATTAAAATAAATGAATGGGGAAGGATTTCAAATAGTGTTTACCCAGGTAGTAACAAAACAAATGCTTCAAGACCACTATCAAGGTAAACGGGAAATAAATATAGATACAGCTATTGAGTGCTTGATTATTAAGTGCAACACTGACGTAGATACATATAGCCAGAGGGAATATGATATTTTGTATATACACAGGTGAAACACTGAAGGCTCAGAGTCAGATCATGTATACTCTCCTTCACAAGGAAATAAATTATTAACAATTGTAGCTGACTGCATCCATAAAACAATATTGTTGAGCAGAGATTGGTTGAAGATGCCCAAAGATGAAAAGTTGAGCCAGAGCTACTCAGCAAATATTCATGAAGATTTTAATGGACAAACTTGCTTTATTACAATAACGTCTTGTATTCTATCATAGATAAAGATATATAGTCTCAACACTGCACATCCTTTTATGGGAGAAGTTTTATGTGTAATATCTGGCATTAGGAATAATGCTCATTCACATTTGGCAACCCAGTCATCATTTCAAAATCAGCCTTCAGTGATGACTATAACTAAGCAATTGAGCAGAGGGTTTTGAACAGTTCTCCTTTTATATGCTTCAGGATTTACACATGGAGCTGGCGAGGGCAAAGTTTTTTTTATGCAAGCTTGACTTGCCTTGTGCAGTATGGATTAGGTGTATGAGAGAGAAAAAAGAACATAAGCTTCTGTAGATTTGGAAAACTCAATGAAACATATTGGAGCTCTTTCTAGTTTGTTGTGATGCAATAGCTTTGAGCTTTGTTCAGCTGGAAGAGACAAGGCATCGAGATTTATAGACACTGAACAAAGGGCAGCACTTTACAAAAGGCTGGTGTGTTTTTGAGGAGAGGCATTGTTCACAAAGTTCATAAGTAAAATAGGAATGATGGATAGTCTCCAGAAACATCATGTAATGCTGCTTAAAATTGTATGACCTTAATCATCTGAAAGGAGATTGTGATCACCTGTTTGAATTCAGCAGTGCAGCATGCAGAACTCTACAATCACTAACACACAGAGCTATTAGTTTTTTATCAAACACTTTCTCTGATTCTTCTAAATATATTCACGCACTTCTCCTTCTTCCTGGGCATCCCCTTGAAGACTTGCTACCATTCCAGCAGAGGTTGTTGAGGCCACTGTTGTAATTACAGACTCTTCTACAAATTGGACAGGAGGAGGCTAATGCAAAAGGCAGATGGGTAGCATTTGTGTTCTTTCCTATATGAGTATTCGATGTGTGTACCTCCAGTGCATTGCCTTGAGTTTCTCAATTTCATTCGGCATGTTCTGATTCCACTCTTGAGTGGTCATGAGACAGAAGTTTTTAGGAAGTGTGGATATTGCACTTATTTAGAGAATGTTTGAACATACTTTTGAACCTGTACCTCTGTCAGCCTAATAATCTCTTTCTACATCAGAACTTGAAATTGAGAGTTTTGAGAGTTTAATGTCAGGTGTATGAATAATGTGACATGTACACTGACATTGGTTTGTTTACTTTTGTAGTGAATTCAGAGGATATTGTAGAGACAACATTAATAGCATTTCTCCAATGCCTGCTTTAAGTAATCTGTGTGTCAGGGGGGGATAAATTAAATGCAAATGTTAAATAGCTAGACCATGAGTTTTGTGCCATGAATGTGATTGTTTAAATTTCAGCAGTTTTCTTACCTCTTTCCAATGAATAGAGTCAAAGGCTTTAGTGAGGTTGAAGATAGCCATGCACTACAGCCATGTTGCTTCCTGCATTTTTGTTGGTGTTGTGACACAATAAAGATATGTACACTGTAATTTAGGAAGCAACTCCTGAGAGGGGAACTAGTTAAGGAGGTTTCTGGCAACGTCTTATTCTAGATAAACATAGAAAATAGGTGCAGGAGTAGGCCATTCGGCCCTCTGAGCCTGCACCGCCATTCAGTATGATCATGGCTGATCATCCAACTCAGAACCCTGTACTTGCTTTCTCTCTGTACCCCCTGATCCCTTTAGCCATAAGGGCCATATCTGACTTCCTCTTAAATATAGCCAATGAACTGGCCTCAACTGCTTTCTGTGGCAGAGAATTCCACAGATTCAGCACTCTTTGTGTGAAGAAGTTTGTCCTATCCTAACTGGATGGTGCTTTTGCAGTTATAGTCAAACTAGACTTAAAATTCGCTGTTGAGTTTTAATATTTCAACAGGTATCCCATCTTCTTTTGAGAACTTCTCCACTTTGAGTTTATAGACAGTGACAGCAGTGTTGGCCTGAATTGCTGATGAAGCATATCTAGACTGCTCACATCAAGAACAGTATCACGGTTGAGGAGATATTTGAAGTGTTTCTCCCGTTAGATGTTTTATGCTTCTCTCACCCTCATGAGTTAACCCTATCCGAGTCTCTGTGGGGTGGAGCCTTGTGCAATTGAACTGTGGATGATTGTTATTGTGCTGAACATGTTATGACTCTTAGGGAGTTCCTGCCAATCCTAGGTTATCTCCATCAACTGCCTATTTTTGCACCTTTTTTATATTTCTGGGAACCTTTGGCTTCAAATGCCTGTGGAGTACAGATTGAAACTCTCTGCTTTAGCTTTCTGTGGATCAACAGACCTCGTAGTCTAGCATTGCAAACACGAGGAAATCTGCAGTTGCTGTAAGTTCAAGCAACACACACACACAGTGCTGACCTGACGAAGGGTTTCGGCCTGAAACGTCGACTGTAATTCTTCCTATACATGCTGCCTGGCCTGCTGCGTTCCAGCAGCATTTTGTGTGTGTTGTCATGGTCTAGCATGTTGTGAATGAATAGTACCAATCTGTACTAATTAATTAATTCTAAGGTAAGAACTAATCTGTAGCTAATTACGTAATCTACTAGTGCAGCTTTTCTAATCTCAGTTGACAGCATTTATTTTTTTATAGAAACTTGGGTAATGGACAATTTTCTGAATCCTTACTTGACCTTGGGAGCATCTATATTTTAAAAAAAAGTTTTCTTGATCAAAGGAAGATGATCAGAGGCAATTTCTGTAGTCCAGCACCAGTCAGGTCTCATGACATTGAGCTAGAGAATTTTAACCTAGTTTTCATCTTCTTAAGTGAAAGTGGAACTTCCAATCCAGGAATTCTTGTTGTTTACAATGAATTTTCTGCTTGAACTGTCATGCATCAAATCTATCTTGCTTCTTATTGGTAGGTCAACCAGGCACTTCCTGTTATCAGTTATCCTTCTGCCCCAACATCATTCCTGTTCATCGAGTTGCTGCATGAGTGACACCTAATCCCTCTTTGCCCTCGTGCGTAGTGAGCAGCTAGTAGACCTGCTGCCTGAGTCCTATCCTGATCTCCAGAGATTCAGTGTAGAGTTTGCACATTCTCCACATGACCATGTTGTTTTTCTCCTGGTGCTTCAGTTCCTTCTCACACCCTGAAGATGGTAGGATAATTGAACACTGTAAACTGGTCATAGACTGTAGTTGAGCGGTAGAATCTTGGAAGAATTGATGAGGAAAATGAAATGGGATTAATGTAAATGGGTGCCAAATGCTGCAGACTTTTTGGGTGAAGACCTATTTCCATGCTGCATCACATTCATCTGTGACAATGTTTTAACATAGACTAGTAATGAATCGTCATTGTCATTCTAGATTGTATCACCCACTCTTTGTACCATAGAAAGGTCTTCTGGAAGGACTTCAAAACTAGTGACATGCACTCACTGACTGGGGGATGTACTTCCGGAAAGTCATGCAAGAAGCTTGAGTGGCAGCATCCATTGTCCTCAAGGATTATGACACTGCAATCATATTCTCAAAATACACCTTTCATAGGAGAAGTCATCAGACTGAATCCTGAGGGGGTTAATTGTTTTGATGAGTTGACAAACACTGGACTTCGGACAAGTGAATGTTGTAACCTTGACCACGTATTACTTCATCCTGCAGCAGGCCACAGTGTCAGGTGCTGGTTGAGAGGATTAAAATATGTGATTTTCTGTAGTTCTTTCCACAATGTTTATGAGCTACTGATAGTCTAAACCAAGGGTTTCCAAGCTTGGGTCCATGGACAACCTGCTTACTGGTATTGGTCCATGGCAGGAGAAAAATCAAGAACCCCTGATCTAAAGTGAGACAGGAGATAATTTGACATAATAGCTATGTTTTCCCCTCTGAATTTGAAAAATGTTAATTGCAGTCTGTCTGTGCTTTTGTAAGCTTTTGCAAATAAAATGGTGTGAGGTGTCTTATGTTTAGCAAAAAGCTGCAACAACTCATTTATTGAGTTTCAAACACTGAACACAATGTGTATTTTTAAAAAAACATAGTTTACAGAATAATGTCATCACGTCAGACCAGTTTCTTAAAGTGAACCCCAACTCAATGTTGGTGGTTGTGAATTATGTATGTTTTTGCCAATTACATTACCCTACACAGACTCTGAAACTGGCATTGTAAGCCTGTCCGGAGCTAGGACAAGCTGCCCGGCTTGGGTCCAATGTTCCATAGGTGGAGAAACAGCTGGTGCCTCTGGCTTGTCCAGAGGTTTGCTGATAGGCTTATGCTGTATGGTAGTGGAATCTTCCACATTTTGGTGGGTGATCTACTGGAATGCATTCAGGTCTACCCCTCTTATATATGATGAAAGTGTTTTCTGTGATCCAAAGCACAGAACAGACCATTGTGAAGGGGTTCTTTGGGTCTTGGGGTGCATCATTGCAGATAAAAACAAAACGGAGTGCAGATCAGCAGGAACCCAGAAGTGCTGTACACCATGATGGGAGGTAGGAATAGGTGCAAAGGAATGGAATTTACTGAGGAGCGTGGAACGATGTTGGGAGGCTGACCAGGTGGTTGTGGTGTCAGGAATAAAATCATCTGGCGCTCATAACAGCTGCCCATATACCAATTCATCCGTGGACAAGTGCAGGTTCTCTTTTGGAGTTGTTCTGAGCCCCAGCAGAACTCAAAGGAGATGATCATCCCAACACTGATTCATTAGGGAAGCTCTTAGAGAAGCTTTTAAGAATCAGTGAAACCACCTGCATGGACTGTGGTGCTACACTATGGTGTGATATAGCCTAACTTCGAGGCTCTGGGCTATCACAGGTCAAAGTTCTGATAAGAATTGGGGACTACAGTCAGAGGAAACATCAGATAGGGCTCCAAACCGAGATATCTTAGATGCTGACGGGAAACCTCTGGCTAGTACAGTCCACCATGGTAAGGAAGTACCTGAAACTGTGAGGGGGGGAAAGAGGGCCAAGGTCCAAATTAACATGGTCAAACTGTCGCTCAGGGACCTCAAAAGGCGCCAATGGTGCCTGAATATGACTGTTAACTTTTGCCAGCTGGCACTCCACACAGGCTGCAGTGTAATTACACACATCCTTTCTAAGGCCATGCCATACAAACTTTAGTGCAATGAATTTCCGTGAGGCAGTTCTGCCCAGATGCACGAGGCCACTTAAGCAGTCAAAAGCAGTCCGCAGGCACTATGGGGTGAGGGCAAATGGTTGAGACATCGCACAGGAGAGAAACCCCAGCTTCCTTGAACCTAATGTCTGCCAACTGCAGGCCTGTGACTGCTGTTCGGTAAGCCTGGACCTCAGAGTCAGTAGCTTGGTTGGATGCCATGTCGGCATAGTCAACCCTTATGAGTAAGGCCTCAATGGCTGGCCCTGAGGTGATGAGCCATGGCATTATTTTTTCCCTTGATATGTTGTATATCAGTTGTGAACTCTGATATGAGGCTAGGTGACTTTGCTGCTGTGATGACCAAAGGTGTGATATTTTAGCTATCGGGTGCACGAGGGGTTTGTGGTCAACAGACACTATGAAATGGTGACCCCCCCCCCCCCCCCCCCACCGCAGAAGAAAATGAAAGTGGCAGATAGCCAGATAGAGACCGAGAAGCCCACAGTCCAATGTGCCAACTTCCTTTCGGGACATGGAGCTACCAGCTGAAGAAGGCAACATGCCTCCGATCAACTGCTCGTGCACAACATCCACTGCATAGTCTGCAGCATGAGTAGTCATGGTTATAGATGTGAGTGTGCCAGGAGGGTCACATTGGAAAGAGCTTGTTTGGTACCATCAAATGCTTTGGTTGTGTTCGCTGACCAGTCAAGCAGGTGATTAGGGGTAAGGCCGTTAAGTGCTCTGCAGAGAGGAGCACAAGTTCGGCAGCTCGCAGAGCAAAGCAGTGAAAGAAATTCACTATCCCTAAACACAACTGTAGTTTTTTAGTAGTGCAGGGCGGTGGGAAATTTATAATAGTAGCTACTTTTGATGGGAGGGGTTTCGCACCTTCTGCTGCAATGCGATGGCTGAAAGTGTCAATGGTTGACAGCCTAAACTGGCATTTAGCAGGGTTAATTATTAACCTGTATTGGCTTAAGCACTCAAAAAGTGTGTGGACCTGAGCTATGTGTTCAGTTTAGGATGCATTGGTGACAAGTTCATCAGCCGTTGGAAAGTCTGTGTGCTATTTTTCAGTCTAATTGGCATGTGCAGAAACTCAAAAAGGCCAAATGGGGTTATCACAGCAATTTTGGGAATGTCCTCCGAGCACACAGGCACCTGATGGCAAGCCCTAACTAGATTGACTTAGGAAAAAAAATTAACTTTCCTGTTAAACATGCCGAAAAGTCTTGTATGTGTGGGGCTGGGTAATGATTGAGGGTGGTGACCTTGTTAAGACGTTTGTAATCACCACTTAGGCAGCAGCTGCCATTGGACTTGGGGAACCTCTGGAGGGGTGAAGCCCATGGGCTGTTCGAACAGTGTACAATGCCAAGTCTCTCCACGTTGGCAAATTTGTTGCCAGCTTTTCTGGGTTCAGTCTATGTGTGCAAGCATGGAGTGGCAGACCAATTGTAGAAATGTGGTGCTCACCCCATGTTTTATGACTGCAGTGGACAATGTGGGCTTGGTGAGGTTTGGGAAATCACTCATCAGTCAATAAAACTCACATGCAGAGGTGCATGTTCTTGACAGACAGGGAACTTACTGGAGAAGCAGGGTAACGAACATAAGTTTGGCAGTTCTTAAGGTTGACTAACAGCCCTTGAGACACAGGAGATCTGCTCTGAGCAGTGGTCTGACCACTTCAGCCAGGATGAATTCCCATGTGTAATGTTGCCCAACGAAGCAGTGTCACCTGTCAAGTCCTGTAAGTCTGGATCCTGTTGCCTTTTGCTCTTTGCCTTCTCACCAATAGGCACTGCTGGCAGCACACTCACTCGAGCGCCTGTGTTCACAGACCTCTGATGTCCCGATGTGCTGGCACTGTCAGCACTTCCTAGCGTTCATACCAAAGCGAGTGTGGTAAAAGCAGAGACCCGGCGTCATCTGTTTTGCGGCAGTGGATTTGCTTACCGGGCTCATTGAGGCAGGAATGATGCACCACTGCCTGGCTGAGTTCAGGCCATCACCCATTTCAACAAGCTTCTTACAGTCTTTCACAAGGGCATTTGTCAGTGCTATTTGAACTTAATCAAGCCTTTGCTGCATGAAGAGTTCTTTTTAAAAAAAAACAAGGATAGTGATTTCCCAGGAGAGACAGCATGTGGTCCATTAGCTCCGATGGCTTAGCATTGCCAAGGTTGGGCAAGGAGAGCAACTGTTTGGCACATTCAGACTCCAGTGGTCCAGAGGTAAGGTTTCAACTGGTGGCATTTATGGTGTTCAGGAGGGTGTTCTAGAAGACCCACCAGTCTCGCAGTTGTGGAGTTGACGAGTGACGCTATTACATATTAGAATTTTGTGTCATTGGTGGTGATTTCTCACAGTGTGAATTGGGCCTTAGCTTGTACAAACCAAGCAATTGCATTTTGCACCCAAAATTCCGGCAGTTTCAAACCATTGGTCTACAAGTTCAGTTACTCTGGAATCGTCCTAGAGCATCAGGGTCACCAGTTTAGGTTTTCGCAAATAAAACGACTGGAGGCATTTTATGTTTTAAAAATAAATCTGTAACAGCTCATTTATTGAATTCCAAACACTGAACACAAAGCACAGGAAAAAAGTAGATCAGTCTCAATGTTGGTGATTGTGAATTATGCACGTTTCCAATTACATTACTCTGTACTTTGATCAGCATAAGACGACCCTGCCAAGATGCAATACAGTTTTCAAAAGAATCTTCCTGTGATGGTGTGAGCAGGGGCAACAGGTTCAGAGATTGTCCAGATATTATAACTTTAATACTCTTGTTGATGTCTATGAAAACCTCATAAATCAGGATTTATGATGCCATCTGATTCTGTAATAATTTGGAAACCTTTGCACGTGATTCAGACATCAAGCTAAGCAAGTGATGCTTATAATTGCAGTTATGTGGTAATTTCGAGTCAGCTGAAAGATCAGAAGTTTTGCTGTGGTGGTTGTGGTTTCATGTGTCTGCCTCTCCAAAATGCTTACAGCAGTGATGTGAGCCTGAGTAAGTAAGTATCAGTTGTATCTTCTGCAATTACAGTTCATGCCATCAGTGAGGCAGTACCCTGCAAATGGTATATTGTTTGGAAAGTTCCAAAGCCATGTGGTGTCAAGATTGGACTTCATTTCCCAAGCTACTAAAACCCTGCCAAGATGCAATGCAAGTTTCAAAAGAATCTTCCTGTGATGGTGTGAGCAGGGGCAACAGGTTCAGAGATTGTCTTTCTTTGCTAACATACCCCTTCTTCTCTCCATACTTAATACTGATTACTTGATTCTCCTCAAGGAGTCCTGATAAAACTGATTGGCAAGGGAGCGCTAATCTCATTATCTAGCCTTTCCAACTAGTCACAGATGAGAAGCGTGATTGAATAACTCCATAGTTCCTAAATGTGTATATTTGAACCACATCTACAAAGCTGTACACCATTCAAAGCTATCTGTGTGCCTGGCATCCCATACAGCACCCGAAACATTGGCTGTTTTGTATTCCATCAAAAGTGGACTGACCTAGGCTAATCGAGCAACAGCACTCAAATCTGTGACCCATAATTCGAGGAGGGACATAAGAAGTCGGTGCATGTGAATGTCTCCACTTACTTGTTTGCCTTTGTTACACGTGATTCGGACCAGGAACTGTTTTGCTTGCCCTTCCTGATCCCTGGCTTAATGTAATTTCAGTATTCCATTTGACCATGCAGAGTTCAAAGCATCTTGGTAAATCTGAACTTTTATCTGAGGTATTTTGAATTTAAATGGGCTGAAGTCCATGCAGTTCTTTGTAAATTGAATCTTTCCTCTGTGTGGGCCATTCTGGTTTCTTCACCATAGCTGAGTAACTAAGAGGGTTTCTTATTAAGCCTGCACTCTGTTAAAGTACAGGTGACCTCATGTTCCCCCCCCCCCCCCCCTGTTATGGGGATAGAGTTTGTGTTCTAAGGAAATGAGTCATATTGCAAGTTTCCTTTACACAAAAATGCAGCAACTGCATGTACTTCAAGAAACATGATTTTAAAACAAAATTGTGTTGATTTATTTACTTTGCTCTCTCACAAATTCCATGAGAGTGAATTTTATTCTGTATTTCAAATAGTTGACTCGTGATTTGTGAATTCTGTCAGGGTGAATTTCTGTAATCCATGTGTGGGTTGACTGGTTAATTATTGTAAATGATTGAATTGTCTAAACTGTGGGTGTAAATTACATGTTACTTTCAGTCTTAGACAGGATGTTTTACGGTAGAACATGCCTATGTGTCTGCCTTTTGATGAGTCAGTATCAGTGAATGAATGTAGCGGATGGGATAATGTGTGTATTTTGAATGAGTAGGCGATGGGGAATGGGATAAAATTGTGCAATGGGCTCATCTTAACACATGGAGTGAGATCAGTGTAATTGTTATGATATTGTCCAGCTATTCTGAATGTCCAGCTCTTTGAGGTTTTTGTTGTAAATACCATACATGACTTCATTCCTAATGTCTGTGTGAACTTGCTATTGTACAGATTCATTGGGTTTAAATGAAGACTGAAGGAATCTATTGTTTTAAACACTCCAGTGACATTCCTTGGATAGCTTTATAGTTCATTGCTACAGCCCCCTTCCCACTCCATAGCACTAATCAGGCCTTGGACCAATTGCTCCCTTTCTCCAATGGGCTCTGCCAATACCTATGAAGAAGATCTACAAAAAGCTCTTGCCGATGATGGGCTGGCTTCAGACTGTGAGTTAATAGTTTCCTGTAGGTACTGATGCCTGAAAAACAGTGGTAGGAAAGGGGAGGCTGTACATTGCCATCAAGTTTTCAGCATCAGCAGAAATACTACCATATCACAGGGCAGCTGACACACCATTACTCTCAGATGTCTGGTTTCTTCAGTCTTCAGGGAATACATTCTCACTTCAGCCTCGGCACGTGGTGGAGAAGCGTCTAAAGCCAAGAGACACCCCTCTGCTCCGGAGGGGGGTAAGATCATGAATGCCTTTGCTGCAGTTGCACAATATGCTTCACATGTTCAAAATGTTCTGGAGACGATCTAACTATTGATATATAGCATGACTAGGAAGATGGAGGACAACTGTTTGCTCGAGAGAAGCATACCCATAAACCACAAAGGGAAAGGCTTGCACACAGATGGCATCTTGCTGTTGAGTGAGGGTAACAAGCTGCTGATGAGTGGCATCTCACTGTGGCTGAACAATAGCAACAGGATCCTGGGTAGCAGAGGACAAAAGCTTTATAGAGGCCAAATCAATGTGAGGCTACATAGAAGTGTCCTCTCCCTCTGCATCCATGTCTGCTATTACTTGACCTAATAGAAACTTTGTGACACAATTGTTCCTGAATCCTTACAGAGAATCGAATGTCATCTCTCAAGTAGAAATGAAGCTATCCTGGCTCTGCACAACTGCTTCCTTAGAGAATTGGAAGATGTACAGCTCTGTCAATATGCCTTGTTACTTCTTCAAAGAATTCAAACAGTTCAGATAACATCTGCCTTGATAAAGCCACGTTGACCATCTCTGATTAGATCCTGCTTGTCCGAGTGATCATTAACTTTTTTCCTCAGATTTTTCCAAGATCTTCCCAATCATTAATTTCACTCATACGTCAATAGTTACAAGGCTTTCCCCTGCTGTAACATAGCTTAAACAACTTGGGTTCAGTTGTTGGTGTGGAGTTTGCATGGCCTTCCTGGATGTTCCAGTTGCATCCGACATCTCAAGAACTTGCTGATTGTTGGATGAGTTGCCCCTCTTGCAGGTGGTAGGAAAACTGAAAAAGATTGATGGTGAGAGAAGACTGAGGAAAGGAGGGTGGGGATAAGTTCTTTTTATTGGTGAGTTCAATGGATTAAATTTATGTTTTCGCAAAAATATCATATTTTACTTCTCTGCATTTTATCGCTCCTTTGGCTTCTGAGAGTGTCATATCCAGTGGGGTGAGGGTGAGTTGTGGGAATAAGCTCCCACTACCTATTAAATGTTCACAACGACCTGTCTCAAATAGCTTCTGACAGCGAATTCTAGCTACTGGCCTTCACATGTGGCTTAGTTACTAAATCTGGCAGAATTGTTTCTACTGACAGGAGAAGGGCAAAGGAGGGTGATTGGCACCTTAAAGCCAGTCCCTGGTTGGCAGCTCATCTAGGAGTAGGAAAACTCTGTTCTGAAACCTCTCTTGCCTTGGGGCTATGCCCATTCATGGAGAAAGCTTTGGGAGTAAACCCTGTGGGGAAAATCCAGAGCTGGGAATCCCTAAGACAGTTCTATATTGAGTTCAGTGCTGACTGGCAGCTCCTGTTGGTGCCAAACTGCATTGGTCTCTGCTGTTCCTCTGAATTCATCACCTGTGTGGAGAGGGGGAGCCTGCTACATGGGTGACAGCTCACTCTACAAACCGTGCTGCCTTGGCTTGTGTACTGGCTTGCATATTGACTGACACAGACAACTGGAGCACAGCATCTATGGTCTACCTTGACGAGCCTTACCTTTCCTTCCCTGAACTCAGCTCTTCTTCTAAGTTTATTGTAAATGAAACACTTTTGGAATGTAACTGCAGGGAATTTGCACACACATTCCTGCAATGATAAATTGATAAAGATCGGATGTTGCAATATCATGATAATTGAATGATCAATTTTGACCAGAGCAATTCCCAGACTTCAGTAAAGTGCAGTCAGTCTTTCTTGTCTGTATGAGAGCTGATACAGGCTTGGACCAGTAAGTCATCTGAATAACGATATCTGTGTATCCTCACTAATTGCTGTACCCGAATATAATATTTTTTTTTCCTGCTTACGTTTCTGTAATGGGACTTAACAGTATTTTTCCCTCATGCAGTGGGAAAGTGCCATGTAAAACTGGAATGTTCTTAAAATATCAGAAGAAAATTTTGATTTGATAATACCAAACAATTCAATTTCTCTTTTCTAGCTCATTACTATATAAGCACAAATGTCTGTTGTACCTCAATCCACATCTACATCCATGATATTTTGCATGCTCTTGATTTTTTTCAACAACTTTCAGTTCCCTGGCATTTTCACTATGAAAGTCCAGACCCTATGCACTCCTATCCCCAATTAGGAGGGCCTTAAAGCTCTCTGCTTTTAATTAGACAACAGACCCAACCAGTTCCCTTTTGCCATCACCCTCCTCCATCTGACAGAACTGGCCCTCACATTCAGCAATTTATCTTTCAGCTTCTCACACTTTCTTCAAACCCAAAGTGTAGCCAAGGTCACTAGCTTTTTGTTAGCTATGTGGAACAGTCCATGTTCTTATGCTTTTCTGGTAATGCTCCCCAGCTACTTCTGCACTACATTGTCAACTGCATTGGTGCTGCTTCATGCAGCAATGCTAAGATTGTTAATTCCATCAACTTTGCTTGCAACTTCTACCCGATCCATGGTCTACCTCTGACAAAGTTCCTCCCCTTTCTCAATCTATCTCCTTCTCTGGAGATGGACTGTTTGCTGATATCTTTTATAAACCTACGGACTTGCAAAGCTTTCTTAAGTAAACCTCTTCCTACCCTGTCATTTATAAAAGTGCCTTTCCCTTTTCCCATTTCCTCCTTCTGCACTGCATCTGTTCCCAGTGTCACGCAGGTGAGAAACTGCTAGAAAATTCAGCAGTCTAATGAACAAGGAGGCAATTAAAAGAGAGAGAGGACTCTGACTTGGTTTTGATAACACTTTTAATTGTGACCTAGAGAGAGAGAGAGTACAGCGCTAGCTGAGACACAAGCTGGGAAGTCACCATGGTAACAGCTCAGAGCGGTTGAGTTAACGGATAGCTGGAATTTCGAATGGATTATAAAAAGTTGAGGCTTTTGATCTGATAACAGCAGAAGAGACACAACACGGGAGAATTGCGGAAGCTACTGGAGAAACTACTGGTGGAGTTTAAGACCACCACGAGGGTGGAGGCCACGGACCGATTAATTTCGACCCGTGATTACCAGTGAGGGTTAGAGCTTGCCTGTGGAAGCCTGCTGGCGGTGAACCTGTGCCGTAGACCGTTCCCTAGAAGGGGCTCTGTCCATCTGTGACTGTGTGGGGTTCACACGAAAGCGACTCTAAAGACTTCGGAAGCAAGAACAACTAAAGCTGCCAAAGTAAACATCAACTCAATTAACTCTCTCTCTCTCTCTCTCTCTCTCTCTCTCTCTCTCTCTCTCTCTCTCTCTCTCTCTCTCTCTCTCTCTCTCTCTCTCTCTCTCTCTCTCTCTCTCTCTCTCTCTCTCTCTCTCTCTCTCTCTCTCCCTCCCTCCCTCCCTCCCTCCCTCCCTCCCTCTCCCTCTCCCTCTCCCTCTCCCTCCCCCTCTCCCCCTCTCCCCCTCTCCCCCTCTCCCCCTCTCCCCCTCTCCCCCTCTCCCCCTCTCCCCCTCTCTCCCTCTCTCCCTCTCTCCCTCTCTCCCTCTCTCCCTCTCTCCTCCCTCTCTCCCTCTCTCCCTCTCTCCCTCTCTCCCTCTCTCCCTCTCTCCCTCTCTCCCTCTCTCCCTCTCTCCCTCTCTCCCTCTCTCTCTCTTTCCCTCTCTCTCTCTCTTTCCCTCTCTCTTTCTTTCTTTTTTTACCGGGGAGGGGGGGTGTGTGTCTTTTTATAATAGTTTATACCCTGTATTGTATTATCTGGTTTTAAAGATATTAATTCTTAGTAGTAATAAATTTAGTCTTAGTTTATAGTAAACCAGACTCCAGGTGTGTTCCATTTCTGCTGGTCCTTTTCAACTTGTCACGGGATTTGTGAGACCAGGATGTGGCTTTTCTTTTCAGAGCATCTCAGATGTCCTTCTCCTTCAAAGAGCAGGTTGAGGGATTGGGGGAGTTTGAGGCTCGGGGCAGTAAATGAGAAATTTTGGTAGGAGCTCGAATCCAGGTTGAAGTGTTACGCAGATGAATGTCATTGTTCCCAGAAGTTGTTTGGCAGGTGCTGAGGAGACCAACTATCCCACGGTCAAAGGTAAATTCTAGGTCGTAGGTCTATATGGGTGGCCTGTCAAAGGTGCAGGTGGGAATCACGAGGGTCAGTGTCAAGGAGTCAAGGCCCAAAGGTCAGCCTAGTGTAGTCCAAACATCATTCCGTGGTTAGGCGTCGTTGGAAAAGCAAAGTTGAAGTGTGAAGTACAAAGCATGGTGACTGAAGATAGAAACCTGAAGGTAGAGGTCCAAGGAGTTTCAGGGGCCCAGGTCACTAGGGTGGAAGGCCTGTGAGAGTCAGGAAGGCAAGTCCCAAAGGTCAAATCCATGATTGGCAAGTCCTGGGGTCAAGTCCTAAGTTGGATGCTCGATGTCTGGGGATTCAGGGACAAGGACCGGAGAACAGTACGTGGCCTGTATGAGTGGGAGGGTTGGGAAAGGGGCTTCTTTTTCTGATTTTGCTGGTGGTGGTGTTATGCAGAATATTGTGGGCATCTTATGTTGGTGCTGCAATCTGTGGCAACATTTCAATACTGTCCCCAGCACATTCTTGGATGTCTTGGCTTTTAACATAAATGAAACATTTCACTGCAGGTTTTGATGTACATGTGATAAATAAACCTGAATCATATGGATCAGTGCTCTAATATCTACAGAAAGAGAGGTGGTGAGTGAATTTTAAAAAAGATAATCAAATGCTTTTGATTCTGGTTTCTTCTTTTGAGTAAAAGTTAGTTTAAAAGCAAAATTACTGCTTTCTTCCTTATTAGGTAGACCCTTAGTTGACTGATTTCTACTCCAGCTCTGTAGATTCAGGAGTAGCTGTTGAAGTGAAAGTGGAGTCCCAAAGACTCTACTATGGAAAATGCTTAATGAGATGGTGAATGGGTTGTGTGGAGGTGGTGAGGATCTTGTGTTTTTCAAGAGGTTTTGAGAATATCCCGAAAACATTTTATCTGTGACCTCTTTTCCATTACAGAGAAAAAGAACAACAACTTTATTTGAAACCTGTGTTGAACAGGTGGCTAATGTGGTGAGCCGATCAAAATGCCAACAACTATTGCTGACAGAATTTCAGATGGTGATGAGGAGGCATACAAGATCGGAATAGATCACCTAGTTGAGTAGTGTTGCAGCAATAACTTTGCGCTCAATGTCAGTGAGACCAAGCAATAGGTTGTGGACTTTAGGAAGGGGAAGTTGAGGGAACACACACCAGTCCTCATTGAGGGATCAGAAGTAGAAAGGGTGAGCAGTTTCAAGTTCCTGGGTGTCAACATCTCTGAGGATCTATCCTGGGCCCAACATATTGATGAAATCACGAAGAAGGTACGACAGTGACTATATTTCATTAGGTGTTTGGGAAGAATTGCCATGTCAGCAAAGACACTTACAAATTTCCACAGATGTACTGTGGAGAGCATTCTGACTGGTTGCATCATTGTCTGGTATGAGGGGCCAATATAACAGATCGGAGAAAGTTGGAAAGTCCGCCAGCTCCATCATGGGCACCAGCTTTCCCAGCATCCAGGGCACCTTCACAAGGTGATACCTCAAAAAGGTGGCGTCCATTATTAACGACTTCCATCACCCAGGTCATGCCATCTTCTCAATGCCGCCATCAAGAAAGTGGTACAGGAGCCTGAAGACGTACACTAAACATTTCAGGAACAGCTTCTTCCCCTCTGCCATCAGATTTCCCAATGGACAACGAAACCATGGACACTACCTCAGTAACACACACAAAATGCTGGAGGAACTCAGCAGGCCGAGCAGCATCTAGAGAAAAGAGTACAGTTGACACTTTGGATGGAGACGTTGACTGTACTCTTTTCCATAGCTGCTGCCTGGTCTGCTGAGTTCCTGCAGGATCTTATGTGCGTTGCTTGGATTTCTAGCATCTGCAGATTTTCTCTGTTTGGGATAGCACTAGCTCAGTATTTATTTTTCCTTTCTTTTTGTCTCTCTTACTTAATTTAATTTCTTTGTATATACTTATTGCAGTTTACAGTTTTTATTGTGTATTGCACTGTATTGCTACCGTAAAACAACAAATTTCATGACATATGCCAGTGATATTAAACCTGATTCTGAAGTATAGTTAGGGTCTCAGTGCAGGGAAGGTTGGGGCCTGTTGGGGAGGTTGCTGATGATGGTTTACTTATCCTGACTCTGGTTCGGAGGATTTTGCAAACAGCACCAGTGCAATTTCTAGTGATTTGAGGTGCCTGCTGCGTGTCTTAGAAGAGTTCAGAAAGGTGGGGATATCAGCTGCAGGATAGATCAGAAACTTAGTGCTACATTTAAGGTCTTGAAGTTCTGTCAGAGCATTTGGATGTGATGTTAAATTCCATCACGGATGCCTGCTTTTGCTAAGAGCTGGCTTCCAAGTTATGGAAAATGGGTCTATATTTTCCAAGTGATGAAGAAATGTATAACTTCTGTATTAGACTACTGATGTATCTGTTTTTATTGCAGAAGCATTTCAGAATATAATTCAGCAAGCTGAGGACAACACCAAGGCACTGCTAAGAACTGCATATCGAAAATTGGCCCCACAAATGGCTGCACTAGTTCAAGAACTCTTCGCCGATGTTGCATTCTTCATTTTTGGCTCAGAGAAAAATGTTGATGAATTTGTGAACAGATTTTTTGACAACCTCTTTCCACTGGTCTATACTCATCTAATCAAACCAGGCCTTAGTAACGTCTCTCCAGATTTTACAACGTGTATTCGAAGGGTAAGGAAGGACCTCAACCCATTTGGCTATTTCCCAAAATCAATTTCAAGTCAAATGTCAAACTCTTTAACTGCTGAGCATATGTTCTTGCAGGCCTTAAATTTAGGAATTGAAATAATTAACACAACTGATCACTTGCACTATACCAAAGAGTGCAGCAGGGCTTTGCTGAAGATGCAGTACTGTTCCCATTGCCAAGGCTGGACTAATCATAAGCCATGCATGGGATATTGCCTGAATGTAATTAGAGGATGCCTTGCTAATATGGCAGAAATTGATTCTCACTGGCGGGAATACATTAGATCACTTGAGGAACTATCAAGCGGAATACTGGAAACATACGATTTAGAACAAATTTTACTGAATCTCCATTCGTTAGTGAATGATGCAATAATGAATGCACAGATCAATGGATCAAAATTGTCAGCAATGGTGAGTTCCTGATTAAGTATTAATTTTTATTTGTGACCATAAACAAAAATGCATAAAGGTAATTGTTATGGAGTTACATGAAAAATACTATGTCACTGCATCCCAAAGATTTTATCCTTTTTGAAGAACCAGGTGAAATCCAAAACCCCTAAGTGAAGAAAGTGATGGAGTTGTATGTGGTAGGTGTCATCCTTCTCTGTGTCTGTATGGGTGCTCGTTCTCAGTATACTTCATTCATTTTATCACTGTGATGTGTACTTAGGCTCAATTCATAAACTAGTTAGTTTGAGAATTTTCAAACCAATCTTATTGTCTACTTGATATTCATATATAATTAGGAGAGACACTTGACAAACCTTTTTTACTTATGTTCTCATTGTGATGGGATGACGGAATGTTTTCCTTGTTGGGATGTTTTTTTTTTACAAGGACTATTTATTGGGTACACTGTTCAAGGATTTTCTTTTCCCCAAGCTCTGTAAAAGATTTCTTAATGGACGTCAGTGGATTTGTGGCATTGGCAGACAATATAGACTATTTTAATCAAAGATGAGAGTAATTAAAAGCACACAGTAGTAGATTAATTTTTGCATTTCACTATAGAGGAAAAATTAACAGAGGTTTTCACTAAGCTGGAAAGATGTTTTTGTTTGCTGTGCTGTCTTTTATAACTAGTTTTCTATGGTGCAATATCTCTGTCTATGTATTACCATAAGATGTTGTCTATTCCTTTAGTAATGTTTCATCCAATTTAGCATTAACACAGAAACTAAAATGTAGAGACACAAGATTCTGCAGATGCTGGATATCTCAAGCAACACACAAAATGCTGGAAGAACTCAGCAAATCAGGCAGCATCTATGGATGGGAATAAATAGTTGATGATTCGGTTGAGATCCTTCATCATCCTTGGATCTGTTGTACGTGGCTTTGGAGGCTTTTGTGAAGGAGACAAAAAGTAGTAGATATCTTGTGCTCTTGAGACGCTAGAATTCCCTGCAGGTACATGTACAGAATGAATTGGAAGCAAGAGCCAAGGAGATCAAGGCTGCAAGAAGAGCTTCCTGAACCTGGGTGCATTGTCACAAAAATCTCACCAATCTGACCCAAGTAGTAAAGCTCAATAGATAGTCACTAATATTCTGCATATGGAAAGAGCAACAAGCATATTTCAATAGATGTAGCAAGTTGTAAAAAAAAAAGAGATGATAGTTTGGAGATAAAATTCCTAAACTTGTTTATACCCTCATTACTAAATTGCAGTGTGATTTACAAAGGCGAAGGGAATTTAAATGTAAATCATTTAACAGATTAATGGGGGATATTGTAAAGATTCAGACTGAATATGTTCCTGGTGTGAGAAAAAGGAACGTCCAGATAAAAAGTCCTGAGCAATTGAATATTGATGATGAAATAAACTCAGAAACGGAAAGCTCATGCAGATAATGAGTGCTGATGAGTCCAGAAACAATTGGGGAGTAGAAAAGAGATATGAGTGAAATTAATTATGAAGTTTGGAATTCAAATAGATTAAATGAACAAATATCGGTTGGTAAAGTTAAAGGAAAGCCAGAGATTTTCTTCAGATACCTGTGACAAAAGAGGATAGCAAAAAAAAGATGATTTTGAAACTAAAACTCTTCTTAACTGTGTATGGAGGCGAAAGTCATGGACGTAGTTCTGTATAAAACCAATGCTTCCTCTGAAGAGGTAAATGATATGGAGTCTTGCAGGTAGAGTTGGTGGTGAGGAAGGCAAATGCAAAATTACTTTCAAGAGAAATCCAAGAGTGGGGATATGATGCTGAGGTTTTCCAAGGCACTGGTGAGGCCTTAAAGTGAGTATTGAGTTTTGGGCTGGATTTGGAGAGGGTTCACGAGAGGTTCACAAGGATGATTCTGGCAATGAAAGGTTTATCATATGAGGAACTTTTAATGGCTCTGGGTCTGTACTTGCCAGAATTTAGAAGGATGAGGGGGGGATCTCATTGAAATCTTTTGAATGTTGAAAGGCCTAGACGGAGGAGTAGATGTGGGAAAAGATCCGCCATGATTGAATGATGCAGCAGACTCAATAGGCCAAATGGCCTAATTCTGCTCCTATGTCCTATGGTCTTTAAGGAGAAAGGATGTGAAGTATTAGAGCACAATTTATATAATTAAAAAATATGTAATGCATTGGAAATCTTGCAGAGAATGTCATCTTAGATAAGTCTGGACCAGGGCTTTGCACAGAGTTTGAAACTCACTTTTCCAGCTTGGATGTGATGGATAACTCTATTCACATGTTCACATTTGCAACAGTGAACTGCATCTGATGGCTTATGATTCAGTAGCACTTGGCATGGAAGTCAGCAGCCTCTGAGGTGTGTGGAAGGTCAGATTCCATCATTTAGGGCTAGCTGGATGCCAGGTCCTGGTATCGGAGTAGGAAAGAGGGTTTTCAGAGAACTTGGGCTGTCTGTCCTTCATTGCATTGTTTGGACAGTCCTGAGAGAAAAAAGTTCAGTCCTGGCCCTGAATAGTGTGACTCTGGGGCAACTCTGTTTTTCTTCCACTAACCTACTGAAGAAGTCCTTCAAGGCCTTTCAGTAGGTCAGTGGAAGAAAAACAGCCAATTAAGCTTGGCCTTAAAAAGTGTACAAAGGTTATGGGGTCCTGCAAGTACTGGGATAACTGTATCAAATGTCCAGGAGCATATTTCATAGTACTCAATAAATTTGATTTACTGGTAAAACTTTTTGTAACTGAACAAGTATCTCCATTCTATTAAATAATCAGACCCAGTTTTTATAATTGAGCTAGAAAGATTGGTAGAGCAAATGAGATTAAACACATGGGGGCACTGTGTTGTCTTTATGACAGTTATTTAGTTTATAATATTTTTGCTTAGTAATTCATTTGTTAGTATTTTCTAGTTAGAATTAGAAGTGTTTAAAGTATATTCATTGACTGTAAAATATATCGGCATGTGATGACGTCACATCCGGTTTCGCCGCGTCTTGTGGGAAAATACCGGTTTGAGATCGACACGAGGGTGGGGGCTCACCACGAGGCAGACCTGAGTAGAAGTTGTTTTGCAAGCATTAGAAATCACAGTGAGAGCAACGCTGTAAGTTAATAGATAATCGATATATTGAATTAAAATGTTAACGCCGATCCTGTTAAAAGTAACAACGGTCGATAATGTTTATGTTTTCGTTAGTTAAAGAGTTGCGGATAGTTTGCATTGAAGTGTATTTAAAGTAGTCAATGGCGTAGGTAAACTCTGCCTGTATACTGCACCTTAATGTAATGTAGTTATAGTCACTTTTACAAGTATTTACAATGGGAATGTGATATTAAGAAAGGAACAAATACTGTATCAATCTTGTATTGTTTTATCAACAGTTTTCACCATATGTTAATATGAAGAGTGAACAGTAAATGGTTAATCTTACTGCGACCTGGTTCTTATTGACTGTGGTTTATTTCGGCGTTTAATTCAGCGTTACGTTACACCCGAACGAGAACGCTTCTGTGAAAAAGCGACATTATCAGGTGTTTCAAGTGCTGCAATGTCATCTCGATCCAGCATCAAGTCAATGCCGCCCAACGACAAGGGCAGTAGAGCGACATCAAGTAAGTCCACCCATGCAAGGGCCAAGGCAGAAGCCGCCAGGGTGCGACTGAGCTACGCCAGACAAGAAGCAGATTTGAAAATGGACCAGGCTGCCAGAGAAGCCAGAATCCAGAAGGAAAACGCTGCCAGAGAAGCCGAAATCCAGAAGGAAAAGGCCGCCAGAGAAATGGAAGCGGCCACCAGAGAAGCCGAAACCCAGTTGGAAATGGCAAGGCTATCAACAAAGTTGCAAGTGCTGCAGCTAGAAAGAGAAGAAGAAGCTGCCAAGGCGGAAGCAGAGTACATAGAAGAAGCTGAAGGAATGCATGATCTGGCCGAAGTAAGATCTACTTCAGAAAGGACCAGATTGGAACGAACAAGCGACTATGTCCGATCTCCAATAGACAGGCAGGCTCGTCCTTCCTCTCCATACGTATTTGATAACATCCCATGTCACAAGGAACCTCAGGGAGGCACGATTGCATCACATCCATACGAGGAAGACAATTTACCCTCGCAATTCCGTGATGAAGTTGAGAATGAAAGAACCGACAACACTCCTTCACCCCCACAACAGGACGGCGGGGAGGGAGAGGCTCACTCCGGGACAACAGTTGTCAGCACGAACTGTACAGAAGTTTGCGGTCAAGCTCAGTCAAGCCGTTCTTGTTCCAAGATCTACCTCACTAAGGTGTACCCTAAAGGAGCCAAAGACAAGGCCATCAAAGCCTATGTGATTCTGGATGTTCAGAGCAATCGTTCACTAGTCAGTCCAGAGTTCTTTAAATTGTTCAAAATTGAGAGTGAGCAGTTCCCATACTACCTTAGAACTTGCTCAGGCAACATGGAAACCCAAGGAAGGAATGCAGAAGGCGTCCAGATCGAGTCCCAGGATGGTAAAGTCGTCATCTGTCTCCCTCCGCTCTTAGAGTGCAATGAAATCATGAATAACTGCACTGAGATTCCGACACCAAGTGCGGTACTACACCAGCTACATCTCCACCACATTGCAAAACACATCCCAGAACTGGATCCAAAAGCAGAAATACTCCTGCTATTAGGGAGAGATGTTCTCCGGGTGCACAAGGTTAGGCAGCAGGTCAATGGACCACACGACGCCCCCTTCGCGCAACGCCTGGATCTGGGCTGGGTGGTGATAGGAGAGGTGTGTCTCGGTAATGTACACAAACCGACGGTTAACACACTCAAGACCAATGTGCTAGAGAGTGGCCGCCATTCAATTTTTCAACCCTGCACAAGTGTCCCGTGCATTAAGGAAGCACAACAAGACGTTAACAAGCGTAAAGTAACTGATGAGACGCTAGGTCAGTCAGTTTTTGTTCAAACCGAGCATGGTAATAAACTTGCTCAATCAGCTCAAGATGCCATTTCCTTAAAAACAAAGGACACCAAGGTCTTCAGAGATGAAGCAAATAATGGGGTCGCCCCACTACCTTTCAGAGAACCACGCCAGCGCTTGCCAAATAACAAAGAGCAGGCAGTCAGGCGGTTCACGTCCTTACAAAAAACCCGGAAAAGGAAACCTGAGATGCAGCAACGCACCGGATTAACCCACGAGGTACTGTGCACCCTAATGGCAGAGGTCACAGCCATTATAAACGCACGACCACTCCTACCTGTGTCTTCTGACCCAGAAAACCCCTTCATACTTTCGCCATCAATGCTCCTTACGCAGAAGGCAGGAGCTCCCCCTCCACCAGGAGACTTCTCAGACAAGGATTTGTACACAAAGCAATGGAGACAAGTCCAAGCTCTGGTAAATCGATTCTGGTCTCGCTGGAGACTGCTCAGGGACAAGCAAATCGCCTGCAACAGCTGGCCAATGGCCAGAATCACTGCTACATACCCTAGTGGGGATGGACATGTCAGGAAGATCGAGTTGAAGACTACCGACCAAGGCAATGTGAAAATTTACCAAAGGCCAGTTACAGAAGTTATTCTACTTCTACCTAATGACTGATTAAGAAACTAAATTTTGCACTCTGTTCATTGTGACCTTACGAAGGTCAGGTGGGGAGTGTGTTGTCTTTATGACAGTTATTCAGTTTATAATATTTTCGCTTAGTAATTCATTTGTTAGTATTTTCTAGTTAGAATTAGAAGTATTTAAAGTATATTCATTGCCTGCAAAATATATCTGCATGCGATGACGTTACATCCGGTTTCGCTGCATCTTGTGGGAAAATACCGGTTTGAGATCGACACGAGGGTGGGGGCTCACCACGAGGCAGACCCGAGTAGAAGTTGTTTTGCAAGCATTAGAAATCACAGTGAGAGCAACGCTGTAAGTTAATAGATAATCGGTATATTGAATTAAAATGTTAACGCCGATCCTGTTAAAAGTAACGACAGTCGATAATGTTTATGTTTTCGTTAGTTAAAGAGTTGCGGATAGTTTGCATTGAAGTGTATTTAAAGTAGTCAATGGCGTAGGTAATCTCTGCCTGTATACTGCATCTTAATGTAATGTAGTTATAGTCACTTTTACAAGTATTTACAATGGAAATGTGATATTAAGAAAGGAACAAAAACTGTATCAATCTTGTATTGTTTTATCAACAGTTTTCACCATATGTTAATATGAAGAGTGAACAGTAAATGGTTAATCTTACTGCGACCTGGTTCTTATTGACTGTGGTTTATCTCGGCGTTTAATTCGGCGTTACGTTGCACCCGAACGAGAACGCTACAGGCACATTAAAAAGATGTAGCTGACCTGCTGATTCCAAATTTCAGTATCCAAAAAAATTTGCATGCAGGAACTGAAATGAGATTTTGGTTGACAGTACTTATGCTCCCATCCCAGTGAAAACTTAGCATGTTTCAATATATAAATTTGTTCCAAATTTTATATTGTTTTCTGATGCTTGGCAGAGGGAAGATCACTGAGTGTGTGTATGTGGTTAAGATTGGGGCTGAGATCACCAGTATCCCACCTGAATTTGTTATTTTTAAGGGATCAAGCAGAAATTTGCAATGTAGCTTATAATTTCAATTACATCTCTTCCTCCTGTGACACCTCTTATGTCTCAGTTTTTCTCCTGATAACAGGTGCCCAAACCTGATCCCTCTCAATGGTAGTGTTAAATCGTGACACAGATTTTAAATCTGCCTAGGTTCCTGCAGATAGATGCAGGTCAAAATTATTGGTTCAGTATGCTACAGGTCTGTCCAGTCAGATTTGTTGTGGCAACCTGGTGCCCATTGTTTGCATGCTGCTCACTTCTACATTGGTTTTGCAGATGATTTATGAAGCAATTATGGATGGCCCTTGTCATCCACCTTTAATTTGTCACATTAGAGAAATACAGCTGGAATAACAGATATTATCAGAATGAACACATCATGACTTGTATCTAAATGCTGGGCTCTTAACTGCACGATGTGCTGGTCCAGTCAAATATGTATTGCCCCTGAAGGAGTGGAGTCCCTTTGGCACAGTTAACACAAGGCACATATGGAATAACAGGCTGTACCACATGGAAGCTCGCAAATATTTGAGTTTACTCCATCTGCTTCTCTTTGGCAGGAGGGAATAGGTTTCAGAGTTCAAAGTAAATTTATTAAAGTACATACTGTTTATGTCACCAAATACAATCCTGAAATTCATTCTCTTGTAGGCATACTAAATAAATTCTTAATAGAATTGATGAAAGACTATTTGTCTTATGTTCAACCAATGTGCAAAAGACAATAAACTCTGCAAATACAAAAGGAAAGGTAATATAATATTAATTAAATAAGCAATAAATATTGAGAACATGAGATGAAGAGTCCTTGAAAGTGGGTTCTGAGTTTGGGAACATGTCAGTGATGGGACACGTGAAGTTGAGTGAGGGTATACCCTTTGGTTCAAGAGCCTGAAGGTTGAGAGGTAATTGCTGTTCCTGGATCTGGTGATTTGAGTCCTGAGGCCAGAATTTATCGACCAGAACCTTATAAGGTTTGGTCTCCAGAAAGCACCTCTTGGGCAAAGTGGCAATTCCAGACTAAACTAGAATCAATGAAAAATGCTGTACAGTTGTGGCAGGGATTGAATACTATCACTTCTTATAATTAATTCAGGCGACTTGGGCAACAACAGGGTTTCACTTCTAGATGAGCTCAGTACTTTTTATTCTCCCTTTGACCACAAAATATGGAGATCCTTCACAAATTCCCACAGCCTTTGATGATCCTGTGTTTTCAGTCTCTGAGGCCAATGTGCGAGCAGGCTTTAGGAGTGTGAACCCACGAAAAGCATCTGACTCAGATGGGGTACCTGGCCAAGTATTAAAAACCTCTGCTAATCAACTGGCTAGAGTGTTCTGAGATCTTTAGCCTCTCGCTTTGGTAGCCTAAGGTACCCATTTGCTTCAAGCAGGCTTCAATTATACAAGTGCCACCTTAATAACTGTCATGCAGTAGCACTTACATACACAGTGATGAAATGTTTTGAGAGGTTGGTGATGAAACACATCAACTGCAGCCTGAGAAGTGACCTGAATCCACTCCAATTTGCCCAGTGGAACAACAGGTCCACAGTAGAAGCCATCTCATTGGCTCTTCACTCAACCATGGGACATTTGGACAGAAAAGATCATTAAACAGGGTGCATTTAATCAACTATAGATCAGCATTCGATACTATAATCTCCTCAAAACTTCATCATTAAGCTTCAAGGTATTGGCCTCAATAACTCCTTGTGCAATTGGATGAATAATTTCCTTTCTTGCAGACTCCAGTCGCTTACGATAGGCAACATCATCTTGTCCATGATCTGTATCAGCACAGGTGTACCACAAGGTTGTGTGCTTTGCCTCCTGCTCTACTTGTTTTACACTTATGACTGTGTGGCTAAGTACAGCTCCAATGCCATATTCCAGTTAGCTGAAGACACAACTGTCATAGGCTGAGTCAAAGGTGGTGATGAATCGTCATAGAGGAGGGAGATAGAAAATCTGGCTGAGTGGTGCCATAACAATAACCTCTTACTAAATGTCAGCAAAACCAAGGAACTAATTATTGACTTCAAGAGGAGGAAACCAGAGGTCCAGGAGCCAGTTTTCATCAGAGGAGTAGAGGTGAAGAAGATCAGCAACTTTAAATTTCTTGGTGTTATTATTTCAGAGGGCCTATCCTGGGCCCAGCACATAAGTTATTATGAAGAAAGCTTGACAGTGCCTCGATTTCTTTAGGAGCTTGCAAAGAATCTAAAACCTTGACAAACTTCTCTAGATGTGCAGCGAAGCATTAATTGTCTGGCTGCATCACAGCCTGGTATGGAATCATGAATGCCCTTGAACAGAAAACCCTACAAAAAGTAGTGGTTACAGCCCAGTCCATCGTGGGTAATCCCTCCTCTCCATTGAGCATATCTAAAAAGGAATAAAGTGAAGAAATTTGTTTTTGATAAGAGAGTATCAGTGACCTGATTAAGCAACTGTGACCTGCTTGCCAACAATGCCTGTTACTCTTCATATCGAGATATACTTTCACAGACACTGGTAAAGTGTTTTTCTGGCAGTGGTTGCAACCTTTGACAGATTTCAGTGAGGATCTCCTTTCTTAAACGTAAGACTTTGGTCAACATTCAGGTTAATGTTGTGGAATTATTTCCAAAACACTACAACTTCCGTCAAACCTTCTATCTCTAATATTTTAACAGCTCTTTCAAAAAGAAGTTTAGCTGTTTTGCTGCTTCACTGCCAAATTGTAAGGGAAAGGCCCACTGGTGCTTAATGTTTCTGGTAATAACTGCATTATGCTGATGCTTTAGAGTCAGCAGAAAGTCCATCAACTGGAGTTGGAGCAAAATCAAGTAGCTAACTTAAAAAGTACTGGTTGCTGGGATTGGAGAGCACGTCACGGTACTTAATACAAATGTAGCTCTCTGAGATGAATGGAATGTTAATGGCTGGAACATAAAACTGCAAAATCTCAATGCTAGTAGTAAATGTTAGAGAAAATCAGATTAATCTGCCTGCTTCTGCTGGATATTAACTGCATGTACTTGCACCTGCATCAAAATATTCTGCAGCATGTCTTATATAAAATCTATGCTCTGGCATTGGCACCATTTTTTGATGCCTATTGTCCAGTGTCCAGTGTTTACACAGTACTGAGCCTAATTTCTTGTGCTGAATTGTAAAAGCAAGAGAGAAAGATTGGAGGAAAAGTCGAATTGCTCATAGAGATCATGAAGGTGCTCAAAGCAGTGGAAAAGCAAGAAGAATTCTCATAGTGGAACTCAGGACTACAAATATGTAAAAGATTTTGATAAACACAAGTGATTCTGCAAATGATGGAAATCTTGAGCACCACGCACACAATGCTGGTTGAGTTCAGCAGTCAGGCAGCACCTTGGAGGGGAATAAAGAGTCAGTGTTTCAGGTGGATTTTCTTCAACAGGACTGTATATTCTCTTTCCCAGTTCTAATGAATGGCCTCGAAACTGAAATATTAATTATTTCTCCTTCCACAGATGTTGCCTTAGCTGTTGAGAGTCTCTATTGCTTTATTTCAGATTTTCAGAATCTGCAGGTTTATTTGTTAAATTTAAGCAAAATTAAGAATTAAATTTTAATCCTTTAACTCTGAGATTATATTGACAACAGTCTAAAAGTTATAACATCTGTCTGAATAATTTCTCCTCTGCTCTTCACTTGAAACTGATTTTGTATATAAGGATCCAAAGGTATCAGTAATCATCCAGCATCTAATTGTAATAGCTTTTTTTTAACTTCCACTTCTATGGAGGGGAACAGTCAATGTTTAAGGTCCTTCATCAGGACTCAAAGGGAAGTGGACAGAAACCAGAACAAGTTGGTTGTGGGAGGGAAGGAGTACAAACTGACAGGTTAATGTGAGTTTTCTGACAGATCTGAAAATGAGTAGGCAGTGCAAATGCAGGTGTACATTATTCAGACAACCTTGTCACAATTAGTGTTATTATAGGAAACTGAGAGAAGCAGGAAATTTCTATTAAGTCTTCCAAACTAATTTGTGGAATAGTATCTCATTAAACCACCAAGAGAATAGGGCATACTAAGTTTGTGCTAGCGGTACCATGTTCAGAGATACCATAAATATATTGAACTTAATATTGAGTTAGAGCAGTTTGAAGTTCAGCCTGAACTTTGACATTTGGTAAAGCAAACTTTGAGCAGTTGAGATAAAACTGCATTAGTGTTCATAGAGTGGGACTGTTGATGAATGATGCTCCAGATGAGTATTAGGAGCTGGGATAACATGGTTTATAAATGTAGGATCTGTATTTACTTCAAAGGGAAAAGAGATCTCCTTGTGTGTTTATAAACAAAGACCTGGTGAACTGAAAACCCTGTTAACTATGGATGTGTATGACTAACAGGAGCGGGGGAAGAGAGCGAGGGAGTCAGCTTGGCTTTCACAAAGGCAGATCCTGTCTGACCAGTTTGATTGAATTCCTTGAATACATGACAAAGTGTATTGATGAGATCTATGAAACTAAGTATCTTGGTTCCAGACACACAGCTAATGGAAATATGGTCATGGTGTCTGCAATATCAAATGATATAAGTATCCTGTATTCGATAAAATTGGTTCAATGTAAGGAAGTATTTCACTATGAAAATGCAGGAGTGATTGGACACTAATTCTGCTGTCCAATTGAAGGGATCTGAATTCAAATAGGCACTCCACAATGTTTTCATACTTAAGAAACAAAGCAAAAACAATTTATGGGCAAGAGAAACACAAGAGAAAACAGTGGGCTATGGGCTTCACTGCATTACACTTTAGCCATAACAAATCCTGGTTACAAAACAAGCTTGCCCACAAGCACTTGTTGCAGGTATTTACCATCAACAAGAATAATTGACTAGGCATAAAGAGATTTCTGTATTAATCAATACTTACTTTTATTGGTTCAGTTAAAAATACACAAACATGTCATACAAATGTAAATAACTGCACATGCCCCCGAAGTTTCTATGACCTTCCTTGAAGAGTCAAAGAATAGCAAAGGTTGTATCTGGGAGAAGGAGTTTATGTTGGCCAGGCATCCCTCTTAATCACAACATAATCTCCATGTTTGAGGAAATGTGAGTGAGGATTGAGTGATAATTGTATGAGAATGGGGACCATTGAAAAGGACAAGTCTTGTATGACTAGGTGCATAGAAGAATGTCAAGAATGAGGGTAAAACTGATCAGGGATAGCAGACGGAGGTTCTCAGTGATTACTGTGCTTCAGTATTCATCAGAATGAGGGTCCCTGACAAATATGAGCTTGGTTTAGAACAGGCTAATATGCTAAGAACAGGTAAGTAAAAGGATATGCTGGAATTTTGAAAAACATCAGGCTAGGTAAGTCTCCAGTGCCAGGCAGGACATAAACTAAGTAACTATGGAAAGCAAAGGAAGAAGTTGCTGTGCCATTGGTGAAGATTTTGGTGTCCTCAATGGCTATAGAAGTAGTACCAGAAAATTTGCAAATGTTCATCCTTTATTCAAGAAAGGTAACGGGGATAATCCTGGGAATTGTAGACTAGTGAATTTTACATGAGTGGTAGGAAAACTATTGGAGATAATTCTTAAGGACAGGGTTTATGAGGGTTCGGAGAAGCATAGTCTAATTAGGGATGTGTGTGTGTGTGTGTGTATATACACACACTCATGACCTTGTGAGGGGCAGGTCGTGTCTTAGCTGATGGAGCTTGAGCAGTGCATGTGGTGTATATGGACTTCAGTAATACATTTGACAAGGTTCCCCATGGAAGGCTCACTCAGAAAGTCAGGTGGCGTGGGATCCAGGGAAACTCGACTGCATGGATTTGCCTTGCCCACAGAAAGCAGAGTGTGGTAGTAGATGGACTTTTTCTGCCCAGATGTCTTTGTCTAGTGGAGTTCAACTGGGATCTGTTCCAGAACCCACGCTTTTGTAAATTTTATACATGACTCTGAGAAAGTGGAAGGGTGGGTTAATAAGTTTGGTGGAGTTGTGGACAATATAGAAGATTGTAATGGGTTTACAACAGGTTCAGCTGCTCGGCATTCAGGATGAGGTAGTAAATTGGATTAGATGTTAGATTTGCGGGAGAAACCAGAGAGCGGTAGTGGAGGGTTGCCTCTCTGACTGGAGGCCTGTGACTTGTGGTGTGCCGCTGGGATAGGTGTTAGGTTAATTGTTGTCATTTATATCAATGATCCGGATGATAATGTGTTTAACTCGATCAGCAAGTTTGCAGATGGCACCAAGACTGGGGATGTAGTGGTCAGTGAATAAGGCTACCATGGCTTGCAGAGGGATTAGCATCAGCTGGAAAACTGGGCCAAAAAACAGCCAGATGGAATTTAATGCAGACAAGTATGAGGTTTTGCACTTTGGTAGGACCAGCCGGGATAGGTCTTACACAGTAAACAGTTGGGACTGAGGAATGTGGTAGAACAAAGGGATCTGAGAACACAGGTCCATAATTTGTTGGAAGTAGATAGGGTCATAAAGAAAGCTTTCGGCACATTGGTCTTCATATCTTGAAGTTGTATAAGATGTCAATGAGGTCTAATTTGGAGTATTGTGTGCTGTTTTGGTCACATACGTACAGGGAAGATGTAAATAAGTTTGAAAGAGTACAGAGAAAATTTACAAGGATGTTGCTGGGTCTGGAAGACCTGTTTTATAAGGAAATATTGAATAGTTTAGGACTGTATTCTTTTAGAACGTAGAAGATTTTAAGGAGATTTAATAGAGGTATACAAATTTATGAGGGGTATAGATAGGCGAAATGCAAGCAGGCTTTTTCCACTGAGGTTGGGTGGGTTAAGAGTGAAAGGTGAGAAAGGAACATGAGGGGTTGTCCTTCATTCTGAGGGTTGTAAGAGTGTGGAATGAGTTGCTAGCACAAGCTTGATTTCAATATTTTAGAGAAGTTTCGATAGGTATATGGATGGTAGGGATATGCAGGGCTATTTTCCCGGTGCAGGATGATAGAAGTAGGCAGTTTAAACGGTTACTTGTTTCTTATCAGATCATTCTGTTATTATATTTGTTTGGCTGTGGGTCGCCCAGTTCACTAGACTGAGCTTTGTCAGATTCTCACTGGATCTGACCAAAGGCTCCTCCTCTGGACTTTGCCTCAGGTAGGTTTCTTTGTTCTTCTGTATCAGACAAGTTCAAACCAGCTTAGCCAGGTCAGCCAAGCACTGGTCTTGGGCAACTTGAGACCACCGGCTGTTCTTTTGCAGGCCTATTATTTCTACATAATCAGATAAACACCTACTTAAAAGTCTCAATATTAGCAACTATCAGCAGGAACCTCATTGTGTTCACTTTCATTTGCTCTGATGAACCATCCCTGAGTATTGTTAGTGATGAGTGTGGGGCTCAACTCCAATAACAATGAAATGGCCTCGTGGGGATGTGAAAGAGCTCGAGGCCTAGTGTCAGGCAAATAACCTCTTCCTAACTGTCAACAAAACCAAGGAAATGGTTAGCGACTTCAGGAGAGCTTGCACCCCACTTTACATTGGCGGTACAGCAGTGGAAGCAGCGAGCAGCTTCAGACTCCTGGGAGTGCACATCTCGCACAACCTCTCATGGTCCCAGAACCCATTCTACACAATCAGGAAAGGTTACCAATGCTTTTACTTTCTGAGAAGGCCAAAAGGAGCTGAACTATGTACATCTATACTCATGACATTCTATAGATGCACAGTGGAGAGCATCTTAACAAGCTGCATCGCTACATGGTGCTGAAATTACACTGCAGTGGACAGGAAAGCTTCACAATGAGCCTTTAGATACTTTATTGATCCCAAAGGAAACTACAGTTCCACAGTAACATTACAAGTGCACAGATATACAAATATTAGGGGAGAAGTAAGGAAAAAAAGTTATCTCTAACAGGATGGGGTCATCACTCCCCTGACTGTCGGTTGACTCCTTATAGAGCCTAATGGCCAAGGGTAAGAATGATCTCATATAGTGCTCTTTGAAGCAACATAGTTGTCTTAGACTGTTACTAAAAGTGCTTCGCTGTTCAGCCTAGGTGGCACGCAGAGGGTGAGAAACATTGTCCAGAATGGACAGGATTTTCCCTAGGGTCCTTTGTTCTACCACAGGCTCCAGTGTGTCCGCTTTGACTCTGATAACAGAGCCAGCCTTTCTTATCCGTTTATTGAGCCTGTTGGCATCACCCGTGTTAACGCCATTGCCCAAGAACACCACCGCGTGGAAGATTGTACTGGCGACAATAGGGTGGTGGAACGCGAAGGAGAAGTCTGCATACTCCAGAAGGACCTCAGTCTCCTCAGGAAGTAGAGATGACTTTGGCCCTTTTTGTACACAGCCTCTATGTTAGTGCTCTACTCAAGTCTGTCCCCCAGGTGTGCCCCCATGTACTTGTAGGTCCTCACCACATCCATGTCCTCATCATCAACAGTAACAGAGAGCATTGTAAACATGAATTGTCAGAGCTTGAGAGCCAAGAAAACTGATTTTCAAGCCTTGATTGACGATGAAAACCCCAACATAATAGTTGGTACTGAGTCATGGCTCAACAACGACATTGTTTCGGGTGGAATCTTTCCCCCCACTTCCAGGTTTTTAGGAAAGACAGGAAATCTAGCTCCCATAGTGGAGAGTTTACTGCAGTGAAAAATACTCACATAGTTACTGAAGAAAATAACCTAGATTCAAATTGTGAAATAAAGTGGATTAGTATTCATGTTAAAGGCCTAAACCAGTGTATGCTGGAGCGTTCTATTGCCCTCCATCATCTGATGTTGATTATTTAAAGGAACTGGATTTGTCACTTTCAAAAATCCCTCAATCAGCATTTATTTGGCTTCTTGGAGATTTTAATCTGCCTAGTGTGGATTGGGACAGCAGTATTGTCTGCCAAGGGGGCAGTTATGTAGCAGTCAGTAAACTAATGATTGATGTTGTAGCTGATTTTAATTTGACACAAATTGTTTGACATCCTACTGGAGGAAGTAACATACTGGACTTATGTTTTGTGTTAAATCCAGCTTTAGTTGTAAATCACCTTGTCACTGCAAGGATTAGCGATCATGATGTTGCTGTTGTGAATGCAAAGTTTACTGTGAAATTAATTAAACCCCCCAAAAGGAAAATATTTTTGTACAGGAAAGCAGATTTTAGTGGAATTGCAAAACTTGTTAGTGATTTTGACCAGTCACTAGCTCAGGACTATCTCGCATCGGTCAGTATTAATATTCTTTCGTCTAACTTCCAAGAGGTCCTTCGAGCAGCAATTGACAAGTATGTCCCCTCTAAAATGAGCTCTTCCAGTTTCAACTTACCATGGGTAAACCAGTCCACCCGTCGTGTGATACGTAGAAAACAAAGACTCTATAATAAAGCTAGGAAATCGGGTCATAGTGAAGTCTGGCAAAAGTTCAAATCCTCGTGCCGACTTATTACTAGAAACATCAGGTAAACTCACCATCAGTACGTTAATGGTGTAATTGGTGAGAGCTTAAAGAGTGACACCACCAAACCCTTCTGGAGTTTTATTAAATCAACAAGGCAACAAGTTTTTGGAATTCCTTCTCTCATCTGGGGGTTGCGTTGTATCTCTTGCTGCAGCCAAAGCACAAGTACTTAACCAGCAGTTTTTCCTCTGTGTTTACAAGGGAAAACTTGAATGAACTCCCCACTTTAGACTCCAGCAATATCCCAGACTCACCAAATCTCATTCTAACTGTAACAGGGGTTAAGAAGCTTCTTGAGGAATTACAGCCCAAGAAAGCACCAGGACCTGATCAAATACCAGCCATGATTCTGAAGAATTGTGCTTCTAGTCTAGCTCCTGTTTTGCAAAAGATATTCCAGAAGTCTATTGATACTGGGACATTACCGGAAGATTGGTTGAAAGTGAACATCGTTCCAATTTATAAGAAGGGTGAGCGCACAAATCCGGGAAGTTACAGACCGGTTTCACTCACTTCCATCCCTTGTAAAACTCTTGAGCATATTATTCACCGTCACATTATGGACCATCCAGACAGACACAGTGTTCTTACTCACCACCAAAATGGATTCCGACAGGGCTGATCTCGTGACACGCAACTTGCAGGGCTGATCATCTACTTAGCAAAGATCCTTGACAATAGAAGCCAAGCAGACTTAAACATACTCTACTTTAGCAAGGCATTTGACACGGTCCCCCCACCAGGGATTACTCCATAAGCTTGAACATGTGGGCATTAACAACCTTTTACATTGGTTAAACATGTTCCTTACCAACAGACAGCAATGTGTGGTTCTCGAGGGGGCAGAGTCCCCTGAATCTCCAGTAACATCCGGAGTGCCCCAGGGGACTGTGTTGGGACTCTTAAATTTTCTCATTTACATCAACGACTTGCCAAATATAGTCAAGTCGAAGATCAGACTCTTTGCAGATGACTGCATAATCTACCGTGGGATAAAAACTGACCAAGATGCTCAGCTGCTGCAAAACGATACTGATTCATTATGTTAATGGGAGTCTGAATGGCAAATGTCCTTCAGCTCATCTAAATGTTTTGCTGTGCATGTCAGTCATAAAGTTAAACCAATCAACATGACATATAACATGAAAGGAAAGATTCTTGAACCAGTCACCCACCACCCATATCTTGATGTTGAAATTAGCAAGGATCTTAACTGGGCATGCCACATCAATCAGATGACAGCCAAAGCAAACAAAATGCTGGGTATCCTGCAAAGAAACCTCCACTCATGTAGTGAATCCATCAAGGTCATGGCATACAAGACTCTCGTCCGTCCAAAGCTTGAGTGTTGCGCGGCCATATGGGATCCCCATCAAGCCAACAATAAGAAGTCCATCAACAAAACCCAACCCTGTGCTGCTGGCTTTGTGCTAAATGATTACAGCAGGAAATCCAGTGTCACCAACGTGCTCTCTAACCTTCAATGGGAACCACTTGAAAACCGATGTACTAAACTACGGTTCACCTCCATTTTCAAAGAAGTTCACAACATCATCAAACATCCAAATTAGTCCAACTCGACAGCAAACTGGACCTTACATACTAGAAACCCCTTCATTCAACAAGATTTGCTGCTAGTACTCCCTCTACCCAAGATCAACAAGAGAGTGGAATCTTCTGCCGCCAGACCTGCACAGTATTTCTGACATTAATATTTTTTAAAAGATAGACTCAATCAAGTCAATTTAGAGGATCTAGTCAAAAAAGCTCACTTTACAATTTAACTCTCATGCTTTTCATACTGACTGCGCGTTATAACAGCCATCCGGCAGTGTTTGCGCAAGTACCAAGCAAAAGAAGGAGCAGTGCAGGCTTAGTCTTCCTAAAGTCTATCATTATCTCCTTTGTCTTACTGATGTTGAGCTGCAGTTGATTCAGCTTGCACCATCTGACGAAGTTTGCCACCAGGGTCCTGCATTCATCCTCCCATCCTCCCTTTATACTCCCAACTATTGCTGAGTCTTTATAGAATTTCCACAGATGACATGACTCAGTGTTGTACCTAAAGTCCGAGGTATACAGGGTAAACAATATACCCTCAAAACTAATCAATAAGCTCCAAGACCTTGGCCTCAATACCTCCTTGTCCAATTGGATCCTTGATTTCCTCACTTGCAGACCCCAGTCAGTTCAGATTGGCAACAACATCTTCTCCACGATTTCCATCAGCACAGGTGCAACACAAGGCTGTGTGTTTAGCTCTTTGTTCTACTCGCTTTCTATTTATGACTGTGTGGGCAACCACATTTCCAATGTCAAATTCAAGTTTTCTGATGACACCAGTGTCTAAGACTGAATCAACGGTGGTACTGAATCAGCACAGACGAGAGATTGAAAATCTGGCTGACTGGTGCCATAAAAACATCTTTTACTGAAAGTCCACACTAAGAAGGAGCTGACAATTGACTTCTGAGGGAGGAAACTAGAGGCCCATGAGATGGTCCTCATCAGAAGGACAGAGACGCAGAAAGTTGAAGTGACCAGAAAATGAGTGCCCTGGGAGGATTGTTATCAAACCATGGGGTAAACAGTGCCTACAGGGGACGGTCAAGGAGTAAAGATCTTTGTGGGATGGAGTAAAGGTGGTGGTAAAGGTTAAGTTAAGTAAGGCTCTCTCTCAGTGGGCCCTGATCACTGGGATTTATGATGGTGGAGATAGCTCAACGGTGGATAGAAAGTTTACCTCAGCCATGAAATGGTATGTGGTGAAAATGCTAACCTCCACCCCCCCCATTTGAAGGGAATGATACTGTCCCTTTTAGAGCCAGTTGAAGGGAGGACACTAGGGTTCTTTGAGAGTTGGAACACGTAGGTCACTGGGAGAAGGAGAGGGGGGAAGTTTCACCTGACCTGAAAGGAGGTGTTTTTGGCTCAAGACAGGCTTCCCAAAGGAACAGGTAGTATATCTGCCACTGCTTTGTATACTTTGTGGAAGGATCTTCCTCAAAAAAAAAGAAGGGAGTGGAATTTTGGGGTTTGGGGTTGTTTGTAGGAGTGAAGGTGCTGATTTTCCTAGCAATGGGGGGGAAGGATCCATTCTCATACACCTCCTCTGAGGCGTAGCAGAAAGCTCTGCAGCTGCCGGTGGCACCCTCCCACCCCGCTGTTACAAGGGTACAAGGCTTCTGCACTGCTAGTCACCCTTTCCCAGCCAGGGTACCTGAGGTCTTGCCTACTTATTGTAGCTCTTTGGGGAAAGCGAGATGTTAATCAATGGGTGACACTATTTGATACTGTTATCCCAGGAGACCCCAATGGATGGAGAGATGCCCAGGATATGATGGAAGGATTGGGAGGGTCACTCGCCCTGGCCCAGGTGGTTACAGTAAAGGCAGCTAACGGCTCAGAACAACCAGGCCCTACATCAGTGCTGGTCGCAGGATCCCCTGAGTGCATTTTGGGTATAAATGTGCTGAAAGGCAGGTCCATGCAGACCAACAGGGGCTGTTTTACTTTTGGGGTGGCTTCAGCATCTGTACTAGTGGGTTTGGCCAAGTGGGAGCTCCTTGTCACCCTGCCTCCAAACAAGATGGTGAACATCAATCAGTACTGCAACCCAGGTGACACCAAGGAGATGAGAGAAGCAGTGACAGCACTGGTGAAAGAGGGGTTATTTGGCAGGCAACGTCCTTGTACAATAGACAAATGTGGCCAATGTGGAATGTGGTAAATGATGAAAGACTTCAGGCAATTGAGTAAACATGCTCTGCTCTTCACAGCAGTTGCTCTGGATGTAATGACCATTGTAGAGGACATGGGGGTAAGGCAAATGGCGAATAGGATGGTCATATAGATGCCCCAATTGCAGGGGCAAAATTGGAAGATACATGTGGGGGGGGGGGGTCAATTCTATTGGGAAAATGGGACCACACTGAATGTTGGCAGATCACTGTCTACCGTGTGGACTCTCTCACTTCTCATGACATGGAGGAGGTGGCACAGAATGCTGCTGCTCAGAATAATGTTAGCCACGTGGTCACAGAGGAGGAAGATTGGGGGTTTTGGCTCCGTGGGCATCAAGGGGTAGAAGGAGTAAGGAAATGGGCAGAGGCCCGAAGGTGGCACTGACATGTGAGGAAGCCAGAACAGCAGCAGTGAATTGCCCAACATGCCAGTAGGTAAGGCCAAGGGGATGTCCTGTGGGCCCCTGGGGCCAAATTTGGAGAGGTATGGGGGCAGGCCAGATTTGGCAAATAGACAACTTGAGCAGCAGGATAGGAAGTGGCAATATCTGACCACCACTAGCATAGAGGAGCTGGAATTGGAAGAGGAGTGGGAAGGTATAGGTGTAACAACCAACCAGGCTGCTGGAGAGGGGGAGATTGTGACAAAGGAGGCAGGCATCATACATTGGGTAGGTGGTGCTTCACATAGAACAGAGAATAGTGTGTCTGAGGAAATAACAGACAGAATAGTCAAAGGAGAATCAGTGGATTTTGCTTACTTGGATTTTTAGAAGGGTTTTGACAAGGTGATGTATATGCAGCTGCTAAACAAGAGCCCGTGGTATTACAGGGAAGATACTTGCATGGAGCCAACACTGAATCTTGCTAAACTCCACTAGTCACCTGCAGCCAACTTTGATCCTTTTATCCTCACTCTTTGCCTCTTGCCAATCAGCCAGTCTTCTATCCATGGTAGTATCTTTTCTGTATACCACAGTTAATACTCCAAATGCTGTCAACAAAATGCCTTGTAGAGACTCGTCATTATATCTTTGCTTTTATATTGTTGTCGTCTGAAAATGGATTCAGGTGGCAGTTGTCTTGCTTTCCACCAACTCAACCTGCAAGTTATCATTTAGAGAATTCTTGCACTAGAACAATCAAGTACCTTTGCACATACAATTTCTGAAACTGCTCCCCATTTACAAAATGGTTTATGCCTTTATTCATTCCAGCAAAGTGCATTACCATATGCTTCCCCTACACAGCCCTTCTTTGCATATTTTTCGAAACTGTTCAAGTCTTTCTGCTGGCTTCCTGTTATGTTTGTTCTTAATGAAGACAAACTTGTGGTGGATTTACATTAGAACATTTTATTACTGAGCTGCTGCTCAACCCGGTTCCGGGTGAACCCCTCACATTGTCCACTGGGAGCTAAAGTTCTTTAATATGTATACATAACACACCATCTTTTCCCTTGAAAGAAAAGCAAACACAATACTAAGTCCTCATAAGCCTGCAAGAAACAACAATCCTTTCCAACAAAGAAATCTACATTCCATAGCCGGTCTCTTTTCTCTTTTTGTTTGAATTTTCAGCTGTTCAACATTTCAAGTTCAATTGTAATTAGCATCTTTCAATCAGTCTCTGAGGTGGTTTATGCTCCTTTATTGGTCTGCTGTTTATAGGTTTAGGTGACCCCCATTTTTCGAACGTTCACGTTATGACAGCTCGCTGTAATGAAAGACCTACGTTGGTATCTGTTTTTGCTAACCAAAGAGGATTTTCGCTTTTACGAAAAAAAAACGCACGCTTTATACGTGTGTTTACCCCGAGAAAGACAACCACGACCATGAGGCCTTGTGTGGGCAGTTGTGTGCGCATGCGTGTACGTGCGTAGGTGTGTACATTTTTTCTTCAAATCAATTTCGGCTCGCTGTCTTCCCGATTTTGATAAGTGAAACTACACCGTACATATAATATTTCTACTGTATATAGGCTGTACATTTATCTTGTCATTCCTGCTTTTACTATAGGTTTGTGTTATTTTAGGTTTTATGTGTTATTTGGTATCATTTGGTAGGTTAATTTTTGGGTCTGGGAACTCTCAAAAAATTTCCCATATAAATTAAAGGTAATTCTTTGCTTTACGACATTTCAGCTTACAAATGGCTTCATAGGAACGCTCTACCTTCGGATAGTGGGGGAAACTTGTATATTTCCACAGGTATATTACTTGCATTTGCTGCATTAATATTTGTGTCTTTCTGAGGACTCTGGTCGACATGTTCATTTTCTTACATCTGCTGACTCCTTTGGTGTACTGACTGGTGGGGTGTCACAGCTATGGGTTGGAATTTGGGGTCATAGATCCATGAGGTTCCTACTCAGAGGTGCCTCTTGCTCTGTCTAGATCTGGTAGGAATGTGGAGCTATTTCCTCTTGCACATATCCTTGCCTGGACCACGTGCCTGAATTCTGATCTCAGATTCACACTTGATCTCTGGTGGGCTTTTCGTAGTCTTGTCATGATACTGTTTCTGTTTTCCTTTCCCATTCACTTTAATCTTGTCGGCTCCTTTAGGTATCAATAGGCCTTCGTGCACTGGAGGGTAGTGTGTAAGTGTTTTATCCATCAGCATTTGTGTTGGTGAAAGGCCATTCTGCAGTGACACACTTGTATAAATCATCAAACATTTATGGAAATTCTCATAACAATGCTGCATTTTCTTCATGAGGCCCTTCACTACCTTAACAGTACTCTCTGCTTGGCCTTTTGATTTTGGGTGATGTGGTCTTGAAGTTGTATGTCAAAACCCCCAAACTTGGGGAAAGGACTCAAATTCACAGCTTGAAAATTGTGGACCACTTCACATGGAACTCCATCCCTTGTAACACAGCTTTCAGGAAGATGATGACTGCTGTGCTGAATGTTGATTGCAGTGTGGCAACCTTGGGTTAATTGGAAAAGTAGTCTGTTACAACAGTATGACTCTTCCCATTACAATCAAACAAATGCACTTCAGCTTTGAAGTATGACCTGGCACAGGGCGTGGTGTAAGTGGTTCTGATTGCTGCATTAGTCTGTGGTTAAGGCATTTTTCACAAGAATAAATGGTCTAGCTGATGTCCTGGTTCATTAGCCAGTACATCACCTCACGAGCTCTATATTTACATTTTTTCCCCCACCAGATGCCTTTTGCGTATATTCTAGAGCATTTCCTTGCGTAGCAACACTGGAATCACAAGTCTGTTTCCTTTTGAAAACCATATGTTTCACTACTGACAGTTCAGCTCTGAATGCCCAGTAATCCCCAATACACATTGGACAATTACTCTTGTTAGCCTTTCTTTCAGTATTGTACCATTGAGTTCTTTCAATGTTTCATCTGTCCCTGCTGCTTTCCTAATCTTCTCTCTTCTATTAGGAGATACTGGAATGGAGGTGACAATCATGTCAATATAGCCCTGTATATCTGTATTAACCTCTTGGTCACTCTTTTCTTTCTTGTCAACTGCTGGATATAGCACATCAGCAGGAAATATGCTGTATATTTTAACGTTGTGTAGATCCTCTCACATTATATTTCTGCAGCCTTATCAACATGCGCTGTATCTTCATGGGACAGTCATTCAGTGGTTTGGACATCATTGAGATCAGTGGTTCATTTTGAAGTGTCTCCACTTCAAAAGCTTGTCCATAGATGAACAGATGAAACTGTTTGCATGTATATGTGCTGGCATGAAGCTCTTTCTCTGTCTGTGCATTGTGGCTTCCACACTTGTTAAAGCCCTTGATGCAAAGGCCACAGGTTGCTATATGTGATCATGCTGCTACAGTAGTACTGTTCCAAGGCTGTACCGGGAAGCATCAGCCAAAATCCTAGTACACCTTTCTGGATCATAAAACTTCTGCATGGGCTCTTCAGTTATGACTCTTTACAACATCTAGAAACACTCTTCTTGCTCATGAGACTAAATCCTAGGTGGACCCCTAGATGATGATGTCATCCATCATGGTCTCAACATCAGGTGTGCCCTCAAAGATCATGTGGATGGTTTTATGGTAGACTTTTTCTACGGTCAGAATCCCATATGGTAGACAAAGAAAGCGATATCTTCCCTGTGGTGTATCAACAGTATGCAGTCTCAAACTTGCCTCATCAAGCTTCATCTGCAAAACGCAGATGACATATTGAGCTTGCTAAATCACTTGGCACCTGTAAACCAAGACATGATTTCCTTCTATGTTAGCAATTTAAAATGCTTTTTCTTGATGGCTATATTGGGATCTCTGGGTTTAGACAGATCCACAATGCTCCATTTTTCTTCTGTGCAAAGACTAGTGAGCTCATCACTCTGCTGGGTCCTATTTTCTGGATGACATTCATCTGTCCCATGTGTGATAGTTCTTGTTTGAGTTTGTCTCTAAGTGGAAATGGAACTTTTCTGCATGCATTGACAACAGGAATCACTGTCTCATCTATGTGTATTATGGGTACACTGGGTAAACATCTGAGCCCCTCAAAGACATCTGCATGCTCTTCTCTGAGTGTTGTTTGTTCATCCTTGGTCAGTGCGGCCACTATGAAAGCCAGGTTGAGGTTTTCGCATGCACTCAGATCTAATGCTGGCTGTACTCTCTTTTCTACAATCAGTTGCTGTGACTGTAGATGCTGCATTTTGTGTTTGTAAGTCACTATACAGCCCCCTTCTACTGGAACACTCTCCCCAGTATATCCTGTCACTTCTAAGTTCACTGAGTAAATCTTGCTCTTTACTGTGAGAGTCTTGTAATCACCCATGGATAACAGATCCACACGGGCTCTGGTGTCAAGCTTGAATGGAATTACTGTCTCATTCACAGTCACTGGAACAATCCATTCTGTTTTACCAGTAGCCTGTAGAGAATTCACAAAGATGCCCTCCATTTCCTCATCAACGATATGCACCTTTCCCTTGGTAGCCTCAGCTTTGCAGCCATTTGTGAACTGATTCTTCTTTCCACAACATGAGCCTTTGGGAAGCAGCCTTGTGCAGCCCTGTGGGCGACCTGATTTCTTGCCGGCGTTGCTGACAGAAGTGTTGCCAGAGATCGGAACATCGAGATAGTTGGAGGCCTCTGCACTCAAGCAATCACTTGCTTTCTCTCTCCATAGTGAGAGAGAGTTTGTTGCCGATTATCAAGTCAGAGAAACTTGAAATAAAGCAACGCTGCGTTCTGTAAAATCAAAACAGCAAGCTGTTGGTCTCCCCTCTCGCTGTGGCAGAAATAGTACTCATCTCTTGCTTGTTACTGAGCGAGAGAGCCCATGGATAAGCAGTGGATTCTGATGGACTCTAAATCATGGACTATTTGGGGGCTTTGCTATTGCTTGTGTGCTGGGTGGTGGGGACGGATGCTTTTGCTGGGGGAGGTGGAGGAGGGAAGGTTGATACTTTGCTGTCGCTTGGGAGGGTGGGGGAGGGGGCTTGGGGTTCTAACATTTTTTCTGTCATTCATTGTTTGGAGTTTTTTCTATTTTGTGGATGTCTGCAGAAAGTAAGAATTTTAGGTTATATACTGTATACATTCTCTGATAATAAATAGAACCATTGAGCAGTTATTGCAAGACTTTCCGTAAGCAGGATGCATCTTTGGAATGTGACTATACAGATGCTGTTTGAGCCTTCCCCTTTGCTTCGCTGTTGCTTTGGGAAACACTTTGTGCAGTACTTCTCTGTTTTCACAGCATGCACTGTTGTGTCTGCACTGTGCAGCTTCTTAGCTAGTGCTCGTGGCGTCTCTGCTGCCCTGCACGTATTCACTGCCTTTGCCAGCATCAAATCTTTTTCATGCAGCAGTCTTTCTCCGAGTCTATTTTCTGGAATTCCACAAACTATTCTGTGTCTAACTAGTGGGTTTGTCAAATCTCCAAATTTGCAGGCATTACTCATTATGTCAAGCTCAGCTAAGTACTTGTCAAAATAACACCTTGTTTCTGGTCACAGGAATACATCTTATATCTCCCAAATATGATGTTTCAACTTGAGTCAAAATACTCCCGAATTTTGTCATCAGAGTGTCCACTGAAAAGCTGTCTTATCAACTTGAAAGCTGTTTTCAATGTCCAAAACATCTTCGCCACTTACATGCAGAAAAATATTTCAATTTTTCATCAGTCCCTGCTGCTCCTCGAGCAGCTAAATATATATTGAATTGGTGTTTAAAGCGTTTCCAGTTATCAGTTAGATTGCTGGTAAACTGCATAGGTGTGAGAGGACTTTGCTTGATGGGAACTCTCAGCCTCTTACCTGAATCTCTCTGGGTGAATCCAGTAACTGCTGAGCTTTGGGACAATGTTCTCTTTCGCCTCACTGGCCAGCTTCTCCACCACAACTAGCGTACTTGCTGCTAGCACCTTTCATAATCATGCAATCTCATTCTCAGTCATGCACAGTTATTTATTTACTCTGTGTTTAGACCTTACAATGTCTTCTCACACCATGTTATGTCATGGGTTTACATTGGAACATTTTGTTACTGAACTGCTGTTCAACCCTGTGTGTGCACAAACAGGTCACCATTGTAGCCTCTAGCTCTGGGTGAACCCCTTGCATAGCCCACTGGGAATTGAAGTTCATTTTTTATGCACCTATAATAACACACACCCTGCTTTGTCAACAGTACCTACCTCCCCACCTATCTTTGTATTCTCCACATGCTTGTTCACTAAACCATCAAATCCATCATCATTCATTGACATGTAAGTTGAAAAGAAGGAGGCCCAGCACCAACCACTGTGGGTGGTCACCACTAGTCATTGGCAGCCAAGCAGGAAAGGATTCCTTTATTCCCACTCTTTGCTTATCTAACCATAGCCTAATCACAGGACAATTAACAATGACCAATTAACCTACAAACTTTATCTGTCCAAAAGCTATTTGAAGGATGAGACAGACCTCCAGAAGTTTTGTTAGTATCTCATAACTTTGTTCGTTATAAAAGGCTTGGGTGGCATTGGCTCAGACTAAGTCTGCTACTAAGACTAATTTTGAAAGGTATTTGTAAGATATCTGCTGCCTAAATTTTAGAGTAGTGGTCGCCAACCCGTCGATCGCGATTGACTAGTCGATCTTTGAGACTTTCCCAGTAGATCCCGAAAAAAAAAGAAAAATAAATACTGTTGAGAGATTGTTTCCGGGTTGCAGGGTTTTAGTTCTGTTCTTTCTGCCCAGTGCGCATGTGTGTAACTCCCCCAGCACTATGCTGTGTAATGCAGTGGTCCCCAACCACCGGGCCGGGAGGAAGCAATATGAGTCAGTTGCACCATTTCTCATTCCCTATCAGTCCACTGTTGAACTTGAATGCACTCGAGGTCATCAGTCGCCTAAACGCAGTGATACCCTCACGCCAGGGATCACTGGTTGGCCTCGGGCGGCTGGCTGGAAGTGCCGTCACTATTGGCCTGGAGCGCTGCCTCTAAATCTGTTCCACACACCAAATGTTCACGGGGAACCTGGTTTTAAAATATTCACAGACAACCTAATTTGGGCTCAGTGTTTCGTAAGTATCAGAGTAACTACCTCACTGCGATCTACTGAAACAAACTTCTGTTGGCCGATAGATCAAATGGGGGGGGGGGGCAGGCGGGCCCGCTCCCTGTTACACTCCTTGCTCGTTCGATCGCTTTCTTCGGACTGCGGCCGCCACCCCCCTGGTACGGGGACCACCGGCCCTGATCTTGTCCTTTCACCCGACTCACAAGCAACGGCACCTGGCCAAGGCGGCGGGCAGGCGGGAGGCTGGAGTTCGGGCCGAGAGGCTGTCCGAGGCAATGAAGCCCTCAAAACTGCTTCGGTACCTTGAGTCCACCCTGCACTTAAAGACAGATGTGTTGAGTTTTGTCAGCAGCGTGGGACAGAAGTTAAGTGCCTAGAGCCGCGAAATAGAATAGACATAAGGAGCCTGCTTCGAGTATCACTGTATTCCCGTCGCGATTAAACCCCCCCGTTGGCCGGTCCGCAAGAATATAGTCAATATTAAACCAGTCTGCAGTGCATATAAGGGTGGGTACCCCTGGCGTTCATACATTATTTCTACTTCCGGGTTGTGGGGTTTTACTTCTGGTCTTTTCTGCCCTGGTGCGCATGCGTGTAACTAATTGCTCTGGGGTCGATCTTGCTTTGAACTAAGGCCGAGGTAGGGGATCTTAGGTTTAAAAAGATTGGTGACCACTATTTTAGAGCAATTTTTTTTTCCTCTGCTCCAACATCAGACTCATGATCTCCCTCAAAGATATTCACACTTGCTGCAGATTCTCAGCAATTATGCTTGTTACTCTTCCTGTTGTTCCTGATCCAGATTATACAGGGCATTTGGATGGCTATATTAATGTTCTCATAGATATTTCTAATGAAGTTTTTTTTTTAAAGAATCCTTTCTTTCAGTAGTCTTCTAATATTTTTGAATTGACAGACATTCAGAAACATTCCTACCATTATCTGTAAGGAGTTTGTATGTTTTCCCATGATATTGTGGGTTTCCTCCAGGGGCTCCGGTTTTCTCCACAATTCAAAGTTGTATTGGTTGATTGGTTAATTGGTCATTATCCTATAATTAGGCTAGGATTAAATTGGGTTGCTGGGCAGCATGGCTCGAAGAGCCAGAAAGGCCTATTCTGAGCTGTATCTCAGTCAGTCAATTAATAAATAAATAAACAAGCTAATAAACAATCCAAGTTCCTCTCAGGTTTGACAGAAACAATGCCAACTAGCATGGCTTAGCCAGTTATCCCAAGTTTTCCTAGCTGCTTTATCGGTCATTCAAGTGACACCATTAATACCTCTTGATTGTGAAGGCCTTGCCACTTTGGATTGTGATGGCATTGGATAATAATTCAACATAGAAGACTTGGAAAAGTTAAGATTTTACTTGGCATGACAGACTAAAACTTCTCCAGATCCACCATTATTGAATTGTTCTCCAGAGGACAAGTGGGTGCTCATGACTGGTGGCAAGTTGTGACCCACCACTTATAAGTCCATCTCATATGACCACTTCTGGTTACATATCATGTGTAGAATTCAAATTGCCATTTGATCAGAACAATATAGTAGTCAAATATAATACTTATTTCAGAAAAAAATGTGGAATAATGAATCGAACTGATGCTTCTCTCAATGAAAATCAATAAAAATTGCAGATGTGGAAATCCAAAATATAAACAAAATGTGCAGCAGCTTGGCCAGCATCTCTGTGGAGAGGAAGAAATTTGACATTCCAGGTTGATGATTTTTTTGTCAGAGTACTGGTGAAATCCTCAACCTGGCAACAGACTATCAGCCCCATTTGATAGATACTGCAGTTTGACTGCATGCAGTCTCTTTTTGAAAGTCAATGGATTGGGCATTTCACCACTGAGGTGTTACTTGATGACCTGGAGAAATATAAACTACACCATAGATATATTTTGAGAGAATTAGAACTATTAATGATAGTAATGCATTTATTGCTTCAACACAGTACTTCTATACAACACTGTTTCTGTATTTGGTTACACATACTTTCATTTCCTTGGGCAGTTCTAGCTGAATTTAAAATAGCAGAAGGTTTTAATCATGAGTATTTCTAAAACACTGTAATATGTTTTCAAAAGTAAGCACATATTTGTTTCCCTTTTATAAAATTAGCCTGTGGTAATGCCTCTACTATATGTTCTCAATATGTAAGTTTCAATGGCTTCATTGAAGTAATCTGGTAGTAAGAACTAAACAAAATAATCGGCATTTAATTTTACGAATGGCTTTTAATGTTCAGACCGTGTTTTAATAATTTCAAGTTCATTATATTTACTTTTCTTTTAACAGGTAAATAGAGCTTGTGGACATCCTGTTAGAAAACCTGCACAATCTAGAGATCATCAGCCAGATCCTTATGATAAACATCGACTGAAATTCAATCATAAAGAAAATGAGGAGTCATTATCCAGCAGGCGGAAGTAAGATCCAGTGTTGAAACTTACACTTTCTTTTTATAACAAGTAGAACTGGAGGTTACTTAAATCCTTTAAGGTAATATAATTACAATATTTAAATAAATATTTTTAGTAGGCTCCAACTAACAGGGAGTATTAATTTTACCGGAGTGTCAAAGATGAACTGAAGAAAAGGAGCCTATAATCAGAATCAGAAGCACTTGACTGCCAGTATGTGAAACATACCAGAATTGATTGTAGTTTGGTGCCAAGCATTAAAAATCATAATAGACAACACAATAGCAACCAATAACTTTACAAGACAGTAGTGCAAACAGCCATAATCAATCAACAGATGGCAGAATGGTACATGTACAAATGTCAATAATCAAACAAGTAAATGTGAACATATAGAGACTCAATAATGTTCAACAGAGCAAAGAGAGCAGACCATTTAATGGATGTTGTGCAGGAATAGTTAGGGTATTACATCTGAGTGAGTTTTGTTGAGAAGTTGGGTAACTACAGGAAAGAATCTTTGGAGATGATGTTTAGTCCTGGTGGTGATAGACTCGTACTGTCTCCCTGAAGGGAATTTGGTGAATAGGTGATTACTAGGATGGGTTAAGTCAGCAGTAATTTTTTTTCAGCCATTTTCTTCGCTCTGGTGATGAACGGGTCTTTTAATGTCTGTAGCCGACAGCCGGCGATCTCTGCTGAGTGTACCATTGAGTGCAAACTGGATTTGGGGAGGAAGGAGGCACTGGGAAACCAAATGATGATGGAGATGGTCACAAGACTCTCAGTAATGCTGCAGAGTAAAAATTCCTCAGAATGTACCCTGAGATGTTAAGGTTCCTAAGCTGGCATAAGAAGAACAATCTCTGCTGGGCTTTCCAGATGATGAGCTTTTAACACTTCAGTATATTGGTAATGGTAATTCCTAGGAATCTGAGAGACTCAACCACAGACACAGATTGACTATTAATATGCATGCCAGAGTTTTGCGCGGGCTGGTGTAGATGCTTTGTTATCATCTTGCATGAATTGATTCTTGAACTACCTTTACGGAATAGTGAGTGGCACATGTAGTCTCTCTATTTAAGAAGGGAGGGGGACAGAAAATGCTGCCATCTTTGGTGGGCAAGTGCTTGAGCCTATGGTGAACAATGCAGTAATACTTTGAAAACAATCGTAGGATTGAGCAGAATCAAAATCATGCTTGCCTAGCCTAATCTGCAGGAGCTTTTGAGGATGTAAACAACTAGGATAGATACTCACTTTGAGTACTGTGAACAGTTTTGGACCCCTCATCTTAGAAAAGATGTGCTGGCATTCGAGAGCGACCAAAGGAGGTTCACAAGGATGATTCCAGGAATGAAACGGTTATCATATGAGGAATGTTTGATGGCTCTGGGTCTGTACTCTTTGGAATTCAGAAGGATGGGGGGTGGGGAATCTCATTGAAACAGTTTAAATGTTGTAAGACCTAGATGTGGAAAGGATGTTTCCCATGGTGGAAGAGTCTAGGACAGCAGGGCACAGCCACAGCATAGAGGGGCGCCTTCTCAAAACAGAGATGCGGAGAAATTTCTTTAGCCAGAGGGTGGTGAATTTGTGGAATTCATTGCCACATTCAGCTGTGGAGGCCAGGTTGTTGGGTGTATTTAAGGCAAGATTGATAGATTATTGATTGGACATGGCATCAAAGGTTACAGAGTGAAGGCTGTGAACTGGAGTTGAGGAGGAGATTTTAAGAAAAGAGTCAGCCATGATTGAATGGCGGAGCAGACTCGATGGGCCAGGTGGCCTAATTCTGCTCCTGTTTCATATGGTCTTCTAAGAGAACATCTATGATTGTGCTGTATTGGCATTTTCACAAGACTTTTGATAAGCTTCGATGCAGCAGGTTAGCTAGCAAGTCTAGAACACATGCTGCTGAGAGTAAACATTGGTATGATTGAGAACCGCTTTCCAACAGTGGTTGGTAAGATGTTGGGGCCTATTATTAAGGATGAGGTTTCTGGGTACTTGGAAGCAGTAGGCCAGATCAGCATGATTTCTTTAAGGGGAAATCTTGCCTGACAAATCTGTTGGAATTCTCTGAGGAAATAATGGAAAGGATAGACAAAGGAGAGTTTGATGGATGCTGTTTATTTGGATTTTTAGAAGGCCCTTGACAAGGTGCCACGCATGAGGCTGCTTAACAAGATAAAAACTAATTATTTTATAGGAAAGATACTGGCATTGATAGAAGATTGGCTGACTTATCACATTTTATTTCAATGATTTGGCTGAAGGAATTGATGGCTTTGTGGCCAATCTTGCAGACTATATGAAGATAGGTGGATGAACAGGTAATGTTGAGGAAGCAGGGTGTCAGCAAAAGAACTTAGACAGATTGGGAGAATGAGCAAAAAAGCATCAGGTGGAATATAGTGTAGGGAAGTGTATGGCCATGCACTTCGGTAGAAAGAATAAAGACTTGGGCTGTTTCTTAAATGTGAAGTTAATTCAAAAATTGGAGGTGCAAAGGGACTTGGGAGTCCTCATGCAGAATTTCCTAAAATTTAACTTGCAGGTTGAACCTGTGGTAAGGAAGGCAAATGCAATGTTGGCATTTATTTTGAGAGGACTAGAACACAAAAGCAAGGATACAATGCTTAGGAACAGATTTAGCTCCTTATCAAAGGAAAAATGTGTTGGCACTAGAGAAGATCCAGAGGAGGTTTATGAGAATGATCCCAGGAATGTAAGAGTTAACATATGAGGAGTATTTAATGCCTCTGGTTCTGTATTTGTCGGAGTTTAGAAGAATGAGGGCGGATCTTATTGAAACCTATCAAATATTGAAAGGTTTAGATCAAATGGATATGAAAAGGATGCTTCCTTTGCTGGGGGAGTCTAGGACCAGAGGGTACAGCTTCAAAATAGAGGGATCTCCATTTAGAAGCGAGATGAGGAAAAATTTCTTTAGCCTGGAGGTAGTGAATTTGTGGAATTTATTGCCACATACAACTATGTAGACCAAGTCATAGGGTATCCTTAAGGTGGAGGTTGACAGGTTCTTGATTAGTCACGGCGTCAGATTTTACGGGGAGAAGGCAGTGAATGGGTTTAGAGGGATAAATAAATCAGCCATGATGGAATGGTAGAGCAGATTTGATGGGCTCAGTGGCCTAATTTTGCTCCTGTAGTATGCCTTAACCAACTGTTATATACTGAACACACAGCAGGAAAATGGGGAAGTGTGTGAAGTGAATGCAAAGAGGCTTTCAAATGATTTTGACTAGTTAGGTGAGAAGCTAAGTGGAAGGCAGATGCTGTTTAGCATAGAGAAACATGGCATTATCCACTTTGATAATAAATGTACTGTGAACTTTTAGGACCAAAGTATGTATACATTACACAACTTTGAGAAACATCTCCTTACAAGAAGCCACAAAACAAATAAACACAAAAGAACCCATTTAAAAAAAAAGAAGACTGTCAAACACCCAGTGTGCAGTGAAAAAAAAGCATTGTGCAAACTATAAAAGCAAGCAAGTAATGTTCAAAAATGAAGTCCACGAAAGAGAGACCGCCCACAGACACGAAGCACAGACTCAGTTCAGTGCAGAGCTGAATGAATGTTGCAGAGCTGCAAGCTAAATCTGTCTGTCTATTGCCTCGACACCCTGACCTTTTCAATCTAGCCCAGCACTTAAACTTGTCTTTGAAACATCAGGTTTTGTTGCTTCGATTACACTCTTGGGCCTGGACACTGCTAACTCAATTCAGCTTGCACTGGACTTTCCCAATTCGCAGCATTTAAATTGATCAAACTTCAGGTCTCTCCTCACCTCGCTGCTTCCCCTCAGTTCTGCTGCATCAAACTCACCACCAAGTCCAACGAGAAGTTACATGCTCTTGTTTGCGGTGATAGTTTACCAGGAAATGGAAGTATTTAGTTGTTACCTTTGTTTCACCGTCCACCAGCAAATTGTCGCTGAGTTTCACAAGAGACATCCTAAACCAGAAGTGCAATCTATTATCTGAATAATGACAGATTGGGAAAAGAAGATTGGGGTGCCTTTGTGTGTTGGAATCACTGAAAGCACACCCAAAGTGCAGTAAGAATTATGAATGCAAATGGCCTTGATTTTAAAATGATTTGAGGACTGGAACACAAATGCTCTGCTATAGCTATATAGAGAGCTTGGAAGTCTTTGAGTTGTGTATACAGCTTAGATCTATTTTTCTGAGAAAGGATGTTCTTTTCATGGGGAGTGTGTAATAATTGTTTAGCAGACTGCTTTCTGGGAATAGACTGATGCATGGGTTGATTAAAATAATATTCAATAAATCTTAATGTGGGCATTTTGTGGAAATCTAACACTCAAACAGGGCTAGACAAACTTTATGCAAGGAAGGATGTTCCCGATGGCTGGAGAGTCTGAAACCTGTTTCATTCACAAAATAGACTGAAATCAGGAATTCACCCAGTGGTGAAATCATAGACCTCTTTCACTCAGAAGGTAGGATAGAAGAATGTGGGGGAGTGTGATGTAAGTCGTTAAATATTTTCAGGGACAAAGTAAATGTATTTCTTAATGCTAAAGGGACAAGGGGAGGGTAGGAACTCTACTGAAATGTATGTTCATCTATGCTTATGTTGAATGTGGAGCATACCCAAAGGAGCAACTCCTTCTGTTTTCTATGGCTATGAGAAGTGGTTATTAAACAGAAGGCAAGCTATGGGGAGAAAACCAGGGATCTTTTCTGTGATTGACAGTCTGTGAATAGTGTAGTACTGCACTATGTCCTTTGGGCATCAGCTGTTCACAAACTACCATAACAATTTGGAGCATGACAATGCTGTTGCTCAAGTGACCCTTGTCAATCCTGATGCCTGGTGCCAGGTGAATTTTGCACATTCTGCTTGTGACTATATGCTTTATTTTCTGGTGCCCTAGTTTCCCCCAGTCCTCCAAAGATGTGTGTTGGTAGATTAATTGGCTGCTCTTTGTGGCTGATAATTAATGGGAGTGAGGGCAGAATAAAGAGGAATTGGTGTATGATGGTCAGCCTGTACTCTCTGGTCTGAAGTGCCTTTTTACATTTTCTGTCTCTATGATTTGACAGAGGGGACAAAATATCATACTTCAAAGTTTGTTGATGATACAAAATGAGGTGGAATTGTGAGTAAGGAGGGGATTTGTAAAGGCCTGAAGGGGACTCAGACAAACTGAGCAAGTAGACAAGCATAACCCAAGTAAATACAAGATGATTAGTTGAAGTGGGCTTAGTTGCATATGAAAACTATCTCACTCCCTCACATTAACTTTCCTTTGATAAATGGTCAAGGATAAATAAATAAAATTAAAACCATTCAGCTTCACATCATCTGAAATATTTGAAAACCAAAAACCTGCTACACATAATCAAATGCCCAGGATGGAAATAAATACAGTAATTGCATTAATTCTGAAAATAATATTGACCAAGATTTCACAGACAGTTTAGAGCACAAGAATCAAGACAGATCAGGGTGCAGATGTGTGACCATTGGACAGTAATAGTGTTGTTGACTGTCGTCTTTAGCAACTCATCACGTGAGAGCAAAGGGCCGCTTCAGCGAGAAACCAGCTATTTATATGTATCTAGAAGTCTGAGATCCTCTGGTCACTCAATTTCAAAAGGCAGGTGACCAGATAGCAATGTTAAGGAAATAACATACCCCTAGTCTGTCCATTCAGAATAGATCTTGGCTGTAATTAGAATAAAATGATATTTTATACTGTGTAACTTTTGAAATTGGGCCAAATATCACATACTAGGAGCTACAGACAATACATATCTCACAAGCATTGGAACTAATAAGTGGTGTAACTGTCAGGGAACTCCCTTGAATACAGTGGATAAAGTACATCCAAATTGGCATTTGCATCAAAGATGTGAGCAGTGAGAAGGCTGTGCTGAATTTTAAAATCCAGCTGGGGGTTGCATTTTAAAGTTGTCTGGGGTAGAAAGGGGGCAGAGGAAAGAGTGCTAAAGGACAAGCAGAGAGTAGTCTGCGTAAGGAGAAGCAGTGGGCAGAAGCAAGTTCAGGAACAAAAAAAATGTAGTGGAGTAGGTGCATTCCACAATGCAGGAAAGGAATGTATAAATATATCCAGGTTTCTCCAAAAGGATCCCAAGAAGTAAGTGTTTCTGCAGGGAATGTTACAATTAAGGAAGAACCCAGTGGTTGGAACAGAATGTCTACCATGCCCAATGCTGCTGGCTAGGTCTGCTTGACTCATAATCATCTGGAAACCATGAAGCCATTCACACAGAAAGAATTAGTAAGTCAAATTATAATTGATAGATAGACAAGCCCGCAAAATTGACCAAAGACATGATGTCACATGACAGATCAATAAGCAGTCACATTTCTACACCCGTAAGTTTGCATGTGAAACCAGCCCGAAAATATGCCAGTGGTTTTCTGGTCAGTTCTGATCCGCACATTCCTGAAACCCCAGAATTGAGTGTTGGGCCGGACTCAATACTTTCAGCTGGGGAGTCTGCTTCAGTACGTTGTGAAGCTGACCCATCTTGTTCACCAGCTTGTTCTGGAATGAGGGATTCACTTGGCCACCCCCTGAAGTGGTCTAGTAGTCGGTGCCAGACACTACCAACCGCAAGAGCTGAAATAGCTTGGTGGCCCTCTTTCACCACAACTTCTCCTTTCACCTTAGGATTGTGGCAAACCTAAACTGAGCCTCCCACCTCAAAGTTGTGACATTCTGTATTTGAATCGTACGGGAGTTTCTTTGCCTTTTGTCTGTCTCTTACTCGATCTTTAGACTCCGGGCACAATAAATCCAATCGGGAAGGCAACCTGCGGCAGTTTGTGGGGTTATTCAGTACCGGAACAAAAACCGGTCAATCCTGATGTGTATGACCCCATTCAACTTTTGTATCCCTTGCTTGACAGTCTGAACAGCTCTTTCAGCCAAACGGTTCGATGATGGGTGATAAGGGGGTATGTGTTGCAATCGAACTCCATTGTCTTGCAGAAATAGTTTGAATTCCTCTCTTTTCAATGCAGGACCATTATCACAGTATTGGGGATTCCATGTATACAAAGTAGTGTGTGTAAAATGTTTGTCATTGTCCAGCTGGTTGAAGTCTTCACCTCTGGCCTCAATCCATTTAGAATGTGCATCAATGACTACGAGTGCTATATGACTATCCAGTGGACCTGCGTAGTCTAGGTATAAACGTCTCGACTACTTTGTTGGTCTTCGCCTTGGAACTATTGGTGTGGGAGCGTTTAAAGGTGGAGACTGCTGGCGTGGGTCGCACACACAAAACAAATTGCTCAATGCCTTCATCAATTTTTGGCCACCAAACGTAATTACAGCAACTCACACAAAATGCCGGTGGAACGCAGCAGGCCAGGAAGCATCTATAGGAAGAAGTACAGTCAACGTTTTGGGCCGAGACCCTTCATCAGGACTAACTGAAAGAAAAGATAGTAAGAGATTTGATAGTGGAAGGGGGAGGGGGTAATCCGAAATGATAGGAGAAGACAGGAGGGGGAGGGATAAAGCTGAGAGCTGGAAAGGTGATTGGCGAAAGGGATACAGAGCTGGAGAAGGGAAAGGATCATGGGACGGGAGGCCTAGGGAGAAAGAAAGGGGGAGGGGAGCACCAGAGGGAGATGGAGAACAGGCAAGGAGTGATTGTGAGAGGGGCAGAGAGAGAAAAAAAGGAGGGGAGGGAGGAATAATAAATAAATAAGGGGTGGGCTAAGAAGGGGAAGAGGGGCATTCATAGAAGTCAGAGAAATCTATGTTCATGCCATCAGGTTGGAGGCTACCCAGCCGGTATATAAGGTGTTGTTCCACCAACCTGAGTGTGGCTACATCTTGACAGTAGAAGAGGCCATGGATAGACGTATCAGAATGGGAATGGGACAAGGAATTAAAATGTGTGGCCACTGGGAGATCCTGCTTTCTCTGGCGGACAGAGCGTAGGTGTTCAGCAAAATGGTCTCCCAGTCTGCGTCAGGTCACACCAATATGTAGAAGACTGCACCAGGAGCACTGGACGCAGTATACCACACCAGCTGACTCACTGATGAAGTGTTGCCTCACCTAGAAGGACTTTCTGGGACCCTGAATGGTGGTGAGGGAGGAAGTGTAAGGGCAGGTGTAGCATTTGTTCCGCTTACAAGGATAAGTTCCAGGAAGGAGATTGGTGGGAAAGGATGGGGGGACAAATGGACAAGGGAATCACGTAGGAAGCGATTCCTGCGGAAAGCAGAAAGTGGGGGTAATAGGTGAGGACAAGGGGAACCCTATCCTAAGTGGGGTGGCGGGAGGATGGGGTGAGAGCATATGTGCGGGAAATGGGAGAGATGCGTTTGAGAGCAGAGTTGATGGTGGAAGAAGGGAAGCCCCTTTGTTTAAAAAAGGAAGACATCTCCTTCGTCCTGGAATGAAAAGCCTCATCCTGAGAGCAGATGCGGCGGAGACGGAGGAATTGCGAGGAGGGGATAGCATTTTTGCAAGAGACAGGGTGGGAAGAGGAATAGTCCAGGTAGCTTTGAGAGTCTGTAGGCTTATAGTAGATATCAGTAGATAAGCCGTCTCCAGAGATAGAGACGGAAAGATCAAGAAAGGGGAGGGAGGTGTCGGAAATGGACCAGGTAAATTTGAGGGCAGGGTGAAAGTTAGAGGCAAAGTTAATGAAGTCGACGAGCTCAGCATGCATGCAGGAGGCAGCGCCAATGCAGTCATCGATGTAGCGAAGGAAAAGAGGGGGACAGATACCTGTATAGGCTTGGAACATGGACTGTTCCACAAAGCTAACAAAAAGTCATGCATAGCTGGGACCCATACAGGTGCCCATGGCTACACCTTTCTTTGGTTTGGAGGAAGGGGGAGGAGCCAAAGGAGAAATGATTAAGAGTAAGGACTAATCCTGCTAGACGGAGGAGAGTGGTGGTAGAAGGGTACTGGATTCCGGAATCCAAAAAAGAGCCGAGGGCTTTGAGACCTTCCTGGTGGGGGATGAAGGTATATAGGGACTGGACGTCCATGGTGAAAATAAAGCAGTGGGGGCCAGGGAACTTAAAATCATTGAAAAAATTCAAAGCATAAGAATGTTCACCAACATTGGTGGGAATGGATTGAACGGTTGGGGGGGGGGAATAAAACAGTGTTGAGGTATGCAGAAATGAGTTTGGTGGGGCAGGGACAAGCTGAGACAATGGGTCTACCTGGACAGGCAGGTTTGTGGATCTTGGGTAGGAGGTCGAAATGGGAAGTGTGGGGTGTGGGAACTATGAGGTTGGTGGCAGTGGATGGGAAATCCCCAGAGCTGATAATGTTGGTGATGGTGTGGGAGACAGTGGCCTGGTGCTCCTTAGTGGGGTCATGATCGACGGATAAATACGAGGAAGTATCAGAGAGTTGTCGTTGTGTCTTGGCAAGGTAGAGGTCAGTACGCCAGACTACAACAGCGCTCCTCTTATCAGTGGGTTTTATAGTGAGGTTAGGATTGGTGTGGAGGGAGTGGAGAGCAGAGCATTAGGAAGGAGTGAGGTTGGAATTGGAACAAAGTGTGGTGAAATTTGTTGCTTGAATTTCCAGCATCTGCAGATTTCCTTGTGTAAATGTAATTCCAGGCTAGCTCCTTCATATGTGTTCTTGGATGTGCACAATGTAACTCTTCCAGGATAGGGGACCATAGTAGTGTAGGAATTACAATATGACTTCCCCACAGTACAATAACCATTGTAGATATTAAGCTCGTGTTGACATCAGGTATAGAGTAGCACAGTTTCGGGGATGCTAGTTGGCAATCCATTTTCTATGTACCTTTTCACTTGTGCCAACTTTATATCTCTCTCAGGTTATCCTTTTACCTGAGAAGTAGTCATTGGAGATGCTTTGACCCAGTCTACCCGTAGTACCAGTTCGTCTGGAAGTTATGACTCACAAGGATATTCATGTATCAAAAGGCACCTGTGGAGTCTCCTCTCGGCACCCCATTGAGTAAGACGCTTGTTGGCGTTACTCCTTTTTACAACTTACTTTCCACTGCTAGTTTTGTCTAAACTTTGAAGATCTATTACTTTTAGTGAAGGATTTATGATTTAATTACAATGGCTGGAACCCGAACTGGAATCGAATTAAGATGCGGCAAAATTGTTTCTGAAACTGAACAAACAAAGGAGGCAAACGAAGTCTCTACTTCAGAGAGAATGTTTTCTTTGGTGCAAGATATTAACACCAGGATCGGAATGGTGGATACTAAGATTGATAAACTGACGAGTGCTAATGAAAAGCTTGAAAAACCATCTCTGCTGTCCAGGAATCTTTGAGGAATCTGGAATTTCAACATCAAACGCTTAAAAAGGACAATAATAGAATTGGAAGAAAGCAGGAGACAGTGAATCAAGTGATTAAAGAATAAGAATTAAACATATCTACTATGGAAAAGAAAATTGTTGAGGTTTCTTTGGAATTATTAAGAATTAAGAAAAAACGATTGATCTGGAAAGCAGTAGTCATAGGATGAATTTACACATACTGGGCTTGTCTGAAAGCATGGAAACTGGTGAGCCACTAAAGTTTTTTATGAATATGCTATACTCACTTTTTCGTGAGATACTCGAAGCTCCTCCAATGATAGATAGAGCTCACCGAATCTTCTGCCCAAAGCCTTCGGTGGAGATGAAACCTTGCCTGGTGATTTTATGTTTGCATTACTTTGCTACTAAAGAAGCAATTCTTCGAGATGCTCGGAAGCGGGGGAAACTAATTTATAATGGAGTAGAGATTTGTATAGTTGAAGATTTTGCTCCAGAAGTTTATGCAGAAAGAATTAAATATCGGGAAGTGATGGCTGAACTTTATAAGAAGAACTGTCATCCCTCTTTGCGTTATCCAGCTCGTTTGAGAATCTCCCCGCCTAACGCTCACCCAAAATGGTTTGACTCCCCAGAAGAGGCTTGGAAATTTATAAAGAAGTTTAAGCCTGTCTTGCAAGTGACTTAAACACTTAATGCTTAGCTGGGAGTCATTTGTAGCTGGATTGCTGAAAGTTTAATCTATGTTTTATGTCTGCACAAACATTGTTTTGGCTGTTTTATTTTTTCCCTCTAGGATTTGTAAGAGTTTAACACTAGTCGTAACATTATTTGATTGGATCTATTTTTTTTGAATATATGATCAGTTTTCATTAAATGAATTTAAGATGGCTGCTGTTAACTATGTTCTAACCTCTGTTAGAATATCAAAATATTTGGAATTAGTTTATTTCTTTATCTGTTGTTGAGACTTCAGTTAGCAGTGTTAGCATATAACTTTTTAAAAAAGAGTCTGCCTATTGGAGACGGGTTTAGGGATTTTAGTTTAGCATGCTGTCCCCCTATTGGATGGTTTTCGGGCTTTGGGAGGAGAGGGGTGGGGCTATTAGTTTAGGCTTTTTCGTCTGGGCAGCCCTGAGAGGTTTTCCTGTCAATCATGTTTTTTTCTCTCTGATTGAATCCATAATTTGTTCTTCCCTGCAGGTTTGGTCTGTGCCAGCACACTAACTTATTTTATAAAATCTTAAAGCCTTATTATGGATGTTAATAAAATTAATATAATCTCTTGGAGCCTGAATGGCTTGAACCAACCTATTAAATGTAGAAAGATCTTTAAGAAATTAAAAACACTCCAAGCTGATATTATTTTTGCACAAGAGACCCATATCTGTAGGGAGGATGAAAACTGTTATTTTAAATTTTGGAGGGACTCTCAGTTTCACTCTTCATCAGTAACTACAATTAAAGGAGTATCTGTTTTTATTTAATTTAAAAATCCCTTTTGTGTATTTTAATACTGTCACTGATTCAGTTGGAAGATACTTAATTGTTACTGGTTTGTTATATGGTCAAAAGGTGGATTTCGTGTGTGTGTATGCGCTAAATGTAGATAACTCTGAATTTTTTAAGAGGTTATTTTTGGCGTTGCCGAATTTAAATGAATATAAGTTGATCATGGGTGGTGACTATAACTGTTGTCTCAATCCTTTGATAGGTCATCAACCAATCCGTGGCTTCATAATAAGGCTGCAACCTGTATTAATTCTTTTTTACTAGAATATGGTTTGGTCGATATTTGGAGATTTCTCTATCGTAAAGATTTTTCTTTTTTTCACATGTACATCATAAATATTCAAGAACTGATTATTTTTTGTGGATATGCGATTGGTGCCTTTTGTTGCTGACAGTGCGTATGACGCCATTGCGTTGTCAGATCATGCACCCACGAAACTAATACTGAAGATCCCTGATAATATACGGAATGCATCTCTGTGGAGATTTAATGCTACACTACTGCATGATTTAGCATTTGTAAGTTTTATTGAAGTGCAAATTTCTCTTTTTTTTGAATTAAATACAACTGAAGGTATGTCAAATTTGGTTATTTAGAATGCGATAAAATCTTTTCTTAGGGGACAGATAATCTCATATTCAGTAGCTTTAAGAAGGAAAGCAAAAGAACTTACTAACAGGATTAAAGAAATAGATGAAGTTTATTCAGTAACACCTAGTGAAGATCTGTATAAGGAAAGGGTGGAACTTCAGACACAGCATGATCTGCTTTGACTTTTCCCGTTGAGCAGCAACTTTTGAAATCTGAAAGTCAATTTTTTATACATGGGGATAAGTCAGGTAAACTGTTGGCCAGTCAACTTAAAGCAACTATGGCTAGAAAGCAAATTTTGAAAATACCAAGAACTGATAGAACTGAAACATCAGATTGTCAGGAAATTAATAAGTATTCTTGGATTTTTACTCTAACCTTTATAAATCTGATTTTCCAGACAAGACTACTTTTATGAATAGATTGTTGCAAAGGTTGAATGTACCCAAAATTTCTATTCAAGATATGAATACATTAGATGTGCCTATTAAATGAGAGGAAATAGCAAGGGCTATATCCTCTTTTCAATCAGGTAAAGCTCTGGGACTGGACAGATTTACAGTAGAATTTTTTAAGACATTATTGAAATACACCAAATTTATGCCAAATTTTCACTGATTCTATATCCTCTGGGACCCTCCCGGAAGCATCAGTTTCATTAATTCCCAAAAAAGAAAAAGATTTATCGGACCCATTTATCAGACCCATTTCCTTATTAAATGTGGATTCTAAAATAATTTCTAAGATTTTGGCTAACAGGCTTGAGAATATTTTACCTGCCACAGAAGAACCCTGCCACAACCAAGCAGCTGTAACTGCTCCCCCATGTAAGTCTTCAGTCTGTAATGTGGTGGTGTAAGAGCCAGGGCCAAACATATCTACCCATGTCTTTTCACTGCACAGAGTAATGGCACATCCAGTGACAATTTCAAGGAAAATTGGTCTACATTAATCCTTAAAACCATCCATAGAGGAGGACCTGACCTAGACCATCTGAGTGCTTTATGAACCCGTCCGGCTCAATAACCACGTACTGTGCTAACGTGGAACATTCTGCTTAGGATGGAGGCTGAGATCAGCAAACTCTTGCTGTGTCCTTTTGGCAAGTATGGCATACAGAGTCTTGGTGTCAACGTCAGTGGCTTTCTGGGAACATGCACCACAGTAATAACAATGGAAATCCAGAGTATAATTCCTAGAGTATAATCTGCGGCAGTTGTATGTGATGTAATTTCCACTGCAACAAAACTGCATTCTTATCTGCCGCTTCCATGCCATTTGCAATATCAAAGGCTGACTCAAGCATGAGCTCTGATAATGCCAATAGGAGATGTTGATTGCAAGCATCATGCATGCCAATGACCTAGCGATCGCATATCATGTCTTCTTGAGCAGTGGCAAAATCACAAAATTCAGTCTGATATCTTAATTCAGCAAAAAACATTGCTACTGGTACATTTTCTAACTGAATATGAATGTTGAACCAAAAGGTTTAGGATTGTAATGAGACCCAACTAATCTCACAAGCTCTCCATAAGAATTCAAAGAGGGCAAATTGAGACTCACCAAGCTTAAAACAATATTGTAAGTTTTTGGACTGCTTACACTGAGCAAGATGCTGGCTTTTTAAAAATTGGAATCAGTGATGTCATTTGCAGTCAAAATGTTTGACGTAAACATTCCAGTGGTATTGTTAATTACAGAATTCCTCAACTTTCCCAATTATACTCATTGTTCAAATGTGAACATGTATTACAAAAGATTGAATGTCACAGATCCCATTCTCGTAGCCATTTACAATTAAGAAAGAACCCAAAGGTTGGGGCAGTATGTTTATCATGTACAGTTTCAATTTATCGATGATACGTGGGGTACAAACACATAAAACTTCATTTCAGAGATATGTTGCATCTCAACAATATCTGCTTTTGAATTTAATTCTTGTACCTCTGTCAGCTCTCCAGCACTCAGTTGGTGAAGGACTATGAATACATTCTCCTCTTTCACATTAAAAAGTAACTATCTTTTAATTGTCAACCCCTAGGTTTTGTCAAAATTATCAAATATTTGATCTAATTTTAAGTTTGTGAAGTTTGCCCACAGTATTCAAATATTTATCCTTGTTAGGTAACAATTGATAAAACTGGTCATTCTACTTTAGAATAATGAAATAATTATAACTTTTTTATATACTTAAATGTAGTAGCCAGTATGTTATGGTTGATGTGCAGATTCATTTCCAAGTATGGCCTCCAGGTCAAATGGGCTTGAGGGGATGGGAATTAGATGAGGGTCAATGGATTGCTGATGATGGCGTCAAATAAATCACAGGAATATCAAGCAGACAATGCACACATAGAGAGATGATGCCGGTGAGGTAAGAAGACAGGCAGGGCTGAGGAAGAAAGATATGAATGGGAGGAGGTAGGACTCTTTATTGACAAGGAAAGACAAAATCACTAGAGACTGACTCAAGGTAAATAATGACAAAAAACGCCTGATATCATTGTTAAGAAGAATAAAAGTGGTAGATAGAATGGGGAAAAAGTACCTGTCCAGAACTGTGTCAGTGTTGCCTTACTTTTGGGAAGAAGATTTATATGGGTATCAAGGGAGCCCTTTAAAATGTTGAAAGGCTATGAGATTTCTTTCCCTGTAACCAAAGAGAACACTTGAGACAAGGCCTTCAAAGCATCTGAAGATGGCTGATTGACTGTAACAGGATACTTTAGAAATAAACATTTGGTGAATGAATGTAAAAAGTAGTCATATTATTAAATGTAAGTTGAAAAAACTGTACAGTACAGAAAACATTTAGTTGATTGTTTTCAAAGAAAGTTCTGAGCAAGATGTTGACTGAGATGGTTTACAAAAATGTGTAAGTTAAAAGCATTGAAATACTTCCAAAGTAAACACTGAGGAGAGTGATGAGATGAATTACACTTATGAGTATAAAATTATACCACAAAGGAGATGGATAAACTACCTCTTGAGATTAATATACATCCATACAATTAAAAGATACTCAATTTAAAATGTATGCTTGCGTTTGCCAAGACCAAACGGATTCAATGAGATTTGAAGATTTATTTAATGCTTTCTCGGTAATGTACAGTATAGCAAACTCAGAACAGCAAGCATTTGTTTGAGTTGTGTGTGCAACTTTACAGTCATAGAGTTAGATAGCATAGCAACAGGCACATTGGCCCAACTCATCAATGCCAATGGAAATGCAACACTTCACATTTGTCTGTGATGAGATCCATCTGTCATTCCATATACAAATTTCCCGGTTGGTCTCAATATTGTAAGCTTAGACAACCATCTTTACTGTCCACTATTACATTAATTTTTGTGTAACTTGCAAACTTGCCAATCATATAAAAAACCTTTCTTACCCAAATCATTAATATATATCAGAGTCAGGTCTTGTATGATATGAAATTTATACAAGCAACAGGGAACGCAGCATTGAACTCTTAGTGGTTCCCAATCTGAATAACAGCACTCAATGACTATTAATACAATAATTTTATATCCAATAGTTATTTTCATTTAGCTCGTGCTGAACCCCATGTGATTTAACATTCCAGGCCAATCTACCATGTGAGATCTTGTCAAAAGCCTTGCTAATGTCCATGTAGTCAAAGTTTACTGCCTTGCCTTCATTAGTCCACTTGGTCAACTCTTCAAAGACCTCAGTCAAATTAATGAGGAATGATATCCCATACAAAATGCTGTTGTCTCTATCGCTAATCCGTCCTTGTCTTTATGGATGCATATATCCTTCTTTCTCAGAATCCTCTACAGTAAAAATTTTACTGCTGATACTTGCTCGAAACTTGTTGGCTTATCCTCGCAGCCCTTAAATAAAGGCATAACATTAGTTACTCTTTGGTCTTCTGTTCCTTCAGCTGTGGTTTATACAATTACAAAAATTTTTGCCTGGGCCTCAATAATTATTTCTTTGCTTCTCAAATCTCCCAAGTTCAAAGTAAATGTATTATCAAAGCACAATAAGTGTCTATAAAAGGTATTCACCCCCTTAGAAATTTTCATGTTTTATTGTTTTACAACATTGAATCATAGTGGATTTAATTTGGCTTTTTTTGACAGTGGTCAACAAAAAAATTCTTTCATGTCAAAGTGAAAACAGATTTCTTACATATAAATCAAGATGACAAATAAAAATGAAGATTATTCATTAAAGCTTTCCCATCTCCCAAGGCTTTACATATAGGTCCTCTTAGGAAAAGATATGGTCTTCTGTTTCCTCCCTCGTTACCCTTTTGTTATAAATATGCTTCTAGAATCTTTTAGGATTCTCTCTTGGCATATTTGCCAAAGATATCTCATCCCTCATTTTTGCCCTCTAATTTCCTTGTTAAGTAGACTTCTACATCCCTAATAATCTTAAAGTGCTTTGCTTTACTCTTGCTGCCTCTTTCTGAAATATGCCTCCTTGACTGGATCCTCAATACCTCTTGTCACCCAGTGTTCCCTAATTCTAACAACCTTGCCCCTCACTTGAACAGGAACATGTTGGCTCTGAACTCTCCCATTTCATTTTTTTTGATTATTTGGTGACAGACCTTCTCAATTAAATTTTGCAAGTTCCTATCTAATGCTGTTAAATTTAGTCTTGTCCCAATTTGGGATTTTAACTTGTGGACTAGTTCTTTTTCCCATATCTCTTTTAAAGCTGATAGAGTTATGGTCACTAATCCTAGAGTGCTCCCCAACTAATTCATTAGTCATTTAGCCAGCCAAATTTCATCAGAGGACATTGAGTATAACTTCTTCTTTAGTACGGCCATAATGAATAAAGTTTGCCTAATTAGATCTCTTAACAACATTCCAGCCCCTCACAATTTTAGGGAAGTTAAAATTGTCATTTGTTAAAACCCTTTTTTCTCTACCCCTGTGATCTTCCTACATGCTTTCTTTGAAGGTCTGCAGTATAATCCCTTCTATGGTTTCTTTCATTAGAATAGTTTAAGTCTAACTAAATTAAGCTAATTTAAGCTACATTTTCGCTGACTATATTTATTATTTACAGGATATTATCATATCACTGTGACATTTAATGCAGCAATACCATGTAATGGTATTTCTCTTTCAGTCTGATTTTCATTAACAGCATCGTACTGTATAGAAGCAGGTGCTTCTGTGCATGATGCTGATTATTGAAGATTCAGGTTACAGCAGAATAGTCACTAAAACTGGAAGTAAATTTTTGCAACTCGGTTAAATTAATGTTGCTGTAATATTTCATTTAAAATCTGTGAATTGGATTCTGCCTTTAATACCAGTTCCAGGAAAACCAACAGTGTCTTTCGACCAATTTAACCAGCAGTCATTTTTCAATTCAGCTTCCTTATTTCCAGCTCAAAGTGCTTTTTCATTGTATGTTTGCTGATATGATGAATCACACAAGCTCTAGGTTGTTGTGTATTTTTTAAGAGACTATTTCTTCTATGTTTCAGAGAGTTTATTAGTAGTCTGCGGTTATATAGACCTTTATACGGTGGCCTGGCTGATCAGCTCTGTTTGAATGACTTGGCGACTTCTGATGGATTAACTTGCTGGAATGGAGAAGATGTAGTCTCAAGGTGAGTGTTGTTCCGCTCATGGGATTATCATCCAGAGGCTAATCTGCTTTCAGTCAAAAACGTAAATGGTTTGTTACATGTCTTACTCTTTCCATTTGTAATTAATACTGAGGTTATGTATTATATCCACTATAAATCTGTAAGTATGCTTAGACCCTGAGATAATTGTTGCTTCTATGAATGAAACAGACAAAATGAAGGATGGTCCATCTGGCCTCAGTATTGTGGTACAGAGGGAAAAGCTGAAAAGTCAGCAAGTTTTAAAAAAGCTAACCGTTAAAAATGTTTTATTTACTTATATCAGGCATCTGCAGACCACGTGGGGACAGCTGCACCCTTGCTCTTACTTTGGGTGTTGGGTCTTCCCATTTCTTACTCTTGGCTATTTAAAAATTCTTAAAAGAAATGCTAAAGTAGAATTCTGTTGTTGTTAAACAAGCTGAATCTTTTAATTTGACTATTATAAGCAAAAATAGAGGGAAACTGAGGTAAGTGTCAGAAGTTAATGGAGAGGTTTCTGCTGATGTCAACACAAAGAGTAAATCTTAAAGAACTTGAAGGGAGGATGTTTGAATACTGGAATTCTGAAATGTAAATGAAGGAGGTATGAGAAAATGAAAAACGTGGATAGATGACCTGCCATCAGAATACTAAACCATTAGAGGTTTAATTACCTCTAGAGTAGGGGTTGCCAACCTTTTTAATTCCATGGACCAATACCATTAAGCAAGAGGCCTGTGGAACCCAGGTTGGGAACTCCTGCTCTAGAGTTTTATCTATATCTCATCACTAAATGTAGTTGGCCATTCTTTATCCTCTGACCTACCCATGGTTACATTGAAAATAGAACACAACAATACAGTACAGGTCCTTTGGCCCACTCTGTTGTACCAACCTTTTAACCAACTCTAAGGCCAACTTTACCCTTCCCTCCCACATAGCCATCCATTTTACTGTCATCTATGTGCATATAGAAACATAGAAAACCTACAGCACAATACAGGCCCTTCGGCCTACAATGCTGTGCTGAACATGTACTTACTTTAGAAATTATCTAGGGTTACCCATGGCTCTATTTTTCTAAGCTCCATCATAAAGAGCAGCGATTCCAGAATACAATTGTATTTCTATGTTATATTGACTGTCATGTTTTACGTACTATTTATTATAAATTACTATAAATTGCACATTGTATAGACAGAGACGTAACATAAAGATTTTTACTCTTCATGTATATGAAGGATGTAAGTAAGTAATAAATTCAGGTCAGTGGATCCCTATGGCATACCACTGGTCTTCAGGCAAAATATGCTCCATCTACAACATTCTATGTGCAAACAAATATTGAATCCACAGGTTCAAGTTTCCCTTGATCCCATGCCTCCTGACCTTCTGAATGAATGCTCCATGAGGAACATTATCCAAGGCTTTACTAAAATCCATATACGCCTTATCCACTGCTCTACCTTCATCAATAAGCTTTGTCACATCTTCAAAGAATTTAATCTTTTGTATATTACCTTATTATATTATTTTTGTATATTACTTCTACTCTGTAATATTCTCTTCTCACTTCTCTATCTACAACCTCTCAACCCTGATCCAGCTTTCATAGACTTTCCCCATCCTGATCTTTTCCATAATCTGTGATGGAAGACCGTGGGAGAAAAGTATACTTCATGATTTGTGTGCAGTTTTGGGATAGCACAATTTTTACATCTTGAACAAAGAAAGCTGAGTATTTTAATGAATATTTTCTACGCCAATTGATTTCAAATAATTATAAAAACAAAGCAGATGTATGAAGGTTGTGAAGGTGAAGGCTTGTGAAAAATCGATATAATTTTCAGTGGAATAATTAATTACCTGCATGTAGGTTGCCAGAGTTGGTTGTGGGGATATGCTCCCACTACCTATTAAATACTCTCAATGTCACACATCTCAAATAGCCTCTGACAGCCAAGTCCAGCTCCTGCCTTTCACATGTGGCTTAGCAGTAAGCCCAACTGACAGGCGAAGGGGCAAAGGTGATGTCTTAAAACCAGTTGCTTCAGGCAGATGGGGCTCATCAGCTGTGGTTGACAGCTCATCTGGAAGGAAAACTCTGATCTCAAACCATCCACTACCTTACATCTGTACCCATTCATGAGAAGAGTTCAGGAGTAAATGCCAAGGGGATAAAGTCCGGAGCTGGAGATTGTAAGGCATTCCTATGTTGAGTTCAACACTGACAGGCAAATTCTGCAACACCGCTGCTACCAATCTGAATCAGTCTCTGCTGTTGCTTTGGATTCATCAGCTACATAGAGGGGGTGAGCCTGCTACTTGAGCAACAGCTTGCTCTCCGTATCATACTGCCCTGGCTTGCATATCATGTAGACAGCTGGGATGTAATATCCATGGTCAACTCTGACCAACAGAGGGCATCGGTGTCCAAGAATAGGAAATAGCGATAATGATCTGTGTTTCATGAACTGGTTGTGAAATACCAGATGGAACAAGGTTTATCCTTGAATATATCTGGAACAATAGCCGGTTGTTGATAAAGAGAAGACAAGATGTTCGAAGCCCTTGGCTATCTCAGTGAACTGAAAGTAATCATTCAATGTGCGATTGCTCTGCCTGCCATTGACAAGATTGCATTTTGAGTCATTCAAATAGAGTGAAAGTAAGTAGTTTCACCTTAAAGGAGTGTTTGGGCACTGGAAATGAAGAAATGATGGAGCAGTTGTCACCTTTTTTGTACTTGGAATTACTTATTCTTTGGAAAAAGGATTGTTGGCTAAAAGACAGAAAAATAATTATAAAGTATAGTTTTCTTTGTTTCATGTATATGCAAACAACAAAACGTGTAGTAAAATGCGTTGTTTGTGACAACGACCAACACAGTCCATCTGTGTGATGGGGGCCACCCACAACTGTTGCAATGCTTCCAATTCCAGCATAGCATGTCCAGCATAGCTTCCATAGCATGTCCAGCATAGCTTCCAATTCCAGCATAGCATGTCCAGCATAGCTTCCATAGCATGTCCAGCATAGTTTCCATAGCCTGTCCAGCATAGCTTCCAATTCCAGCATAGCATGTCCAGCATAGCCTCCAATTCCAGCATAGCATGTCCAGCATAGCTTCCATAGCATGTCCAGCATAGCTTCCATAGCATGTCCAGTATAGCCTCCAATTCCAGCATAGCATGTCCAGCATAGCTTCCATAGCATGTCCAGCATAGCTTCCATAGCATGTACAGCATAGCTTCCAAAGCATGTCCAGCATAGCTTCCATAGCATGTCCGGCATAGCTTCCATAGCATGTCCAGCATAGCTTCCATAGCATGTCCAGCATAGCTTCCATAGAATGTCCAGCATAGCAAGTCCAGCATAGCTTCCAGTTCCAGCATAGCTTCCATAGCATGTCCAGCATAACATGTCCAGCATAGCTTCCATAGCATGTCCAGCATAGCTTCCATAGCATGTCCAGCATAACATGTCCAGCATAGCTTCCATAGCATGTCCAGCATAGCAAGTCCAGCATAGCTTCCAGTTCCAGCATAGCTTCCATAGCATTTGCAGCATAGCTTCCAGTTCCAGCATAGCTTCCATAGCATGTCCAGCATAGCTTCCATAGCATGTCCAGCATAGCATGTCCAGCATAGCTTCCATAGCATGTCCAGCATAGCTTCCAGTTCCAGCATAGCATGTCCAGCATAGCTTCCAGTTCCAGCATAGCATGTCCGGCATAGCTTCCATAGCATGTCCAGCATACCTTCCATAGCATGTCCAGCATAGCTTCCATAGCATGTCCAGCATACCTTCCATAGCATGTCCAGCATAGTTCCAGCATAGCATGTCCAGCATAGCTTCCATAGCATGTCCAGCATAGCTTCCAGTTCCAGCATAGCATGTCCAGCATAGCTTCCAGTTCCAGCATGGCAAGTCCAGCATAGCATGTCCAGCATAGCTTCCATAGCATGTCCAGCATAGCTTCCAGTTCCAGCATGGCAAGTCCAGCATAGCATGTCCAGCATAGCTTCCATAGCATGTCCAGCATAGCTTCCAGTTCCAGCATAGCATGTCCAGCATAGCTTCCATAGCATGTCCAGCATAGCTTCCATAGCATGTCCAGCATAGCTTCCATAGCATGTCCAGCATACCTTCCATAGCATGTCCAGCATAGTTCCAGCATAGCATGTCCAGCATAGCTTCCATAGCATGTCCAGCATAGCTTCCAGTTCCAGCATAGCATGTCCAGCATAGCTTCCAGTTCCAGCATGGCATGTCCAGCATAGCATGTCCAGCATAGCTTCCATAGCATGTCCAGCATAGCTTCCATAGCAAGTCCAGCATAGTTCCAGCATAGCACGTCCAGCATAGCTTCCATAGCATGTCCAGCATAGCTTCCAGTTCCAGCATAGCATGTCCAGCATAGCTTCCATAGCTTGTCCAGCATAGCTTCCATAGCATGTCCAGCATAGCTTCCATAGCATGTCCAGCATAGCTTCCATAGCATGTCCAGCATAGCTTCCAATTCCAGCATAGCATGTCCAACATAGCTTCCATAGCATGTCCAGCATAGCTTCCATAGCATGTCCAGCATAGCATGTCCAACATAGCTTCCATAGCATGTCCAGCATAGCATGTCCAGCATGGCTTCCATAGCATGTCCAGCATAGCATGTCCAACATAGCTTCCATAGCATGTCCAGCATAGCTTCCATAGCATGTCCAACATAGCATGTCCAGCATAGCATGTCCAGCATAGCTTCCATAGCATGTCCAACATAGCTTCCATAGCATGTCCAGCATAGCTTCCATATTATGTCCAACATAGCTTCCATAGCATGTCCAGCATAGCTTCCAGTTCCAGCATAGCATGTCCGGCATAGCTTCCATAGCATGTCCAGCATAGCATGTCCAGCATAGCTTCCATAGCATGTCCAGCATACCTTCCATAGCATGTCCAGCATACCTTCCATAGCATGTCCAGCATACCTTCCATAGCATGTCCAGCATAGCTTCCATAGCATGTCCAGCATAGCTTCCAGTTCCAGCATAGCATGTCCAGCATAGCTTCCAGTTCCAGCATAGCTTCCATAGCATGTCCAGCATAGCTTCCATAGCATGTCCAGCATAGCTTCCATAGCATGTCCAGCATAGCTTCCAGTTCCAGCATAGCACGTCCACAATTTACTAAACCCCAATCCCTACTTCTTTGGAATATGGAAGGAAACTGAAGCACTCAGTCATGGGGAAAATGTACCAACTCTTTACAGGCGGCGGCCGGAATTAGATTTTTTTTCTGTGTGACAAGCTGTGACTAGTGGGCCACTGCAAGGTTTATAAAGATTAGCTTTATTTATCATGTGTATATCAGAGCAATGGCCAACACAATCTGTATATGTACTGTGGGCAGCCCACAAGTGCCACTGCAAGGATTAGTGCTTCAGCCCTTGTTATTTATTAAAAAATAATTTAGATGAGAGAGCTAATTTCCAAGTTGTAGGCAATGCAAAGGAGAGGGTGAGGTTGACCTTGGGGCGGGCAGTTGGAATGGGGAAAGGGCATTTCTTGAGTTGTGAGGCGCATGTGGAAAGGCTCCAATATGAAATAAAATGAATAAATGTGAAGTTGTCTAAGGTTATAAATACTGTAAGGGCAGATTTTTATCTGAATGGAAAAAGTTCAATGAGACCAGAGTGTCCTTGTACACCATTTGGTAAAAGCAAGCATTCAGATGCAGCAAGCAGTTAGGAACCTGATTGGAATATTTGTTTTCATTGAAAGAGGTTTAGTATATCATCAGGGATGTTTAGCTCCAACTGTACAATGCCTTGGGAAGGCCCTATCTGATGTTCAGAAGTTCTTGTCATTAAAGGGAGTACAGTGAAGGAGGTAAACAGTTTTTAATGCAAAAGGAATGAAGCTAAACTGGAGAAATTGGGAAAAGGGTACAATAGTAGATGATCAGAATGATTGTATTACATGGTGGAACAGGCCTGGAAAACCAAATTGCCTACTCTTTCTTGCATCTATTTTCAATGTGTTCATGCTCCTGTTTGGTGAAGGTGACAAATGAGTCATCTTGCCTCTTGCTGATTGGGAGTTTAAAAAGTGAAGTTCGTACACAGGGCTCCTTGGGGTGCAGCCTTGATGGATAAAGTGTTTTGGTGCGTAGGCTCCATGGAGCATCTTGCCACTGGCTTCTGGTTTGTCAGTGTGACATCAATTCAGTCATGTAGGTGGGTGGTGGATCTTTGTTACATTCCTTTTGTTTCTAGATAATTAGTGATGGTGAGACATGTAGGGCAGCTTAGTTGAGTGGAATGCACTTCCATGTGGAAGATCATGGGCACATGAACATCTTGAAGCAGAAGGAATGGCTCATATTAGTGCCAGTTCTGTAGGTAGAAAGAGGGATGAAGTTCTACAGGCAAAGTTTAGGGAAAAAATCTAATATTAGATTTCATTGGTAATGATCTGGATTGCTGTCAGTGCCATGTGGTAATAAGCACCTGAATACAAAAGTAGATCATGAATATGTGGATTGTAGGATCATGTGGAAGAGAAAGCTGTAAATTGCTGAGGAATTGGGAATATTTCTGTGGGAGTGAAAAATTGAGAGTCTTTCAACAGAACCAGAATCAATATTCTTGTGGGAAAGTTTGCTGGTGCTGCTGGGGTAAGTCTTACCTAACTGGCAGGAGGTTGGTAACCTTGGGCAGAAATTGAACAGAGAAAAGTTCAGCTGAAAAAATGAGGGGTGTATCAGACAGCAAGGAAAAGGAAAAGACAAGTGCAACTACTGAATAATAATGACAAACGAGAAAATCTGCAGATGCTGGAAATACAAGCAACACACACTAAATGCTGGAGGAACTCAGCATGCCAGGCAGCATCAATGGAAAGAAAGTACAGTCAACGTTTCAGGCCGAAACATCGGCTATACTTTTTTCCATAGATGCTGCCTGGCCTGCTGAGTTCCTCCAGCATTTTGTATGTGTTACTGAGTAATAATATCTAGGTTGTATCATGAAGGAGGTGAGTGTGTAAGCCAATATAGTCAGAGTGATTAAAATGATAAGGAGAAAACTGTTTGGTCAATGTTATTATTTTAATGGGGTCAATGAAATTGGGAGTGGTTAGTAACAATAAAAGCTGTTATTGTTTATTGTTATTGTTTAATGCCATTTCCAGTACACATGTGTAAAGGAGAACAAAATAATCATTACTCCTGATCCAATGCACCACAAATAAACACAGTAAGTAAAAGAACAGAATAATAATTTTTAAAAAACACAATACATATGAAGTCCCTTCTTACCGGGCTTTTGTAGAAACATGACTGTTTAGTCCCTTATTAACAAGCCAATGGACTGAGCAGTGAGAAAACCACCTTTCTTGAACTCTGTACATCTAGGGCCGATATGAATTGGGTCCCACCAGACTGGGAGAGCCAGGTTGTTTCGAGCACCCACAAACCAATCAGGGAGAATACTTTGCAAACACTGCCCTCTTGCAAGTACCTGTCAGAAAGAAATAACAGATCGTACATTGCATACAAATATTAAGGAAGTATATTTACACATTTCAGTTTTATTGGAAGTTAGTAGGAAAGTGAAAAGAAAAAAGAAAAAGGGCCTGTTACAGTTAACTCAGAGCAAATGTGCACATACGTTGGAGCTCATCTTGAAGTAGTTGTTATCTGACACGCTGGACCCACAGTCTGTGTGAAAGCACACACCATCTTATGAATGTTGCTTGAAATCCATCTCAAACAAAGCGGCTCCTCCACGGGAGTTCTGCTCCTTCCTCCTTAAAGCCATTCATCTGTACAAAGCGCCTTGTGCACCAAGGACAGCATCCTCAGCCATCTTCTCTCCTGTCATCTCCGAGCTCCTGCCAAAAAGACCTCAATCCACACCAGTATCCATCACAAAATCCTCTCTGCTCCGTGTTGTCTAGAACTTTCTCCTAATTTCACCATCCTGATTGGCTGACACAACATTCGTAAGTTGAACAATGTTACCCCTTATCTTTAGCTCAAACCGAAACATGCTAAAATCGGAACAGACTGCTCTTACAGAACTGCTAAAATGAAATAACTACAGCATAGCAGTAAAAATCTTAACCAGTATGTTACACACATAAGTGAATAACACCGTGGTCCTGAAGATACGTTGTCTCATTTTCACTATGTACTGTACCAGCAGTTATGGTCGAAATGACAATAAAAAGGGACTTGACTTGATAAAATAGCTTTTATACTTTAATTATATGTCATTAAGTGATACCAAGCAATTAGTGACTGTACATCAGGTGACTGACAGGAAATTATGAAGTGTGGTGGTGGGGGGAGTGGAGGGTTGGTTTAGTGAGTGGGGCTTTACTGTTTGGGAAAAGTTTTGAGGTTGATGAGCTGAGAGCAGAGACAGTTAGAATTGCATGAAATTTGTTTTTTTACGACAGCAATACAGTGCAAAGCAATGAAATTACTATAAATTATGAAAAAAATTGAATAATGTAGTATTCATGGACTGTTCAGAAATCTCATGTTGGAGGGGAAGAAGACGTCTCTGAATTACTGAGTGAGCCTTCAAGCTCCTGTACCACCTCCCTTATGGTAATAATGAGAAGAGGACATGTTACAGATCTGAGGGTCCTTTCTTTTTGGGGTAATGCCTGTTAAAGATTTCTACTTATTTATTGATTGAATGCCTTTCTGACCCTTGAGACTCACCTCTCAGCAATCCCCTGATTTAATCCCAGCCTTCTTTGTGATTATATCAATGCGTTTGGCCAGGACAGATTTTATGAAGTTCTGATATCCAGCTGTCCCCTCACGACCCCCCCCCCCCCCCGCCCCCAGCCCAATGAGGACTGGTGTGCGTTCTCTCAACTTCCTCTTCCTGAAGTCCATAATCAGTTCCTTGCTTTGCTGACCCTCAATGCAAGGCTGATGTGCAACACGACTCAAACAGCCAGTCTGCCTTCTCATTGCCACCTGAGGTTTAACATACAACAGTGGTGTGTCATTTAGGAATGGCATTTGAACTCTGCTTAGCCACACAGTCATGAGTGTAGAGTGAGTAGACTTGTGTGCTAAGCACTCATCATTGAGGTGCACCTCGGTTGATTGTCAGCAAGGAGGAGAAGTTATCATTGTTAACAGCTGCGGAAGTTCATAATACCAGAAACAGCTCAAAAAGGACTGGGCCTTAAATGTTCTTGGATACAGAGTATTCAGGAGTAGTGGAAAAGGATGCCTTTGTTGGAGAGGGAGGCAGCAACTCAACCTGATTGGTGAGTCTTTTTGAATAAGGACTGTAGATCATGTGTATTTGGAAGATTGTGGAGCTCCATTCATAGTGTGCTGTGACAATATCTTGTTGTTGTGTTGTGACTTGGACATCAAAAATAGCCACAAATCTTTGAGGAACTTTTTGTAATGATATGTAAATTCTCAGATTTTAGAAAAATGGCTTTTTTTAAAAAAAGCCTGTGCTTCCTGCCCAATGCCATTTGATTTTCAACATTCATTGAGCAGTCCAGTAGGGAAGCACACATGGCCTTTCAGAGGTGTCAAATTTCTGACCTGATGTCCCTTTCAAATGGAAGGTTCCCAGCAATAGAAGCCCCCACATTAAACAGGTGGGCATGTCATTTCAAAATACATTTGGCACTTTGAATCTTGCTTGTTACCTGCATAGTAAGGAGTTAAGGTGCTTGGAAGTACCTACGGAGGGCATGTCAGGTGTTAAGTTTTTTATGTGGAGAGTGGTGAGTGCATGGAATGGGCTGACAGCAACTGTGGCAGAGGCGGATACAATAGGGTCTTTTAAGAGAATCCTGGAGTACATGAATTTTAGAAAAATAGAGGGCAATGGGTAACCCTAGGTAATTTCTAAAGTAAGTACATGTTTGGCACAACATTGTGGACTGAAGGACCTGTATTGTGCTGTAGGTTTTCTATGTTTCTATTTGCAAATGTACAGATACCACAGCTGCACTCTCTGGGTAAGTGAATTGATACTGTTGTCAACTTGTACAGCGTTGCTTTCTTCCTTGCTAACAACAGGGCATCTGTCATGATGAACTTGCTATGTATCTTCCATGTAACAGACGCTTTTTTTATATAAATTAACTGGATTCCATGGACATTGCAATAAGGGCACAGGCGTACAGAATTTTACAAAGTAGTTGGATTCCTCAGAGAACATTGCAGCCTTAACGAGCAGCCATTGATGTGTTAATCGGAAGAGGTTCCATTCCCAGGACCTTTAGCTTGTCTGCGATGCAAACCAGACTAAGTGCTTACATGTCATTACAAGGGGCACCAGGATGTAAACTCAGCAACATATTTTCATTGATCGATTGACTACATCTACATCTCTTCCATACATCCTTCCACCCCCAGTGGATTAAATCTGTGTGAATCCATGTGGTCTGACAGATTTTGTTGTGAAACATTTCCTCAGAGATGAAATCCATACTATGAGTGTTCCTGTTCTTGACCCAATATAACAAAGTTATAGGGTAATTGCAGAGTTTATTCCAAACAAAATATTTAGAGAGAAAACAATACTCAAACTGTATGATGTATTACTTTGGCTGAGCACTCTGCATTTTGTTCACTGCTGTACTTGATCATGTTTTAAATTTCTCCACTTACTAGTATCTTTGATATCAATGGTGTTTAAAGAAGATAGTTATGTTAGCCTTTTCTTGTGAAGTAATTGAATTTCATACAGAATTAATCTAGGTTCTAAAAGCAGAAGGTTGATGATTTATCAGGCTTGTATTTGAGGCAGGTTAGGACAGATGCAGTCCAATTTGTGTCTGTTTTGTTTCACTTTTGAACAAGTCTCAAGCTTCTCTTTGAGCACACCCAGTGTTTATTTTCAACCTCTTTTATATTGCTGTTCGTTGATGACTGGCAGACTTAGTTGCATTGAGGTGTCAGTGCAATTCATGTTTATTTAGCATGAGAAAGCAAATGTTATTCTTTTACTTCCACAAGTTTTTTCTTCTTGATTATATTGACCTCATTTAATGAGAAGTATAATTTTTCAAGACTTTTCTGAAATATGTATTGTTTATGTGCCTCTTACTCTTTATCTCATTCTTTCCATGGTATAACAGTAATATCCTTTCACATTTATATTGGTAATTTCATCCGAGTAATTGAACATAGTTATTTTGCAAAAATATTGCATGCTCCATGCCATTGCTACTTGTTGCATGTCTTATTTTAATTTAAATGAACACAAAATCTGTAGTTACAAATATTAATGTATATAAAAGAGTGCGGTAAATTGAATTTTGATTGTGGTGTTTTGAAATCTGTAGTTGGCACAGCTTTTACATTCACTTTTAGTAGATATAAATACTACAGATTGTTATCAGATTCTGTTATGAGTGAAAAAGTATTGCTTTACTTTTACAATTGTCCACATGTTGTAAACCTAGAACACAGATCGGTATAACACAGTAACGGGCCCTTCTGCCCACAATGCTGTACCAAACCAATTAAATTAGTAATCAAATGGACAAATAAACTGATCCCTTCTGCCTACTCAAAGTCCATATCCTTCCATTTCCCTTACATTCAATTGCCTTTCTAAATATCTCTTGGAAGTCCCTGAAATATCTGCCATCACCATCACCCCAGGCACCCAGGCACCCACCGTTCTCTTTACTTAAAAAAAAAATTGCGCCTCACATCCCCTCTCACCTTAAATGCATTCTCTCTGGTATTAGACGTTCCTACCCTGGGAAAAATACTGTTTCTCCACTCAATCTCTGCCTCTCATAATCTTATAAACCTCTATCAGATCTCCCTTCAGCCTCTGACACTCAAGAGAAAATAACACTAGTTTGTCCATCCTCTCACTATGGCACATGCCCTCTAATTCAGGTAGCATCCTGGTAAGCCTCTTCTGTATCCCCTCAAAAGCCTTGACATCCTTCCTATAGTGGCGTGACAAGAACTGTACGCAATTCCCCAGATGCAGCCCAAGTAGAGTTTTAAAAAAAACCTGCAACATAACTTACTGACTTTTGAATTCAGTACCCCAACTAATAAACATAAGCATGCCATAAGACTTCTTGACCACCCTGTCAATTTGTGAAGCCACTTTCAGAGAACTATGAACTTGGACCCCAAGAGTCATTTGCTCATCAACATTGATAAGAGTCTTGCTCCTGAGTTTGGATCGGGTCCAGAAGGGCCTACTCCATGCTGAATCATTCAATAAATAAATAACTAAATAAAATTTGTATTTGATATATCGAGGTGCAGTACTTCACAATGGCCGAGTTAAACTCCACCTCCCATTTCTCTGTCCATATCGCAGCTGATCTATATTCCACTGTATCCTTTGTCAGTTTTGTACACTATCCACAATGTCACCAATCTTTATATCATCTGCAAACTTGCTACCTCACCATCTACATTTTCATCTAGGTCACTTATATACTTCATAAGCAGCAAAGGTCCCAGTACAGATCCGTGTGTAACACCAGTAATCACAGATCTCCGGCTAGAGTAAGTCCCTTCGAGTACTACAGTCTGTCTTCTGTGGGCAAGGCAGTTCTGAACCCAAACACTGAATTTACCATGCATTTTAATCTTCTGGATGGACCTCCCATGAGTGACCTTGTCAAATTCCTTACTAAGATCCATATTGAAGACATCCACAGCTCTACTGTCATCAATCACCCTTGCCACTTTTCACTCTGTATTCTTAAAACTGGTGTCTGATGTGGACTTAGCCAAACAGCTTTTCATAATTGTCTGTCCTTAATTAATGATAATAATAATAAGTACTTTATTGATCCCGAGTGGGAAATTCTTTCATTAGAGTAGCGACATTTAAAAACACTTAGCAGTGCGCAGACTTAACTAATAAAGTACAGAATGATAATACACAATAATAATTTACCAATGTGCAATAATGTATGAAATAATAACGCAGATACTATTGTACTATGACGTGTGTTCTCCCATTGCACAGAGATGAACTGTTGTACATGCTTATTGCATTTGGTGGGAAAGATTTTTTGTAACGATCCTTGTGACAGCGGAGCTGAAAGGGGTGTTCCGTTGCTTATTCAGCAGATCATGGAGAGGATGTGGCAGATTGTCTGTAATGGATAACAGTTTGTTTAGTGACCTTCTCTCCACCCCGAGATCAATAGAGTCCGGGTTGTTACCAAGGACGGACCCAGCCTTTTTGAGTTTATTTAGTCTTTTTACATCACCAGCACCAATGCTGCTCCCCAACATAAAGCAGCAAAGAAGACTGCACTTGCTACAACAGACTGGTAAAAGATCTCCAGCACCCTGCTGTACATATTGAAGGATCTCAGCTTCCTTAGAAGATAGAGTCTGCTCATCTTGTAAACAGCCTCAGTGTTGGTTTTCCAGTCAAGTCTGTTGTCGAGGTGAACACCCAAGTATTTGTACTCCTCCACTGCCACAACGTCTTCACCCAGAATGCAAACAGGACTTGTCATAAAAAATCAATCACCATCTCCCTGGTTTTGGCCACATTCAGGAGCAGGTGATTCCTCATGCACCACTCCACAAACTTGTCCACCAGTCCTCTGTACTCCAACTCCTGCCCATCTCTGATACACCCAACCACCGCAGAGGCATCAGAGAACATCTGCAAGTGACAAGACTCAGATTGTACTGGAAGTCTGGGGTGTGCAGTGTGAACAGAAATGGAGACAGGACAGACACTTGTAGCACTCCAGAGTCACTCACCACCATCTCAGACAGAGAACTACCCAGCCGTGCAAACTAGGGTCTGTCTGTCAGGCAGTCAGTAGTCCAGGAGATAGTGGATTTGTCAATGTCCATCCTTTGAAACTTCTCACTCAGCAGAAGTGGCTGGCACTATTGACGGCACTAGAGAAATAAAAAAAAATGTGATTCTCACAATGCCAGCAGCATCATCCCGGTGGGACTGAGCTCTCTGTAACAGGTAGATGATGGCATCATCCACTCCCACATGAGGTGGGTAGGCAAACTGTAGAAGGTCCAATGAAGATCCCATCTGCGGTCCAAGGTAAGTCAGGACCAGCCTGCCTAGTTCCTGCCTAATGTGCTCTTGCTCCAAGTTAATACTCTCTTGCAAGCTCCACATGCTTTGTTATTTATAGCTATCTTAACACTTCCGGAGTTATAGTCAGTGCTTTGTAACTGCCCTCCCACTGAACGTTTGGTCATCTAGCCAGGCTCATTACCAAACACCAGGTACAGATTGGACCACCTACATATTGATTTAAGAAATCCTCCTAGATGTACCTAACAAATGCTGTCCCATCTTATACTCAGTAGGTATAAGTTTATAATGGGGAAGTTGAAGTCCCCCATGACAACAACCCCATTGTGTTTACAGCTTTACTTAACCTGCCTGCATATCTGTTCCTTGAAGTCCCGGTAGATATTGCAACTCTCAGAGTGATTTCACCCTTTTTTTGAGTTCTGCCCATATAGATTCAGTGGGTCAGCCCTTCATTATGTCAGTCTGAGTACAGATGTGATAATGTCTCTGATCACTGGTGCAGGACCCGCCCCCTCCCACCCCCACTTTTTCCGAATCCCTGGTACATTAATCACTCCTTCCTATCCCGTACTCAACCACGTCTCTGTAATGGCCACAACATCATAGTTCCATGTACTGATCCAAGTTCATCACTTTTACTCTTAAAACTGCTAGAATTAAATTGTGCACACTTCAAACTCTCTATCCTATTGTATCTATTACTTTGTCCCTGCCTGATTTTACTGGCACTGACATAGACCTTACTCCCCATCCCTCCACTTTCTAACCTGGTGCTATGGTTTCCAGTCCCCTGTAGAACTAGTTTAAACCCTCCTGTGTAGCACTTGTGAACCTCCTGGCTGGGATATTGGTTCCCCTCCAGTTTAGGTACAACCAGTCCCTCTTTTACTGGTTACCCCTGTCCCAGAAGAGGTTTGAATTATCCAAGAAACTGAAACACTGCCCCCTGCACCAGTTCCTCAACTACTCATTCATCTGCTCTATCATCCATTTCCTGGCCTGAACGTAGCACTGGGAGACTTCCACTTTCGAGGTCCTGCTCTTCATCGTCTTTCATAACTCCCTACTTACTGCACATGACCTTTCCCCCTTTCAACCTATGTCATTGGTGCCACTGTTCACTGTGACCTCTGACTGCTCCCCCTCCCCCTTGAGAATACTCTGCAGCCAATCTGAGACATCCTAGGCCCAGCACCTGGGAGGAAACACACCATCTTGGAGTCTCTTTCACGGCCACAGAATATCCTGTTTGTTCACTTAACTATTGAGTCTCCTATCACTGTTACTTTGTCTGACTTTACTGTTCCCTGCTGACCCTCAAAGGCAGCCAGATTTCCACTGGCCTGGCTACTGTAACTGTGCCCTGAAAGGTCATCCCCCAGCAGTATTTGCAGGAGAAGACTTGTTGCTGAGGGGAATGGCCGCAGGGGAGTCCTGCACCGACTGCTTACTCTGTTTACATCTCCTGGTGGTCACCCATCTACTATCTGAAGCCTAAACTTTCAAGTGTAAGTAGATGTATAAGTTTCTTTTCAATAATTAAAAAATATATATTTATATTTTAAATATAAATAGTCGAGTACACTTCTGGACAATTGAACCCCTAGTTGGAGACGGGACGGCCAGTGACTTAGTGGCACCAGCACTGGACTTCGAGGCAAATGGTCCTGAGTTTGGATCCAGCTAAGCCCTATCCTGGGCAGCAGCAGTATCTCCGGCAATCTACATCTGCACTTTCCACAGGTTTGCCATGAGTTGGTGGCACTCAACAACAACAGCCGTCTCTCAATTCCGATGCAACCAACAGTTTGCCATGAAGTTATTGTTCGAATTTCATTTCATGGGAATTTTCTTTTTGTGTTCTTTGCTAGTTATTAATTGAATTGGTTAAATTGGTACATTGATTTTGTTATTTTATGTAAGCCATGGTTTACCATTTTTCACTCTTTCCTATATGAAGGGATTTATGGAATATATCGGCAATTTATTTGATATTTCCTGGAACAGCATATGTTTTGAGATTGAGTACCCCATATTCGAAAATCCAAACTCCAAAAACATCTGAAATCTGAAAATTTTTTGAGCACTGATATGATGTCAGAAATGGAAATTTCCACAAGGGGCCGAAAAGATTCGCAGGCGATACTCAGGTCTCTGCACACCACAGACAACACTGTGAGTTGATCACACACATGCAATGAACAGAAGTTCATGAAAAATAGAAAAACATTGCATAAACTGAAAAATGAAGATCTTGATCATGTCAGAGAGAATATATGCCATTTAATGGTATGCTGATCATGAAACAATTTAAGATCTATCACGTCAAACTGAAAATTGAAAGTAATTGTAAATAAGCAGCAGGCTGGTTGTAGAAATTGAAGAAAAGGCATGGCATTAAATTTTTAAAGCTTGGCCGATGAAAATAACACCAGAACTAGTCTACAGTGTGTATTATTTCTATATCTTACATAAAACCTGAGAAAAGGTAAATTACAAATACAGAGTACTTGTTTTGATCGAAACATGGCTTCATAGGTGGAGACTGAAAGCCTGCCGTTGTTTGTTGTTGTTCAACAGCTGATTCAGGTATTTTCCTCTCCCAACAATACAGTGCTATGTTTGTTGCTTTGCACACATTATATTGTCATTATATTAATGATATGTTGTAATTTTTATTGTTGAGAACGTATGTGTGATGAACAAGTGTAAGACAAAGACTGCTAAGCAGTTGCACATAAATTGAGAGTTGGAAATGATGGCAGTCACAAGCTATCTTATATATTTCAAATTCTGAAATCTGAAACAGTTCAGGCCCCAAGCATCTCAGATAAGGGATACTCGATCTGTCAGTCTACGTGGAATGATTTTCAAATGTTCACATATAGCTTTGCATTATGGCTTCTTTGTTCCAAAGGATGTTATGGGGGTAATAAAAAAACTGCTCCATCTGCAGATGAATCAAATCAAAGCAAAAATTGAAAAATGTTATCAATCAGCCATCAGGACAATCGTACTTTCTCCTTTGGAACTAGGAAAATTTTTGGGAGGGAATGTAATTTAATCCCACAATTGTCATTGCTATTAAAAAGAAGCAACCAGCCATATGTGTCTGATCTTGTTAGTTGATTTTCCACACCAACAATATGATGAATTATTATAAAAATTATCTGAAATAAAGATCTGTAAGCCTTTGGTAGGTTTTAATGACAAAGTCAGGGGGAAGACGGAGATAGAAAATAAATCAATTCAAGAAATCTCTTATAACCACGTGTAAATAGTTCATGTTTTAAAACCGTATGGGTGGCCATTTAAGTTTATTAAAGAAGATTGCCATGAGTCTTTCATACATTCCTGGCAATGTGATTCTTCCTTTTCTGTGCTCTATAGTTCATCTCATGTTGCCTAATTTGATGAATCTTTTAGCATATTAAAACAAAGTTCAAAGTAAATTTATTATCACTTTCCGTATACATCACCATAGACATACAGGAGCTTCATTTTCTTGCAGGCATACTCAGTAAATCCATAATAGAGTGATAACCATAACAGGATCAGTCATCTTGGGTGATCAGTGTGTAAAAAGATTCAAATACAAAAACAAACTTCAAATACAAAATGAAAGAAATAAAAATACTAAATAAGTAAGCTATACATGAGATGGAGAGTCCTTGAAAGTGAGTCTATAGATTGTGGGAATATTTCAATGATGGGGCAAGTAATTTTGAATGAAATTATTTATTTTGGTTCAAGAGCCTGAGGATTGAGGGTGGTGCAAGTCCTGAGACTCCTGTACCTTCTTTGTGATGGTAACAACAAGAAAAGAGTATGTCCTAGGTGATAGGGCTCCCTGATAATGGATGCTACTTTGCTGCAACAATGTTTCATGTAGATGTGCTCAATGGTTGGGAGAGCTTTACCTGTGATGGACTGGGCCATAACCACTGCTACTTGCTGGACTTTTCATTCAAATAGCATTGGTCTTTCCACACCAGCTAATCAATATATTGTAGCGGTGTGCTACAAGCAGCGCTAAAATTACGACACGGAGTCGGTAACTGCAGTCGAAGGAAAAAACTTTATTCGAAAACTTCAGCCTCACTTTTAAGCCTCTGTCAACCGGCCCCCCATGGCGAAGAGGCTCCAAAGCTCTGTGCTCGCAAACCCCCATAGGCTATCTAATTGTGAGTCGGTTCGCATACGCTAGGAAATGAGCCGCCACATAACCCCCCCCCCAGAACCGGCGATACACCCCCCAATGTCCACAGCCTGGGCCAGAACCTGCTTGGGAGGTCGGCCTCTGCGCCGAGGTGCCGGAAACTCGGCCGGTTGCGCCAGGTCCACATGGGCCGGCTTGAGGCGGTCCACCGTGAAAACCTCCTCCTTCCCCCCAACGTCCAGCACGAACGTGGACCCGTTGTTCCGGAGCACCGTAAACGGCCCCTCGTATGGCCGCTGCAGCGGTGGCCGATGCCCGCCCCTTCGTACAAACACAAACTTACAGTTCCGTAGGTCTTTGGGTACGCAGGTCGGGTGCCGCCCATGCTGTGAAGTGGGTATGGGGGCCAGGTTACCGAGCTTCTCGCGAAGTCTGCCCAGGACTGCAGTGGGTTCTTCCTCTTGCCCCCTTGGGGCTGGTAGGAACTCCCCGGGGACGGCCAGGGGCGCGCCGTATACCAACTCGGCCGACGAGGCGTGCAGGTCGTCCTTGGGCGCTGTGCGGATGCCGAGAAGGACCCAGGGAAGCTCGTCCGCCCAGTTGGCTCCTCGCAGGCGGGCCATGAGGGCCGACTTCAGGTGACGGTGGAAACGCTCCACTAGCCCGTTCGACTGTGGGTGGTAGGCAGTGGTGTGGTGCAGCTGAGTCCCCAAAAGGCTGGCCATAGCTGACCACAGGCTGGAGGTGAACTGGGCGCCTCTGTCGGAGGTAATGTGGGCTGGTACACCAAAGCGGGATATCCAGGTGGCGATCAGGGCTCGGGCGCAAGATTCGGAGGTGGTGTCGGTGAGCGGGACCGCCTCTGGCCATCTTGTGAACCGGTCCACGATAGTCAGGAGGTAACGCGCTTCGCGCGACACTGGCAGGGGGCCCACGATATCCACATGAATGTGGTCGAAACACCGGTGGGCGGGATGGAACTGCTGCGGTGGGGCTTTGGTGTGCCGCTGAACCTTGGCCGTCTGGCAGTGCATGCACGTCCTGGCCCATTCACTGACCTGTTTGCGGAGTCCGTGCCAAACGAACCTGCTGGAAACCATCCGGACAGTTGTCCGGATGGAGGGATGCGCCAAGTTATGAATGGAGTCGAAAACACGTCGCCGCCAGGCTGCGGGGACGACCGGACGGGGCTGGCTGGTGGCGACGTCACAGAGTAGGGTCCTCTCACCTGGGCCCACGGGGAGGTCCTGGAGCTGCAAACCAGAGACTGCAGTCCTGTAACTCGGAATCTCCTCATCTACCTGCTGTGCCTCTGCCAGTGCCTCAAAGTCTACCCCTTGGGAAAGGGCATGAACGGTAGGGCGAGAGAGCGCATCCGCCACGACATTGTCCTTACCCGAGACGTGCCGGACATCCGTTGTGTATTCAGAGATGTAGGACAGGTGGCGTTGCTGGCGGGATGACCAGGGGTCGGATGCTTTCGTAAACGCAAAGGTAAGCGGTTTGTGGTCCGTGAACGCGGTGAAGGGCCGACCTTCTAGGAAGTACCTGAAATGCCGGATTGCCAGGTAGAGCGCCAACAGTTCCCGGTCAAAAGCACTGTACTTGAGCTCGGGTGGCCGCAGGTGTTTGCTGAAAAACGCCAGGGGTTGCCAGCGACCTGCGATGAGCTGCTCCAGCACCCCACCGACTGCCGTGTTTGATGCGTCCACTGTGAGGGCGGTAGGGGTGTCCATTCTGGGATGTACTAGCATTGCGGCGTCAGCCAAAGCTTCCTTCGTTTGAACGAAAGCGGCGGCGGACTCCTCGTCCCAGGTAATGTTCTTGCTCGGACCCGACATCAGGGCGAACAGGGGGCGCATGATCCGGGCAGCTGAAGGGAGGAAGCGGCGGTAGAAATTGACCATACCTACGAATTCCTGAAGGCCTTTGATCGTGGTGGGTCGGGGGAAGTGGCGGACCGCATCTACCTTAGCGGGCAGAGGGGTTGCCCCGTCTTTAGTAATCCTGTGGCCCAGGAAGTCAATGGTATCAAGTCCGAACTGGCATTTGGCAGGGTTGATTGTAAGACCGTACTCACTCAGTCGGGCGCAGAGTTGACGGAGGTGGGACAGATGCTCCTGACGACTGCCGCTGGCTATGAGGATGTCATCCAAATAGATGAACGCGAAGTCCAGGTCCCGTCCCACCGCGTCCATTAACCGCTGGAACGTCTGTGCGGCATTCTTCAGGCCGAACGGCATGCGGAGGAACTCGAAGAGGCCAAACGGGGTGATGAGAGCCGTCTTGTGGACGTCGTCAGGATGCATCGGGATTTGATGGTACCCTCGGACAAGGTCGACCTTGGAGAAGATCCGGGCGCCGTGCAGGTTTGCCGCAAAGTCCTGAATGTGCGGCACAGGGTAGCGGTCCGGTGTGGTAGCCTCGTTCAGCCTGCGGTAGTCGCCGCACGGTCTCCAGCCCCCCGTCGCTTTGGGCACCATGTGCAGGGGGGAAGCCCAGGGGCTGTCGGACCGCCGGATGATCCCCAATTCCTCCATTCTCTGGAACTCCTCCTTCGCCAGTCGGAGCTTGTCCGGGGGAAGCCGCCGAGCACGGGCATGGAGGGGTGGTCCCTGTGTCGGGATGTGGTGCTGTACGCCGTGCCTGGGCATGGCTGCTGTGAACTGCGGTGCCAGAACCGATGGGAACTCCGCCAGGACCCTGGTGAAGTCGTTGTCGGACAGCGTGATGGAGCCGAGGTGAGGGGCTGGCAACTGGGCCACGCCCAGGGAGAACGTCTGAAAGGTCTCGGCGTGTACCAGTCTCTTCCTGGGCAGGTCAACCAGCAGGCTGTGAGCTCGCAAAAAATCCGCACCCAGAAGCGGTTGGGCTACGGCGGCCAGTGTGAAGTCCCACGTGAACTGGCTGGGGCCGAACAGTAGCTGCACCTGACGGGTGCCATAGGTCCTTACTGTGCTGCCATTCACGGCCCTCAGGGGGGGACCCGGTGCCCTGCTGCGGGTGTCGTAACTTGTCGGAGGTAAAACGCTGATCTCAGCCCCAGTATCGACCAAAAACCGGCGTCCCGACCTTCTATCCCACACATACAGGAGGCTATCCCGATGGCCAGCCGCCGTAGCCATCAGCGGCGGCTGGCCCTGGCGTTTCCCGGGAACTTGCAGGGTGGGCGACAACGGCGGGCTTCTGCGCCCCACCGCTGGTGGTAGAAGCACCAGTGGTCATTGGGCCGGGGGTTAGTGGGCTCTGCGGCCGGGCCTGGACTGGTTTGCTGCCGGGAGTGTGGCTGGGAGATCTGTGCGATGGACGCCCCGCTCACCTTTTTGGCGTTCCACAGCAAGTCCGCCCGGGCTGCCACCTTCCGGGGGTCACTGAAATCCGCGTCGGACAGCAGCAGGCGTATGTCCTCGGGCAGCTGCTCCAGGAATGCCTGCTCAAACATGAGGCCTGTGTGTCCCTCGGCCAGAGACAACATCTCATTCATTAAAGCCGATGGAGGTCTGTCGCCCAAGCCATCCAGGTGCAGTAAACGGGCAGCCCGCTCGCGCCGTGAGAGTCCGAAAGTCCTGAGGAGCAGGGCTTTGAATTCCATGTACTTGCCGTCTGCCGGGGGCGACTGTACGAACTCCGCGACCCGGGCAGCTGTGTCCTGGTTGAGGGAGCCCACCACGTAGTAGTAGCGGGTGTCTTCTGAGGTGATCCAGCGAACGTGGAATTGGGCTTCGGCTTGCTGGAACCATAGGTCCGGGCGCTGTGTCCAGAAACCCGGCAGTTTCAACGAAACCGCATGAACAGAGGCGGCGTCGGTCATTTCTGGTCCAAAAATCGTTTGGACCGTCGGGGTCACCAATTGTAGCGGTGTGCTACAAGCAGCGCTAAAATTACGACACGGAGTCGGTAACTGCAGTCGAAGGAAAAAACTTTATTCGAAAACTTCAGCCTCACTTTTAAGCCTCTGTCAACCGGCCCCCCATGGCGAAGAGGCTCCAAAGCTCTGTGCTCGCAAACCCCCGTAGGCTATCTAATTGTGAGTCGGTTCGCATACGCTAGGAAATGAGCCGCCACATAACCCCCCCCCCAGAACCGGCGATACACCCCCCAATGTCCACAGCCTGGGCCAGAACCTGCTTGGGAGGTCGGCCTCTGCGCCGAGGTGCCGGAAACTCGGCCGGTTGCGCCAGGTCCACATGGGCCGGCTTGAGGCGGTCCACCGTGAAAACCTCCTCCTTCCCCCCAACGTCCAGCACGAACGTGGACCCGTTGTTCCGGAGCACCGTAAACGGCCCCTCGTATGGCCGCTGCAGCGGTGGCCGATGCCCGCCCCTTCGTACAAACACAAACTTACAGTTCCGTAGGTCTTTGGGTACGCAGGTCGGGTGCCGCCCATGCTGTGAAGTGGGTATGGGGGCCAGGTTACCGAGCTTCTCGCGAAGTCTGCCCAGGACTGCAGTGGGTTCTTCCTCTTGCCCCCTTGGGGCTGGTAGGAACTCCCCGGGGACGGCCAGGGGCGCGCCGTATACCAACTCGGCCGACGAGGCGTGCAGGTCGTCCTTGGGCGCTGTGCGGATGCCGAGAAGGACCCAGGGAAGCTCGTCCGCCCAGTTGGCTCCTCGCAGGCGGGCCATGAGGGCCGACTTCAGGTGACGGTGGAAACGCTCCACTAGCCCGTTCGACTGTGGGTGGTAGGCAGTGGTGTGGTGCAGCTGAGTCCCCAAAAGGCTGGCCATAGCTGACCACAGGCTGGAGGTGAACTGGGCGCCTCTGTCGGAGGTAATGTGGGCTGGTACACCAAAGCGGGATATCCAGGTGGCGATCAGGGCTCGGGCGCAAGATTCGGAGGTGGTGTCGGTGAGCGGGACCGCCTCTGGCCATCTTGTGAACCGGTCCACGATAGTCAGGAGGTAACGCGCTTCGCGCGACACTGGCAGGGGGCCCACGATATCCACATGAATGTGGTCGAAACACCGGTGGGCGGGATGGAACTGCTGCGGTGGGGCTTTGGTGTGCCGCTGAACCTTGGCCGTCTGGCAGTGCATGCACGTCCTGGCCCATTCACTGACCTGTTTGCGGAGTCCGTGCCAAACGAACCTGCTGGAAACCATCCGGACAGTTGTCCGGATGGAGGGATGCGCCAAGTTATGAATGGAGTCGAAAACACGTCGCCGCCAGGCTGCGGGGACGACCGGACGGGGCTGGCTGGTGGCGACGTCACAGAGTAGGGTCCTCTCACCTGGGCCCACGGGGAGGTCCTGGAGCTGCAAACCAGAGACTGCAGTCCTGTAACTCGGAATCTCCTCATCTACCTGCTGTGCCTCTGCCAGTGCCTCAAAGTCTACCCCTTGGGAAAGGGCATGAACGGTAGGGCGAGAGAGCGCATCCGCCACGACATTGTCCTTACCCGAGACGTGCCGGACATCCGTTGTGTATTCAGAGATGTAGGACAGGTGGCGTTGCTGGCGGGATGACCAGGGGTCGGATGCTTTCGTAAACGCAAAGGTAAGCGGTTTGTGGTCCGTGAATGCGGTGAAGGGCCGACCTTCTAGGAAGTACCTGAAATGCCGGATTGCCAGGTAGAGCGCCAACAGTTCCCGGTCAAAAGCACTGTACTTGAGCTCGGGTGGCCGCAGGTGTTTGCTGAAAAACGCCAGGGGTTGCCAGCGACCTGCGATGAGCTGCTCCAGCACCCCACCGACTGCCGTGTTTGATGCGTCCACTGTGAGGGCGGTAGGGGTGTCCATTCTGGGATGTACTAGCATTGCGGCGTCAGCCAAAGCTTCCTTCGTTTGAACGAAAGCGGCGGCGGACTCCTCGTCCCAGGTAATGTTCTTGCTCGGACCCGACATCAGGGCGAACAGGGGGCGCATGATCTGGGCAGCTGAAGGGAGGAAGCGGCGGTAGAAATTGACCATACCTACGAATTCCTGAAGGCCTTTGATCGTGGTGGGTCGGGGGAAGTGGCGGACCGCATCTACCTTAGCGGGCAGAGGGGTTGCCCCGTCTTTAGTAATCCTGTGGCCCAGGAAGTCAATGGTATCAAGTCCGAACTGGCATTTGGCAGGGTTGATTGTAAGACCGTACTCACTCAGTCGGGCGCAGAGTTGACGGAGGTGGGACAGATGCTCCTGACGACTGCCGCTGGCTATGAGGATGTCATCCAAATAGATGAACGCGAAGTCCAGGTCCCGTCCCACCGCGTCCATTAACCGCTGGAACGTCTGTGCGGCATTCTTCAGGCCGAACGGCATGCGGAGGAACTCGAAGAGGCCAAACGGGGTGATGAGAGCCGTCTTGTGGACGTCGTCAGGATGCATCGGGATTTGATGGTACCCTCGGACAAGGTCGACCTTGGAGAAGATCCGGGCGCCGTGCAGGTTTGCCGCAAAGTCCTGAATGTGCGGCACAGGGTAGCGGTCCGGTGTGGTAGCCTCGTTCAGCCTGCGGTAGTCGCCGCACGGTCTCCAGCCCCCCGTCGCTTTGGGCACCATGTGCAGGGGGGAAGCCCAGGGGCTGTCGGACCGCCGGATGATCCCCAATTCCTCCATTCTCTGGAACTCCTCCTTCGCCAGTCGGAGCTTGTCCGGGGGAAGCCGCCGAGCACGGGCATGGAGGGGTGGTCCCTGTGTCGGGATGTGGTGCTGTACGCCGTGCCTGGGCATGGCTGCTGTGAACTGCGGTGCCAGAACCGATGGGAACTCCGCCAGGACCCTGGTGAAGTCGTTGTCGGACAGCGTGATGGAGCCGAGGTGAGGGGCTGGCAACTGGGCCACGCCCAGGGAGAACGTCTGAAAGGTCTCGGCGTGTACCAGTCTCTTCCTGGGCAGGTCAACCAGCAGGCTGTGAGCTCGCAAAAAATCCGCACCCAGAAGCGGTTGGGCTACGGCGGCCAGTGTGAAGTCCCACGTGAACTGGCTGGGGCCGAACAGTAGCTGCACCTGACGGGTGCCATAGGTCCTTACTGTGCTGCCATTCACGGCCCTCAGGGGGGGACCCGGTGCCCTGCTGCGGGTGTCGTAACTTGTCGGAGGTAAAACGCTGATCTCAGCCCCAGTATCGACCAAAAACCGGCGTCCCGACCTTCTATCCCACACATACAGGAGGCTATCCCGATGGCCAGCCGCCGTAGCCATCAGCGGCGGCTGGCCCTGGCGTTTCCCGGGAACTTGCAGGGTGGGCGACAACGGCGGGCTTCTGCGCCCCACCGCTGGTGGTAGAAGCACCAGTGGTCATTGGGCCGGGGGTTAGTGGGCTCTGCGGCCGGGCCTGGACTGGTTTGCTGCCGGGAGTGTGGCTGGGAGATCTGTGCGATGGACGCCCCGCTCACCTTTTTGGCGTTCCACAGCAAGTCCGCCCGGGCTGCCACCTTCCGGGGGTCACTGAAATCCGCGTCGGACAGCAGCAGGCGTATGTCCTCGGGCAGCTGCTCCAGGAATGCCTGCTCAAACATGAGGCCTGTGTGTCCCTCGGCCAGAGACAACATCTCATTCATTAAAGCCGATGGAGGTCTGTCGCCCAAGCCATCCAGGTGCAGTAAACGGGCAGCCCGCTCGCGCCGTGAGAGTCCGAAAGTCCTGAGGAGCAGGGCTTTGAATTCCATGTACTTGCCGTCTGCCGGGGGCGACTGTACGAACTCCGCGACCCGGGCAGCTGTGTCCTGGTTGAGGGAGCCCACCACGTAGTAGTAGCGGGTGTCTTCTGAGGTGATCCGGCGAACGTGGAATTGGGCTTCGGCTTGCTGGAACCATAGGTCCGGGCGCTGTGTCCAGAAACCCGGCAGTTTCAACGAAACCGCATGAACAGAGGCGGCGTCGGTCATTTCTGGTCCAAAAATCGTTTGGACCGTCGGGGTCACCAATTGTAGCGGTGTGCTACAAGCAGCGCTAAAATTACGACACGGAGTCGGTAACTGCAGTCGAAGGAAAAAACTTTATTCGAAAACTTCAGCCTCACTTTTAAGCCTCTGTCAACCGGCCCCCCATGGCGAAGAGGCTCCAAAGCTCTGTGCTCGCAAACCCCCGTAGGCTATCTAATTGTGAGTCGGTTCGCATACGCTAGGAAATGAGCCGCCACAATATACTCCACTACAGATCTATAGATTTTAGATGTCATACTGAATCTTCACAAATGCCTGAGGAAGTAGAGGTGCTGTTGTGCTTTCTTTGTAATTACACTTATGTTCTGGGCCCAGGACAGGTCCTCCAAACTAATAAAACTGAGGAATTTAAAGTTGCTGAGCCTCTCCACCTCTGATCCTTCAGTGAGGACTGCCTCATGGATCTCAGGTTTCCTTCTCCTGAAGTTAATAATCAGCTCCTTGGTCTTGCTGACATTGAGTAAGAGATTGTTGTTATTCAGCCAGATTTTCAATCTTCCTCCTAGATGCTAATTTTTCACTGCCTTTGATTCGGCCTACGACAGTGGTGTTATCAGCAAACTTAAATATGGCAATTTATAGAAATGAGACAAAGTTCTTCAACTGTAGTACACATAACAGATGATAACATGAAGGGAAGGATAAAATCCACAGATGAATCACACATAAATAACAAACTAAAGTGCATTAATATTAAATATTGTAAGGTATGGAACAGATTAACCAGTGACATTTTGAATATGATGCAGCAGGGAGTTCAGAAGCCTAATGGCCTGGGGGAAAGAAACTGTTTCTCATCCTGACCATTCTTGTTTTTATGCACTGGGGTCTCCTGCCTGATGGTAGAAAGTCAAAAAGGATGCTAGATGGCTGGGTGGATCCTTAATGAAACTAAGGGCCCTGTGTATACAGTGCTCCTGATAAATGTCCCCAGTGGATGGTAGAGAGACTTCTATCTCAGCTGTTCTCACAGTCCTTTGTAGGGATTTCTGGCTTGAAGCTCGCCTGCTCCCATGCCAGGTGGAGACGCAACTTGTCTGGAGACTCTCAGTGGTACTCCTGTAAAATGTGGTTAAGATGGAGGGTGGGAGCCTCGCTTGCCTCGAGGAAGTGGAGGGGCTGCTGTACCTTCCTGTTCAGGTAGGTGTTATTTAATGGACCAGGTGAGGTCATCCATGATGTGAACTCCCAGGAACTTGGTGCACCCAACTCTATGGAAGAGCCTTGTATTCGCAGAGGGGGATGGTTTGTCTGCTCCTTCCTGAAGTCCACAATGATCTCCTTTGTCGTCTCCACATTCAGCTTGGGTCATTCTTCTCATACCAATCTACCAGCTGCTCCACTTCCTCTCTATGCTGTGTCTCATCATTATTCTTGATGTACTCAGCTGCCGAGGTGTCATCCATAAACTTAATGACTCGGTTTGAGCTAATCCTGTGACACAGTCATACAGCGACAGTGAACAGCAGCGGGCTGAGCACGCAGCCTTGGGAAGGACCATTGCTCAGCGTAATGGGACGACAGATGTTGCTGACCACTCAGACTGAATGTGGCCTTACTTTTAAGAACTGCAGTATCCAATTGCAGAGGGAGGTGTTGAAACCTGATGAGGACAATTCCCCCCCCCCCCCCCCACCAGTTTCTGGGTCATGGGGATGTTGAACGCAGAACTGAAGTTTGTAAACAGCAATCTGGTATATGAGATCCCATATTCTTGGTGGGACAGGACGTAGTGGAGGGCAGAGGCTATTGTGTCATCAGTGGATCAATTTGAGTGATAAGTGAACTGGAAATGGTCCAGTGTAGCCAGGAGAAAGGCTTTAATTTGCTTCATAACTTGCCACTCAAGGCATTTCATAGTGGTTGATGTTAATGCCACCAGATGATAGTAATTTAGACAGGTTACTGTCGCTTTCTTTGGCACTGGAATGATGGGTGCCACTTTGAAAGCGGAGGGGATAATGGATTGTTCCAGAGAGATGTTGAATATATCCATCAGCTGGCTGTGCAGTCTTTCAGAACCTAACTTTGCGTGTGTTGTCTCTGGCTAGGGTCGTCTTCACCTCAGCTTCAACCAGTGTCTGCTCTACTGGGGGAGGCATGACTTCCTCACCAACACTTTGATCTGCGTGTCAAACCAAGTGTAGAAGACATTCAGCTTCAGAGTGAAACATCCTGGTCACTGACGTGTAGGGTAGTCTTGTAGTCTGTATTCCTCCGAATCCCCTACCACATGCGCCTTGTGTCCATAATATCACAGAAGTAGCTCTAAATTCCCTGAGAATGCTCCCATTTTGTCTTCCTGATGGAGTGGGATATCGCAGTTCTTGCTTCCCTGAGAACGGCTGCATCTCCTGATCTAAAAGCAGCTTCACAATCCCCTCAGCCTGGTACAGTCCTTTGCAGTAAGCCATGGCTTCTGACTTGCCCTCACCTGGATATGTTTCGTGATGGTAACATCCTCCGTATACTTCCCTGTGTAACTGGTCACAGAGTAGATGTAAAGTGAGTAGAGCAGGGGCTAAGCACACAGCTTGAGGTGCACCAGTGCTGATGGAGATGTGGTTGCCAATCTGAACTGACAGGTGAGGAGATCCAGAATCCAATTGTACAAGGAGGTATTGAGACCACAGTCTTGGTGCTTTTTGAAACTTACTCTATTCAGAGCAGTGACTGTTCCCTTTTAGCAATGTGTACATCGTCCAACCCTCACAGCATCTCCTTTTTAATCCCTCTCTCTGTCTTATCTATTAACCATGTAAACTCGAGAGTGAAGCCTCTAGTCTAGTCTGTGGCTGCCCAGGGTTTTGTGTTATCGATACCAGTGTTCATTGTATTTATAAATGATCTTGATGATGGGATGGGAAGCCTGATATGCAAGCTTCCTGATGAAATAAATATTGGTGATACTGTAGTTAGTTTGAATGATATAATTAAATTGTGAAGTGATATTATTATATTGAATGAATGACCAGAATTGTTGAACATAGATTTCAATGTGCACAAGTACAAACTGATCCAGCTTGGACCAAAATTGGATAGAAGGGGTTAGAATATAGAACATAGTAACATAGAACATGGAAATCTACAGTGCATTACAGGCCATTCAGCCCACAATGTTGTGCTCTAGAAACTGCCTGGAATTTCCCTACCGCATAGTATATTTTTGTAAGCTCCCATGTACCTATCTAAGAATCCCTTAAAAGACCCTATTGTATCTGCCTCTACCACCATCACAGGCAGTGCATTCCACGCACTCACCACTCTGTGTGGAAAAACTTACCTCTGACATCCCCCTTGTACCTATTTCCAAACACCTTAAAACTATGCCTCCTTGAGTTAACCATTTCAGCCCTGGGGCAAAAGCCTCTGGCTATCCGCGCAATCAATGCCTCTCATCATTTTGTACACCTCTATCAGGTCACCTCTCATCTTCCATTGCCCCAAGGAGAAAAGGCCAAGTACCCTCAACTTATTCTCATAAATCATGCTCTCCTATCCAGGCACCATCTTGTAACTCTCCTCTTCACTCTCTCTGTAGTATCCACAGTGAGGTGACCAGAACTGAACACAGTACTCCAAGTGGAATCTAACTAAAGTCTTATATAGCTGAAACATCACCTCACGGCTTTTGAACTCAATTCCATGGTTGATGATGGCCAGCACACCATACGCCTTCTTAACAGCACTGTTAACCTGAGCAGCAGCTTTGAGTGTTCTATGGAAACGATCCCAAGATTTCGCTGATCCTCCACACTGCCAAGAGTCTTACCATTAATATTATATTCTGTCTTCAAATTTGACCTACTGAAATTAACCACCTCACACTTAAACAGTTTTGGAGGATGGGCAAGAATTCTTTCTGAATTGTCAAAATATGGAAGCTGATGGAAATTACAAGTCAATGGAATGGTTCAGAAATTAATTGAATGGAGAAGAGTATCCCTGAAGGACAGGAATTAAAGATGTTAGCAGCTGTCCTGTTTAGGTTGTAGCTGGAGGGATATCATACTTTACAAATGATACTTTGGCTTGGAGTGAAGTCCAGCATAGATTTACTGGAATTATACCTAGATGGGATTACTACATTACTAGGGAAGATTTGTGTAGTTTTCCTTGAAGGTTAAGTGGCTTTTAGGAAGTTTAATGAAATATCATTGGGTTGAAACAGAAAAACTTTCCTATCTGGCTGTATTTGTTTCCTTTCTGGATTGAATGACATCACAGGATCATAAATTTTGCCACTAAAGATCCTGTTGCTGTTAAATTCTAACACCAACTTAATGTGGTGTGTTTAATGTTTTTGATAGCATAAATGCAACAGTTACTTTAAATACATGGGGATGTTAACAGTAATCTCAATAACTTCCATAAGGTTGATGATGAAGTCACATGTTATTCATAAATTTATTGGCAATATGCTACTAATGTGGTATAATTTGCTTATTATTACATGCTGGATTATACACTGCATTATGAGTAAAGGATTATGCTCTGTGAATTCTTTGTCTTTTGTATTTGAATTGCATTTAATGCATCATAATTAATATCAACGTGACAAATGAAGAGTATTTGAAGTATTGTTCTAAGATCCAAGAGGCATTTTTTAAGGCAACAGTTTTAGTTGCATTTTTGATGGGGATGATCAGTGGCCAATGCTAATTAAATATATTTACCATAATTTTTCATAAAGAATCTCAAAGAGAATAGGGTGGGGAATGGAAGGAAGGCATTAAAATTGCCCTTTGGCTGGTGCATTAAATGAATGCAGATTAAATGGTTCAAAGATTCAGTTCTGTTGATACAGATTACAAAAGTGAAGTTTAATGTGCATATTGTATTATTTATAAACGTAAATTCCTATCCATTACTGTTTTGCATTGAGAGGATAGGTAAATATTTTATGTCAGATCAGAGAAAGTTACAACAGGGTTTTGTTCCTGAGAACTGCTCATTCTCAGGTTGAAGATATGGCAGTCTGACAATATAGTTAAGTAAAAACCTTGACTGACCAAGGGCAATATGGTGTTAATCCGGGGTCTTTAACTCAGTAATTCAGACTGCACTGCAAGCTGCAGAGAAATTGCCACAAACTGACTTTACACACAGATATCAGCAGCTAGTAAATCCGTCTGCCTCTCTCCCAAATGCTTGTTCTGTACATTAGTCAGGTATTTGTAAAAGTGAAATGTATCCTTGAACTCCTTTTATCATGTCGGAAAACTCATAATCAGTAGTTGAGGTCAGAAAAAACACGTTTTCATTTGTGAAGTGCTTTGCTATGTAACCTTTGCTTTGATTACATTATAATGTTGTGTTTGTGTTTATGCCATGTGTTTATTGACTCAGTGCTTAGAAAATCATCTCATGTTTGCAGGGTTAGATGCATTATACAGTCATGTCAGTGCTTTTTTTTTCTTGCCTCTGGAATTATTTTCCTTGTGGCAATATTTGCAAATTAAAAATATAAACCTAATTTCTACACTCATTTCACTACTCTTCTTGTCAGTGTACTTGGTGCTCTCTGATACGGATATTTATCATTTGGATGCAAACCCATTACTCAACTGATAGAAGCAATTAAATAGTAGAGCAGATAAAATATTGGAATACTTACATCAACCCTGTACTGATGCACTGTAGCTGAGTAGAGTTGGTAATTGCTCATTTGTAATTGATTTCAGAATGCCTTGATTAGGTTGAGTGTAATTGGATTCCACAACTAAGTAAACAACTCTAGGCATAAAGATGAAAACATAGGCTGAGAAAGAAAGTAGAAGCAAGTTAACTAACACAAGGTAAACCTACAGTTGTTCTAAAGCTTGTCTAGATTTCTACAATTGTCTAGATTTATCAGCTGCCTTCATGGGGATCATTTAGTTATCGGAATATGTACTTTCACCAAAGGCCCCGAGTTTTTTTTTTGTGTTAAGATTCCAATTTTAAAAAGTTGAGAAGCTAGAGCTTTATTGCCATTGCTGAGGACAAGAAGATTGCAGTGCAAAACAACATACTGGCAATTCAAATACCAAAAAACACAATGACTAAGTGTAAACTAACTTCTGAGTTATTTGGAATGACATCTAAGTGAAACCACCCTGGTCTCCTTGGCTGCGTAAATCTAGGGAATAGATGCTGCGGTCCCGCCAAACCGATCAGATTGAGATGGCTCTCTCACCCCAAACCCTGCTTTGTGTGCATGCTCTGTAATTTGTTGCCCAGTTAGAACGCAGTGCCAAGATTAAAGTAAGTATATTTATGAATCTCAACTAAAAGTTTAGTAAAGAAAAGAAAAAAACAAGAAGAGCCTATTATAATTATACAGTCAAATGTGCACATGTTGGAGCTTAACTCTTCCAAAAGTTGTACATATTTATCCATCTGCAGTCGAAATTGGCACTTTGCTCCATTGAATCATGGTCCCCCACCAAGTTGAATCCTATGATGGGTTCTTTCCAGCACCTTCTCTTCATCTCCCACCAAACAGAAGACCCAGCTCACATTCCAAAGCACCCGTTATCTCTAACCATAACCCAAACACTGCTTCTACAGAAAGACTGTTACGTTATCAGTGAAATCTTTCCCAGGGTGTTACATAAGTCACAATTGAATTAAAAACAAGCAGCTCTGAAATTAAAAGAAACAGTGGTTGCCCCAATTAAATATTGTACATGTCTAAGTTATAAAACACAAAGATTAAATATAACATAGTATCTCGAATTAAAAATAATTAAAAAAAAAACAGAGCTTTGAAATCAACGGCAGCTGCTCCATGTAAACCAAAATATTGTACATACCATGTTTTGCACTTAGTGCCTATGGCCTATGGGTGGGTTGGGGGTCATTGTTCAGTTGCCTGACAGCCCTGGGGTAAGAGCTGTTTTTCACTCTGGACATCCATTCAGAGATGTTTCTATATCTCCTGCCTGATGATAGGAGATTGAACAGGTGATTACTGGGGTGGGATGAGTCGATGACAATGTTCTTTGCAGTCCTGAGCACTCGATGAAATACTTTCTGGTCAATCTTGTTGCATCTAATGTATTGTACTGTCAGTATGCTCATCAGTAAAAGTTTACCAGCAGCTTTTGGGGCAGATTTGCTCTTTTTAAAGTCCTAAGATAGTACAGATGCTGTTGAGCCTTCTTTACTATCGATGACATGTTGGTGGTCCAAGGCAGCTCCTCTGTGATGTTCACTCCCTAGAACTTAAAGCTGGAGACCCTTTCCACTTCCTCACCATTTATCAGTAGTGGAGTTCATGCCTTCTGGATTTCCTGGTCGATAATCATTTCTTTGTTTGTTTTTAAATGTTTATTGAAAGGTTATGGTTAATTTACCATTAAGGAAGTTTCTGCACCTCCTTTCTGTATGCTGTTCTGTTGTTATTTGTAATTAACTCAATCACTGCAGTGTCGGCAAAATTGACGATGGAGTTGGTGGCGTAAGCAGGGACATAGTCATGGGTGAAAAGTGTGTAAAGGAGTGGGCTCATACACATCCCCAAGGTGCACCGATGTTCAGGGTCAGGGCAATTGTTGTGTACTTGTCTAGTCTGACCATCTGGGTGTGAATGGTAAGGAAGTCTAGAATCCAGCTGCAAATTGATATATTGAGCCCCAGATTGTGTAATTTGGAAGTATAGTGTTGAAGGCAATAAAAGCATATGTATAATAATTAATGAGCAGCAAGTTAATTAACCACTTATTATGTACATGGGAAACTATCGATATTCAGAATTTGGCTGGAAATATTTGTATTAACTTGCCTTTAGTAATGAGAATGGTAAAGACCAAGTGCTGGAGTATCCACAACTGGAATCAAGACATGGTTCGAGACTGAGACTAGATGCCAGATGAGAACCTGACGAGACTAGACAAGAATCCAAGCGAGGCAAAAATCCTAAATTCAGTCGCAGACTAAACCAAAGTTGAGTTGAGAGTTGAGCACCAAACCTAAGTTCATGTGCTTTTTAAATATCCAAATCTTGGCACAAAACATGGCTGCCAATTAGCAGAGTGGGCCAGAAACTTTAAATACTCTGGGTAATCAAAGCATCTCAGCCCTGGAGGCTGATGTGGTTGGGCGCGGACCGTAACAGCCTGTAAATTTGACAATATGATGTATACTTCAATTATTTAAAACATGCTCCAGCGAAGTGACTGGAATAACTCAAATATATTAATGGCACTATAACCAATAAAGAGGAGAATTAGGAAGAGACAAAACTCTAAAGAACATTTGTAGTTTTCAATTCAAAACTGAATAATATACTTAAATAAGCAGGGCATGATTAATCACCATTACTTTGAGATTTTTGAAATGATTCATACTAGTAATCTCTACTGGCCATGAATTCCTCTTAATCAAGATTACTCAAAAGCCAGACATGAGATAAATAGTTGACGATTGCTGCTTTCATATTATCGTGGCCCACAGCTAGAAAGGATCAGTTAAGGAAATTGAAGAAGACTGAGACAAAAGAGATTGAAGATGCTGGAATGTGGAGCAAGTACTAAACTACTGGAAGAAATCAGCAGGTTGAACAGCGACAATAGAGGCAGAGGAATGGTTGACATTACAGGGAGAGATCCAGTATCAGGACTGTATCATAAAGAAACTGAATCTGTTGCATGAAGAAGACATAAAATGTTATACTAAAGGGAGAGTGTTCAGGGAAGCTGCGACCTATAGCAAAATGTGGATTCTGTGACCAGCTACATAGCGAGGTATGCTGAGGATGTTACTATTATGAAACGCATCCGGCTGAGGGCAAATCAGAAGCCGTAGCTTATGACCGAGGTCCCTGCATGGCATAAGGATCGTAATGCTGACTGAGGGATGTGACAGGTCTCAGGGAAGCAAGAACTATCCTTTCCTGCTCCATCAAGAAGGCGAAACAGGAGCATTCTCAGAGAATGTGCAGCCACTTCTGCGATACCAGAGACACGAGGTGCACGTGGCAGGGAATTCGGAGGATTACAAATTACATGCCTACCCTGTGCGTCAGTGACCAGGATGCCTCATTCCCTGAAAGACTGAATGTCTTTTACACCCTGTTTGATTCATAGAACAAAGTGCTGGTAAGGAGGGCACCCCTCCCCCCCTTCAGGGGAGCAGATATTCTGAGGTGAGGAAGACCCTGGCCGGAGTCGACCATCATTGCAGTGCTAAAGAAGGTGACAGTAACTTGACTAAATGACCATTGGCCAGTGGCATAAATGTCAACCATTATGAAATGCTTTGCGTGCGGATTAGGCATCACATTGAAGTCTTATTCCTGGCTATATTGGGCCCTTTCCAGTTTACTTATTGCCCAAATCAACCTACTGATAGTCTATGCCCTCCAACCTACAATAGTCTATGCCCTCCACTCCGTCTTGTCCCACCTGAAAAATGAGTCTCATATGCCAGGCTGCTGTCTATAGACTTCAATTTGGCATTTAACACCATCGTAGCCCAGAAACTGGTGGGGATACTCTCCTCACTGGGTCTCAACACCTCCCTCTGCAACTGGATCCTGCATTTCTTAGCAAAAAAAGTCTGCAGACAGTCCGTGTGGCCAGCAACATCTCTCGTCCCATTACGCTGAGTACTGGCGCTCCCCTGGGCTGCGTGCTAGGCCTGCCGCTGTTCACACTGCTGACACATGACTGTGTCGCAGGATCCCGCTCAGACAGTCTCATCAAGTTTGAGGATAACACAATAGTGGTTGGCCTTATCAACAATGGTAATAAGTCAGAGTACAGAAAGGAAGTGAAGTGGCTGATTGGTATGAGAAGAACAATGTAAGTCTCTATGTGGAGAAGACCAACACAATCATTGTGGACTTCAGGAAGGCACAGATGAACCATCTCCCTCTCAGTAGAGAGAGTTAAGTGTACCAAGTTCCTGGGAGTTCACATCCCAGATGTCTTCACCAGGTCCCATACTATCACCTCCCTGAACACCAGCTTCTCTACTATCTAAGGAGCTTGAGGCAAGTGAGGCTCTTCCCCCTGCCCCCCCCCCCCCCCACCACCACCACCACACTATCTTAACTGAGTTTTATAAGAGCACCATTGAGAGAATCGTGACAAGTTGCTTCTCTATCTGGTATGGGAGCAACTGTGCATTGCTCTGTAAGTCCCTACAAACACTATGGAAATGGCCAAGAGGATCATAGGGGTCTCCCTACCATCCATCAGGGACATTTATCAGGCATGCTGCATATGCTAGGCCCTTAGTATTATTAAGGATCTCATTCATCAATCCAGCATCGTCTTCGGCTTTATATCATCAGGCATGAGACTCCAATGCTCAAAAATAAGAACAGACAGGAGGGAAAACAATTTCCTCCCTAGGGCCATTGGGGCTTCTGAACTTCCTGCCCCATCGCATTCAAAATGTCACTGGTTAATTTGTTCTGCATCCTACAATATTTAATTTATGCACTTTGTTTATTAATGTGTAATTCATCTGTAGATTTTAACCTTATTTTTCTAAGTTAATGTGTTATGTGCACTTCTGTGCTTTACACTCTAGTTCGGAAAAACGTCTTGTTTCATGGTATATATGTATATAGTTAAATGACAATAAACTTGACTTGATTATTACTCAAAATTAGAATATTTTAAGTGAGAGAAGAGTGAATTGAGGATTGCTTATTGAACACAAACAGTGGAGAGAAATAGATTATCATGATATTTATTTTGGGACTAGGAGAGTAGTGCATGGGTCAGATTTGGGGTTTCAGCTGTTCATAATGAATAAAATGATGTACTTGTAATATACAAAGCAAAGTTGTGGTATAGGTTGTGGAGATGCAAATATTGTTCAAGAGTGGAGTTATCTTCCTGCCATTACATAGAATCCTGGTGAGATAGCTTCAGAATTGTTCTATACAGGTCTAGTCTCCACAGCTGAGGAAGGATATCCTTTAGCCATATTCTCAAAATGAGATTCCAATGTTAATTTCTCTCAAATCAAAGATTTATACTTAATGGCAAATCAGAGGGTTTGATATAATGTGAGTGTCTCAGATGAGCTGTCTAAAATTAAGTGCAACAATCTCAGACAGACCCAAATTGAATAAATATCAGAAAGAATTCATAAAAATTGCATTGGCAGTAGCCAAAAAGGCTATTGCAGTTACTTGGGAATCGGATTCACACTTAAGTATAGATCGTTGGAAGAACAAAATTTCCACTTGAAAAAATTACTTATAATTTAAGAGATAAATATGAAACATTTCTGAAAATTTGGCACCCTTATTTACAAAAGACAGGATTAAATATGTAGGTACTCCGAAGATAAAATAATTGGTTATTTGGGGAAATAAATAAATATATATATTAAAGTTATTATGAACTCCGTGGAGCATGTGGGGATCTTCCGATATCCAGGCATCTTTCCTTTCTTTCTTTCTCTCTTCTTCTCTTTCTCTCTTTCTTTTTTCTTCTCTTTCTTTCTTTTTCTTTCTTCTTCTCTTTCTTTCTCTTTCCTTCTATAGGGATATGTTAGGGGGGAGGGGTTAAGGGGAGGGGGGAAGGGTTGATGATTTTTTTTCTTCTTTCTGTAATCATTTGAAAACTCAATAAAAAATTTTTTTAAAAAAACAATCTCAGACAGGTCCATTCAAAAGTCTTACAATAGGGTGACAGAACCTGTCCTTGAGAATGGTGGTGTATTTTCCTCAAGATCCGGTATCACCTGTCTGATAGGGGTGGTTGGGGGGAATTGGAAAGTGAGAATGACCGGTGTGTGAAGGGTTCTTGGGTATTTTAGCTTTATGGCATGAAGACAATGCTGAAAGAGAAATTCAGAGCAAGGTGCTAAATGACCTACTTGTGCCTCGGTGACTACTTCTGTCCTTATTATTATCAATAGCATTCTGCACAGTAACAGAAGGAGAGTGGACCTACTGAAAATGAGCAGTAGGAGGAGCTGGAGCCATTGTATTTCAGATCAGGCTGAGAAAAAATGTGTTTTCAGCAGGGCTATGTTTCAAATTTGGAAATCTCTAACAACCCAGAACCTGAATTCAATTCCTAACAAGGCATCTGTGAAATTTGAGTTTAGATTAATAGCAACAATGATGGGGAAAAACACATTGGAATTTTGCCACAAGCATGAGAAAACCTGCAGATTCTGGAAATTCAAAGCAACACACACAAAATGCTGGAGAAACTCAGCAGGCCAGGCTGCATCTATGAAAAAGAGTAACCAGTTGATGTTTCAGGCTGAGACCCTTCATCAGGTTCTAATGAAGGATCTCAGCTTGAAATGTTGATACTAATTTTTTCCATACATGTTGCCAGGCCTGCTGAGTTCCACTGGAATTTTGTTCTCCAGTATGTCTCAAGGGAGGAAATCTGCCATCTTTTCATGGTCTGGCACCTAACTCCAAAAAAGTTCAAAGTAAATTTATTATCAAAGTACATATATATTACTGTTTATAACCCTGGGATTCATTTTCTTGCAGGCATTCACAGTAAATACAAGAGAAACAATAGAATGCATGAAAGACTGCATCCAACAGGATGGACAACCAACAAATATGCAAAAGAAAACTGTCCAAATATAAAAAGAAAAAAATGATAATAATAAATAAATAATCAATAACGATTACAGCATGTAATGAAGTGGGTCCATAGGTAGTGGGAATAGTTCATTGATGGGTGAATGAAGTTTTCTCCACTGATGCAAGAGCCTGATGGTTCAGGACTTATAACTGTTCCTGAACCTGGTGGGTCCTGAAGCTCCTGCACTTTCCTCCTGATGATAGTGGTGTGAAGAGAGCATGGCCCGGATCGTCATGTGGTTGATTCTTAAATACTGTCTAAAATAGCCTATCTAAGATTTTAGTTATAGATGACATCACTAATTTCGAGGGCATTTAGGAATGGGCACTAAATACTGGCTTTGTCTGAAAAAAATAAGGAAAGACAAACTATAAAATTCCCTGTCCCTCATAATAAAGTTGATTTTATCTTAATTTGTTCACTGGAGCCTCACTACGGGAGCATCCATTACCAAGAAGCCCTCGCCATCTTGGATCGATCTTCTTGTTCCTAACATCAGTGTGGAAGTATAGGAGCCTGAGACCCTCATTCAGTCATTCAGGAAACACTTCTTCCCCTCTGCCTTCAGATTTCTGAATTTTTCATGAACCACCTTGTTATTTCTTTCTGTATTTATTTATTTTTGTAATTGACAGCATTCTTTGTCTTCGAACTATTATGCTGCTGCAAAAACAGCACATTTGATGTCATGTTAGTCACTGATAATAAACCAACTGATAGCACAAGGAGTCCCAGCACACTCAACCACTGTACACTATGATTAGGAATACTTATTGCTCCACCCCTAGATCGTATTTCGGAAAATCTGACCATCCGGCTGTATTCCGACAGAGGGAGGCTAAAGAGTAAGACTTTAGAGATGAGGACCACAAAGAGATAGTCACAGGAAGCAGAGAAGCAACTACAGGCTTGTTTTGAGTCAATGGACCGGGCTGTGTTCAAGGATTCATCCGAGGGACTGTATAAATATGTCTTGTTTGTCAAGGACTTTATAAAAACATTCTTAGATGAGTGTGTGCCCATGAAGTCATTCAGAGTCTTGCCTAACCAGAAGCCCTAGGTAAACCAAGAGATGCACAATCTGCTGAGGACCAGATGAGTGGTGTTCAGGTCTGATAACCAGGTGAAATAAGAGCGGGTCAGGTACGACCTCCAGAGAGCCATCTCACATGTGAAGGGGCAATTTAGGACCAAGTTGGCATCAATGAAGGAAGCTTGACTGCTGCAGCAGGGCTTGAATGCTTTCACTTCGTACAAAGTGAAACCAAGCGGTGTGCTGTTGTCGACAACAAAGTCTCACTCCCAGATGAGCTCAATGCCTTTGATGCTCACTTTGAACATGGAAGCATCTTCATGAACTGCCACAGCCCCCAACGACCTTGTGATTTCAGTCTCCGAGGCCGACATGAGAGCATCTTTCTGGAGTGCGAACCCAAGGAAGTGGTAGTTGCACTGATGAAGGAAGGAGATTGAAAATCTGGCTGTGTGGTGCCATTACAACAACCTGTCACTCAATGTCAACAAGATCAAGGAGCTGTTCATTCACTTCAGGTGGAGGAAACTGGTGGTCTATGAGCCGATCCTCGTCAGGGTATCAGAGGTGGAAAGGATTAGTAGCTTTAAATTCTTCTGTGTTATAATTTCAGAAGACTTGTCCTGAGCCCAGCATGTAAGTGCAATTACAAATAAGCACAGGAGTGCCTCTACTTAGTTTGTGAAGATTCGGCATGTACTTAGACAAACCCCTTTAGATGTGCCGTGGAAAGTATACTGACTGGCTGCATCTCAGCCTGCCATGGCAGCACCAATACTCTTGAATGGAAAACCCTATGAAAAGTAGTGGATACAGCCCAGTCCATTATGGGTAAAGCCCTCCCCATCTTTGAGCACATCTGCATGGAGCGCTGTTGCAGGAAAGCTGCATCCTTCATCAGAAACTCCCCCTCCCCCTCTCATCCATTAGGAAGGAGAAACAGAAGCCTCGGGGCCCGTACCACCAGGTTCAGGAACAGTTATTACCTCTCAACAATCAGGCTCTTGAACCAGAGGGGTAACTTCACATCTTCATTTATCCAAACATTATACTGTTTGCACAATCTATGGACTCACTTTAAAGGACTCTTCATCTCATATTCTTGACATTTATTGTTTATTTATTTATTATAATTATTTTGCTTTTGTTTGTTTAGTTGCTTTGTATTTACTGTGAATGCCGGCAAGAAAATGATTCTCAGGGTTGTATATGATGAAATTTATGTACTTTGATAATAAGTTTACTTTGAACTTTGTGTCTCGAAGTGATGACTCTCACTTTTATGGGCATTATGGATTATGTGACACATTACCCTCAACACTAGAACGTAGACCTCTTTTTCATGAAAAGGATGAGTCTGTGAGCTGTTGTCTCTCAATGATTTCAGAAGATTCTCCATGGGTGAGTTTTCTTTAACATTAAGCATCTGACTGAAGGATTAATGTAGCAGAGTGATATAGCTAACCAATGCACAGAGTTATTAATACACAATCTTAATACACTTGTCTGCTTTGTAGAGCAATGACAAATACAACTGGAGTTTTGATTTAACTGTCCTGTAGGCGGCGCGGCACACGGCAGCAGCCACCTTTCGGATCTGGTGCTACTTTAATTTAGTTTTTAAATTTAATTTCAAGGCATAATTAGGGTTTAGGGCAATGGATAACAGAGCTACTATCTACCATCGCCAGATACTGCTACAATACAGAGATCGCCCAAAAACAAACCTTCATGAAAATCTGCTGGTTAGATTGCATGACCTTGGCTTGCTGAGGGAATGGGGCCTGCGGTCCTTGGAGTTGCCTGATGCCGGTGGCTGGAGTTGGGGACGCCGTTAGCGGTGTGCGAGGAAGCAGAAGCGAGGCGAGCGGGCAGGAGTCCGTGCCAGGAAAAAAGCAAGCCCTAGCCGGCTGGCTGTCCTGTCCATTCTGCTCTCCAATGGACATTAAATTGGACTACATCTGTGGCAACGAAATACTCGGCGGGAGCACAGTAACGAATGGAATCTGGGACATTGCCATTCAGCTGTTTATTTATGGAACAGATTTACCCCCCCCAAACCATTGGACTAGCAACCTACTGCCCTCTGCTGTGCCTATTGTCTTGTTTATTATTTACTGTAATGCTTGCACTGTTCTGTGTACCTTATGCAGTCCTGGGTAGGTCTGTACTCTAGTTTAAAGAGCAAACATGAGGCAATCTGCAGATGCTGGAAATTCAAACAACACACACAAAATGCTGGTGGAACGCAGCAGGCCAGGCAGCATCTATAAGGAGAAGCGCTGTTGACGTTTCGGGCCGAGACCCTTCGTCAGGACTAACTGAAAGGAAAGATAGTAAGAGATTTGAAAGTAGTAGGGGGAAGGGGAAATGCAAAATGATAGGAGAAGACCGGAGGGGGTGGGATGAAGCTAAGAGCTGGAAAGGTGATTGGCGAAAGTGATACAGAGCTGGAGAAGGGAAAGGATCATGGGACAGGAGGCCTCAGGAGAAAGAAAGGGGGAGGTGGGGGAAGCACCACAGGGAGATGGAGAACAGGTGGAGTGATGGGCAGAGAGAGAGAAAAAAAGGGAAGGGGGAAAAACTAAATATATATCAGGGGTGGGGTAAGAAGGTGAGGAGGGCATTAACAGAAGTTAGAGAAGTCAATGTTCATGCCATCAGGTTGGAGGCTACCCAGCCGGTATATAAGGTGTTGTTCCTCCAAACTGAGTTTGGATTCCTTTTGACAGTAGAGGAGGCCATGGATAGACATATCAGAATGGGAATGGGATGGTGCTCCCTGTGTGGCCTTTTATATATTGGTGAGACCTGATGCAGACTGGGAGACTGTTTCGCTGAACACCTACTCTTGGTCCGCCAGAGAAAGCAGGATCTCCCAGTGGCCACACATTTTAATTCCACATCCCATTCCCATTCTGATATGTCTATCCATGGCCTCCTCTATTGTCAAAATGAATCCAAACTCAGGTTGAAGGAACAACACCTTATATACCGGCTGGGTAGCCTCCAACCTGATGGCATGAACATTGGCTTCTCTAACTTCTGTTAATGCCCCTCCTTCCCTTCTTACCCCATCCCTGACATATTTAGTTTGTTTTTTTTCTCTCTCTGACCATCACTCTGCCTGTTCGCCATCTCCCTCTGGTGCTTCCCCCACCTCCCCCTTTCTTTCTTCCGAGGCCTCCCGTCCCATGATCCTTTCCCTGCTCCAGCTCTGTATCACTTTCGCCAATCACCTTTCCAGCTCTTAGCTTCACCCCACCCCCTCCGGTCTTCTCCTATCATTTTGCATTTCCCCTCCCCCCTCCTACTTTCAAATCTCTTACTATCTTTCCTTTCAGTTAGTCCTGACGAAGGGTCACGGCCCGAAACGTCGACAGTGCTTCTCCTTATAGATGCTGCCTGGCCTGCTGCATTCCACCAGCATTTTGTGTGAGTTGTTTGTAGTCTAGTGGAGTTTTTGTGTTGGTTAATTTTCTGATTTGAATGCTAATTGGCCTATACTAACTGCTACCACTTTGAAGGTATTTCACTCACTTTGTATGGAGGTTTTCCTTCGTAACACTTGTCAATAATATTGATGACAGAATTTTCTAAGCAAATGATTGTGTCAAATATTATCTGAGCTATAAATTAGCTATTATTTCTATTAGAATAGGTTGCATTAAAATATTGCTCATTACAAATCCATTTCCTAAAAGTACATCTTGCAAACAACATTATTCAATGCTAGAAACATTATGCCATTCTTTCATTGATTGTTTTTGACCAAATTTACTTGCAATATTTTGGATTAATCTTCAGTGTTCATTAAACACAATTATTTTCATTATAATACTGCAGGTAAAGTAAAACAGGAAACTAGTCAGTTAAACTAACTTTGTCATTGGTTGATCTTACTCATGCTTGGAAAAACTTTTTTTTTGGATATTGGGCAACACATTGGCACAGCTAATAGAGCTGCTCTGTCACGTCCCTAATGACCCAGGTTCAATCCTACCTTCCGATGGTGTCTCTTGGAAGTTAATAATTACTTCCTGTGGCAATGTGGTTCTCCCCAGCTGCTCCAGATTCTCTCTTGGATCCTAAAGACATTTGGTTAGCTGGGCGCTGAGCATGTCGCTCAGTGTTTGGATGAGTGTGCATATTGAAGAATGAGATTGGTTTGTGAACCTCAAAGACTTTGTGAGAACAAAGGGAGTATGGCAAATGGTGTGTAGTGAACCAGATGGTGAATCATTGAGACTTCTGAATAGTGGGATAGTGGATCATTGCAATTATCCTGCCAAAATCCTTCAATGGCAGAGAAATATTTTATTTCAGAGTTGTGTGAGGATTTTCTTTTTAAAAGATGAGAAGAGGTTTCTTCATGTTCTTTTCATTCTGTGCATCAATACCAAGCTTAAAATATATTTAAATCTAATTGCATTCTTTTTCATAACAACTCCAAGGCAGAGTTGACCTCTTTTGCAGAATGCAAGTGATTTATTGTTTAGTAGATGCCTGAGCAACATTGTCCCTGTAATTGTTGGAATTTATTATTGGATTAAAAACAGCAATTTGTGATCAAGGGGATATTTCTCCCTTTAGTGGAGAAGTGTGGCAAACAGAAAAACAATTTCAATCATGGTTGTTCGCCTCGTAAAAATATGAACTTTCCCGCGAGTGTCATTAAATTACAAGATTTATATGAATAATGAACAATGAATCAGTCTTACCACTGCTGTTTAGGATCGGTACTTCGTAAGTAAGGACACTGCTAATTAAGTGATTTATTGCCTGCATTGACATTCAGTGAAAGAGTCACAGAAAAAGGAATAGTGAAAATGTGCATTTGTAAACTGTTCCTAGTTCTTAAATAAAAGCAATACTTACTTTAATTTTTCAGATTACTTATTGTTTTATTTACAGTACGTAACATTGTAATGAAATTGCTTGCTGATGGAAGCGCATAGAATGGACAGGCTAACAAAATACAACAATAAATGCAGTGATGAGCACAAAAAGTGGAATGATGCCAAGTGTATTTCCCCGCTCAGTGTAAACAGTCTTTAATATAATGTCTTTCTATGATGCATGAAGAAGGATAATGAAAAATATCCATTTCATTGTGCCAATCCACCAATTTCCATGCCAGCAAATTAAATCAAATTAAGTAGTTCAGCACAGTCAGGACATCATGTAGTTTTATGAAATCTAATTGCCTAGAAATTCAATTGAGTATCTCAGTTTTGCTTTCAGAATTCTGGGATTGTAATTTGCATTTTCATGATTGAAGAATGATTATGATCCTGTCCGAATAGTATACCTTACAGAACATCTGGAATTGTAAAATTATTGCAATGAAACTTTACAAAATAAAATATTTTTACCATTCTCATGGTAAAAATCTCAAAAGATCTCCATCTTTTACCATTCTCACTTGCCTCCAATTAATAATGTTCAGCCTGTTCATTTAGACCAATAATTTTCCATTGTTGTAATTTCTGGCCCTTCCCTCTCAAATTAAGATTGATCCTATTTAAGATGTTCACATAACTTTCAACTGTTTGTATATGTTGGAGATTTGTAAGCACAGATGGTGCATTTTCTTTAAACCTAGTCACAATTTAGTTAGGTAGATTTTTTTCCATTATCAAAATGTATTAAAATTAAGCTCAGATATTTTCATATACTCAGTTTTGTACTTTATTATAGAAATAGTTCCTTCGGCAACTGGATCCTTGACTTCCTCACTGGGATAGCACGGTCAGTGCAGATTGGAAATAACATCTCCTGGCCGACAATCAACACAAGTGCACCTTAAGGATGCATGCTTAGCCCACAGCTCTACTGGCTCTACACACATGACTGTGTGGTGAGGCACAGCTCAAATGGCATCTTTCTAATTTGCCGATGGCATAACTATTGTTGGAGAGATTTCAGATATTTGATGAGGATGTGTACAGGAGTGAGATAGATCCACTGGTTGATGTCACAACTACAGCCTTGCACTCACTGTCAGTAAGACCAAAGAATTGATTGTGGACTTCAAAAAGGGGAAGTTGAGGAAACACACACCAGTTCTCATCAAGGGATTAGATTGGAAGCAGTTTTAAGTTCCTGGGTGTCAGCATCTCTGAAGATCTACCCTGGATCCAACATAATGATGAAATTACAAAGAAGGCACACAGTGGCTATATTTCATTAGGAGTTTGAGGAGAATTGCTATGTCACCAAAGACTCTTGCAAATTTCTCGATGTGCGATGGTAAGCATTCTGACTGGTTGCATCTCTGTATGGTATGGAGAGGCTCCTGCACAGGATTGGAGAAAGCTGCAATAAATTGCTAACTCAGCCAACTCCATCATCATGGCACCAGCCTCCCTAACGACGAGGACATCTTCACAAGATGTTGCATCAACAAGGCTGCATCTATCATTAAGAACTTCCATCATCCTGGATTTGCCCTCTTCTCATTGCTACCATCAGGGTGGAGGTACAGGAGCCTGAAGACATAATTTAACAATTTAGTAGCAGCTTCTGTCCCTCCACCAACAGATTTCTAAATCAACAATGAACCCATGTACACTACCTTTCTTTTTTTCCTCTTTTTGCAATGCTTATTTAATTTGATTTGTATTTATAGTACTATGCAAAAATTAGGTTGTCTAACATAGCAAGATGGCTGGCAAACAGAAATAAGAGTTTTGACTTTGTTGTATTAGGTGTTATTTTGAAAACCAGAAAGACATAATATACAGTACTGTGCAAAAATCTTAGGCATCCTAGTTATGTATACTGTATATGTGTCTGAAACTTTTGCAGTGTGTGTGTGTGTATTATATATATATTTCTTATTGTAATTTATGGTTTTATATATAATATATTGCAATGTACTGCTACTGCAAAATGACAAATTTCATGACATATGTATGACAGTGATATTAAACCTGATCCTGATTTCAGCAGCTTCAGAACTGACTGAAGGCTGCATAAACACTTGAAGTTCACACAATGTCTGGGAAGTAACAATTCAGCTGCTGACATACCATTTTAGTGGGTGCCACTGAAGTTATACCACTGGTAAGACAAAGATATGTCTTTTTACACGGAACCTATTCCTACATTTTTCAGAGATGACAACATCCGTCTGAACATCTTTGATCAGCAGTGGATTTTTTGGCTGTTGCGTTCCGTGGCCATCACTAGGAACATACTGGTACTAATAAGGGGTGTTTTCTCACTTAGTTCTTTTCCCTACGGAGGTCTAAGACTTCTAGATTCTGAACTTTCTATCAACCAGACCTTATGCTGAGGATTGTTGCCATAGTTTGCTGCTCACTGGGGTCATCTGGGCATTGCATAACCTCAACCTGACCCTTTTTGTGAGCTCATGACTGTATTTCTGCTTTGCTTGAGTTAGTCTTTGAGATATACAACATGCAAACAGGCTCTTTGGCCAAACCTGCCTATGCTGGCCAAGATGCCCAGCTAAGCTGTTCACTTTCCTATCCCTGTACCTGTATAAGTGCTTTTTAAATGTTGTTAATGTACCTGCCTCAGCATTTTCTCTGCTAGCTTTTTCTGTTTATGGATCACCTCTGCATGATGAAGCTGCCCCTGAGGTCCTATCAAACCTCTTCTCTCTCATCTCTGTGTAGTTTATGCTTCCTTAACCCTAGTAAAACACTGTGCGCATTCATCCTGTCTTTGTTCTCCTTGTTTTATACACCTCTGGAAGAACAGATTCAGGTTTAGTATCACTGGCATGCGTTGTGAAACTCGCTGTCTTTGTGGCAGCTGTACAAAGTGACCCTTGTTCTCCTGTGCTCTGTTCAGTAAAGCCCTAGCCTGCAGAACTTCTCTGAGTAACTCCATCCCTCAACTCCAGCTAACATCCTCACAAATCCTTACCACACTCTTTCCAGCTTCATGGCAGCTTATCCATAGCATGGATCCAGAACTGAACACAATACTCTAAATGTGGCCTCAGGAATGTTTTGTACAATAGAGTGGGGATTCTCACATTTGGAAGATGAGTCACTTCTTGTCGGATTCTCCTCAGAGTTGTTTCCTCTTTTTTTCTCCCTTACTCTTGATTTCATGCGATGTGAGTGTCCCATTTCTTTCATGAAACCTAGAGATTCTGCTCCTCTACCCCTCAGTTTTGGTCTCCACCATTGTAGTCATAATGTATGTTGCTAGTGTCTGCTTGTTATATGGAGTGTACCTTTAATTGCTAATGCTTTTCCCAGCTTATTACAGAGAAAATGTCAGAAGCTGCCTTAAATTTGCCGAGAACCATGTGTTTTATCCAGAACCATGCAAGTTCCATTTAGGTCTTCTGAAAATTAACTATTTTAATGCTGTTTAAAATGTGTTGTAAATTTTGTAACTGGAAGGAAACTGAATGGACATTAGCGCCATATGTGGTAGTGGCTTAGCACACAGACGAGGGATGAATCCATTATTTAGGCAGTGCACGATCTAAACCTACTGTTAGAAAAAAATCTGTAGGAGGTATTTATATTCTGAGGAAGAAATTACTTAACGTCACATGAAATTCTGACAGCTTTGGTTTGCTGCTCTGCTCCCTAATTTTTAAATGTGTTACACTCTCCTTGCTAACATCATCTGGAATAGTGGGACAAATGTGGAAACTCATGGTTAGTTTATTCACTCATTATATGGAAGCAGTAGGGTCATGAAAATTGTTCATTGTATTGATAGGAAATATACGGCCATAAACATTACTTTACCTTTGTGCAGTTTCCAGTACATCCTACTTCCCATCAATTTTTCCATTATTATTTTCTCCACTCACATTTAGTATAGAATCCGATATTGTAAGTTTATCATGGAATTGCTACACTCTTACATGGTGAATTCACTGTAATGCAGTGCTTGTTTCAGTCTGTGGTATTAACCTGACAATGATTAAGTAAGTAATTATCTAGATGTAGGAAGTTATGGCGTAAGTATGACTAATGAGGAACAAAATCCTGATCATGCGTGCATTCACGCTTTTATGGCCACCAACTCATTGAAGTATTGGATATGAATTTTGCAAACAGTTGGTACTAAAAAGCTATTGTTTAGTTGTATCACAGAATCACAGGATGATTGTAGCTGTGTCCCACTCCGATGAACAATCCAACTGGCTGCACTGCCCTGACCACTCTCCTAGCCGTACATTTTTAAAAATTCTTCATTCACTTAACCCATTACCTTTTGAATTTGCTTCCACTATTTTCCCCGACAGTGTATTCCAGCATTCTATGTATTTGCTGTTGGACAAATTTTTCGACATGTCACTTTAGACCAGGGGTTCCCAACCTTTTATGCCAGGGACTTATTTACCTACTGCTCGTTACGCCACTGGTCCTCCATCTCTGGCGGTACTCATGGCTTCCTTTATCATATCAGTGGCCTCTTCTCAGTTTTACCTACTGTCAGTCATGCAGGTCCAGGGTGGAGTCTCTAGAATACCATCATACTCAAATGTAGAAGGATTCTTCATTGCTGTTTCAGTACAATCTTGTCATACCAGTAAGGGTTGTTAGCCCTGGGCTGAACCCCTGAACCTGGAAAACTGGTGGACCACTCTTAGTCTGGCCTCCACCCTTTCATCTATTTGGCATGGTTGACCCTACCAAGAGCCAAAGCATAAAGCCCTGACTCGTGCCAATGTGGCTCTCCAAGTCATTGAGTCACGCAAAACCACCAAACCACAACAAGGTTGTGGTCCTCTTGGAGCATGGACTCCTGCCATTAACCAAAGGCTCTATGGACTGCAGGTTCGAAAGCCCTGTTTTATAATTTTGTCAATTATCTTTATTCTGTTACTTTGATTTTTGACCTTTCACCCAATGTGAATACCTTTTACTCTGGCTGGACAGTTCATGATTTTGAGAACCTTCACCAAATTTGAATGTTCTTGAAGGCAGGTAGAAGCAGACCCCACAGCAACTGTGGCTTCTGGACACATTAATGGATAGAGGCACTTTGCATCGAAATAAGATGCTGCCACCAAGTATAAGGTACATCTTGCTCTTTAAAATATCCTCACAGAAAATAACCATCTACTTAAAAACAGCCATCACATTGTAATGAAAGACACCATATCCCCTTAAGGTAATTGCTCCTGTTGACTGCAGCATGATGAGCACCTATTGATTTTGCTTCTGAACGTGGTTCCCTGGGAAACAGGTTTTCTTTGGGCTATTACGTTAAGATTAATGGACTCAACACAGAAAAGCGTATTCAGAGCAACCTTGCTACAACTGGACTACAGCAAGAAAGAAACTGCAATCGTGCTCTTGAACCTCATTCACTGTGAAGGGGCTGTCTGTTTAAGGGCTCGATATTAATTTTTTTACTTCAAGTAAACTAATGGAGCGTGAAATAGCTGAGAACACCTGACAATCAGACTCTGATTCTTAATTATGTTAACATTGATGACGTGCATAAAATGTAAGAAGTTCCTTGAACAAGGGTTGGACTGACCCTTCATGTTAGTCAAACATGTTGGTATTGCTGTCGTCTAAATGTTACCTTATTTTCAGTATCAAATCGCCTTGTAAAAATGAAGCAAACTATTAGCTGGCTGTCTCAATGGAGATGCCATATACCATAATTCTTCAAAAATAGAGATGTATGATATCAGAGGAAAAGATTAACATTTTAGTCATGCTGTCCTTCAGGACATGACATATTGAAGTGATAATCAACTGCAGAGCCTCTGCCAGGCAGTGACCGCTATAATTAGTTCTTGCACATTTTTCCAACAGCACTGTACTAGTTTAATCTTCATTATGAAATAGAAAGATTAGAGATGATTTCAGCTCTATTTTAGTACCATTCTGCAAAGCAGGAGTTATTCCTTAGAAAGAGTCTTCAGAATGCCCACAATGTGTGATGCTCTTTTGCAAACCACTGCTGTAATGTGTGGTTATTTAAGTTACTGTCGCCTTCCTGTCCACTTGAACCAGTCTGGCCATTCTCTACTGACCTCTCTCTTTAACAAGGCATTTTCACTCACAGGGCTGCCGCTCACTGGATTATTTTTTGTGTATCGCATCATACTTTGTAAACTCCAGAGACTGTTGTGCATGAAAATCCCAGGAGATCGGCAATTTCTAAGATACTCAAACCACCTTTTCTAGCACCAACAATCATTCCGCGGTCAAAGCCACGATTGCATCTTTTCGCCATTTTGAAGTCTAGTGTGAACAACAACTGAACCTTGTGACTGTGTCTGCATGCTATTATGCATTGTGTTGCTGTCATATGATTGGCTGATTAGATAATAGTGTCAACTAACAGGTTTACAGGTGTACCTAATAATATGGCCATTGAGATTATATTTAAGTATCACCTACCATTTTTTATATCAAAATCGTGTTTGCTCACAAAATTCTCCACTGCTCCCTTCATTAATCTTTATGTAAGTGCTGCAATTTCAACTTGACTAGCAGAAATTATGGGTTTGATTCTTCAATAATTTGTATGGTTCATTAGCCTACTTGATCATTTAGAAAGTAGTCATTTATAATCAGGTAAAAAGAGTATTTTTCCCAGTTGAAATGGCCATAAAAGATATTTTATTTGAAATTTTATTGTTGCGTTTGCTTTTTAAGCAGCCATTTATTTGAAAACCTTATGATTTACACAGATCATAAATAAAGAATAAACAAGTCATGAATAAAGATTCATAAAGACAGCAAAAATAGTGTTATTGTGTACTTTCCCAGGCACGTGCAGTGATGACTGATTATGACCGACCTTTTTTTAGTTATATACAACATTCTACCATGTGCAACAGTGGTCCCCAACCACTGGGCCACGGACTGGTACTGGGCCGCAAAGCATGTGCTACCGGGCCGCGAGGAAACAATATGATTTTGCGATATGAAACAATATGAGTCAGCACCTTTCCTCATTCCATGTCACACACTGTTGAACTTGAAATAACATACCAAATCACACATAAAACCTAAAATAATACTAACATATAGTAAAAGCAGGAATGATATGATAAATACTCAGCCTATATCAAGTAGAAATAATGTACGTGCATTGTAGTTTCATTTGACAGAATCGAGAAGAGTGGGGCAAAACTGATTTGTGGAGAGGAAAAATCGGCACGTACACGCATGCGCACGTTATGTATGTACAAGTCACGCATGTGTGCCCGCGCAAGGCTTCATGGTCATGGTAGTTTTTCTCGGGGTAAACACAAGTGTCCAGTATTTGACTGCTACTTTTGTCGCTTATTTGGGAGTGAGAAAGTTGGCAACCCTAGTTGAACAGCCCCCCCCCCCCCCCCCCCCACCTGTTGGTCAGTTGGCAGGAATATTGTTGATATTAAACCAGTCCGCGGTGGAAAAAAGGTTGGGGACCCCTGATGTACAAGAGACTTGTGAAAAGTGAGGCAGCTCCTAATGTGGGCTATGACTGGGGGATCTTCTCCAGGTAAGTCTGTACAGCATATCATTATTACGTCACCACCCTATCCTTGCTGGAGGTTTTGCACATTGTTGGCAAGGCCGGTATTTTTGCCCCTCTCTAATTACTTTTGATATGATGATGATGGGCCATCCTGAACTACTGCTGTCTTACTGGTTTTAGTAATCCACAATTCTGTTAGTTAAGGAGTTCCAGGATTTAGATTCAGTGATAACGGTGATATCTTTTGAAACTGGATTTTGTGTGATATGGAAGTGAACCTTCAGATGGTGATGTTGTTGTTGTATTTATCTGCTCTTTTTGTGATAGAGCTTGTGGCTCTGGGATGTGATTTTGGAGACCCCTTAGCTAACTGCTGCAGTATACACTGTAGATAAGGTACACTGCAAATGTGGAATGAATACTTCTGCTGATGAATAGTATGCTGTATAGACCAAGTAAATTGCTTTGCCCTGAAGACGTCAAGTTTCTTGAGAGTTATTGGAGCTTTGTTCAAACTCTTTGTGAAGAGCTTTTAGTTACACATCAAGACTCTGCATTGTAGGTAATGAGGATGTCTAAAGGGGTGAAGAGCTACTGTTCCATTTAAAATACCCATCCTATGAATTGCTGCAGGAGTTACAATTTAGTTGTTTCTGGTCAGCTGTGTTCCCTATGATCTTGATGCTAGGTGACTTAGCAGAAAGTTGAATTTCAATGTAGTTAGACTCATTTTTGTTGGGAATGTTCATGATCTTGCATCTATCTGACTGTATCTGGATGTAGCTTAGTTTTCCTACTAGTCACAGACAACTACTTAATCTGAAGAGATGTGGATGGACCTGAACATTTCATAGTCCTCATCAAACTTTCAGTTCTGAATTTACAGAGGAATATTCATTAAAGCAACTGGGGATAATCGGATTGAGAATACTTTTTATCAGGAAACTTTGTAGTAATATCCTTGTTGATCACCAAACTCCACGATGGGTTTATTAGTCTTTACAGGCAGTATAAATGTTCCTGTGACATGTGATCTTCAGAACAACTCAGGTACCTAAATGATTATAGTATTCACACCCACAATCACCTTTTAAAATCCTCTTTTGACTTTACTTTGTGACTTATTTGTCATAGCCCACATTAGGAGCTGCCTCACTTTTTACAAGTCTCTTGTACATCAGGGGACTTATAATGTGAAGTTGCCAGCCTGAGTAACCATGGGTTGAACTAACTTCAGCAATAGCTTTAGCCTGTACAAATGTATCCATGTCGATATTGAAAAATTATGTGAATGTTTAAAATGGCTCCATTTTCAATATTGGAATCATTGCACTTTCTCATAGAAAAAAGTTCTGTAAGTTTAGCTAATTAATCCAGGTAAGGGAAATTGCGTTAACTATTTTCTATGCTTTTTATCACTCTCCGTTTCAACCTTTGGAGTGTCCACATGCAATTTGCTTATTAAAGGCAAGCTAATTGGAAGATAATTTATAGTGTGTGAAGTTTCATTTTGTGCACCGTTTCAGCAGCTAACAGAAAATCCTTAGAGGAGGAGTCTACTGACATTTTACCCCTTCATCAATGAATACGCCAACACATGCATTTTTCCTGGTTTCTCACTGTTGAGAACAAAATCTTTGCATTGATGTTTAATATCCTGTGGTAGCTACTGTTGTAATAGAAACTTCTCTTGTGCATTATTCCAACACAGTAATTCACCTGTTTATTGTAAGGTACTTAAAATAATAGCCCATCAAGTTATTTCAAACAGGTTATTGGCTGAGTTCAAATGGCATAGAGGGAATACTTCTGAACTCATTACCTGGTAAAATACCAAGAAAAATTAGAATCCCCAAGTGTTCTGTTCTAAGTAATCATTCACAGCTGTGCAAAAATTGAAATTAATTTTCCACATTAAATGTCATGGTTTAAAAAATATAAACTGCTAAGGAATACTTGTTAAAGTGAGATAAAAATTATTATTGTCATATGCACAAGTAAATGTATGCACAGGTGCAGTGTAAAATTTACTTGCAGTAGCACATAGCATCATATATGCAGCGTTCACAAGAAAATATAAATTAAACTTAAATTGTACATAACTTTTGCAAGAAAGAATAATTGGAACAATAGTCAAGTCAAATCAAACCATTTTATTGTCATTTCGACCATAGCTGCTGGTACAGTACATAGTAAAAATGAGACAACGTTTTTCAGGACCATGGGGTTATGACACAGTACAAAAACTAGACTGAACTACGTTAAAAAAACAACACAGAGAAAGCTACACAAGACTACAGAGCTACAGAGGACTACAAAAAGTGCACAAAAACAGTGTAGGCATTACAATAAATAATAAACAGGACAATAGGGCAAGGTGTCAGTCCAGGCTTCGGGTATTGAGGAGTCTGATAGCTTGGTGGAAGAAACCGTTACATAGTCTGGTCGTGAGAGCCCGAATGCTTCGGAGCCTTTTCCCAGATGGCAGGAGGGAGAAGAGATTGTATGAGGGGTGCCTGGGGTCTTTCATAATGCTGTTTCCTTTGCGGATGCAGCATGTTGTGTAAATGTCCGTGATGGCGGGAAGAGAGACCCCAATGATCTTCTCAGCTGAGCTCACTATCCGCTGCAGGGTCTTGCGATCCGAAATGGTGCAATTTCCGAACCAGGCAGTGGTGCAGCTGCTCAGGATGCTCTCAATACCACCCCTGTAGAATGTGATGAGGATGTGGGGTGGGAGATGGACTTCCCTCAGCCTTTGCAAAAAGTAGAGATGCTGCTGGGCTTTATTTGCTATAGAGCTGGTGTTGAGGGACCAGGTGAGATTCTTCATCAGGTGAGCACCAAGAAATTTGGTGCTCTTTATGACTCTACTGAGGAGCCGTCAATGTTCAGCGGGGAGTGGTCGCTCCGTGCCCTCCTGAAGTCAGCAACGACTTTTTTTGTTTTGTTCACATTAAGAGACAGGTTGTTGGCTCTGCACCAGTCCATTAGCCGCCTCACCTCCTCTCTGTAAGCTGACTCGTCGTTCTTGCTGATGAGACCAACCACAGTGGTGTCATCGGCGAACTTGATGATATGGTTCGAGCTGTGTGTTGCAGCACAGTCGTGGGTCAGCAGAGTGAACAGCAGTAGACTGAGCTTGCAGCCCTGGGGAGCCCCCATGCTCAGTGTGATGGTGTTGGAGATGCTGCTCCCGATCCAGACTGACTGAGGTCTCCCATTCAGGAAGTCTAGGATCCAGTTGCAGAGGGAGGTGTTCAGGCCCAGTAGGCTCAGCTTTCCAATCAGTTTCTGAGGGATGATTGTGTTGAAATCTGAACTGAAGTCTATGAACAGCATTCGAACGTACGTGTCTTTTTTGTCCAGGTGGGTTAGGGCCAGGTGGAGGGTGGTGGCAATGGCGTCATCTGTTGATCAGTTGAGATGGTATGCAAACTGCAGGGGGTCCAGTGAGGGGGGCAACAGGGTCTTGATATGCCTCATGACGAGCCTCGCGAAACACTTCATGATGATGGATGTAAGTGCAACGGGACGGTAGTCATTTAGGGAGGACACTTTAGACTTCTTTGGCACAGGACGATGGTGGCGGCCTTGAAGCACGTTGGAATGGTGGCGCTGCTCAGAGAGATGTTGAAGATGTGAGTGGGAACATCTGCTAGTTGGTCTGCACATCCTCTGAGCACTCTACCAGGGATATTGTCTGGTCCAGCAGCCTTCCGTGGGTTGACCCTGCACAGGGTTCTTCTCACGTCGGCCACGGTGAGACACAGCACCTGGTAATTTGTAGGAGTGATGGACTTCCTCGCTGCCACGTCATTTTCTGCCTCAAACCGGGCGTAGAAGTTATGCAGCGCATCTGGGAGGGAGGCATCACCTGCACAGTCAGGTGATGTTGTCCTGTAATTGGTGATGTCCTGGATGCCCTTCCACATGTGCTGTGTGTCGCCGCTGTCCTGGAAGTGGCTGTGGATCAGCTGGGCGTGTGCACGCTTTGCCCCTCTGATGGCTCGGGACAGTTTGGCCCTTGCTGTTGTTAGAGCTGCCTTGTTGCCTGCTCTGAAGGTGGAGTCATGGGACCTCAGCAGCGCACACACCTCTGCAGTCATCCATGGCTTCTGGTTAGCATGTATAGTGATGGTCTTGGACAGAGTAACATCATCAATGCACTTGCTGATGTAGCTGGTCACTGATGCTGTGTACTCCTCCAAGTTGGTAGAGTCGCCAATAAAAAACAAAGTCCATCTCAGTATAAAGTGATCAAACTAGTCATAATGTTACTCAAACTGTAGTGATTAGGGTTGAGCTAGATGGTTAGAGTGAGAAGTTAGGAAGTAGCTGTTCAAGAACTTGTGTGCTCTTGGTCTTCAGGCTTCTTTACCTCCTGACCAATGAAGATTGCATGGCCTGGATAGTGGGATCATAGATTTAACTATATGATGACCAATTTTATTTTTGCAAAGCCTGTACCAAATTTGAGCTGAGTTGAACTGAACCTTAATTGAAATTATGTAAACACCAATTGAAACATGGAAAATTCATTTTACAATTATCACAAGGGGCTGTCACTTTTAGTTGTTGGTACCAATTATATTGTGTGTGTGGTTCATCAATGAAGTCATGTCAGAAGTTCATTTATATACATAATGTGCAATTAAACTAAAGTGTGAAATTGATGGATTAAAAATCCAATACACGCCACACAAAATGTCAAGCAAACCTGGACATGTGGCAGTGGTGCCAATTAATGTGCAACATAATATTGACTTTGCTGATGAAACTAGAGAACATGCATTGACATTAAGGAAAAAAGCAGGTCTTAGTGTTTGGAAAATTGTTATTTAAGGAGATGGACTTCTTTGGTCCATGTTGGAAAATGTCAATAAAAGATATCAGTGGATTTTCCTCCTGTGCTGATGGACCAGATTTGTCTATATCTTGCAGTTAAATCATTTTACTTCCTTAGAGTAAGTTGTTGATTGGATCTACCATTCTAATCCTTGTCCGTTCCAAAGCCACTGTCTCAAAGTCAGAAGATGTAGAAGTACAATGTCCACTCTCATATGCATTTTGCCAGGCAAGGTGCAAGTCAGCAGCAGTTCTCATTGAGAAAAGGAAGAGCATCTTAGGAATTCCTATTGTACTGGGAGATTTCACAGCCTATCTGTGCTTCTCATGTAAACCCTGAATTTATGTGAGACTACTGTGTACAACTATAGAGAAAGTTGGAGAACTTCATTGCTTAAATTCAAAAGGAACACTAGAAAAATTAGTACAAGTCAAGCAGTATAATTCAGTAACTGCCTTTGTGTGTGCAGTGAACCTTCTAACCCATTGCCTAATAACCCTGAATGTATCATCAAAGCTTGTGAAACCGTAAAGACTATATCCTCATTTTTTTCTTTAGTTTGACAGACTGCATTGCATCCTTAGTGATTCTCTTTAAGTGATACTCATAACAGGTCTCATTAGTGTCTAGCTTCTTTTTCTTCCCTAACTATTGACATACTTTGCAACTTTAATCTTACTGGGTAACCATCTGATGACATGGGCATGTTGGATCTGTCTGCAAACAGGGCCATAACTTGGAAAAGTCAAATGTTAGATTAGGGGAAATGTTTGCATCTTTTTCGAGAAGATATAGCAATATACAAATAGAACTGAAACTTTAATGAGTAAAATTAAGAAATAAAGGTATGATCTGATTCTGGTGAGTTTGTATCTCATACATCTGGAATATCATCTCCAAAACCTGGGAAAGGGCATGCAAGCATACCACTTCACATCTGAGTAGTTTAAAATAATCAGACCAGCTTGAGTCAAATATTTTTGAGTTCTTCATTATAGGAAGGAGGAGGCTTTGGAGAGGGTGCAGTGGTGCAGTATGCTACCTGGACTAGAGAGCAGGTGCCATAAGCAGACGTTGTACAACTGGGGTTGTTACCTCTGGAGCATCAGAGGCTGAGGGCATGGTCTACTCAGACCATTGGTATCCTTTTCCGCGGGTCTAATGTCTAATTCTAGAGGGCATGCATTTAAGGTTGGGGAAAGAGGGCAAGTTCAAAGGAGATATGCAGAGCAACTTTTTTTTATATATATTCAGAAAGTGGTGGGTGCCTGGAATGTGTGGCCAGGGTAGTGGTGGAGGTAGTTCTGATAAAGGTGTTCTAGAGGCTCTTAGATAAGCACAAGGATATGGAGAAATATGGACCATGTGCAGACAGATGGGATTAATTTAATTTGGTGTCATTATCTTACTTAGTTTGACATAACACTGTGGGCTTAAGGGCCTGTTCCTGTTTCTATTTGCTTTGTGTTCTATAATTTTGGGGCTACAGATAATAAGTAAAAGAGGTCTCTGCTCGAAACATTGTCCGTTCATTGCCTACTAACTTGCTGTATACCTCCAGCATTTTTATTTGATTTAATTTTGAGTTTAAATATTTTAATTGTTTTAAAATCTTAAGTTATCTGACATCTTTTTATTTTTTGACAAATCCTGAGCAGTTGTGAATGCTTGTAAGTATCATAGAAGCTCAGTGTACAGACAAAATAGTAGGTTTCACGGTTTGTATGGGCTGCTGTGGTGAAGGTAGTGGGAGGACCTCATAGTACTTCACTAATGAGCTGTGACCCAGCTGCCAACACGTAGCTACATCCTTTATCACTGAAGAAATGGTATGGTCCAGAGGGAGGACATCCTATGAATCCAGGGTCATGAAATATCTATTCTATGAAGTCAGATTCCTGTCAGTTGCAGTATATTGTTAGATTGCCAGGGGTCCAGCTGCCTACTGGAAAGTTTTTCCATTACTTGTCGTCAAGTGTCTTTGAAAACATGAAAACAGCTTTGACTGTAGAGTGCTTTGGAAAATAAGGGCTCCCTTATCGTCCTGCTTTTGGCATGAAATTAAAATTCTAAATTATGCTATTTGTCTTATAATTTATATTATGTTATTGAACATTAAATCACTTTTTCAAGAGAAGCACCTCCACAAGATGGTCCACTATCTAGAAAGAATTAACATTTAGTTGAAGTAACAAATAATCTCCCGGAAGTAATCAGCAGGTTGAATAGCATTTGTGTGGGGAGAGGAAGTATTGGCATTTTGGCTTGAAACCCTGCATCAGGACTAAGAGTGGAGAGGGAAGGTAGCGGGAATAAGGAGCAGATGGTTGTGGTGAGAATGGATCCTTGGAATAACTGGTGGATTCAGCAGGGATGGCATCTGCTTTCTCTTGTGTCTCCATTTTATCATTTAATTGAGCTGTTTTAAACTATCTTTATATTTTTATACATTTTTTCCAGATTCTAGGATTTCAGAATCTATGGGTAATTCTCTGTTGCTTGAAAGTATCTGCATCTCTTAAAAACTACAAACTTTTTGAATCAGAATTTCAGTCTTTTAAAATAAGCTTCAGGACTATTCACTTAAATAATTATAGGGTTGGTTCATTCATTTCAACTTTCCTTTGTGCAGAAACCTAGCTTGTTTGGGTTAAGGCTAGGAACATCTAAACCTTGATAAATGTGGAAAAATTTGAAAGTATTAATGCCTATGTCAGTACCAAAAATAAGCAGAGAAGAACCAACATGATGATATAGAACCTGAAAAGTAATGAAAGAAAGTTTGTTCATTTCTTCAGGGGAAGATTATTTCACTGCCAGCTTAATTATAAGGATTAACCCTCATAAGTTAGTTACAGGAAGAATCTGTATTTACTGATAAGTACCTGTATTGGCTCATAGGAACATAGATGTTGAAGCACTGAAATTTAGAAGAGATTGGGTGGGCCAGGTATTCGATTCATCATTTAATAGCAAACAAAATGGGACAATGATTTTAGTTAACAAAAAACTTAATTTTGTATTAACTCTGCGATTGTTGCTCTCCACAGAGTTGTTGCTGCCTGTGCTCCCAAAATCATCCATTCTTCTTGTTTCCTTATCAGATCAATCAGTGATGTTTCAATTTTGTTGGCTTAAGCTTAGCTGACTGACCTCTGTTATCTTCGCATTAGATCTGGTCCAAGACTTCAAGCAGTATTGCTTTATGGCTCTCCTTTCAGCATTGTGCTTTAGGTGACTTTTTTTTTGTTATGTCCAACTTGGACTGGTTCAGACCAGTTCAACCAGGTCAGCCAAACATTAGGCCCATTCGACTAGATCACATGTTGTTCCTTTGTACAAGCCTGCCATTTTACATAATAAACAGCTCCTTATCTGAGAATTGTCTCAGGTCTCTCAGATCATTGGCAGAAACCCCTTGTGTCCATGTTCACTTGCTCTGATTAAGCTCTCCCTGATCAAGAACCACTTCACAAAACAGTTCACAAAATGGTGGCTGCAAGGACAGTTTCATAAAATGGCCATCTCCATTCTTTCAATCATATGGCAAGAACAAATACTTCTGCGCTGTCCGTTTCTATTGCCCTTGCTTCATTCCTGTTTAATGATATGTAGAATTTAGTTCTTGTTTGCCAACATTAGAATCTAGAGAGCAGATAAATTAAAAAGCAAACTGCATTAATATTGTTCATTGCGTCATCCTAATGCTTAATCCTATCCTTTACTTATTCCCATGGTTTTCTCACCAAGTTAAACAAAAGATGTATAAAGACTAGTTAAAGGATGTCATTAACACATACAAGAATCAGGAAAGATAATCTAAACTGTAGCTTTTAAAACTAGAGGAAAGGGGGACAGATAATAAGATAGCTGTCTTTAACTTTATGAGGTGTTGTACAGAATATGTGATACAATAATAAAGGAGGCATTTCTGTGTTTTGGAATCTGAAGATTGGGGTAATAAAATCAGTAATAAATTCAAAGTGGAAAAAGAACAATTATTATAATGAAGTATAGAACATTAACAGGAAGTGGTTTATGTGAACAGCATAGATTAATTTGAGAGAAAGTTGGATAAAAATCAGAAAAAAGAACCAAGAATATGCTAACTGGATGAGGTGAAATTTGATGGGGGAGCTTAATGGCAGAAATTTCTTCAGAGTTTGGTGTATCTTTGGAATTTTCTGTTCAAGGATATTGGGTTAGTGCAAGAAAGTAATGCAAAGTAAAAGATTAGCTACGGTCTCCTTGAATGGCAGGGCAGACATCCTACCTCTCCTGGAAGTTCCGGGAGTCTCCTGCATATTGATAGCGACTCCCTGACACCTGCAAGTTATATACAATATCCCAGAAATAGATTTTTTTTGAGAGGAAGAGGAAGAGTGAGTGTACTGTTTGTAGCAGTGACCTTTCTATTGCCCATGGTGGGTTGAATGACTGTAAAAGATCTGTTGAGGTGAATTTAACAGGTGTCATTCGTTCATTAGCATAGCTAAAGTTATTTAAGCTAGCTGGCTAGCTGCGAAGGAGCTACTCTATTGATGTCATACGTGATGAGGCCAAACTCCCTATAGACTTGCTTAAAGTTGTAATAGTATAAAAAATGACTCCATGATAATATAATAAAATATAATATAAGTACATATTTTAATGTCACATTTTCTACATATACCCAAAGTGGTTTACAGATTAGACAAAATCACTAAACAAAGTATTACATACATCCTTGGAGGTCGACCGAGGTGGGGTGGGGATATGGGGTTGCGGGGGGCAGGGGTGCTACCTCCCTGAAATGGGTTTTTGCAGGGTGGGATGTCAGTAAGCGGTCAAATCCTGCTTCTGTTTTTTCAGTTCTTACAAAATGTGGAGCATTGTTATTGGCATTGGTGTGCTGTGCTAAATAAATTCTTCCAATGTCATAAAATTCTATTTAATTTACTTTACAAAAAAGAGACATTGTGTAAGCTTTTAGATCTCACACAAAACAAAATTAATTGAGTGGTGATGATGACTCTTTACTGGTCATTGCTCCACACATTGGTGGCACATCTTAGATTTTTGCCCATATGTACCTTAATTTGAAAAGCAGTGAACCTGTACAGGCTACATTGCTTGCAGTTGTGTAACTTGCAATTTAAGCAACAAAGGAAAACAAGAATTCAACTACTTTTACTTTTAAATTCGTTAGCAGTCTCTTGCTTGGATACCTGCTTAACATCATTAGGAAACACATACATATAAAATGCTCTACTTATGCAAATATACACTGTAGTTTCACACACACGTGTTGTAATGTGTGTGATGAATTGCAAATCATGTAAAACTGCAAGATTGAACAGAACACGTGCAAATAAATCCCAGTGCAATGTATTTTTGGATGCTGAAGAATATTCAATGTGATCAAATAATTTAGATATTGCTTTGCATTTACTGTGATACTTAAAATGCATTGCATTTTCCAATTATTGGAAGGGTGTATATTCATGAGTTGGTGGAATAGTTAAAGTATAATAGATTCAAAAAACTGTCGTAAGTGTCTATGGAAAAGGGTTGACGTATAATTTTACAATGGAGTGTCTGTTGTGTTCTCTCATTATCTTTATTTTTTTGGAGTATGAGTGTAACTTGCATCCCAAGTTATACTGAGAAGGTGTAGTAAGCTGCCTCCATGAACTGCAGCAGATCTTGTGGTGAAGTTGCCCTAACAAACAGATGTATTGAATGATAATTTGTGATAAATGTCAATGGTAATTTCCGACATTATATTTCATGGTGCTGCTCACTTCATTCCTTTACTGCACTCAGTGTTTCAATAAATTCAAATCTGACAACGACAATAATATTTGCAGTAACAAGTTCTGATGCAAAAGAGGAAAATGTGATAAATATAGACCATCTTAATCTGTAGTGTCGCTTGAGTTAATTTATGATTGAGGAATATCCAGTGGAATTCATCAAAGGAATGTTCAAGTTCAGTTGTTGTAGGCGTACATACACAAGGTAGAAATGCCACATTCATTAGCTTATTGCGGCAGCAGCAGCAGCAGTAGCACAGTATATAAAACTTACATTTGTGCAAAGTACAAAATAAACATAGTGACACTTGGGCAAGATTGAGAGAACAATATATTTCAGAGGGAATTTTACGTTTTTTAAGGTTGGTTCAAGAAACTAATGGTAATAAAAAGTGAGCTCTTTCTATGAGAAAGAACTAAAGAAGGGAGGTAATAAACACTGTGAGTCCATGTTCCTTACCATGATATTTCATGCAAAGATTTCTTCACCCTGAAACATAAACTCCTTCTCTTTCTCTAGATGCTGCACTTTCTTGCTGAGCTTTTTTTACTATCTCAGAAAATTGTATGAATGTTTTGACTTTTAATGGTCTTCTATTCATGCAGAGAGTAGTAAATTTATTTTAACCAGGGCAGCTTCTATTTTTTATAAATATGCATGCGTACAAATTAAGAGTTTCAAGGGTGAAATCCTTTTTTTTCTGAATGCCCTTGTTTTTCTCTGACGGGCACCCCTTCTAGCAAAAAACATGCCTCCCACCCACTCACCCATGCACTTGCATCATTCTTTGGCTGTTCAATTATTTTGAGCCACTCCAAATACTTAGCAAGCATTGTTTGCCTTTTGTCCATGCATACATGTACTTGTGCATATGGTAATAAATACGACTTTGACTCTGATCTCCGGCACTGACAACACTAATTACCCCTTTGCTCTGATCTTCCTCTGACTCCATCTTGACTCAAACCTGCTGACCGCAGCTTCCCCTCTTCTCATCAACTTTTGCTCAATTCCCCATAGTCCTCCCAGTTACACCCTGATTCCTGATTCAGCCTTAAACAAGGATTTGTTGTGACAACTATCATACTTCTGAAAGCCAAACTTCTCCAGTCTGTGAATTTTGCCCTTCTCTGTAGTCTGGCACCTGACACTTTCTATTCGATGATTTTTTTCCTCATTCATCTGTGCCCAATATCTTGCCCTTAGGCATTGCTTGTTTTCTTTTGCATCAAAATACTTACTTGCATACAACTATTCTATAAATCTCCTTCTCTGGTACATATTTCCTTTGCTGTATACCAACAGGATTTAATTAATTTATTATCAATGGATTGGTAGCTCCTTTTAAATACAGCAATTGTTTTGCAAAAGGCGTGACTCTGATAATTGTTGATGTTTTGATACATAATATTGGAGAATAGTTGACCCACATTAGAATCAGAATTGGGTTTAATATCACTGACATATGTTGTGAAATGTGTTAAGTTAGCACAGTACAATGCGATACATGATAATATAGAAAAAAGTAAATCAGTCACTTTAAGTGTATGTGTGTGTGTGTATATATATCTATATATGTATTTTGAAGAGTTAAATTAAAATTAGTGCAAAAATAGAAGTCTAAAAGTGAGGTAGTTTTCATGGGTTCAAAGTCCATTTAGGAATCATGTGGGAGAGGGAAAGATGCTGTTCCTGACTCACTGAAAGTGTGCCTTCAGGTTTCTGTACCTCCTTCCTGATGGTAATAATGAGAAGAGAGCATGCCCTGGGTGATGGGGGTCCTTAATAATAGATACCACCTTTCTAAGGCAGCACTCCTTGAAGATGTCTTGAATACTCCAGATGGCTCGTACCCAAGCTGGAGCTGGCTAATTCACATCACATCACATAACATGACGATACAACACTCCAGGAATATGGCAATATTCAGCAAAAGTCTGTTTATTTTATCAGCTTTCACCAAATTAACAGGGAATCTTGGCTCAGTGACCTGTCACTGTGTACAGCATTAAAGGGCATTAGGTTCACTTTTCCCTCTATGTGACTTGTAGGCCTTTGCACTGGGAGGTAAATTGGCTCCAATCACATGTCCATATTGAGGGAACTACATCAGTTTCATCAGAACTTTATTTGGTAGTCATTGGCAACTGCTGTCCATAAATTCTGGCACATTAAAGTTCTCACTGGTAATATTGCACCCACTTTATATTCCAATTCACCCTTCATTGTGACATATGTGTATCAAATGTGTCCACTGTGTGGAGCTGTTAGTCTTTTAGTCTAAGTAATTTGTTCGCAGTAATCACTGAAGCTAACATGCAAGTAATCATTTCATAAAGATGTTTCAGAATATATACAGTTTTATAAATTTAACTAGGTCTTAACGTATAAATAGTTGAATGCAGATATATATATATTTATATAAATACTATGTGGTCATGAAAATCAAATTTTTGGCTTCAACTTGATCTCAGTTAATAGCCATGTAAAATACTTTTCAAAAAAAAAACACTGAATGCTTTTCATTCATTAAAATATCTGTATGAAACTGAAGGAGGATATACTTATTATTTTAAAGCCAGTTGAATTGGCGTACTATATTATGCTTGGAAAAGAAAACAGAATGTTTTAAAAAATATTCTTGGTTAGATTTTTTTTTCAAATTGAACCTTAGAGTTCAGGATGTTATGCTATATATTTTTTTAAGATGGTTGAGCTTGGAATAGTATTAGGGAGATGAGTGTGTAAGTAGAGCTTGAATTTTTCAATTTTTAGTTCTGGTCAGGTCCAGAATGTTCTCTCAGTCCTTTGTTAATGCTCACTTAAGTATATTTTTCTGAAGTATACAGTATTTTCCTACAGTTTTTCCTCACCAATGTCACAGTCTCTTTGAGCAAACTGAAAGCCACTTGAGTCCTCCGACCTATTTCCCTAATCTGCCATCCCTATGACCTATGATTCACCAATACCCCATGCTGGTAAATTACCATTACAGGCCCCAAATGTCATGTGCACCTCTCTCCACTCCCCAACACCTCATCCAAGAACAAATCAACTTTACTGAATACATTCAGACAGCAAGTCAGTCTAAATGTTAACTGGAGCACAGCAGATATCATGACTTTTAACATTGACTGATCAACATGTGAGTTTATAGAAGAAAATGTCCTTAATAAGGTTTTTAAGAGACATTTGGATAGGGACCTGGATGTTAGTAAGATGGAGAAATATGGGCTGGGTCAGTAGGAAGGAACATTGTGTGTTTTTGATTTACTTTTTAGCTTGTTCTGCACTACATTGTAGACCAAGTGGCAAGTCTTTGTGCTGTACAGTTCTATGTCCTTCATAATGCAAAACATCCATATCCTTCAGTCATACCATCAGCCGGGCACCAGGAACAGTTGTCAAAGCCAGGAGCATGTTCAGGAACTTAAATCACAAAGATACTACACCAAAACCAAACTCACATTTTGTATTTTTTAACTCAACTCAAACATATGGAAGGCTGGGTGGGGAATGACAGATTAGGACTTGTTCAAGCTGTCTCAATTTCAAAGGACATTTTCAAATTTTATGCAGTACACCTCAGAAAAGTTCTTTTAATCTTTTGGCCCAGAAGGATCTCAAATCAAGACTTACATGTGCAATGTAGGAAAGTAGATATGAACACCATTATTAACAGGCAGTATGGAGGTAGATTTGCTATGTACATCAAATGGAAAATAATTTCAAGACTGAATAGCAATATTACATACTCGTAAAGGCAAGATCGAAAACAACTTGTAAAAAGCTATAGAAGCCAAGTTGAGGTACGTGGGATCTACCTGGGAAATTGTTGGAAAAATACTAGAATGCAATGAATCCACCATTGCCCTTTAAGTCTCTAGGTTTTAGATCATAAAAAATAGTTGTCTTTGATTACTTACCGGGATCTGCTTCTTTAATTGGTGCTCTTTGTTTTCTTTAGCATGCAAGTTAACATATCCTCAACAGGATGCTCTTAAAATTGTTCAATTAACTCAAAGATTCCTCAGTACTATCCATCAGGAAAATTCTTTACATCATCTGTCATTTTTCTACAATTGGTTTTATTAAATAATGTTAGAACATAGAGGGGTACAGCACATCTTCAAGCCCTTCAGGGCCAATGTAATATATGTGTTTAGCCTTATCACATTTTTTTTGTCGAATTTAATTGTTTGAGTGTCACTTTCCTAGCATTCTATCCAAGTCAATGTGATTACTAGATGCAATAGCTCTCTTGGCATTACTAATACACTAGATCATAAATCAGTCATGTAATACATTCACCAGTTCAGACTTAAGATTGCTTGGCATTTTCAGCTAATGTCATATTAGTTAAATTCCATGATTAGTATGACATTTTTGTTTGCACATACCTTCCTCCTCTCTTTGGAAGAAAAACTTAACGACTTGTCCTTTTGAATGGATGCTGTGGGGATATTTTCAATTTTTACTTGGGTTATAATGTCCTCAAAAAGCAATTTTAGTACACTCCTTAAACTATGCTCATTACATACTAAATTATGATTTTACTATTTCAATAGTCCTAAACCTTTACATCCCTTTCACCTATAGACACTCACTCTTATAGGACGTTAAGCCTCAGGAGTGGCATCCTCTCCATAAGCAAAATTCACACTTGTTGTGACAGATTAATTCTGGAATCTTTAATTTATGACAAAATACCAAGTTATGTATGGAAATAGAATAATTACTGTATAAGCAGGAGGGTATAAAGTATTGTTGAGATTTAGAAATGAACCCACATAAAATGCTAAAATAATTGAGCTACCTTGTAATATTTAGGCTGCACACTGTTGAAACGATAATATGTTATGGAGAGAAGGAATACTCCGTATATTTTTAACATAAATAATGGCTTAATCTTTGACTTCTCTCACTATCAATTATGCAGCAATGTAACAAAATAGTTGTGAGTAGGAGAAAATGAGATCAGTACTCAGGTGAAACATAAACACTGACCCATAGAAACCGAGTTAAATTGGCATAACTACAGAACATTTTGCATATACCCTCAGCAGGTTAGACAATATCTATGAATTAATGTTTCAAATCAGTGATCCTTCATCAACTTTTTTGATGTTTTCATTTCAGGTTTTCAATATCTGAATTGAACTGAGTATTTTCACATTACTTTCATAAAGCTGGAAGGTCTTGTGAGCTGCTAATGCATATCACAAGCCCAGGTTACGTGACCACCAATGCCAGGCAGACAATCTCTGAAGAGAATTGATAATGGTTGGGGTTATCCCTCTTGTAACGACACCGACCGGAAGAGGGCAGTGGCAAACCACTTCTGTAGAAAAATTTGTCAAGAACAGTCACGGTCAAGACTATAATTGTCCACATCATACAGCACGGGACATAATGATGATAATGATGATTGAGGTTACAACATAGAGACACATGATTCGCTTTAATTATCCTTGTCTATATTTAACTGCAGTACTAAATAAATATAATTAAATTTAACAATTACTTACTGCCTTTAAGCTTTTTATTTGCCCATCCATGTTGACAAAATTTCTGTCCTGACATTTAACCTTCAATATAAAGTTCACAGAATCAAAGCTGTACTATTCTCTGTTTCAAATCCCTATAATTTCTTTTAAAATTTCATGATCCCTCAACTTTTAGATACAGATTGTTTCTGGCATGGACCTTCAGAACTTAAACTCTGTGATGAAGGAACTCTGATCTCAGAAAGGCAGTGTCCATTATTAAGGACCTCCAGCACTCAGGGCATGCCTTTTTCTCACTGTTACCATCAGGTAAGAGGTACAGATGTTTGAAGACACACACTCAGTGATTAGGGAACAGCTTCTTCCCCTCTGCCATCTGATTCCTAAATTGACTTTGAATCTTTGGACACTACCTCACTTTTTTTTTAAACATACAGTATTTCTGTTTTTGCACATTTTAAAAAACCTATTCAATATATGTAATTGATTTACTTGTTTATTTATTATTCTTTTTTTCTGGGCTAGATGATGTATTGCATTGAACTGCTGCTGCTAAGTTAACAAATCACACGTCACATACCAGTGATAATAAACCTGATTCTGATTCTGAGAAATGGCAACGAAGTTCCAAATCAAAGTAGTATGTTCTTTTGAAGGCTACGTACAGGTAGTGGAGTTTCTATGAACTATCATTATTGTTCTTGATGATGGTGGTTGAAGCACTTTCAGAGTAGCCCAGGCACATAACTTATTTGCATTGGTAGGTTATATGCAATGCAGCTGCAATTGATGGTGGAGAGAATGAATTTTTACAATGATAGGTTGGGGTGCCAATTAAGTGTTGTCTTGCATATCCTGGGTGTTACCAATTTTCTGTAGTGTTATTGGAGTTATATTTGTCCAAGCAAGAGGGTCTATTATGGTCCTCACTTGTGGCTGATAATGGTAGTAAAAGCCAAGGCTTTGGGGTATCAGGAGGTGAGTTACTCACCACAGAGTACCCACAGTTTGAACTGCTCTTGCCCACAAAATATATGTGGCTACACCAGCTGATTTTCCAGTTGATGGTGACCTCAATGATATTGATGGTTGGTGTCTCAACAATGGTAATGCTATGGAACCTCAAGGTAGGTGGCTGGTCTCCCTCTTTCATTGCCTTGTACTAATGTGACATTAACATAATTTGGAAGTTAGCAACCCATGCTTGAATATTGTCTGCCTTATTCCATGAAGGGATGAGCAACATCGTTTTCTGAAGAGTTGTGAACTAATGATGGTCTTCTGACCTAATGATGGAAGGATCTACACTGACAGTGGTTGGGTATTGGAAGGTACACTGAGGAACTCCTGCAAGAATGACCTGAGGCTGGTACGATGGACAATTTTAATCGAAGTCTTTTGCCTGCAATGTACTCCAAGCCATATTTAGTTGTATGTGGCCTTGAACTCAAGAGTTGTCACTGTCAACATGTCTTGGAATTTGGTTACTTATTCCCTTTACAGTCTAAAGCTGTGATGAGGTCTGGAACTGCATGGTCCTAATATAACCCAACCATCAATGAGTAGTTTGCTGGAGAGTAAATTATAGCATTTTTGACAATGCCATTCATCATTTTGGATATTACATGGATTGATTTAGAATCCTACTGCTTTTTATGGATGGTATATATCTTTTAACATGTTTTCACTTGGATTCATCATCACTATCAACTGCTAAAATCACAAAGACTGTATGGTGATCATTGCTATCAATGCTGTCATCGACACATTCATTTATCACAGTTAGCTAGGTAAGACTGAGGTCTATTAGGTTTAACTATTGTTTTGCTACTGTTGATATCTTCTGGCATTAATTTTCTTAAAACTCAGTGAGTTTGGTCACTGCAATCTTTTCTTGCTGTTGGATATGGAAGACACCAAGAAGAGTGCCAACATACTTGCTACTTTAGGGCTTCTTTTAAGTGTTGATAATCCACAGGGGAGTTCACCTAATGTTACAACACCTTAAAGGATCTGGAGTCCAATTGAAGACTCTCAAGACTACTCCTGCCTCCTCCTCTAGTGTATATGTTTCCCTTCAGTCTGGATTTCATTGAATAGAAAATAACAAACATTTCCCCTTAGTTGAGAAGTCTAAAACTAGATGAGGTCAGAGAAGCTAAATGTAAAAGGTTGAAGTTTAGAGGATATGAGAGAGATTTGATCCCTTTACATTTGGAATCTTGAGGCAAGTACTCTCACTGCATTTAAGAAGTATCTTGAATTACCATAGATAGATGCCTACACTCTAAATGTTGGTAAATAGAGCGTGTATAGATAGGTATATGATGGGCACTATGGATAAGATGGAGTGAAGAGTCTTTTCCTGTATTACCCTATGACTGTAGGAGAGGATATACTCATGGTGGTGCACATTGAATTGCCTACCTAAGCTAATTCCATTTGTCTGCATTTAGCCCGTATTCCTCTAAGTATGTCCTACCATTTTGGACAGTGTCACCATAGTCAGCATGTAGACAACTTCAACTGTACTGCCCTCATCAATCCTCTAGGTCAACTTTTCGAAGTTCGAAGTAAATTTGTTAGCAAAGTACATGTACGTCACCATGTACAATTCTGAGATTCATTTGCTTGCAGGTATTCACAGGAAATACCAAGAAGAATCAATGAAAGACCACACAGACCAAGACAGACAACACAGCTGTGCAAATACAAAATAGAAAATAAGAATAGTAAATAAATAAATCAGCAATAAATTTCGAGAACATGAGATGAAGAGTGCTTGAAAGTGAGTCAGTCGATTGTGGGAAAAGTTCATTGTTGGGGTGAGTAAAGTTGAATGACGTTATCCCATTTATTTCAAGAGCCTTACGGTTGAGCGGTAATAACTGTTCCTGAATCTGGTGGTGTGGGATCTGAGGCTCCCGTACCTCTTTCCCGAGTGCATGACCTGGTGGTGGAGGTCCATGGTGAAGAATGCTCCTTTCCTGCACGTAAATGTACTCATTGGTGGTGGTAGGGAGCTTTACCAATGATGGAGTGGGCTGTATCCTCTACTTCTTGTAGGCTTTTCAGCTCAAGGTCATTGGTGTTTCCATACCAGGTTGTGATGCAACCAGTCAATATACTCTCCACCTTACATCCATAGTTTGTCAAAGTTTTAAATGACATGCTGAATCTTCACAACTTCGAAGAAAGTAGTGGCACTGCCATGCTTTGTAATGACACTGACATGCTGGACCCAGTGCTGATCCTCTGAAATGATAATGCTGAGAAAGTTGCAGAACTTCCCCACTTCTTATCCCCTGATGAGGACTGGCTGATGTACCTCTGGTTTCCTCCTCCTGAAGACAATAATCAGTTCCTTTGTCTTGCTGACATTGAGTAAAACGTTGTTATTGTGACACCACTCAGTCAGATTTTAATCTCCCTCCTATATACTGATTTGTCACTACTTTCAATTCTGTCAGTGATAGTGGTGTCATTAGCAAAATTAAATATGGCATTGGAGCTGTGCTTGGCCACACAGACATGAGTATAAAGTGAGTAGAGTAGGGGGCTAAGCACACAGCCTTGGGGTGCACCTGTGCTGATGGAGAATGTGGAGGAGATGTTGCCAATCCAACTGACAGGGGTTGGGAAGTGAGGAAATCGAGGATCCAGTTGCACAGAAGGTATTAAGACCAAGGTCTTGAAGCTTATCGATTAGTTTTGAGGGGTTGATAGCATTGAATGCTGAATTGTTCTCAATGATGAGCATCCTGGTATATTCATCTCCACAGTCTAGGTGTTCTGGGTTTGAGAGACTAGCCAATGAAATAGCATCTGCTGTTAACCTATTGTGATGGTGGACAAATTGGATCAGGTCCAGTTCACTCTTCTCAATGGAGATTACTGAATGATAGTCATTGAGGCAACTTAGCATGATATTCTTAGGCACTGGCCAAATTCAATTAATCATTAAATATGATTTACTGTGTACAAAGCAATGTTACCCATCCCTAATCAGTCCTTGCCTTTCCAAATGCAAACAAATCCTTTCTAGCAGAACCCCTTCCAGTAACTTTCCCACGCCTGACACTCCCTGTCCTGTAGTTTCCTCGTTTGTTATTGCGGCCCCTCTTACAACATTAGCCATCCTCGTTTTATGTTTGCTCATCCATGGCTAATTAAGATAAAAATGTTCTGTGCCAGGCCCAAGCAGTTTCATCATTTGCTTCCCACAATATCCAGCCTTCTTCCCTGAATTCTAAAGCTTCTCTGTCCTTCTCCAGGGAAAATTCCAGATGAGAAATATTCATTTAAGACCTTGTCCATCTCCTCTGGTTCCACACATAGATATCCACACAGACCCTTAAGGGGACCAACTCCCAGTTACTCTGTTGCTCTCAATATACTTATGAAATCTTTTTTACTTAATCAGCCAGGAATACCTCCTGATCTTTTGTCGACCCCCCCCCCCCCCAAATTTCCTTGTTAAGTGTATTCCTACATCCTTTATTCTCCTCAAGGGACTTGCTTGATTCCTGCTGCCTAAACCTGACACATGACTGCTTTTTCCTGATAAGGGTCTCAATATCCATTTTATTCCATTTCTGACAGCTTGCCCTTCACTCCAACAGGAACTTTCTGACCCTCAATGAGCTCTTCCTTTTTTTTTAATCCTCCCTCTTTCCCAGATGGCATCTCTTACTCAACATTTGCAGCTTTCTATTTAAGGCCAACAACTTTAATCTTGCCTCAGTTTAGGAGTTTAACTTATGGACCAGTTCTTTTTGCACAACTGTTTAAAAACTAATAGAGCTATTGTTACTGATCCCAAAATGGTCCCCCATGTCAGCTATTTACCCAACTCATTTCCTAAGAAGTCAGGAGCAGCCTTTTTTTCTAAAGGGCATCTGTGTGCTTCAGTGAACTTTTCTGGACACACGTATCAAATGTCCCTCTAATCTTTCAGTGCTGTAGCAGTCCCAGTCAGTATTGGGGAAGCCAAATCACCTTACAACCCTACTATTGCTACACTTTTCTGTTATTTCCCTGCATATTGGCTCCTCTAGTTCCCAGTGATTATTCTGTGCTGTATATCTCTACATCATGCAGTGCTAGTGGTTTGGGAAAGTATGGTTGTTGACCTTTATCAGAACTGAATAGTTAATCACTTTGGCAGGTTAAATTGGAAAATAATAATGTTTTGTTCTTTAAAGAATATTACTGAACTGCTAGCTTATTGTTGTCATATGCTACAGTAAACAATTTTAAACGAGGAAACTCAAGAAACCGAGCATGCATTTACTCCAACACACAATATTTTTTCCACTGCTCCACACTCCTATCCAACTGTACTGTTCCAAGCACAGTAATTGACCTGCCTAATTCATTGAGACACCTGAAACCCACTTCTGTTCATCAACATTAATCCAAATTTCCTATGACCTGCTCCAGAACCATTTCATTTACTGATTCTGATCATGACCTTTAATCTTCTGATGGGCTTAGACTCACAATACTGCTTGTAATAGACAAGCACAGGTCTCCTTCCTTACTACTGTTGGCATTCTCCCCTTAGTGTGCGCAGCCCCAATATCATAAATGCAGTGCAGCAGCCTTTTTAGATTTGATAATTATCCTCACTACCTCTTTTATACTGTGTCATTTAGTGTGTGGGCACAGTGAGCACGTACAAGTGATAGATTCCTGACTTCTAAGATGCATTGCACTACCAATGTATGCCGCCAATTCAAAAATATACACAACCATTGCATAAATATGATTCCAGCAAACAGCTTATCTGAAATTTGGAGGTAATGGTAGGAAGAGTACCCATGGACATTGAGCAGCTCTTGCAAAACAGGAAAAATTAAGGAAGTTATTGCATCTCACAAGCCACAAGGGGAGAAATTTTTACTATAATATTATGTCCTCAAATGAGACCCTGGAAATTGCATTTGATGCAAAACACGCACATGTAACCTGCTTAGAAATGAAACCATTGCCAACTATGTACCTGTTTTCACATGTTGACAGGAGCACAAAGGTACTCTCTTATAAGACCAAGACATTATAGCTGACAATTGAAGAGCTCTTTCCATGGAGACTGTCAGGCCTGCGTACCCAGCTGACAAAAATTAGCTCCCACTCCTTTTCAAGTCATCACCTGCAGCCTATTTAAACCCAGTTCTCAAACACAAATCTTGGTCACTCATATGAACCAGCCAGACTCAACCAATTTGCTCCCAGCCTTCAGTTAACTTGTTCCCTTGTCAAGTTAAGTATCTGTTCTCTCTTGTTCTGTGACCCCTCATGGCTTCTTGTTTTGCAGATTATTAGTAAAGTTATTGGTCACCACTAAATAGTCTCTGCTGCTCTGCGTTTGGGTCAAGCCTTCTCTACATTTCCTGACAGAGATTGTGTTATATGTGGAATCCAGGAGACAAGCATAAGGAAACACAACATTGAACCATCTCCAGAAAATGACGTACAGACACACAAAACTATAAAGTATCAAAAATCGGAGTAAAAATTTTGTATTTCAAGCAGAAAGAATTGCACATAGACATGTCTGAGACCAAAGGCAGAAAAAGAAAGTTACATGTAAGGCTGTAGTGATGTTTACAACTATGGTGAATTACGCCATAAGCAGATGACAAATGCTAATTGTGGAAAAATTAGGAGCAACTTTCAGCGGATAATCAGTTCATTTTCCCATGTTTCCTTATGATATAGAATGAGGCTATTTAGATTCCACAAGTCTATTCTAGCTCACAGTGCAATCTTATTCCACCCCCATTCCCCCAACCCCCCCACCCCCGAATTGATTTTTCCTGTATTCTATTCTCCCGATGGTCCCATCGTTTCTTGAAAGAGGCAATAACAATGTGGGGCCTTAAAGGGTGCAGTTTGGTTAAGTTAAGCTGTGTAAGTTGCAACTAAGTCAGTTTTGAATACCAACTGAAAGCAATGAACTTGGTACCAAATGAAGTCAATTTTGTTGAAGGAACATCCAACAAATGTATCTGTGCCAAGATGCTGTGGCTGGGGTTCTCTGTCAACTATCTTACTGTAATGCTAGTAAAAGTAATACATTACAGGCTGTCAATGCATGATATAACAACACTGAAACTGTTAGAAATTGCTCCCTAAAACTGGCATGTCTAGGAAATTGATGATGTGGATTTCATCAAAGTAGACTAGAAGGTTGTTATAGCTGCGGCTGGTAATGGGGACAAGCTCCCACTACCTATTAAATGCTCCAAATGGTGTGCACCTCAAGTAGCCTCTGACAACCAAGTCCAGCTGCTTCATGTGTGGCTTAGCTACTAAACCTGGCTGAACTGTTTCTTCTGAGAGGAGAGGAGACAAAGACAAGTTACTGGCACCTTAAAAACAATTGCTTTGGGCAGATGGGGGCTTGTCATCTGTAGAAAAGAAAACCTCAAACCTCTGCTAGGGAAGAGTTCGGGAGTTAATCCCAAGGGAAAAATCTGAAACTGGAGTCCCTAAGGCAGTCCAACATTGGGGTCAACGCCTGGTGTGCTGCTGGTACCAAACTGTATCTCCCATTCCCTTGGGTTCATCAGATGCATGGAGAGGGGGAGCCTGCTACATGGGCAGCATCTTGCTCTCCGTATCGTACTGCAAGAATATTTAGATAGCGAGGATGCAGCATCCATGGTCGACTATGACTGACGGAGGCTTCACTCAGACCAGAAGGATGTCAAACTTAAACTTAGAAGTTTTACAGTATTGCAGATGGGACAGGCAACGATACGTATTGAAATATCAAGCTTCCATGCAACAGATCATTTCAGTCATTCAATTTGTGGATGCCTTTCGTGAAACTGGGGAACTAGAAGGCAATATCATCGGGTCATAGGTGAGAAAAGACATGCTCTGGGGTATAAATTGAGAAACAACATGCTGGTTTGGAGAGACTGAATTAAGGCAAAAATAGCCCCTCCAACCAATAAAACAACAGATACACTATTGCTTTAGAAATAACAAGGAGTTTTCCACACTGTTAGAGACCTTGATTGAAGTCTTTATCAGACCAATACCATATATGGCAATGGCAGAAGTGACATAACACACTCAACAGCCTAGGTCATTACAAGATCATGAATGAGGAAGTATCCAATCTCAGAGGAACAGCCACCATCATCAGGAGAATTCTAAGCAACTTGCCTGACAGAAGCTGATGCGGAATCTGCATCACTAACCCCCAGAATGAGGGGACCTCAGCTCAACAACAGACCTTGGAGAACCAGTTTTGGTCAATTCAACTCTAGTCCTGTATCTGGAAGGCAAAGTTTCTTCGTATTTTTCTTTTAAACAAAAATGTAAGGTGTAAACTGTTCGTAATATTATCTGGTGCCACAGCATCATGTAATCAACTTTTTATCTCTCCCTCTCCCTATTCCCCTTTCCTCTACCCACGCCCCACTGCTTCCATCAACAACCTGCCCCCAGATATTGGATAGCATGAAACTTGTTTGAGACTCAGACTGTCCAGCTGGAGAAAACCACAGTAAAAAGAATGCGGCACTAACCACTGAGATTTGCTTTGCTAATAAATTATTCTTCTTGTTAGTTTCAATTATCAACTTTTTTCCCATTGTTTACAAAGTCATAAATCATGTGGCTCATAAACTTTAAACTAAATCCTGTTACCCAACTTCAGATAATATATATTGAACTGACATTCAGTATTTTGTCCCATCTCCTACAATTGTAGCACCTTCCATTAAAGAAAGACGTAAAATGCTTAGTATTTCAGTCTTATTACCTGACTTCACGATGTCTCTTAATCACTTTGTGATCAGCCCTACCATTCGCTTTACCAGCATTTGCTAACTTATATGTTCTAAAACAATATCTATGTGTTTTTCAGTTTTTGTGATCCTATAATGTATTGTCTCATGCCCCCTTTGCCCCTTGCAGCTTTCTGCACGCTTGCATTTGGCATGAGTCTGCACTGCATTAAAAGCAAGTTGTTTATCATCATGTGAATATACAAACAAATTAGGAGCAGTAGTCAACTCAGCTCTTCAAACCTGTTCAATGAGAGCGATGCCTTTCTAACTGTAGCTTCAACTGCACATTCCCATTGACTGCAGTAACCTTTCACCTCTCTCATCAATTAGCTAGCCAATGGTCGCTGCCTCTACTGTCCTTTGAGGGAGAGAGCCAAATACTCACAAAGCTTCGAAAGAAAATGGTATGTCTCATCTATGATTGAAATGTAGAACTTCTAATTCCATATTCACTCTTTACATTCATTCTGTCAAAAACCCTCAAGCACTTGTGTTTCAGACACCTGTATTCTTTACTCCAGCTAATGTAAGCCTAGTCTCGTAAGTCAAGCCACCCATTGTAAGTGTCAATCTGGTAAACCCTTCTTCTCTGGATTGTTATATTTCCTGCAGTCATACAGAGAGCTGTAGCTTTCAATACTCCTTTAAACCACATTGGATAAATTCTGAAATCTATCTTGAGTTTGGTGGCTGGATTTTTAATACTCAAACAGAATGTGGTCACTCTTAAAAGACAAAATGTAAACACATTTATTATTGCCAGAGCTTGTTTCCAAATGGAATATTTTAGAGGCATTTATACTGGTGGGAAGATCTCTGGTTTTCATTTAAACCATTACTTCCTGTCACTCCCAGATTAATTGCAGCTGAAAATACAGATGATGACAGATTCAAAATCTTAGGAGAATATGATAAACTGTTTGTTAGGAATTCTGTAAGTTAGCCAAAGGAAGGTCTCTCCTCTCATTTTAAATGTAACCCTTTAATGAAGGCATAGTTACTTTCAAAAGTTTCATTAGATGCAGGCCGGCCAGTTGATTTTTTTGTAAGCCAGCTATGCAACCAACAGGAGAAAGTACATCAAAGAAACCCCTTGCTCAATGGAGAAACAGATCCGAAGGCAAGGATGAAACACTTGCAACTACCTTCAAGCAAAGTACCCAGTGGATTATTGAATACATGTCACTATCATTGGAGGTCCATGATTTCAGAAACTCCTTAGGGTGGTATCCAGCTACCTTCAGCTGCATCACAGACCTGCCCTCTATTGCAGAAGTGGGGACTATCACAGATGATGACTCAATTATCAGTTCCAGTGGTATGCTGCAGCAATTGGTATCATGCTGTCACCTGTTTCCAGTTTAGAAAAATAGAGGACTTCGGGTAATCCTAGGTAATTTCTAAAGTAAATACATGTTCGGCACAGCATTGTGGGCCGAAGGGCCTGTATTGTGCTGTAGATTTTCTATGTTTCTTATATAATATGGATTTGGACACCTAAGGCATGGTTGCTAAATTTACAAATGGTGAAAATAAGCCAGCTCAGAAGTTATATAGAGGGCACAAAAAGCTTTGCTTTTGGATAGGGTAAGTGAATTAGCAAAGGTCTGACAAAAGAAGCATAAAACATACAGTGTGAAAATGTGAAACCATCTGTTTTAATAGGGAAAAATTTAAAAAATTACATAACTGATGAAAGGTTGCAAAATTCTGAGATGCATAGGCATCAAGGCTTTATAGTGCATGACTCATAGAAGTACAGTATTCTAGTACGATAAGTAATTAAGAACACTAACTGAATATTTTATTGCAAGGGGAAGTGAATTCAAAATCAGGGATGTTATGCTTCAGTAAATAGGGCTGTGGTGAGGAGGCCACATTCAGGTTACTGTGTACAGTATTGGTCTTTTTATTTAAGGAAGCAGTTCAGGGACAGATTTAGAGAGGAATTTCTATAGCAAGGACTGAAATACAAACATAAATAAGTTTTGCCACAATTCTGCAGGACCTCTGCAGGGCAGGAATTTTGCAATCTGTAAGTAAATGATTATTCTTCATACAGGGCCACTTTGGCAAAATTACTTTCCATTGAGAGCCACATTAACTAGTAAATTTACTCATTCCTTAGGGTTAACTAGTAGTATAATTTTACAGGAGTTATGTAACAAAATCAAAGACTGCTTGGGAGATAAAATTGTTTTTATTTTATAAACTGAATATGTATCGAACCAAAATTTCACTTAAGTAAATACATTTTAAAGAATAATATTACTTTTACACAACATATATACATTGTTATATTTAATTAAACAATATTTCCCAGTAAGTAAGCATACTCACACACTCTCATGCATGTCCTTGCCCATTCTTTTTTTGACTTCTCTTTGCTTACTTAATCCTTTGAATGCTTTTCTTCTCCTTTCCAGCCTTTGACCTTATCCTGCCATCCCACAGAACACCCCCTTTCAAACATTATACACTCTTTCTCTCTTGCATACTTGCATATATTGAGCATAAGACCATAAGATATAGGAGAGATAATTAGGTTATTTGGCCCATCGAGTCTGCTCTGCCATTTCATCATTGCTGATCCATTTCTGTCTCAGCCCCAGTCTCTTGCCTTCTCCTTGTAACCTTTCACATCCTGACTAATCAAGAATCTATCGACCTATGCCTCAAATACAGTATACCCGATGACTTGGCCTCCACAGCCGCCTGTGGCAGTGCATTCCGCTGATTTCACCATCTCTGGCTAAAGAAATTCCTCCTCAACTCTGTTCTAAAAGGACGTCCCTCTATTCTGAAATCTAATACATGCTGATTTGTTGGTTTACTAGCCATGGTAAATAGCCCCTAATGTGCATGTGAGTGACATCATCTGGGAAAAGTTGATAGTAATGTAAGGAGAATTAAGTAAAATTATTTAAGGATTAACAGAAATGGGGCTTGATAGTGCGGGCTCGGTGGACTGAATTGATTACTTCTGTGTTGTATAACACGTTGGCTTTGACTTTCAAGCTTTGACCCAATCTTTTGACCACCAGCAATATGCCAGTCTTGGCAGGCAAGTGATCTGCTTTGACAGCCTTCGTACATCCCTATCCTACATCAATCCACAGTCATCTCTACTCCCAATCCACCCCCTCCACCTTCCTCCCTGTTGTTGGATTTCAGTGCCCATCCTCTACAAAACTCCAGAACCTTATCTCAGAAAAGGAGAGCCAAATGTTATATTTCACCTGTGAAAATGAGTGATGATGCATGGTCTGTTGCAACAAAGAATTTCATCCTTGACTACAGCTAAAGCACTTAAATTTTATTTCTGACTGGGTTGTTCCTGATAACTTGCGTCTGTACCATTGCATCCTTCTTCTGCTTGGGCAATATCTCGGGATCAAGGATGATTTGTTTCCACTCTGGCTTCAAAGCAGGTAGTGAAGTCAGAACTTCAGATCTTCGTAGATACATCAGGAAGTCAGAGCTGAATATTTTGTGAGGAAGTTTATTTATTCTGCTGAATATGCAGAGCCTCTCACGGATTGCCTTGAGTTACTCAAGACCATTCCAAATGGTGGTGACTAATGTCTCCAGGATTCAGTGGGGATGTCGTTTTATTTCAAGATGACTTTGAGAACATTCCTAAATGCCATTCCATTGCATTCCAATGGGGTAGTAGAGTTTCTAGATACTGAAGAGTTCATCAATCCATTGATTATTGTAAATAAAGCTGTGATGGCAGAATAGAAAATGAAACACAGCAGCTTTTGTATTTTCAGTTGAAGTTTACAAATGCATTTCAGAAGTTTGCTAATGACAGCAAAGCCTAGCAGATTTTTTCCAGCAATGCAAGTGTAAAATTTTGCCCAAAAAGGTCAGAAATGTTCTGTGTCTGCGCATTATATAGCTTGTTTTTCTCCCTATTCCTTCAGTACTGCTCTGTACTGTAAGAAATAACTTCTAACCCCACCCCCCATACTTAAGAATTGTAGATATGTAAGTTAACATTCTTTAGGCTCCTTGATTGTTTTGTGTATCTATATATGACAATTCATTTGTTCTTTGTACAATACCTCAAGGGACCTCTGCTGTTGATACCTTTTCACAATTTAGAACATAGTCTAGTTCAATGGGGCGAGCATTAAAATTTATTGTCTAGTTCCCATTTGATCTGCATATTAATATTCCTTTGTAATTTAATGCTTCTATCAACACTCTTCAAATAACATACATCAGCTAATTGTTACAATAGTAGCTCTTGCAATCCAATCAAGACTGCAAAGCATCCCTCATTCAAAGTGCTTCTGAACTGCTTGGATCTCGCAACTACAAGCTTATTCTTTGAACTTCCGAGGCATCATGGAAATTATGCGTCATTAAAATAATATAAAATTTTCTATGCAGACAGTATGTTTTGCTCAGCAGCTCTTATCCCTCTGAGAAAAAGTCACTCTGCACACACCTAATGTGGTCTTGAGGAAGGAATAACTTTTTCAAGTCCACTGATAATTCAAAATAAAACAAAGTGCAAGACAGCTGTAATATGGAATGAATTTAATTATTGGTGTTAGGGAAGAGGGATACCACTTTTCCCATTTTAAGGGAATTACTTGTGTATCTATCAATTCACAGTTGAACTGAATGAGCCTGAAAATAAATGCCAGAGTAACAGTGGAGTGGAATTGGATAGTGCCTGGATGAAAGGATAACCTATTAACCTGTGAGTTGTGGTTCCCATGGAAACAGCAAGGTCACTATGTGTTGCCCATTACTTTAATGATTACAACATGCACCCAGTATTAACTTCAGTAATGTCCAGTATTGTTAATGGATATGTGTCATAAATTATTCCAGCAAAATATTAAGATTTTCTAGTGTTGCACTGGAGGCTTTGGTGGAAGAGGAACTGAGGAAATCGCAAAGGGGCATTTGCCCTTACTAGTCGAATTCAGAGAAGGCCAAAAGGAAGGACCCAATAAATATGGCATTATATATCAGAAGTCAAGCTCCCAGGATGTGAAAGCAGTATTATGAAGAATTCAATAACCTCATGTATACAGATATGATAAGTAAGTTTATCTCCCATTCCACTGCCTGTACTACAAGCCTCTGTCAATGCTCATCATTCATTCGGCTGCAATCTCTATGCACCAAGGCATACTGCTGACAGCCACAGCCCTGCTTCACCTTCATGCTGTAGCACTGAAAATAAAGCCTCATATCCACATCTCACATCTGCACACACATCCAGCTGCTCAGTTTTATCAATCACATTAACCTATTACATGTTGAATTGACGCACTTCTATCTTGCAAAACAAAATGCAACAGAAAATCAGCAGAGGATTTTCAACTCTGCAAAGCCTTATAACCTGCAGGAGACAGTCCATGCCAGGACTTGATCAACTATTGTCCAAACCACAATCAGGGTTGGGGGATGAAACTATAGCAAGCTATATCCTCCTCCTAACTACCCATCATTGTATTTTTTATATGCTTTCAAGAGATGTTGTCTTTGCAGACTGAGCTCGCATTTGATTATCCTTCCCAAGTTGTCTTTGAGAAGGTGATAGTGAACTGCCTTCTTGAAGCAGTGCAGACTTTGAGATGTGAATATGCCCACAATTGTGCTAGGGTTCAAGGATGAAAATGCAGGATTTAAAAGAAGCGAACATATATTTCCAAGTCGGGATGGCTTGTAGCTTGGAGAATAACTTCCAGGTTTTGTCATCAGTGATGCTGCTGAAGATAGTGGGGCTGAGGACACTAGCCTGAGGAGCTTCTGTAGAGAAGTTCTGTGGCTGAAAAGATTGACCATCCACAACAATCTTCCTTGCTTCAATCTAGTGGAGGGTTTTCTACTGAGTCTTTGATTCCACACCTGATCATATTCCGGGCCCAAACAGTCCTTCCAGGTGAGGCAACATTTCACTTGTGAAACTGTTGTGGTCATTTATTGTATCCGGTGTTCTGGATTTGTCCTCTATATCAGTGACATCCATAGTAAATTGGGTGACTGTTACTTTGAGCTCCTCCTCATGATCCATCTGCCACATTTGGGACTTCCCACTGGCCAAACATTTTAATTCTAATTCCCATTCCCATTGCAACGTTTCAGTCCATGTCCTCCGATGAAGCCATCCTCAGGGTGGAGGAACAACATTTTATATTCCATCTACCTAGTCTCCAAACTGATGTCATGAACATCAGCTTTTCCTTCCGGTAACCAAATTCCAACCCCCCCCCCCCCCCCCCCCCATTTCAAACTCTGACCTTTCACTTCTCCTCATCTGCCTATTACCTGGGTCCCCTCCTTTCCTTTCTCCAATGGTCCACCCTCTTCTCCTAGCGCTTGACATTTCCCACCCACTTGGCTTCACCTTTTGCCTTCCAGCTAACCTCTTCCCACTCCCCACCTTTGTATTCTGGCATCTTCCTCCTTCTTAGTCCTGAAAAAGGGTTTTGCCCTGAAACATTGATTGACTATGTGTTTTCATAGATGCTGTCTGAACTGCTGAGTTCCTCCAGCATTTTGTATGTGCTGCACCAGATCAAATACTGCTTTCCTGTCAAGGACAATTGCTCTCACCTCACCTCTGGAGTTTAGCTCTTTGTCCATGTTTGGACCAAGTCTGTAACGAGCTGAGGAGCTGAATGATTTTGGCTGAATCCAGACAGAGCTTCTGTGAGCAGATGGTTACCACACAAATTCCTCTGGAGAACACTGTCTGTTATCTCTTCCATCACTTTGCTGATGATCAGAGTTGGACAAACGGGTGACAACTGGCCCAGTTGAATTCATCCTGCTTGCATTCTAGAAGCTACAGATGACTTGGTCACCCATTACTAACATTCACCCATTGATCCCCACAACTCTAATCTTGGCCTTTCTCCTCTAATAGAGTCCTAAAACATGGAAACAAAGCCCACTAAATCTAAATCAAAGTCAAGTAATTTTATTATCAGGGTATGTATATGTCACTATATACTACCTTCAGATTCATTTATTTGCAGACATTTGCAGGAAAGTAAAGAAATACATTAGAATTTATGAAAAAATATGCATAGTAAAGACTGACAAATAACCAAGCAACTACACCAAATATGAAGCACTTAACTTACACTAATCCTAGTCTAGCCAATTCTATTCCGTCTTCATTGCCATGAACTCACCGCAGATTCTACCAGTCAAACTCACCAGGGAGAATTTACAGTGAAAATTGATCTATGATCTGCCCAATCTTTGGGATGTGGAACCCTGGGGCACCCAGATGTGATACACCTGTTTGCAGGAAGAAGGCGCAAACGCCACACAGACAACACGGAAAATCAGCATGGATTTCAGGTGGCCAAAACTGTGAGGCAACACCTTTATCAGCCGAACGACTGGTCTCACGGGAACCAGCCCCAGATGGAATTATACACATAGAACTGCTTTGGAGCTGTTGGAAAGTCTGGCTGGCATGTCAGAGAAATTCAAGGACTGTAACAGCAAATTTAAGTTTTAAAATGTCACCTAAAATAAGCAAGGAATACGTTTAAGTAATTAAATCCATTACTTCCCATTCAGATGTTTTTTTTTAAATTACAATTTACTTTATTCCTATCTGTCAGCAAACTTGGAACTTCTGTGTTCAGCTCTGTATGCAGCAAAGTCTGAAGCTTGCTGACATTTATGTAGCACTGCTATTTCACTGCAGAACTGCTGACAAGGTCCAGCAAAATCAATATTCCATTGCATGATGCCATCAGTCTCAACAGATCATAATAATATTCAGGTTATTGCTCTAAATAATGGAGGTTACTTTCTGAAAATATCTGATTTATTTGTTGTACCTTACATCTCCTAGGCTGTCACTTCCATATTCAGATTAGACAAGGCAAACTAAAATTATAAATGGCTCACAAGAATATGAAGACCACAAGAAGTTTCCTGAGTGAGAATATAGAAAAAAGAGTGATGTAAACAGGTCAATTTCCCTTGTCAGTAAACTAACAATATACAGTATTATTTTACAAGGAATCCCACTTCAATACTATTTTCTCACTCCCATTTATTCTTCATTCAATTCAACTGAAAAGTAGAATTCCTGAACTTCTCATCTATGAGCAGAGGAAATTAATTTCATTTTGCAGTATATCATAAAATTATGTTCAATTTCACTATTTGCCAAATTCATTGAGGAAATTATTAACACCTTTCCTGAAATTTTAATTTTTAATTCAGAGTAAGCAAAAAAAACACGACTTAAATCTCAAGCGGGATTGGAGAAGAAAAGGAATTTCAAATATTGCATCAAATTTGTTCATATACAGTAGGTGCTTAGTTTCTGTTTTGTATTTTCATTTAATTGAGAAAAAACATATGAATCCATTTATAAGTCTGTGGCAAATGTTGAACAGTAAATAGGAAGCTTGCTTGGAAGTTTTTTTTAGGAGAAAATATTGTACTAGCCTCTGCAGAAAAGATGAGAAAACATAGACAGCCATCTAAACAATGGCACATGACTTTGTTGGAAATTTAAATAATTAATGTTCCTGACTGTTAGTAGAAGAAGACAAAAGGTGACCTGATAGATGTATAAGAGGCATAGATAGAGTAGATGGTCATAATCATTTTCCCCTGAGAAGAAAGGGGTTTAAGGTGTTTTAAAGGATATGAGGCCAAAGGTTTTTTTATATACTTACGGTGATTGATATAAGGAAAACATTGCCTAACAATGTGGTTGAATCAGTTACAGTCACTGCATTTAACAGATGTTTAGATAGACACTTAAATTTGGCAAGACATAGCAGGATGCGGTTCTGATGCAGGCACATGGAATGAGTAAAGACAGGCAAAGGGTTGACTTACACATGGTGGACGAAAGGTCTGTTTCAGTGCCGTACGATTCTATGACTCTGTAAAACAGTAGCAGGAAAGGCCATTCAGCCTTTTGTGTATACTATGCCAATCAGTAAGATAGCTCTGTCTTGTGATTCTCTTAATATTTAAAAATCTATCACCTTCATTTTTCGACGTACTTAGCAGTTGAGTCTTTTAGGTCCTTTGGATGGAGCAATTTCGTCTCATGGCTCTATTGAATGGCTTTGAGAATGTGACCCTATTTTGAACACCCCTTTAACTCCTCAAATGCTGTCTGACCCACTGAGTTCTTCCAGCAGTTTGCTTGTTGCTTTATATTCCAGCATCTGCAGTCTCTTGTATCTCTTATCTAATCAGCATTTATTATCAAGGCCTTTGGGAATTCTATATGTTTAATGAGATCTACCATCGTTAGAAAATCAGAATAATTGTTAAACATTAGGAAATTTGTTATACTAATTACGTATTACATTGCAAACATAAGTGTGCTGAGTTTTCTCTCTTTGAAAGTAAATTTTTAATTACTTGTGTGTGTACAGTGATTAGGGATTTTTGACTAGTTTCTGTCATTGTTTCAATCCTAGCTGTGTACTTATTTCTAATGTATCAGCTCAGTGACATATAGATGTTATAACCTCCTGACTTAACATAACTGTTTACGACATTTCAACAACAGTTGATTCTAATTCTGCATCAGATATAGATTTATCATCATTATTGATCATTTAAGTAGCTTTGAATTTATGATCATCTCATCAAGAAGGACATTGAAACTTAAAACATAAAAGTCCCAAAAATATTGTGGATTTTGGTTCATTGTCAGGGTCTAACTATGCTAGTGTTATATTTGTAGCAACGATCCACTCTCAGTTCTTCAGCAATACTGTCTTCTGACATACAAGCATCTACAGTTGTCATTGAGTGATCATCAACAAGAACAAGGAATGTATAAGCCCTTGGATAAAAATTGACATCTACTTGTTGGAATCATCATTTCAGTTTCTTTCACGAATTTGCGGTGGTAGCTCAGATGATATTGCACTATTATATTAAAAAAAACTGTGGACACAATACAACTTCTTCCAAATCTTTATCAATGTTTAGACAGTGCACAAGACTCCTGATAATGGTTTTCCTGCTGATGCTGCCAGTGTTTCAATGTAGCTTAATTAGAATCAATTTTCTCTGAAAAATTCAGCTAGCCACTAATTTCCCAAACAACATTGAGAAATGTTTTTGTTTACAATTTGTAAACAATTTGGTAAATTTGGTCACATTTGGTAATTTTTTGTTTACAATTCAAACCTGTGATTTTTAGAAAGAAGCTAAGTCTGCATTTAAACGCCCATCTTTGTTTGTCCATCCTCTTCTCAGACTATGTGTGTTGACTTGCTTCAGTGATACACTTTGGATTGTTATTTGTGAAATCACTATGACTGACTGTGAAATTTTTGCCTGCACAATTTCAGTGTACAACTTGTACTTTCACTAAGGTACGAAGTCCATGTTGACCTTTGCCAAAAAGATATCTACAGTTTGCCATTGGACAAAGCATGTGCAGTTACATTTTGCTTGCTGAGCAATGTTCAGTCATGAAATCGTGCTGTTTTGTCTGACAGTACAAGCAGTCACCATGGTACAACAGGGTTCAGTTCATAGGATCTGTTCATAAACTGAACAGTTTGTAAGTTGGAAGTGAACAAAAACAAAGAAGCATCTGTGGCAGGAGAGCAAGCAGACCTGCGGGGAGCCCCCACCAACTGGCTTCACTCATTCAAATATAGTGAGCAAGCGGGTCTGTAGAGTACCCCCAGCCCTGCTCATCTCAACTCAACCCCTAATTGTTGCGGTTCGTTTGGGGTTTGTGAGCGTGTGGGGCAAGTAAGAGAAAGCATGAGATAATGCCCTATTCTTTTCCTTTCTGGCAGAAAATATCTGCAGCAGTTGGTAAATTTATCTTGCTGGTCTTTCAAACACTCGTCGGCCACAGTTTCTGATTTGTAACAAGAATCAAGGGTCTTTCCAGTTGCAACTGAGAGAATTTCTTCACACCAAAGATAATCACTAAATCCTCTTTAAATTTATATGTTACTGTTGTGTATTTAATTTTTAGTAATATTTAATATATAATTAAACAATATTTAGTAAATTCATTGTTTGATTAGGCATTTTTTGTTGTTACGTAATTCATTACAGGTCATACAGGTTACAGGTACGTGAATGGCATATGTCATTTCGGCACTAATCTGCAAGTTGTTAATGAAAAATCTGATAATGATGGAAGTGACACTGGACTGAGTGGTCTTGTGAATTGCAATGTGAAAACTAACTAGAGACAAGAAATATGGCTTACACCAGAAGTGAACAACAAATTAATCTACATCTGGAGCTAGGGTGCCTGAGACTATGTATTTGTCAACGTGGAATGTAGAGCGCGCCTGGTTGAAAGAGAAACTTGTCCTCCACGTCTCTAAAGTTACAGAGGGGAAAGAAAATTCCACACTTGTTCAACTTCTGATAGGTGTGAGGAGGAATTCTGCCTCTTACTGAGTTATGAACCTTTGAGATTCTGTAGCTTAGAGAGCTGTGGAAGTGGAAACAATGAATATATTCAAGGTGGAGATTGACAATCATTTTATAGCACAAGAAAGTTAAAGGCTATGAAAAAGGTGAGGGAGGGAGAGACAGAGAGATTGAATCATTCTGATATGATTGAATGGTAGTCCAGGATCAAGGGGGCTATTAGCCAATGCCTGTTCATGTTCGTATCAGTACAGATAGTAATCTGTATGTTTTAGAAGAGTTGAACTAATGAGTGAAATTGATATGATTCTAGTGTGCCATTGTACAACCAAGGTTGCTGTCACTTTATCAAAAGATAGAAACTAATTGGAAATTGTTAAAGCCAAAGTTGAACTTCTGTGAAAACCAACTGACCAAATTGCAGAGCTTTCAGAGTCTTTTCTGACTGAATGTTATGGATATCTCCGTAGCATCTACTTTTAAAGACAATGTTAAGTGGTATTGCAACAGAATATATTTGATCAAAGGAAGCGCAGTCTGAGAAACAAAGATGCAGTGCTTCAAGATATGATTCATCAGTCACATTATTTGTTTAAGTATAGTGAATGTAATTATTATATTGTGTAACTCCAAAACAAAACTAATCAAAGTAAAAATGTGGATGACTGGGAGAATGAGTATGTTTTTTTTTATTTTAAAGGAGGTACACATTTATGACATGGAGGTGTAATGACGTAAGCCATTCATGTAGTTTTACATTAAATTTGCAACAAATTGCAGTACTGTGCAAAAGTATTAGGCATACATATACAATATATGGCTAGGGTGCTTAAGATTTTTGCAATTTATTATGGCAATTTTATTTATTGCACTGTACTTCTGTTGCAAATAAAAACAAATTTCATGACGTATGTGAGTGATGATGAATCTGATTCTGATATGGGTCCCTATTGTGGACTGAGAGTGGGAAAGGGGCAGGGTCAGAGGAATCATGCTTAAGAAATGGGGAAGGGAGAGGAGAAAAGAGAAAGATCAAGAAGCACCCGAGAGACATTCGGTAATGATCAGTAAACCAATTGTTTGGAATTAAATGACCTGGCCTGGTGTGTCTGCACCTGCACTCCCCACCCCCGGCACTCCTTGTCTACCACCCTGCTTCACACCCATCCCATAACACTTCATCCTCGCCAATCCCTACATCTTTTGCTCCCAACAATGCTATAAATGCCTCGAGGGTTGTAGGTATTTGCAACACATTGCCGGGGAAGTGGTAGCAGTAGGTATGACAGCAACATTTAAGAGACATTTAGAGAGGCATGTGAAAAAGCTAGAAGCTGGGGGATATCTAGGCTCAAAACTTTGATCTGCTGTTGTGAGTACATCTTATTCCTTAACAAGGTTACGTGACTGAACTGGGTGTCCTGAGTTATGAGCATTTTTCCCATATGGGTATAATTTGTGGTTGTGTTGATCTGCAACTCTAATAACCTGTCATTAATCAAGATTATGACCTTAAAGTTCTGATGTCTTATACCATGGTGTAGATATTTCACTAGGAAGGTTGTGTATCATCAGTAACAATTCTGTTAGCAGCTCTCATCTTTGTGCCATATTGTGAGGAAACTGTCTTTTCTACGCTGGTGTTATATTAGGGAAAAAAGTGTTTTATGTTTAGTTTGCAAGCTGTAAAAATTGGTACATTGATTTATTATTGTCACATGCACTGAGGCACAGTGAAAAACTTGTACGCCATTCATATAGATCAATTTGTTACAATAGTGCTTTGAGGTAGTACAAGGTAAGGCAATAACAATGCAGAATAAAGTTCTACACTTACAGAGAACGTACAGTGCAGATTGTGAGGTGAAGAGTCCATTTTATTGTTGTAGGAAACTGTTCAGCCATCTTGTAACAGCAGGGTAGAAGCTGTCCTTGAGCATGGTGGTATGTGCTTTCAGGCTTTTGTATCTTCTGCCTGATAGGAAAGGAGAAGGAGAGAATGTCTGAGGTGTGGTGAGGGCCATTGGCACATATCCTCGTGTGAGTAGCAATATATGAAAGCTGTATATGGATGGAACTTTATGCATTTTCTAAACCAACATGCATTTCAAACCAGGTGAAGAATAATATTAATCTGTTATAAAGAAAGTTTATTATTTATCCCCACTAAGAAATACAGTGCATACCTTTAAGATGGTTAGAGGGGAGACTACATTTTAGATTAGATACTTGATCAGATTATTTTACTTGTTAACATTACACCTCAGTTGTGTTTTTGCCTTTTATGGGAGTGGCACTTCTGATAGATCTAGTGCCTCACAGCAGTTTGCGTGACGGAAGGAATTTCTTTGATTGCACCCGTGTCCTACATTTCAAAAATATGCGAGTGGCTAAATTGGTTCTAGTGCAGAGATGGGTTATAGAATCTGGGAGAGTTTGAGAGGACTGTGGGGAGAGTAAAATGGGATGGTCATTGGCTGAGTCTAAATGAGTGCGTGATGATCAGTGCAAATTCAGTGAGTCAGGTGGGCAATAAGGTTGGCAAGGACCTGGTGAACAGAAGGGCCTGTTTCTAAGCCATACAACTCTATATCTCTATGGACGTAACCAAGCAAGTCAGCCCTGAGGGCGGATGTGTGTCGTGTATTCAGGATAATCTGGTTGAACAATGGTTTGATCAACCAGCTTGGGCTTATTTTGTGGGAGAACATATAAAAAAATCTGCTGATGCTGGTTTGAAGTAAAAGCAGAAAATGCTGTAAACACTCAGCAGGTCAGGCAGTATCTGTGGAAAGAGAAACAGTTAATGTGTTAGTTCCAGGACTCCTTAATCTGGGAAAGAAAGGAAAACAATTTTAGTTTTCAGTAGGAGTGGCAGCAACCTGGTACACTGAGCCAAAGGCTCATTCATGGATCTAGGAAAGATATCCACTTTTGCCCTACCAGGAACATGGCAGCCATAACAGAGAAGCACCACAAAGTAAGGCCAAATGGAAAGCAAGCACAACATTGTTGTGTATTTAATAGCAATAAAGCAGCATGGTTTATCACTATCTGTTTCTAAATTTTCCGTATAGATTGTAGTCTTCATTGATGTGACTGCCAGAACATCAGTCATATTTCCCAGTACTGTTTCAATATTCATGACTGACACAAAATAGTCATTCAAATCCTCAGCCATTTCCTCATTATCCAATATTAGTTCCCTCTTCTCGTCCTCCAAGGGACTTGCATTCACTTTAGCCATCCTTTTCTGCTTCACACAATTATAAAAACTTTTACTACCTGTTTTTATATTTTGTGCTAGTTTATTTTCATAATCTATCTTCACTTACTTTATTGCTTATTTAGTGGTTCTTTGTTGCTATTTAAAGTTTTCCCAATCTTCCCGTTTCCCACTACTCTTGGCAACTTGGTAGGCAAGAGCTTTTAGTTTGATGCCTTCTTTTATTTCCTTAGTTATCTGAGGCTGGGTCTCCCCACCCTTATTGTTCTTATTTTAAATGGAATATACTTTTATTGAACACTGTGAAAAATCTCTTTGAAGGTCTTCCACTGTTCCTCAACCATTGCACCATATAGCCTGTGTTCCCAGTCTACACTAGCCAAATCCTTCCTCATTTCATTGTAGTCTCCATTGTTTAGGCATAATACACTGGTTTTTGATAGAACTATTGCACCCTCCATTTGTGTGAGAAATTCATTCATATTGTTATCACTCTTTCCAAGAGGATCCCTAACTACAAGATCACTAATTTTACCTGTTTCATTGCACAGGACCAGATCTAAGGCAACGCATTCTGTTGTAGGTTCAGTAACATGCTGTTCAAGAAAGCTATCACGGGTGCATTCTATGAAGTCCTCCTTAAGACTGCCTCGACCAACTTGATTCACCCAATCAGAATTGGAGGAATCAGAATCAGAATCAGGTTTATTATCACCGGCATGTGATGTGAAATTTGTTAACTTCGCAGCAGCAGTTCAATGCAATACATAATCTAGCAAAGAGAGAAAAAATAATAATAAATAAAATAAAATAAAACATAATAAATAAACAAGTAAATCAATTACATATATTAAATAGATTATTAAAAAACGTGCAAAAACAGAAATACTGTATATTAAAAAAAGCGGTAGTGTCCAAAGCTTCAAAATCCATTTAGGTATTGGATGGCAGAGGGGAAGAAGCTGTTCCTGAATCACTGAGTGTGTGCCTTCAGGCTTCTGTATCTCCTACCTGATGGTAACAGTGCATTCCCTGGGTGCTGGATGTCTTTAATAATGGACGCTGCCTTTCTGAGACACCGCTTCCTAAAGATGTCCTGGGTACTTTGTAGGCTACTACCCAAGATGGAGCTGACTAGATTTCCAACCTTCTGCAGCTTCTTTCGGTCCTGTGCAGAACCTCTTTCCTCATTCTACCTATGTTGTTCGTACCCACAAGGACCACAACAACTGGATTTTTTCCCTCTCACTGAAAATTCCTCTGCAGGTCAGATAAGTTGTCCCCAAGCCAGGCACTAGGCAGGCAATACAGCCTTCGGGACACTCTATCCTAGTGACAGAGAACTCTGTCTATTCCCCTGACTAAACTATCCCCAATTACCACTACATTTCTCTCTCCCCCTCCTGAAAGGCTCTCTGAACTATGGTGCCACAGTTAGGTTGCTCATCCTTCCTACAACCCCACTCTCATCCATACAGGGAGCAAGAATCTCAGACCTGTTGGAGAAGCTCAAAGGCAGAAGCTCCTCTAGTACTCTCTCTTGAATCCCACTACCCGCCTCACTCACAGTCACACCCTCTTGTCCTTGACCACGGACTGAATGTGAGGCAGCTATTCTAATGGGTGTGACTGCCTCCTGAAACAGAGAACCCAGGGAGCTCTCCCCCTCCCTGATGTGCCGCAGATTCCAGGTCATCAACTTTGAGCCTGTTCATCGAACGACTAACACTTGCTGCAGATGTGGTCACCAGGAACCACAGCGGGGTCCACCAGCTCCCACATCATGCAGCTACAGCACATCATCTGATCCTGTATCATCCCTTTGTTTAGTTAGCTGTAATTTAGTGACTTTTTATTCAGGCATTACAAATGCCTTACCTGCTACTCACCTGTGCCTCCTTGCCAAAGCCTCAAGTTCCCACTCTTACGCTGGTCCATTCACATAGTGGCCGCTCTGCTTTCACCCCGCTTTACTTTTATTTGCTCTTGCTAATGAATTGTGAATGCACCGTGAATGCACCAAGCCCCGCTGGATGTTTCTTTTTTAAAACTCTTCTCCTTGACCCATGTGAAGCTCTCTCTCTGTGCAAATTGATTGGTGGATGTCACCTTGACACAATGGTGTATACCCCAGTGTCCTGAAAGAGGTGGCTGAAGAGGTTGTGGAGGCATTAGTAATAATCTTTCAAGAATCATTAGATTGTGGAATTGTTCTGGAAGACTGGAAAATTGTAAATGTCACTCCACTCTTCAAGAAAGGAGAGAGGAAGAAGAGAGGAAATGATAGACCTGTTAGTCTGACCTTAGTGGCTGGGAAGATGTTGGAGTCGATTGTTAAGGATGTGTTTTCAGGATACTTGGACATTTTCAGGATACAGCACATGATAAAGTAGGCCTTTGTCAGCATGATTTCTTCAAGGGAAAATCTTGCCTGACAAAGTGGTTGACGTTGTTTATTTGGCTTGTCATAAGGCTTTTGGTGAGGTGAGCCCTTTGACAAGGTGTCACACATGATGCTGCTTAACAAGCTATGACCTGATGGTATTACAGCAAAGATTCTAGCGTGGATAAAGCAGTGGCTGATTGGCAGTTGGCAAAGTGTGTGAATAAAGGGAGCCCTTTCTGGTTAGCCACCAATGACTAGGCGTGTTTCACATGGGGTCTGTGTTGGGACTGATTCTTTTGACATTATATGTCAATGATTTGGATGATGCAATTGATGGCTTTGTTGCAGCATTTGCAGACGATATGAAAATAAATGGAGGGGCAGGTAGTTTTGAGGAAATAGGCAGACTACGGAAGGACTTAGATTAGGAGAATGGGCAAAGAAATGGCAGATGGAATACAGCTCATGCACTTCAGTAGAAGTGAAAGGGTTGACGATTTTCTAAATGGAGAGAAAATACAAAAATCTGAGGTGCAAAGAGATTTGAGAGTCTTTGTGCATGATTCTTTGAAGTTAATTTGCAGGTTGAGTCTGTGGTGAGGAAGACAAATGTGATGTTAGCATTCATTTCAAGAGGACTAGAATATCAAAACAAGGAAGTAATGTTGATACTTTACTGGTGGTGCCTCACTTGGGATATTGTGAACAAGAGAAAATCTGCAGATACTGGAATATTTTGTGCAGTTTTGTGTGTTATATTGAAGTATTGTGAGCAGTTTGGGGCCCTTATCTTAGAAAGGATATGCTGAAACTGGAGAGAGTTGAAAGGAGGTTGATGAGAATGATTCCAGGATAAAATGGATTATTATATGAAGAGCATTTGATAGCTCTGGGCCTGTATTCGCTGGAATTTAGAAGAATGAGGGGTGATCTAATTGAAACCTATCAAATGGTGAAAGACCTTGATAGAATGGATGTGGAAGGGATGTTTCCTATGGTGGGGCTATCTAAGACCAGAGAACAGACTCAAAATAGAGGGGCATCCTATTAGAGCGGAGATGAGGATGCATCTCTTTACCCAGAGGCTGGTGAATTTGCGGAATTTGTTGCTACAGGCAGCTGTGGAGGCCAAGTCTTTTTGTATATTTAAGGCAGAAGTTAATTGATTCTTGATTGGTCAGGGCATAAATGGATACGAGGGGAAGGCAGGAGATCGGGGCTGAGAGGAAAAGCGGAACAGCCATGATGAAATGGCGAAGCAGATACCTTGGGCCAAATGGCTTAATTCTGCTCCTATATCTTATGGTTTTATAGACTAATTCCCACCATTGTTTGTAAGGAATTTTTCCATTCTCCCCATGACAGAATGGGTTTAGTGCAGGTGCGCTGGTTTCCGCCCACATGTCAAAAACGTGTTAGTAAGTTAATGCATGATATAGTTATACTTGTCTGTAATGGCTACTTGGGACAGAATGGCCTATTACCATGATATACAATATTTCTAAGAAATATCAGTGAGACTTGCTTCTGAAATGTTCTTAAGCATGTTGCACATCAAAAATCTATATTCATCATGATAAAAAAGTGTCATCAGAAGCTTGACTCAATGAAAATTGATCTTGCCACTCCATTCTTATGTAATAGACAGATGTCTCACATTCTGTTTGCAGACACTGTCCAGTCGGAACATCATATTTGCTAAAACTTCAGAGTAAAAGATCCAAGAATCACCACAAAAACCTGACTCTCTATACTGTTTTGTTATGAGGCTTTTCGATAAAAGTATGGTTAAGGATTTGCAAATTAGTTTCAGCTTGTCTCTAAATGAGTTTATCTTCTGAGGGATCACCTTTAAAAACAGGCTTGATGAATTCTCAATTAGCTTGGCTAATTCTCAGCATAACATCAGTTGCAATAACTCGGTTCTGATGAAACATCATCAACTTGAGGCATATAGTCTGATTTTCTCTCCACAGATTCTACTTCTTTATTTCTGCAATTTGTATTATTTTTCTTTCAGATAGACCTTGTGTTCAGATAATGAGCCTTCCTGAAATGTTATGTGTGCCTTTCATTAGTGAATACTTGTGTTTGTGGTGAATGAGTAGAAGAATATTTTTGATTCTTTGTGATCTGTGAAAGACTAGTCAGCATGATTATTATGGAATTTGTGTAAAACTCGTCCAGCAAAGGGAAAATTTCTGTGAGTGGGTTGGAAACCATTTTATTTGATATGGCACGAGAATCAGTAGGCTTTCATATGGGTGCTGACAGAATATGCAGATAGAGCCTGCCATCTGTACTCTCCGTCATTTTGATCTTCTACCTGCACATGGTAAGGGGATTTATTACTGGTGCCTGAGCTTCCATTTAGTCCCTGCTGTACTTAATTTTACTGAAGTCCTTGGCTGAAGGCTGTGCTGTGTTGTAACGGGTACATTTGGAAATGATGTCAGTGTTTTCATTCCATCATACAGAAAAGGGGTAGTTCAAATGGGTGTGCATCCATCTCCACAAACACATATCCTGTGCAAGTCCAACTCAGTTTTGCCATTATTGATAATTTATTCCTCCTTTGATACTATTGGTCTTTAATTTCTAGTTAAGGAGTTGTACAAGTTTTCCACCTGCAGGTCTCTGCAAATTTACTCCATTTTTGACTACAACATTTATATTCTCGATTTTAGTTGAGAGAAGAGATCCTGTTATGTTGCAGTTTTTATTCATCAGGGCAGATATATTTTTGAGTGATGATTAATTGTTGGGAGGAGGAAGTGGTTAGGAGTGACATTATTAATAACCAGGATTCAGTGGTAATTTGTTGGTTAACCATGATGTGCCCACAAGATACTGAACATGTCTAAAAAAAAATCTTGGTCTGTAAATTGTCAAATGTTGGTACTGGTTCATGTTACCAAAAATGAGAAGAGACCCAATCGTGCTGGATGCTGCCCACATTCTCCCCATGCAGATGTGGACTATCATTGGCATTCCTGGTCCTGCAAGACCACAGCAGCAAGAATATTTTGACAGGAGGTTATCAGAGAGGTTCTGGATGTTGATATCTATTTTAAAGATTTCTTAATTTATGTTGATAGAAAATTGTTAGTAGTACACAATATCTCAAAACTGATTAAAATAAATGATTTCTTAAAAATCCTCTCCTCTTCTATTCCACAAGCAAACAACGCCCATTTGAATGAGGGGATCTGTTGCTCTTATTAAGGGTCTAATCAGAAAGAAACGTAAAATGTCCTTTAACTCATTATGAAATAATTTTGATAGCTGGTAGTTTCCCTTCAAATGCTGGTTATGTCCAGTGGAGTAGCAAAGGATTTGAAATGTTGCAGAAGCTATGAAAATGCTACACTGCAACTTAAATAGTGTGGGGAAATAGTATGTCCCAGTATTAAATAACTGTCAGAGATTCCTTAGACACTGAAGATGATTTCCATGTTCTCTTACATTTGGACAGTTCAGGTACTTTCATCAGTTTGCATAATTGCATTCACTTTTTCCTTATTCCTAATTTCCTGTTCCTAATCTATTAGGAATATGTTAACCATCCTCTGGAAGTACAATGCACACCCATCGGTGCTTCTTGGCGAAATACACCTGACTGTAATGTTGGGTGCAAATTCAGCCAAGATGCATGAGCCTATCAACACTTGGGCAGTCTAATAAAAATGTTCTCTTTCCAATTCTTAATCATAGATTATGGGGAGAAGGCAGGAGAATAGAGTTGAGAGGAATAATAAATTTGCAGAGCAGTCCCATTGGGCAGGATGGCCTAAACTGCTCTAATGTCTTGTGGTGTATGGTGCAGTTCAAGGAATGCCTGCTAAAAAAGTGACAGAAACAAGTGAAAGTAATTTCTAGGCTTTGGCCTTCCAGAAAAATTCTGCTACAGCTGGTAATACGTCGACATGCACTTGAATAAGATCATGCTGACATGTCAATGAGCACATTTCTAGTCCTTAATTAAAACAACACATAGTGCTATGGAAAAGCTCTCACCCAATCTTCCACTACCCTAACAGGTAAAGAGTTCCTTTTGTCTTCACCTATCACCCCATAAGCCTCTACATTAAGCTCATCATTCTCCGTAACTTACATTATCTTCAGTGGGTCCCTACCACTAGCACATCTTTACACATCAAGAACATTTAGTCATCATGATGAAAAAGTGTCAGCTCTCAGTAATACAGAAGCAAGACTCATTGAAACTTGATTATACCACCCATTCCCCGCACTCTCCACTTTCCGCAGTGATTATTCCCTCTGTGAGTCCCTTGTCCATTCATCCCTCGCCACTAATCTCCCTCCTGGTATTTAGCCCTGCAAGTGGAAGAAGCGCTATTCCTGCTCATTCACCTCCTCCCTCACCTCCATTTAGTCCTCAAACAGTCCTCCCAGGTGAGGCATGGCTTTACTTGTGAATCTGTTATAGTTGTCTACTGTATCTGGTGCTCCCAAAGTGGCCCCCTCTGTATTAATGAGACCTGACCTAAATTGGGGGATCGTGCTATTGAGCACCTTCGCTTCATCCACAAAAATTAGAATTTCCTGGTGGCCAATCCCCATTCCCTTTCCGAGAACTTGGTCCAGGCTGTCCCCTACTGCCACGAGGAGGAGCAACAGCTCATATTCCAACTGGGTAGCCTCCCAACCGGATGGCATGAACATCAATTTCTAATAATTTTCCCTTCCCCTTCCATCTTCTTCAATTTCCCACTCTGGCCCCCTTCACTTCTTTTCATCTGACTTTCACCTCCCCCTGGTGCCTCTCCTCGTTCCCCTTCTCCCATGATCTAGTCTCCTCTCCTATTAGATTCTTTCTTCTTCAGTCCCTTTCCACTTATCACCTCCAGGTTTCCCAATTGATTTCCCTCTCCCCACACAACCGTCTAGCTTGTACTCCCCTGCCCACACATTCTTATTCTGACATCTTTCCTCTTCCTTCCCAGTCCAGTTGAAGGTCTTGACCCAAAACGTCAACTGTTCAGTCATTTTCACAGATGCTGCCTGACCTGCTGAGTGTCTGCAGTATTTTATGTGTCTCTTACTGATATGGAACTGGGTTTATTGTTCATTGGTCAAGTATTTAATTTTCCACAGATACTGAAGGTCAAGTAATTTTGGTACACATAGTAATTCCAATAAATACTCTTGAAAAAACAGGTGTTTAAAGAACTTTTCGGAAAACCATTTCTTGAGCACATTTACATTCATCAGAGACTCCAGTCAACAGTAGCTGTCACCATGGTCACATAGCTGACCCATCAAAGAACATTCAGTTTCTACAGCTCTGCCCTTTATCTGACAGCAAAGATAAATCACTGTGATTCTGCAGGGAAGCATGCACTGAAATTCTCTAATTATCAGTCTCTTCTGTTTGGCTAATGGAATGTTACAAAGCTGCAATTTTTTTTACTGCTGCCACCTACAATGGACAGTTAAATGCCTAAGAATGTAAATCTGTTCCTACCTTGTGGTCAGGGCCTATTAATCCTCAATCTCCCTTTCAAGAGATTATTCCCCCTGTGAGAAGATCAGCATATCTGTCAAAGTAAACACTTTTTCTCCTCAAAACCTCTATCTTATTAACAGCCAAGCACAAGCATGCTGACAAAGCCTGTGTTGAAAAGGACCATCAATATATAAAGTGCCTCACACTTAACTACGTAACCTGGTTTTTCAATTCTAGTGGCATCTTAAAGCAAAGCTGTCACCAGTTTCCTTCATCCAGTTTCAGCATTACTCTTGTTGAGCATATATAAAGATGCATATTAACAATGTGCTTTGAATCTTAATGTTAAATGTTCATTCCCCTTCTTTACAAGTATGTTTCCATTTGAGATTGTGAACACTTGGCAATTGTGAAGCCAGTGATAAAGAGCTTAACACTCTTGATTATCCACTTCGGGAGAAAATTAATTTCTAGGCCTCGATTAATGTCAACTGGCCTCTGAGTTTACCAGCACATTAAAAAAAATGCATCAGGCTATGAGAAATAAAGGTAACTAGAGTAGAGTGACTGATTGCAATGCACTAATCACCAGTGATTCTGTTGAGAATTTATCTCTTTGAGATTTTATGTATAGGGAGAAGAGGTAATGCCAGAAAAAAGATTCCCCCTGCCTCCAACTTCAAATATTGAGTTTCACAGGGCTTTTGAAAGTGCAGAGATTTAGAAAGGCATGCATGCTTCCTGGTTGCTGCTAAGATGCTTAATCAAAGTGCAGAATATTATGAGAGGACCAGATAGAGCTCTGCATAATCAGGGGGCATAAATTAAGATAACTTGTAAGTGTAAGAAGATTTTTGAGGAAATTCCTCCTCTTCCCACAGGTTAATACGAGACATAAATCTCACATTTTAATAGGGCTAAGTATGAGCTGGAATTCTCTTTTCCTCTCTTCGCTGAAGATCATTCATGTTCTGTTTTTTTTCTTATGCTTAGACTATCCTGAATAGTTCAAAATGTGTTCATGTCACAGCTGATGCTAAGAAAGTCACACCAATTAGTGGGACAGTCATGCTGTTCATGCATTGTCACCTGATTGACAGAATTCTGGCCAATCCCTCAGACAGTCAAAACACCAAGGAGATTATCAAAGCCATTTGGCAAAATGCCTCATTGCCGGAACTCACAAACAAGCACCAAGACCGCACTTGTGCGTCAGCGACAGGGTGCTCCCTACCAGATTCTTCTAACACAGCCAGAGACTCACGCCCATCGCTCAGTGACCCAGAGATGGCTGTGGTGCAGATGAACAAATGCACACGTCCTCACAGATGGTACATTTGTCAAGGTCTGGAAGGATACGCGATGATCTTTGTTGAGGTTCACCCTGAGCAGCTGTGATCAACAGGCTATTCCCAGGGATACATAAAAGAATCACATAAACACTGCTGGGAGATGATCAACTCAGCAGTTTTGTGTGCTTGAAACTTGTTGGTGTTTTGGTGTCAGGAGATGTCTGCAAATAAATGGAAGCAATGGCATATTCTAGAGTGTGGTGTACATGCTGAAAGACACACTGCTTGCTGCAGCCAACATAACGGCTTTGTGGGAGGGGAACTAGGGTCCTGCTGCCACTGGACTCCAAAGGACTAGGCCTTGTCTACAGTGCATTATTTAAGAAGGAAATGTGAGTGATTCTGACACTTGGTCTGGGAATATGTTGAACTATTTCTCCTCTGTGAGAGTAGTGAATCTTTGTTATTTACCACACAACCTTGGTCAGCATAGGCTAGTTGGGCTGAAGGACTTATTTCTATGACTCTGTGATCCCAGGTTGGATGCAGCAGCTAAATAGTTGAATATATTCAAAGTCAAGATGGATTTTGGACAGAGTGAACTAAGGGTAAAGGATTACAAATGGGAAAGCAGAGCTGAGATGAAGATCAGAACCTACTGAACTTAACATTTTATTAATTAATGAAGCAAGCTCAAGGGTGTTTGGTCTCTTAAGTTTCTTAAGTTTTTATTAAGTTGTTATACGGATATGTTAAGTTAGAGTGGTACAGTGCAAGTGAAGGAAGCTCACCTCCAGGGGAAGATTCCATTTTGATAGAATGTTATCAGCTGTTAAAGATGAGGCTAGATTAGGGAGGGTTCAGAGTGCAAAGAAACTATTTCAGCTATATTTGACAAGTAATTCAAGATATTTCATAATGAACAGTAGCATTCAAGGAAATTAAGTCATGATTCACCAGAAGGAGAATTTAGAAGGCGGCAAGAACTCAGTTCACTGAAGCAGAATTTCTGACTTATAATATTGAGGAAATACTTGGGAAGAACTGACTTAGCAACAGGTAACCATGGAGGGAAGGCTGATTAACATGATGGACTGATTTGTGACACAGTTCGGTCCATCTCGAAAATGATCTTCCCCTCCATGAACTCTGTCTACTCTACTTACTGCCTCAGTAAAGCAGCATAATCAAAGACCCCCTCCCTTCCAGATAGTTAGTTCGCCTCTCTCTCTCTCCCTCCTCCTCCTCCCCCTCTCTCCATCCCTCCCCCCCTTCAGTGGGCAGAAAATCCAAAAGCTTGAAAACATGCATCACTAGACTCAAGGACAGCTTTTATGCTGCTGTGATAAGGCTCTTGAATGCACCTCTTAAACAGTACGTTAAAGACAAAATCTTGTTCTTACAATCAAACTCGTCATGGTTCTTGCACCTTATGGAGAATTGATATTGTACTTTCTCTGTAACTGTAATTGGAACACTAAATTGTTATATTGCTTTCCGTTTGTACCTACTCAAAGTACTTATGCTTTGAAATGATCAGTTTGAAAGGTAAACAGACCTCGGTGTCTGTACATGTGACAATAATAAATCAAAAACTGCACCAGATATTGTTGAACCAGCTGGATTATCTGATACAAAGAATCAGAAAATTCTGGAAATACTCAGCAGGTCAGATGAAAGAGAAACAGTGTCACTATTTCAAGTCAAAGACCCTCTCTCTGCCTGGCTGTAAAGTTTTTCCAGTTCCATTGGTTCCCCAATCTATGAATTTTTGATTTTGATTATTTTATTTTCAACTGTCATTTTGACCAAGAGGAGCATGTGATGACATACTTGCTCCATCAGTATGTCTGTTCATTTTCATTTCAGTAACATTGTTAGATTCTGGCTCTTTTAGAGCAATTCCAGATTTCATTATTCTCACGTGCTCCTGGTTGGTCAGATGTCAACATAAGAAGGTGGTCATCCAAAAACTCAATGAGAATAATCATATTATTGTGGAATACATCTAGAAAATCAATGTAATAACATTTTAACTGAGGAATGCATTATTTTTTTGAATATTTTTAATAAATTAGAAACATACATTTATATTCATCATTGAAAATGACAAACCAAATGAAGATCGAGGAACTTTGGTACAGAAGAAATTCAAAGAACCTTCTACGACAATGTACTGATACTTATTGATTAGGCTTGGACATAATTGCATATAATGAGAGAACTGAGTCCAGACTAATGACAAGATGAGGAGTGAGATATACCGAATAATTGGAACACTCTAACCCAGACACTGATCTTAGCAAGAGATAGTAATAGGCGGGGTGTGCAGGTAAGTGGGGCTGAGGCATGTGATTAGACATGATTACATTAACAAGGCTTGAGGAATTATAAATTGCTCCATGTCTGTTTTTGTTATTTGAAAAAAAATTACTAAGAATGAATTAACTTGTATTCATCGGTGTGCTCATCTGAAATATACCTATGTTATTTGCTTCAATTAGTCCCCATGGTGGTACATTTTATCCTAATCATTCTCTGAGTAAATAAATTACTGTATATTTCCCATTGGATTTGGTTGTAACATCTAGTCTTTGAATCGCCTACTGTAGACATGTGTCCGCAACTATCCCAGTGGACTGTTTCATCAGTTTTAAGATGCCTTCTGAATGTTCCTGCAAAATTGTGTAAAGTTAAAAAAAAGATCTTAAAATATATCCTATTAGCCACACTTCTGCCTAATTCTGTGAATAGATTTTTTAAAAAGAAGCAGTCCCAGGATGCTTCAGAAAACATTAAAAAAAACTCTGTGCCGTGCTGACAAAGTGATATAGTTTCTTTATCAAGGCTCCAAGAGAAGCTCTACATGACATATGTGATAGTGAATCAGATTTTGATATTTGTGGACTGGGAGTGGGAAGGGGGCCAGCAGAAAGGAATCATGGTTGGGAAAAGGGGAAGGGAGATGGAGGGAGTGGGAAGCACCGGAGAGAGCAATAAACCAATTGTGTGGAATCAAATAACCTTGTATGGTATCTCAGGGCTAGAGACACCTGCACCTCCTGCCCCTGTCGCACACCCCTGTGGTGGTGCTCCACCCTTGCCATCCCTTACATCCTTTGCTTCCACTGTATTTACAAACTCAGGCTTTTGTAGATCAGTTACAGATATGAGCACAGAAGTGGCTCATGGAGTTTAACCTGGGCAAATGTCATGTTTTGTACTTTGAGAGGTCAAATGAAAGGAGGAAGTACACAGTTAATGATAGACCTTTTATAAACAGAGGGGCAGAGGGATTTTGGGCTCCTGGTCCGAAGTTCACAGAAGGTTGCTACGCAAGTGGATACCATGGTAAAGAAGGCACATATTTACCTTCATTAGTAGCAGTATTAAGTATAAGAGTAAGGATGTCATTCTACTGCCATAACAAACTTTAGTCAGACTGCACTTACCTGCAGCTCTTTTCACTCCATTATAGAAAGGAAGTTGAGAGGGTGAAGAGGGTGCAGGAGAGATTTAGCAGGTTAGAGTAAAATACCCTGATTAGAGTAAAATACATGAGCTATGAGGAACATTGGACAAACTTGAACAGTTACAAATAGTTCAGCCTTGTTTTCAGCACTCAAGTACCAGAGTTGGAACGTTCTTGGTGCATGTTCTTCTGGTGGCTGCATAATTGCCTATTCAGGTACCTGTCAAAATGCCTTTTAAATGTTGCAATAGTTCACTTTTGTACCACTTCCTCTGCAGCTTGTTCCATATCCCTAACATTCTCTGTGTGAAAATCCCTTATATATCAGATCCTAGAAATCTTCCCTGTCTCACCTTAAATCTATGCCCTCTAATATTAGACTCCCCTACATTGAGAAAAGACTGTGATTACTTACCCCATCACTGCCCTTATGATTTTATAAACCTTTATAAAGTCACGCTTCAGCTTCCTTCACTCCAGGAAAAATGGTCTCTGCCTATCCAGTCTCTCCTTAGTAATTCAAGCCCTTTTATCCTGGCAATATCATAAGGTGAGAAGAAGATATCAGGGGGAAGGATTTTTTGCACATAAAGTGGTTAGTGGATGTGCTGCCCGGGGTCACATTGAAAGCAAATATGACAAAGCCATTCGAGAGGCTCTTGGATTGTACATGAATGTGCAGGACATGAAATGGGTATGGACACTGTGTACACAGGACGGATTAGTTTAGTTGGGCATTTGATTACTAATTTAATTAGTTTGGCACAACATTGTGGTCTGAAGGGCCTGATCCTGCTCTGTACTTCTCTCTGTTCTATGCGCTGTGTTCTATAAAAGCAAGTGTGTGCCATAGATCTTCACCACCCTGTCAACATCCGTTTCCACTTCCAGGATGCTGTGCATAAGTTCCATTTGCCATTCCTTGGCCCCTTCTCTCAGTTCAGCAATATATCCTGTTGTAACAGCCTTCTTCACTGTCCACTGCACCACCAATTTTGGTGTGATTTGAACACTTCCTAGTCATAAACACAAGAAAGTCGGCAGATGCTGGACATCCAAAGCAACAGGCACAAAATGCTCGAGGAACTCAGCTGGCCAGGTACCATCTGTGGAAATGAATAAACATTTGAAGTTTTGGCCCAAGATCCTTCTTCAGGACTGTGGAAATGAATAAATGGACAGCATTTCTGGCCAAGACCCTTCTTTAGTGTTGAAGACGGGTCTCAGCCCAAAATGTCGACTGTTTATTTATTTCCATAGATGCTGCCTGACCTGCTGAGTTCCTCCAGCATTTTGTGTGTGCAATATCCTAATCATGCCACCTACAAGCTTATCAAACTCATACGAGAAGCAACAGAAGATCCAGCATCAATCTATGGGGCACACCGCTGTTCATCGACTTCTAATTTGAAAAACACCCCTCCACTACCATACTTTGATACCTGTCTACTTTGAATCTAAATTGGCTAGTTACGCCTGGATCCTATGTGGTCTAACCTTCCCAACAAAGCTAACCTATCAACCCAACATCTTGGGGACATGATCTTGGGCATCTGGGAGAAACCTTCCTCATCACAGGTGAACCTGCAATCTTTCTGGAGACAGTTTACAAGGTCAGGATTGATCCTGATTCCTTGTAGCCACGGGAGAGTAGCTTAACCAGCTGCTCCACAGTGTTGATCCTAGTGATATGCTGAATATTTCTAGCCATTATAGTATTTTGCTACTGGGCTCTGAAATGTCCCAGTGAGTAATTAGGGATGGACAACAAATGCAGATCATGCTGTTGATATAATATCTCATGACTGAGTATTCAATTTTGTTTAAAGTATGTTTATGTAGGATTTCAAGCTGTATACTAGCTTGACCAAGACTTAATTCTTGACTGAGTACCAGAAATTTTATTGCACACCCCTTTCTCCCATCAAAGTCCTCTTTCCACTCATGACCTGGGAACTTAGCAATTATTTTTTACTATCTTAATAAAAGTTGAATAGTTTAATATTGGTGCTTGCTTTGAAGTAGTCAGATTGGATTTTCTATGCTACTGCTTCTAGTAATTTGAAAAGCTGGCCAAGAATTTCCCATTGTTGCAGAGTTGTCTGCTTTCATCAAGCATAGTGTCACTTCGCAATACTCATTCTGCTGTAGAATGTGCAGTATTCACCTGAGACACTACTGTCAAGTTCTCAAAGTGATTCAATATCACCTGCCGTTTTAATTGTGGAAGATACTGAAATTGCTACCACAAAGTGCAGAGATCAATAAAATATATAGAGCCTTTAAAGAAATCATCCATATGCAATCTTTTCCCCCGCAAGTCCTGTTAGTAATGAGCCCTGGCTCCTTGACAGTGATAGTGGCACTTTAGAAACACCAAAAGTTGTCATTTCTCAGGGTGTTAGCATCGCCAATACTTTATCATTTACTTCACCTTTATGCATCAAGTTGACAGCAAGTTCGCTGGGCCAAACTGCCTTGGCACCAGTCAAGCAAGTACAGTCAACAGCCAAGCCTCAATGTGTTTGATAACACTAAATCTTGGCTGTAAGCATCCAGTGAGTTTTAATTTGAGTCTCACTGGAATTGGTATATTGCAGGACTAACAGAGTGGTAAATCTTCCTGTAGGTAAAGCAATATGGTTTCCTTACTGGTGTGAAATAAATAAAAACCAGTATTAAATTTTGTCATCAAATGAATCATTTTTATACATTAGAGTTCAATCTGTCCTGTTATGTAGAGTTTCTAAATTTAATTGTCATAATATCATTGAAAAAGAAGGTGCCTGATATATTTGCTTGTTGGTACATCTGGGAGTAAGAAGAGCTATTAAATGAGAAGTGCTCTCAGTAATATTGGGAATGAATACATTGAAGACACTAGCTACTTAACTCTGCCATAATATTGAAGAGTAAGTACATTATGGTCATAATGAACAGGGTGTGACAAAGGTCTTGTTTCTGTGCTCTGATTCCATCCTTTAATGCAATGCTTTAAATGAGCAATGCCTCCTCCTCCTCAACACACACACACACCTTGAAATTCATCTTTGCCAGTTTTTCATCAGGATTCAGCAACTGTTCAGACTTGATTGCTAGAAACAACATAATGCAGGTAGCTGTGCAATACACTAACTAACTTTGAATCAACATTCTGAGGTAAGTGACAGGGAGCACAGAGAGGGGCAAGAAAGGGACCAATTGGAGCCAACAACAGTCTGCCTTAAGGCTATGAAAGTAAGGACAACACCTCTGCTCCCATTAATTCAATCACAATTTTTAGAAAATATTATTTATCATTTTGGTGGAAGACACTGGTGGGCTATATCCAAAACTTTATAATTTGTGTGAGTGGTTATTGCTTGATGTTGGAAATTCCCTGGGAGTTCTGTAATTAATATTAGCGTCCTGATTAGTTTTGGCAAGAAATCTTACAGTTCCTTTTCATGCAGGTGAATGCCTGAAAAATGACCCAACCGAAAATCAGAATTAAATTATCTTTTAGACATACTTGAAGCAAAGGATGTTTACTGTACATTCAAACTAGGATCATCACAACCTGCTCCATGTTCTATCATTATTTTTTCCTGCTTCTCATACATCTGATAAGGATGTTGCTTTTTGTATGTCTCCTCCAACTGATATCTGAAGTTGTGACAGGCTCCTCCCTGAGGTTAAAGATTCAGCCTGCTATCTAGATGTGGCAGGTTAATTTTCTACAGTTTATTTAAGAGTGACACAAAACACCCAGTCTGTGGCTTAAACTTCCTAAAAGTATGCTGAAGAATAATCCTATTGTACTGATCAGGTGCATTGGAGTTGTGAAAGAGGGGCCTGTGGTGGGACGGGATCACTCAGACAGTAATTTCCTTGTTTCATTGAACTGTATATTTGTTGTCCATTTGAGTTCTGATAGCCTGATTTTTTTATTATGGTAATTTCAAATAATTACCTTCACTTTCCATCACATTCCTTAACACTGTGGTAAGTATTTCCTATGAACAAAATCACTTTCTGGTAGGCGATTTCTATCTAGAGATCAGATATCTTGTTATAAAAGTTACAACTAGATTGAGATGTGAAATGCAGGAAAACATTTGGAAATAACACCAGAGTAAACACCAAAATTGTTAAGACAAATGCTTTTTTAATACAAATTTTACGATTTTGCATATAGCACAATAGCCCCACTGATTTGCCACTGGGTGTCACTAATGGCTTCAACAGTGTTACATGGTCAGATGCAATTTAAGATACTAACACTTCGTTCAATTAACACAGATTTCAAAGTACATTTATTATCAAAGTGTGTGTACTTTATGGAACCTTGAGGTTTGTCTCCTTGCAGCCACAGAAAAAAGAAAGCCAATAGAACACATTTTTAAAAAAGACCCTCAAACATTCAATCTGCAAAAAAAGCAACCGTGCAAACAATAAGAATAAGCAAATAACATTCAGAAGTGAAAGTGAGTCCACAGCCACAAAGCTAGTCATCACTGCAGCCGATTCAGGAACCCATTAGTCACAGGCCTAAGCCTCAGTTCAGTGCAGAGATGAGCAAACATCACAGAGGAGCAAGCTGAATTGGCCTGACCCTCACTTCCAGCTCCAACACCATGACCTTTTCAATCTGGCCTAGTGCTTAAATCATTCAAACCACAGGTCATTCCTTCATCTTGGACCCAGGCCCTGCCACTTTAGTATGCTCTTGGACCCGGGCTCAGCTGCCTCGATTTGGCCCATACCGATCTTTCCAATTAGGCCTGTTGCTTAAATTGATCAAACCTTGGTTCTCTTGCCTGGGCCCATGCCCTGCCGCCTCACCTCCACTTGCCTCACCTCAGTTCTGCCCCACCTAATCGCCTTTGAGACCAGACCAGCAATGGCCAAACATTGGCTCAGTCCCAGCTCTTTGGGCGCAGGCCCCTCAGCTAATATTCTCAACCCTACAACCATCCTGCAATGTCGAACCTTCACTTCACACTGCAAAAATGGGAGATTGTGCAAAATCTCCAGCAACTAAACTTTATCAGCGCCATCTTAAACTGGAAATTAATGTGAACATGGCACAGACCCTCCAGACCTGAGTGTTAAAGTAGCGTGGTGAGAACACGTCAAAAAATACTTTAATCACTGTCTCTGTCCATTCCAATCTCATCAGGGGTCATTGTTTACAGTAAGTCTGAGTATTATGTTTACGTTCCTCTGGATTAGTTATGACTACTATTACCAAATGAGTTTTTCATATTTGTTTAATTAAAATATCTAGTAATAAATATCTCAGAATGTTTAAAATTTTAATTAGAATTCAAGGGTATACATTAAGCATTATGACTTAATATTGCCATGGACTGTATCAGCTTAGTCCTCAGCACAAATTTCATCTCTCACTGTTAAAGTAACATTTAAACAGCATATTTAAACTGCATGAAGATCCTTATCCTGCTCCCATTTTTGTCAACCTGAAGATTTATTCTTAACACATACTGTCTTTGTTTATGCTAGATGCCCAACAGTTGACTCTCAAGATAAACATTTTTGAAAATGAGAGATAAGCTGTTTCCTCAGCAGGAGGCCATGTAAATGCCATTTTCCTTGGCTTTATTCAGGATTTATTTTAAAAACATCATTAGGCACTTCATTTAAATTGACTGTGGAGAGAGTGGTATCAAATATCAAATGCAGTCATGCATACAAATCTGCTTACTCTTAGTGATGTTCTCAAAAAGGTCTTTCATGTATAAAAAGAACATTCACAGAAAGACCAACAAATAAAGCCCCAAGGAATACCAGTCTGTAAGAGTTCATAGCTGAAAGATTCTCATTGATTGGAACCCACTATGAGTACAATAATTTTCAAAGGCAGCTTAGTGAATTTACGTACATAGCTGTCCGCAGTAAGATGTTACGATCTAGAAAATTTTATTTCTTATGCATCTTCATATCAGAGTGATATTTATAGCAATGTAATTTGTGAAGATATTAACTGAACAGCACATTTTCAATTCTGTAAAATTAGAATAACCTCTGATGCATCTCCTCTACATTTGAGAAGTGGAGAATTATCCTGATTTTATTTCCGTGAGCTTCATAGAATTGGTGCAATTTCACTCGTCATTTGAACATTCCAACCATATCTGATTAAAAGCATTGCAAATGATATCTCTAGTTTAGTGACTGGAACTGAATTAGATGGGCTTTTAAAACGATCCATTAGATTAAATGTCATGTTTTATCATTGTTGAAAGTAGTTTTTTTAATTGTTATTGCTGATTATTTAACTATATATAAAGGCTCTGATGTCATAGCGAGAGAGAGAGAGAGAGAGAGAGAGAGAAAACAAAACTCATATTCCAAAGTCATTGGTCCAGTAATTTGTTTTTTACTAACCCATCCGTCTGAGGTTGAATGGTGAGTATTGGTAGACTATGTGTGGGATTATCATAATTATATCTGATCCTGCCCTCTTCCTCTTACTATAAATGTCCACTTGCAAGCAGGAGACACTCAAATACAACTAGAGACAGAGATCTTTGTAGAATTCTCTTGTTCCTATATTTATGGGCTAATTTTATTGTAATAAAGTGTATTCAGGTCTTAATGTAAGTCCTATAACTAGATAAAGAGAACCCAAACAAATAAATACCCCCCCCCCCCACCGTATAGCAAGAACTTCAAACAAGCATTTCCGGTAACTGTTGATCAGTCCTGCACATTGGCTTGGAGGAATTTTAGGCTATTCCTCCTTACAAACCTGTTTCAACTCTGGGTTGTTGGTGGGCTTCCTTGCATGAACTGCTTGCTTGAGCTCCTTCTACAACATTTCAATAGGATTAATGTCAGGATTTTGACTCAGCCATTTCAAAACTCCGTAATGTACTTCCAAGAACACCGTTCTTATTCTATGTATTTCTTATAGTGGACATATGAACACTGACTAGCAAGTTCTAGAGATTTCTGCAGGTCTTTTGCTCTTACCCTTGGGTCCTTTGTTTACCTCTTTCAGCATTGCACGTTGTGCTCTTGCTGTGATCTTGGTAGGATGGCCATTCCTAGGGAGTGTAGCAATGGTACTGAATTTCCTCCATTTGTAGACAAATTCTCTTACTCTGGACTGATGAACACTCAGGACTTCAGAAATGCTTTTGTTGCCTTTTCAGCTTGATGCATCTCTACAATTCTTCTTCTAAGGTCCTCTGATCGAGGCACGGTGCACATAAACAGATTTTTCTTGAGAAGAGCAGGCTCTGTCAGTAACCTGATTTTGTGTGACTTTTTTATAGAGCAAGGATCCTTTACAACCCACACCTCCATTGATTAGAACACCTGACTCCAAATAGCTTTTGTAGTTGGCATTGCCCCAGAGATTCACATAAATAATGAATAGGTATACTGTTTTGTGTTACTTATTTAATTGGGTTCGCTTTATCTACAAACTGTAGTTTTAGGACTTTGGTGAAGATTGGATCACATTTTAAGTTGTATGTATGCAAAAACAGAGAATGTTCTACAGGGTTCACAAACTTTCTAGCACCACTGTTCATCCAAAGCAATGTAGAAAATGAGGTAGAAATGAGAAGAGGATGCCTCTTACCTGTACTAGTAAGAGAGAAGTTTCGTTTAGAATGCAATTCAATGTTCATCTGGAATACAGTTTATTGCTAGAATGTTTATGAAGGTTTTCATGTAATTTTTGAGAAAAAACCTTCTAATTTCTTTTCCGGAAAAATAAATGTTAAAAAATAGTCACAGCTGCAGGCCACCTGGTCCCTCAAGCTTGCTCCACCATTCAATATGGTCATGACTGATCTGTTGCAAGCTTCATCTTTTTTCTTTGTATATGTTTGTTCTAGCCATCAATTTCAATTTTTTCAAATTCCTCTATGTCTAGTCTCCACTATCCTCTGGGGCAAAGAATCCAAGAGAGTAAAATGGGTTCTTTGTCAATTCATTCCACTAGGATTTGAGCACCAGAAGATAGGTTTCATCACCATCATGTAGAGATCAGGCTTACACTTATATATGACCAGATTGCGAGCTTCCAGATGCCTCAAGGAGCAATACACAGAAGATATCTGATACTGGTGACTTAACTTATGAACCCAGAGCTGAGTGTCAGTAGAAGAAAATATCAGACATTGAAAATGGAGATCATATTTGACCATCTTTAACTCTTGACTTCAGGACGTTGATGTGATCTTATTCTGAAGCAGTCAGCCATTCCTCTCAAACATCAAATAAATACACACTTATTCATTATATTCATGGCTTCTTCCTTCTGATTGAATTCTTGGAAATGCAATTACAATCACAGGCTTGAAGCCTCAAGGAGAATTGCTGACACTGTCAGTGCATCCTCAATGATCTGCAAATCTGGCTGCCAAGAAGAACTGGCAAGGGCTACTGCAGTGCCAGGCCTTGCTTGCTGTGCTGATGGTTGGCTGCCCCCCCACCACCTACATTCATCTCCCAATTCTCATTAATTCTGCATATCAAAGCTATCACTTACTGAATAGTTATGAATGTCCCATGTAATCTGTTAGATGATAAGATTGATGGCACGCAGCAGCATGTTCCTTCAAAAACTTATAAAATCCATTACAGGTAGAGTCTTCTTTCTTTGCAAACTGTAGCTATTGGATCCATGAGTGTTGACTCAGAGATGGAAAGCATGAATGCAAGGGTGGGATCCAGACCGTACTCCTGGGATTAACATAGGAGCTGTATCCTTCATTCTATTACAGAGTAAGGAGGCTCTCAAGAAGTCCTGACAATAGACCAAGCATATCTCCCTCTCTCTCTCTCTCTCTCTCTCTCCCCTCCCCCCCCACTCCCCCCCTCCCTCTTCCCACCCCCCCCCCCCCCCGCCTCTGTGCTGCCTCTGTTCACAGAGGCAGGGGTTGAGAAGAGGGGAGATTGGAATTGTGCCCTTGTGTGCTTGAAGGTGCTTGAAGTCATGCTGTCCAGTACTACCCTTCAGAGGCTAGGCTCAGACAGAAGGCCCAGTGGTTGCACAGGTAAAGTGGGGGAAGTGTCAAAGCATAGTAAGGAACATACATAGAACAGTATGGACAGGCCATTTGGCTAGTGATGTTGTGCTGATCTTGATACCAATTTATACTCAGTCCTCCTCCTCTATATCATCCATGTTCCTCATTTCTCCTTATTTTCTATATAAAAGCTTCTGAAACCCCACCAAACTGACTACTTCCAATACTACCCCTGGTAACCCATTCCAAGCAGCTACCACTCTGCGTAAAAAAAACCCTTCACGTCACCTTTAAAAGTCTACCAACTACCCATAAAAGCATATTCTCCGGTGTTTGATATTTCTACCCTAGGGAAACAATTCTAACTGTCTACACTATCTATCCTCTGATAATTTTTAAAACCTCTCCCAAGTTTGTACTTTTCCTTATAGTTCATACCTTTTAATGCAGACAACCTCCTGGTAAACTTCCTATGTACTATCTCCACAGTCTCTGCATCCTTCCTAAGGATGGCCAGTAATGCATGTTTCATATAGCTGCACTATGATGCCCTTCCTCTTAGACTCAGCACCCCTATGAATGAAGGCATGCATGCCATTTGCCTTCTTTACCACCTTATTCACTTGCAGAGCCGCTTCTGGTTGAATGATGTTCCTGGACCCTAAAATCCCTCTGAACTTAAGTACTTTCAAGGGGCCTACCTTTAATTGCATCTTTTCTCCTTTCATTTTGCCTCCCAAAATACGAACATCATACTTGCCTGGAAAAACTCCATCTGCCAATTTTGCCTAATTCTATAACTGATCTATATTCTGCTGCATCCTTTGATAGTGCTTTACACTGTCCCTAACTCCACAAATCTTGCTGTTGTCTGCAAACTTGCGAATCAACCCATTTACATTTTCATCCAAGTCATTGATATACTGTATATCACAAACAATATAACCAGTTACAGATTTCCAACCAGAATAACAACCTTCCACCCATAGTCTCTGTACTTAGTGGGCAAGACAGTTCTGAAACCAGACTTACAATTCACCCTGGATCCCATACATCTTAATCTTCTCAATCAACTTACTATATTACATGCCTTACTAAAGTCCATGTTGACATTGTCCATTGCCTTAATCTCAGCAAGCTCCTTTGCAACTTCCTCTAAAACCCCAATCAAGTTTGTAAGGCATGACCTGCTCTGCACAAAGCCATGCTTTGCTGTCACTAAGCAGGCTATGCTTTTCCAAATGTACATAAATCTTATCCTTCAGTATTCTCTCCACTAGCTTCCCTACTACTGATGTAAAGCTCACTGGCCTGTGTTACCTGCATGGTCCCTTTTTCCTTTCTTGAATGAAGGCACTCTATCCAGTTAGCTGGGATCTTGCCTTTTGCTAGGACACACAATCTTTTCAAGCCCCAGCAGTCTCCTCAGCCACTTCTTTCAATATTCTGGGATATCTGCCACTAGGTCCTGGGGACTTTTCCACCTTAATGCTTTTCAGAAGACACGGCACTACCTGCACTTTAGACTTCAAATGTCCCAGCATGTTAGCATGCCCCACTATGTGTTCACTATCCTCCAACCCCTTTTCCTTAGTAAATATTGACACAGAGTGCTCATTTGAAACCTCAGCCAGTTACTCAGACTCAAAGCTCAAAATTCCTTTCTTAACGATGAGGGGAGCAACTCTTAGTTATACTTTTTACTTAATATCCTTTGGGATCCTCTTTGATCCTGCTTGCAATGGCCTCTTTTGAGCCTTCTTATCACCTTTTTGAGCACTTCCCTGTGCTCTTCATACTCTACAAGGACCCAATCAGATTTTATCTTCCTAAAGGGTGCCACAGAAACATAGCAGTTAGTATGGCATTGTTACAGCTTGGGACATTTTGGAGTTTGGAGTTAAATTCCTGTGCCATTTTGTAAGGAGTCTGCATATGGCCTCAACATGAAAAGCATTGGTTTTCTCCAGCTCCTCCAGTTTCCTCCTACAGTCCAAAGGAATACCGGGTAGGGTAATAGGTCATTACATTTTGTCCTGTGATTAGGTTAATCAGGTTTGTAAACCTTTTGTATACATCCTTCCTCTTTCCAACTAAATTTAGGATGTCTTAGGTCATCCAAGGTCTCCTTACCTTACCATTCTTATCCTTACTCCTCACTGGAATATTCTAGTCTTGAACTGTGATCCGCTGGTCATTGAACAATCCCCACATGTCAGATATCCAACATCAGTTTCTCCCAATCAACACCCATTTGTTCCTATCTTATAGCCATAACTTGATCTCCTTCACTTCAGTCCCTTCTTGCAATATCCAAGTTTATCTTTACTTACAGTATAACTATCTTAAAACATTACAAATTATGATCACTATTCTCAAAATGTTCACCCACTCTCAGGTTTATCACCTGGCCCGGCTCATTTCCTCAGACACAATATGTTCTCTTCTTCAATTCTGCATACTATTTCAAGAACCCCTCTTAGATACACTGAAGAAACTCCGTTCCATTTAAGTTTCTTATGTTTCTGTAGCTTTCCATAGTTTGTCTGCACCTCTCAGTGGCATTTGGAGGGCTTTTAGCATATTTCTATCAGTGCAATTTCCCATCTTTATTTCTGAGCTTCATCCAAATTGCCTGCATGAATGAGCCCTAGAGTGACCTCTTTGAAGTGATGCTTTTACATTCCCCTTTAGCAGTAATGCAACCACTCCGCCTCATTTACACTCCTCTCAATCACATCTAAGACAACATACCCTTGGAATGTTGAACTGCCAGTCCTGTCCATCGTGCAGTCAGGTCTCTGTAATGGCAACAACATCATTATTCCAATCACTGATCCAGGCTCAAAGTTCTTCCTCCTTACCATTAATATTACTAGTGCTGAGTAGACAAACAAACAGCAATACTGAGGAGAATACTTTGCAGACCAGAAGAATGAACCAAGCTATTAGACAAGACTAATGAGGACTACAAAATCCAGTGTGGGGACTGCAGCAAATGTGACGTTGGGCAAACTGTGAGAAAACTCTCCACAAGGATCCATGAACATCAACTGGGTGAAAAGCGGCATAACCAACTCTCTCTAATCTATACCCATGAAGATCTAGAGAGGCACAAATTTGATTGGGCATCAGTGAAAGTCATCATGCAAGCAAACACATAGCATACAAAAGAATTCCCAGAAGCATGGATTTCTGTGAAAAATTCTATAAAAGCAAGCACATCGACCTTGATTCTATTTATGAGCTGATGTGAGCAAGATCCCAGACCACAACACACAGCCAATCAGCGATGAGTTTCTGAAATGAAGCCCAATCAGCTGATTAAAAAGTATATAGAGGACAATCTATTGGTGGACACACCACAATCAACAGCGCACTGACGATGTCTTTCCACATGATTTCGAAACGCTTGCAAGTAAGTTGGCAGGATCAAAGAACAACCCAACCCAACCATCAACCACCCGAACTACACATCATCTGAATTATTTCCAGACAAATAGCAACCCATCAAGCCCACCATGTTTAATAGCCTGACCATTATTGTCCTTCCTTCCAGTCTTAATTGCTATATCACTTTTCTCTGTTACTATGGTTTCTGTCAACTATCACTCTAGTTTAGTGACTTGGGACAGGATAGACCTTATAAGGAGTAGAGTAGTAGGCATAATACTCGGAGTGACGGAGATCAGGAGGATGAGCATAATGCTGGTCATGGTTGTTCATAGGGGAGGGTGGGGGATTTGAAGTGCTGGTGCGAACATGCATGATGGAGGGATTAGATTTAGAAGCCAAAAGAAATATGTGGAGCTGGTGAGTCGGGAAGTCCCACGTGGGGTTGTCGGGAATGATGGGGTGGAAACAGCATCATGCGGGGAAATATTGGTTCGGGATGAAGATCATGATGACCTAGGAAGATCATGTGTACTGGGGATGGTTCTTTGTGGGGAAGCACTGATTAATAACATAGTGTTTTACAATTGTAAATTAGTGTTAATTTTTTGCATGTTTATGCCACAAAAGCAATGCGTAAAAACTCAATCTCACCTTAACTTCAAGCAGAATTTGGGTTTTGTGAATACTTTCAGAATATTATAGTAATGCAGAGATGTTCATGTGTTCAATCATTTATAAGAATTGTTACATTGTGTAAAATGAGACTTGGATTTAAAGATAGATCTTAAAAATAGGAAAGATGATTTCCTATTTTCATTATAATGATTAGGTACCAAGATCCTTCTCTTATGGATTTGTCATGACAGTAGAAAAGAATGAATATAGTTGGGCTCAGTTTGTATTTTAGCATGTATTATGATGTATGGAACAGCATGTGAGTTTATCAAATTGCATGCACCAGGATAATGCCAGAAGGTGCTTAACATTTATCAACCTGTAAATTCAAATCTTTATTGCAAACCAAACGCACTTGCCTACATTTAATAATGATGGTATTCTTAACAGCTTTCTGCAAAGTCATTCATCTTCAACTGGGTTCAACTGGCCAGATGGTTTCTGTGGAATATTCTGTAAACAAACACGTTCCTTCATATTCTGGAATAACAAGTTAATTATTTTATAAGCAGGAAAAGGGATGTGTAATTATTCATAATAATTAATGTTATTAACTTGCATCTAAAATAAATATGTGTAACGCTGCTCACGAGGCAGTCTGTCACCCAAGTTGGTCTTTCATTGATTCTGTTACGGACTTATTGTGCATGCCTACATGAGAATGAGAATCAGGTTTGTATATGGCAACATAATTGTAATTGATAATGAATTAATTTTAAACTTTGAACTTTGAAATAAAGACATCATAACTCTTTCAGAGTAAAATCCCTCTTTATTAAGAACACCTGTGAAACTTATGTTCCCAGCACAACACCCTTTGAGTACCATCAGCAAGGCAGTTATAACACTTAGGGTGCAGAGTCATTGTAAAAGTTCATTTTGCCATTTTAATGTTTGTGTATTCACCTAGGAGCTTAAAATGTTACTTTATAATGTAAATAGAATAATCTAGTCACTGTGGCTGTCTGTGTATATCAAGCAATGTCCAACTTTCACAAATAAACACTAAAATCTGGGTTTTTTTAGCAGTTGAAAATCTAATTTTCCAAGACATTCTGCTGCTAAAACATCAAAAGACAGTTGGTTCACCAAGAAGAATGGGATAACATAAGTGAATGGAATAATGCATCCTTGGGTTCTGAAGGAAATAGCTGGAGAGATTGCAGAGGCATTAACGATGATCTTTCAAGAATCAATAAGATTCTTACATTGTACCAGATGACTGGAGAATTCCAAATGTTACTCCGTTATTTAAGAAGGGTGGGAGGCAGCAGAAAGGAAACTATAGACCCGTTAGCCTGACGTTAGTGGTTGGGAAGTTCTTGGAATCGATTGTTTGGTTTGAGATTGCGGAGTACCTGAAGGCACATTGCAAGATAGGCCAAAGCCAGCATGGTTTCCTGAAAGGAAAATCCTGCCTGACTAACCTACTGCAATTCTTTGAGAAAATTACAAGCAGGGTAGACAAAAGAGATGCAGTAGCCATGGTGTAGTTGGATTTTCAGAAGGCCTTTGACAGGGTGCCACACATGAGGCTGCTTAGCAAGATAAGAGCCCATGGAATTACAGGGAAGTTACTGAAATGGGTGGAGCATTGGCTGGTTACCAGAAAACAGAGAGTGGGAATAAAGGGATCCTAACTTGGCTGACTGCCAGTTACCAGTGGAGTTCCACAGGGGTCAGTGTTGGGATCACTACTTCTTATGATGTATGTCAATGATTTGGACTATAGTATTGATGGATTTGTGGTTAAATTTGCCAATGATACAAAGATAGGTGGAGGAACTGGTAGTGTTGAGGAAGCAGAGAGTCTGAAGAGTGACTTAGATAGTTTAAGGGAATGGGGAAAGAAATGGTAAATGAAATACAGTGTTGGAAAGTGTATGGTCATGCACTTTGATGGAAGAAATAACTAGGCAGACTATTATTTAGATGGGGAGAGAATTCAAAATGCAGAGATGCAAAGGGACTTGGGAGTCCTTGTGCACAATACCTTAAAGGTTAACCTCCAGATTGAGTCAGTGGTGCAGAAGGCAAATGCAATGTTGGCATTCATTTCTAGAGGCAGAGAATGTGAGAGCAGGGATGTGATGTTGAGGCTTTATAAGCACTCGTGAGACCACACTTGGAATATTGTGTGCAGTTTTGGGCTCCTTATTTTAAAAATGATACACTGACATTGGAGAGGGTTCAGAGCAGATTCACGAGAATGATTACAGGAATGAAGGAGTTACCGTATGAGGAATGTCTGGCAGCTCTTGGGCTGTATTCCCTGGATTTCAGGAGAATGAGGGGATCTCATAGAAACATTCCGAATGTTAAAAGGACTGAACAGATTATATATGGCAAAGTTATTTCCCATAGTAGGGGATTTTAGGACAAGAGGGCACAACTTCAGGATTGAAGGACATCCATTTACAACTGAGATGCAGAGAAATTACTTTAGTCAGAGGGTGGTAAATCTGTGGAATTTGTTGCCACAAGCAGCTGTGGAGGCCAAGTCATTGGGTGTATTTAAGGAAGGCATAGATAGGCTCTTGATTAGCCAGGGCATCAAAGGGTATGGTGTGAAGGCCGGGGAGTGAGGATGACTGGAAGAATTGAATCAGCCATGATAGAATGGTGGAGACCTGATGGGCCGAATGGCCCACTTCTGTTCCTATATCTTATGGCCTTATGGTCAAATTACTGGAGAAACTCAGCAAGTCAGGTCGCATCAATGGAGGGGGATAAACAGTCAATGTTTTGGGCTGAGACTGATGAAGGGTATTGATGAATGATCTCGGCTTGAAACATTGACCGTTTATTTCCCTTTATAGATGCTGCTTGACTTGCTAAGTTTCTCCAGCATTTTATGCGTCTTGCACATTATCCCCATGGTCAATCCAGTTTTATCCAGTTTACGACATTCAGCTTCCCAGCAGTTTAATAAGCTTCTTTTTCTCTCATTTTCAGTAGCGGTGGAACAGTTATTGTCCTCTGCTTCTCTTTACCTGAATGTGCGTAAATTTGACTGAGGACTGCTCCCTGTGATGGTGGCCATCTCAGGAACCCAAAATGGATTATCTATATGGTGCATCTGGCTGAACATGGTTGCAAATGCTTCACTGTTGTTGTTAGCAGTCACATCAAAGAACCTGCCATCACTGAGGCTGTACATTTTTCTGAGTCTTCTCCACCCATTAACTCTTTGATTGTTCTCTAACATCCACGACTGGCTATGGTCAAGTTGAGAGCTTCTGTCTGTTCCGGTGGGTGTGATGTCACCTGCCTGTCTTCTGCATCCTGTTTCTGCTGTTGGGTTAACAGAATTTCAATGTTTAAGAGCCATTTGTCCAGTTACTTAGACAGGAGGAGCGCAGCCAGATGCGATTTTAAGGCAGACAAATGTGATTAATGTAGATAAGCATCATGGTCAACAGGCAAGGTGGCCAAAAAAGAACTGCTTTAGTGCCGCTATACGATTTTATGTTGGTTCACTGATTTCTGTGTGCAAAGTCAATTTGGTAGCAATATCCTTTAGGATCTAGTCAGCTGAGACAGTGTCAGTCTTATCATGGACATTGACCCCTCCCACCAAGGATACATATTACTCTTGTTATTTGCAGTTCTTTTTCCAAGGTTTGCTTAACCTGGAGGAGAACTGATTCAACAGTTGAGGCAGGACAGTGGATAGTAGTCAGGAGGAGGTTTTGTGGCCTGTGTTCGTTCTGAATCCAAGTAGGCTAAAGTCAATATATAGGACTCCCACTGCTGCACATTATTGCCTGTACATCACTATGCTTTAATTTCTGGTGAACCTGTCCTGCTGGGGGACAGAATACACCCAGTATTTCTGATAGAGTCGTCTGGCACATTGTCTGTGACATGTTTCTGTGAGTTAAACTATGTCAAACTAGTTTGTGGGACAGCTATATATATACATTTTGAGTGGCTGCATGTGTGCACACTATCTTGAATGTGCTATGTACATTTTACATCTCGGCCCCAGAGGAACAGTGTTTCATTCCGTTGTATTCATGTATGGTTGAATGAGAATTAAACTTCAATTTCGTTTGATTTGATTTGATTAGTAATGTCCTTGAGTAAGAATATCTTATTACGATTGCATCAGAGGTTAATGAGACTGAATTGCGTTAATAATTTTGGTCTCGTACTGCTAACTGCTAAGGAAGAGAGCACAGCATAGATTCACTGGACTGGTCCCAGGAAAGTAGTTTATCATATGAGAAAATATTGAGTAAATGACAATTGGATTTGTTTGAGTTTTGAAGAATAGAGATCTTATCAAAGCTTACTAAACTGTTAACGAGGTAGATGCATGGAGCATAATTTCCTTGATTGAACAGAGGTCATAATTTGACAGTAAGGGTCTGGCTAATTGGGACTGAGATGAGGTGTAGTGTTTTTCTTTCAGAGGGTGATCAACTTCGAAATTTTCCACATGGAGAGTTACAGAAGCTCGGATTTTTCAAAATCAGGATGCTGTAGTTTTGTGGGCATCAAGAAAACCAAAGCAGATGGAGACAACGAAGGAAGCTGGTACCAGGGTGGAACTGATATTATGATCTTTGTGAATGTTGAGCAGGCTCAAGGAACTGCATGACCTACTCCTGTTCTTATTTCTTATGATTTTATTAAGGACTTTAGTGAAATAGATAAGATTTTTACAAGAATTGGCGTTATCTTTTTGTTCTCATCTTCACAGTTTTTTCATATATATATAAGTCTGTAGTGAGGAAGGCAAATGCAATTTTTTTCTTCATTTCGAGAAGACTAGCATATAAAAGCAAGAATGTAGTGTTGAAAATTTATAAGGCAGTGGAGAAATCTCACTTGGAGTATCGAGAGCAAGTTTGGGCCCCTGTCTTATATAGGACATGCTGAAGCTGGAGAGGGTTCAAAGGAGATTATGAAAATGATTCTAGGATTAAATGGCTTGTCATATGAAGAGCGTTTGATGGCTCTGTGCCTGTATTCACTAGAATTCAGAAGAATGAGGGGTGATCTCATTGAACCTATGTAATGGCATGTGGAAAGGATGTTTCCGACGGTGGGAGTGTCTAAGAGCAGAGGACACAGCCTCAGAATAAAGGGACGTCCTTTTAGAATGGAGAGCAGGAGGAATTTCTTTAGCCAGTGAGTGGTGTATGTGTGGAATTCTTTGCCACAGGCAGCTGTGGAGGCTTTATATTTAAGGCAGGGGTTGATAGATCCTTGATGAAGGGATATGAGAAGAAGGCAGGAGACTAGAGCTGAGAGGAAAATTAGATCAACCAGGATGGAATGCTGGAGCAGTCACTTTGGGCCAAGTGGCCTACTTTTGCTTATGGTCTCATGGTCTTACTGAGATACAGTGCAAAAGTGATTCAAGGTGGCGGCGTGACGCAGTTTGCAGCGGCCACTCCAGAGCTGATTATCTGTTATTTGTGAAGCGGGGTGTTGTGCGCAATCATAATCGGATGAAAAACGGACGTGGCCATTGGTGGGGCCGTCTTAATACGCTCGACAGAGGATGGTGCTCGGAGAAGCTGTGCCGGAGGGGATGGTCGTCGGCTCGGAGGTTCGATGGACTCAGAGTCCGCTGCGGTCAGGTCGCTTTCAGTGTGTGCTGCATCTGCGAGGCTGAGTCGGGCGGCGCTTTCATTGTGTGTTGCGTCTGCGAGGCTGAGTTGGGCGGCACCATGGAAGTCCATAGCGGGGGTATTCCCTTCTGCCGCCGGCATGGGATGGTGAGTCTGTCGGGACTCTGGGGACTTGTGGAAACTGTGTGGTGGTTTCTTTTGAACTTATAGCCTTTTAACATCTTTGGACTATTTTTACTGTGCCCATGGTCTGTTTTTTTTTATCAATTATGCTATTGTTTTGGCATTCATAGCAAAAGGATTTGAGTACAGGAACAGGGAGGTTCTACTGCAGTTGTACAAGGCCTTGGTGAGAACACACCTAGAATATTGTGTGCAGTTTTGGTCCCCTAATCTGAGGAAAGACATTCTTGCCATAGAGGGAGTACAAAGAAGGTTCACCAGATTGATTCCTGGGATGGCAGGACTTTCATATGAAGAAAGACTGGATCGACTAGGCTTATACTCACTGGAATTTAGAAGATTGAGGGGGGATCTTATTGAAATGTATAAAATTCTGAAGGGATTGGACAGGCTAGATGCAGGAAGATTGTTTCCGATGTTGGGGAAGTCCAGAACGAGGGGTCACAGTTTAAGGATAAAGGGGAAGCCTTTTAGGACGGAGATGAAGAAAAACTTCTTCACATTGAGAGTGGTGAATCTGTGGAATTCTCTGCCACAGGAAACAGCTGAGGCCAGTTCATTGGCTATATTTAAGAGGAAGTTAGATATGGCCCTTGTCGCTAAAGGATCAGGGGTATGGAGAGAAAGCAGGTACAGGGTTTTGAGTTGGATGATCAGCCATGATCATACTGAATGGCGGTGCAGGCTCAAAGGGCCGAATGGCCTACTCCTGCACCTATTTTCTATGTTTCTATGTTTGCAGGGTTGTAACTATATGATGTAACTATGTCGTTTTGTGCAGGTCTTGTAGCTTTAGTTTTTGGTCTTGTTTGTCTGGTGGGGTTGGAGCGCCTCTTTGGAGAACGCGCTAAGATGGTAGCGTGATATTATTACGCAGCAGCCTCTCTGGACTCTGGATTGGGGATTGCCAAACGTTATGTGGATTTTCTGGTGTAGTCTGTTTTGTCATGTGTTTTTGTGATATCATTCTGGAGGAACGTTGTCTCATTTTTTAACTGCATTGCATTTGTCGTTTTTAAATGACAATAAACTGAATCTGATTTGATCTGAAAATAGGCATTTCCAGCCCTTCAAACCACACAGCCCAGCAACCCCCAATTTAATCCTAGCCTAGTTCTACGACAAGTTACAATGACCATTTAACCTACCAACCAGTATGTCTTTGGACAGTAGGAGGAAACTAGAGGGCCCGGAGGAAACCTAGGCAGACATGGGGAGAACATATGAGCTCCTTACAGACAGCTGCAGGAATTGGACCCAGGTCGCAGGTACTGCAAAGCGTAGTGCTAATTTCAGACAATTAATTGAATTCAAATTCTAAAGTTGCTAGATTTGTTCTTAGGAGGCTAAATCCAGAATTTTGGATCACGGATCCAGTAATTTCACTACTGCACTGCTATTAGAGTACCATATATTACCTCACCATACTATTTACAGATTAAGCTGAACAAAATATGATTTCACATAATCCAGCAATTAATAGATGCATGACATGATATAATTTCTGCTTTGTGTTTAATATGATTTCAACAGCATATGATCACATTCATTGTATCAATCCACTACTATTCATAGCACCTTCAAAGTTCAGTGTACATCTGTTTTCTATTGCCACCCTCAGAATTTGACCTGAAATTGGATTTCAGTCTCATACGAACATGTTTAAGGTTAATCTTGACAGGACTGATGGTTTCTCCACAGGGTTATTGGCTTATTTCTGTGGATGTTTTGATGGTGAGATATGTAGACTATTGCCTTTACTTCAATGTCTGCATGTGGTCCCTGATTTTGTTTTTTACTATCACTTAGTTTCTCCCTGTTCTTGCGTTGGTTATTTTGGCATTGCTGCTGGGTGACTCCTCAGAGAGGTAGTTTGAATATGAAGCAGATTAACTGCCTAGATATACAACCTACTTCATTGTGTCTCTTCTCCAGGAACCCCTTCATTATGCAGGAGATTGAAAGCAACAGGATTAGGTGACAAAGATTTAGTTAAAATTGACAGTTTACCCAGGGAAGTGTGACATTACATTGATCAGATCAAATGTTGAAAGCTGAGTGAAACTCTGTGTTCTGCTGCTGATGATCAATAGTTGTTGCTCCATTGTACTTCTTGAACTGGTTAATCAGTGCATTGAGTTAAAATGAGCCTCAATTGGCATTCCTTGGGGAATATCTAATTTCTGAATAATTGTGGATTCGATTGCTTTGAAATGTTCATGCCTCACTGTAGCTCGCTAGTCAATGAATTCCAAGGAGACAAGAATCTGCAGATCTGGAATCTAGAGCATAAATGCAATCCGCTGGAGGAACTTACTGGGTTGAACAACAACTGTGGAGAAGGAGTAGTTGTTTATATTTCATGTGTAGGCCCTGTTTCAGAACTAGTGAATTCCAACCTGTTTGAGTTGTTCAGTGCCGCCTTTAAAGTTGCCATGTTTACAATACTGAATACTGAATACAAGCAACACACACAAAATGCTGGTGGAACGCAGCAGGCGAGGCAGCATCTCTAGGAAGAAGCACTGTCAACGTTTTCGGGCCGAGACCCTTTGTCAGTACAATACTGAATACAATATTGACTGTCTGTCGAAAGAGTAAGAATTTGGAATCTGATTATGACAGGTTTATCTGAGAAAAGTACATTTTATCTGAAGGTCAGTGCTATTCACCACAAAATCCAGATACTGCAATAATCCACTTTGGTATATTGTCTGAGATTTATCCATTCTACAGCGGATTTTGGTCTCTAAAGGAGGTTGGGAAAGATTGTAACATAGTCTGGGCCATTTTGTCTGATTTTTGCTCAACGATGGTGGTGTTAGGGTTTGTTCCAAGTTTCATTGTCTTTGACTTTGATGTTGACCATGCAGGTTCAATGAGAATTATTTCTCCATGACTGTACCTGTTTTTATTGAATAACTATGCTGGTAGAAAAAGTTCTTGGAGTTCAGCAGGGACTTCACTAAGTCATCCTCGTCACCCTCCTCACTGATCTGCAGGCTCCTTGACTGCTTCATCAATGTGGCTTGATTGTGCAGTGTGTAGAATAAGAGGGGTGTCAATGAACTGGATTCCCTGTGCAGATGCAAGCTGTGGAATTGAATTTTCAAGAGGGCAACACCATATTTACTCCATTTCTGATGCCTGCTTTTTTTGTGGCACTATGCAGCTGTGGGAGAACGGTGAACTGTCCAGAAAATAGAAGATGACCAGGGTGAAGTTTCTGGCCAATGCTGGCTACAAGTGATGTCTGGGGGTAATTCAGTGTGCTATGGATCAGGAAACATGGCAGCAGATGATGTCCCCACATTTTAATATCTGGAGCTACATTCACACCATGATAAAGGCTCCTTTCTCAAGGACAGGGTACTCATAACCTGCTCTTTGATTTGATAACAGTGGACAGTGTGCACATATAGATTTTCTGCCTTCACTCAGGTACAGAACGTGGTAGTTTGCATGCAAGTGGGCTTGGAGTTCTACTCAATTAAAACAAAGTGTTGCTCCCTGTGAATGTAAATATTGTGTGACTACTGCTTGAAAGATTTCACAGTGATGTCTACATTATTCATTTCAATCTGTGTTTTAGTGAATGAAAGACGTCGGATTTTGCAGGGTTTGGTGCTAGCCCCTTGTTGTCTTGTGACATGTTGTCAGTTCAGCAAAGTCAGAAATATGTTTGAAGAAGTCAAACAGGGCAAAGGAATGCAGAGTAAATAGCAGGAGATGGAACAGAGGGCTCTTGGAGTACACCTTCCCAGATCTTTTCAGGTAGGAAAGTGTCAAAAAGTTGGTTAAGAAGGCATATGGTATATGTGCTTTTATTGGTCAAAGTTCAAAGTTAATGCAGAATGAACAGGTTATACCTATTTATTGATTACAACTCAACATTCAACACCATCACTCCCTCACTACCAATCAACAAGCCTCAAAAACCTTTCCTTCTGTACTTGTCACTGCAAATACATCTTCACCTTCCTAATTACAAGACCACAGTTGGTGCAAGTCAGTAATAACATCTTCTCCTCTCTGCCAATCAATACAAGCCCAGCTTTCTCCTCTCTCTGTACTCATGACTACATGGCTAGACAAAACTCAAAGACCATCAATAAATTTAATGATGACGTCACTGAAGTTTTCACAATCCGAGATAGCGATGGGAAGTTCAACAGGTTGAGTGGAGTTGAAACAACAACTTTACAGTCAATGTCATTAAGACGAATGAATTAATTGTGGACTTCAGGAAGGGGAAGTTGGAAGAGCACACACCAGTCTTTATTGAGGAGCCACCAGTGGGAAGAGTGTGCATCAACATCCCAGAGGATCTATCTGCGGTCCACCATATTGATGCACACATGAAGAAGGTATGCCAACAGCTTTAATTCATTATGAATTTGAGGAGATTTGGTATGTCACCAAAGAGTCATCCCAATTTCTACAGATGTACACTGGAGAGCATTCTGACTGGTTGTATCACAATCTCGTATGGAGCCTCCAATGCAGAGGACTGCAGTAGGTTATAGACTCAGCCAGTCCCATCGCAGGTACAACCCTCTGCACCATCAAGGACACCTTCAGATGCAGTGCCTCAAGAAGGCAATGTCCATTATTAAAAAAAACCCTCACCATCCAGGGCATGCCTTCCAGCAGTGGGAAGGAGACTGAACACCTACATTCACCATTTCAAGAACAGCTTTTTGCTCCATCTTAGTTTTGAATGGTCTCTGAATACATGAATACAACTTCACTCGTCTTTTGCTATATTTTCATAACTTGAAGCAATTTTTTTCATCTTGCAGTGTATTGCTTTTGTAAAGGAACAACTTCCATAACACCTGTCAGTTATAGTAAACCTGGTTCTGATTCCTAGAGTGGGTGACGCAAGGTACTGTAGATATTGGAATTTGCAGGAACACGCTCCAAATGCTGGAGGAACTAAGCAGGTCAAGCAGCATCTGTGCAAGGAAAGGAATTGTTGGGCTTTGGCTCAACAGCCGTGATTCAGGACCACGAAGGACTGTGCACAGTCATAACATCCATCCCTTAAGAAGGGTGTAATTGCACTTGAAAGAGAGCAGATGCAATTTATGAGGCTTCAGAATTTTTATCCATGATCAAAAGTGGCAGAGTTGGCTGTTTTGTAACGTAAGAAACTTAATTGAGGTATGATGAATTATCAGGGACTAGGCAGCATGATCCAGAAGGACATTTCTCTCTCTGCAGGAAAGTTAATAACTGAAGGATATAGTTTTAAGGTGATAAATTGGAACAGTAAAAGAGAATTTATTTTTCTTCATAAGGATAACCTGCGTCTAACTCACTGTCTGAAAAGTAAGTAGAGAGGGAAACTTATAATGCATTATTAACCTTTTTGTCATAATTGCCAAAGCTGCAGACCGATCTGGGATGTGGACATTGGATGGAGAACTTCATTTGGCCCTGCATGAACACAAAGGCTGAATAGCTTCCTTACATGTCAAGAATTTTATGATTTGTCTCTGTGTGAGAAATAATGAGCCACATCTGAGATTGTCTTGGTACTGTATTGGTGACGGTTCTCTTGTATTTTATTTATTCATGGGATGCAAATATCACTAGTAATCCTGGCATTTATTGGCTATTCCTGATCTCCAAACTGATGACATAATTAAGAGTCAACCATATTTTTGGGTGTGAAGTCACATATAACCTAGGCTGGATAAGAAAGAAATAGTTCCTACAACTTGTATCATTTAAAATTACAAATTTATTTAGTTGCTTGAATCCAACTTGCTCAGTTCCTCTGATAAGATTCAGATTCAAATTCAATGCAACACATACAAAATGCTGGAGGAACTCTGCAGGCCATAGAAAATTGTGAGCAATTGATATTTTGGGCCAAGACCCTTCATCAGTTAATCTATGCCTATACTCATCTTAGCTTCTCCAGGCCTGACGAAGGGTCTCAGCTTGAAACATCGACTCTTTACTCACTTCTATACATGCTGCCTGGCCTGCTGAGTTCCTCCAGCATTTTGTATGTTTTACTTTGGATTTCCAGCGTCTGGAGACTTTCTTGTATTTTAGATTCAAATTCATATTGGTTAATGATCAAATCTTCTCTGCACCCTAAATTATGCAATGGCCTCCTCACTTTTGTAACCAGTGAACATATTACAAAATGCAGACATAGATCCAAACCACATAGGCCACTCTGAACACACGCATGGGGTTCCAAAAATTCTTCCCTATCACTGCGCAGTATTTCAAGAAACTGCACAACCAGTGCTGCTTAAATGCACAAGTTATTGCTTGAGGAGGGTATACATCCTGCATGAGCATAAAATATATAGCTATCTCAAAACAGTTTCCCCTCCTGAACAAAAGTGGATTCGTGCTTTTTGTCTGTAATCCTATTTGCTTCTTATCACCAAATACCTGTTCAAATCCTTTTAAAAAATATTTATGGTGCCAACTTCCACTATCTTTTCCTCTCAGTGGGGAGAAAGCGTTTCATTACTCCTCTCCAGATTCTTGTGAAGGATTATGAATATGTTACCTTTAGTCCGATTCATTCACCAAAGGGAATAAGTTTTCTGTATCTATTCAATCAAAATCTTTCAACATATTGAAAACTTCTATTCAATCAAATATTGTCAAAAGTAAAGGCCTACATCCTTTGTAACATCCAGTTAAAATTATACTCTTTCTAAAGCCTACTGATCTGCTCAACCTCACATTCATAAGCTCAGCAGCATTCTCCAGATTACTGCTCTGTGCTTTTGCTTTGATACTGGATGTTACAATGCAAGGACAGCATAGGTAGAGACCTGTCTGAGGCTGTTGGCAATCTAGAGAAGCTGATAGCCAACAGAACTAAAGATAATTCCTAAACATGCTGTAAGTATGGTAGATGTTAGGTAAAAGGTCAGGAATGACTGGGCTTCCTCTGGGTTCCATTGGGAAGTCTTCTAGTGGAGCCAGGGATGTTCACTAGGAGAAGGACGAGGAGAATGGAGGTAGGGGATTGTACACTGATATTAGGGGCTGATCTGGGAAAGAGGGAGTCATTGAGAAGTACTGCACAGAATTAGGCCCTTTAGCCCTTCTAGTCCATGCCAAAACCATTTAATTTGCCTACATCCATCGAACTGTACTGGGACCATAGCCCTCCATACCCTTACTATCCATGTACCTATCCAAGCTTCTCTTAAATATTGAAATCAATCTTGCATGCACTGCTTGTTCTGGCAGCTCATTCCACACTCTCACAACCCTCTGAATGAAGAAGTTTTCACTCATGTTCCCCTTAAACTTCTCACCTTTCACCCTTAACCCATGATCTCTAGTCATAGTCCCACCCACCCTCCCACCACTGGCCTAATGAAATAATTCCAAGGGTGTTATGGAAAGAATTGGAGGTGGTTGCTGGGGCTTGACAAAGATTTTTGCATAATCTTCATTCATGAGTGTGATACCAGAAGATCAGAGTGTACTAATGTTCCCATATTTAAGAAGGACAGTAGCAATGAAGCCAGGAAACTACAGGCTGTTGAGCCTTATGTCAGTAGTAGTGAAACTGTTAGAAAAAAATTCTTAGGGGTAAATTTTATGGTCATTGACATAAGAGAGATTGCAGATGCTGGAAATCTAGAGCAACACACACAAAGCAGTGGAGGAACTCAGCAGGTCAAACAGGATCTATGGAGGGAAATAAATAGACAACGTTTCGGTAAAGCTTTTTGTCAGGACTGGAAAAGAGAATGTTAGGACACACAGGATCCAAGGTGTTTTGTCAGATTGTATTCAAAATTGGCTTGGTGATCAGAAGCTGAGAGTAGTGGTAGAGGGTTATTTTACAGTCTTGAAGCTTGTAACCAGTGGCTGCAGTAGGGATCAGTGCAGGGACCTGTGTTAATGATTTGGATTGGAATGATTGTTGTTTGATACAAGTATGCTGGCAACATGAGCATTGATGAAATTGTAGATGGTGAGAATGGTTGCCTAAGGACACAGAGTGACATAGATCCACTGTAAAGTTGGATAGAGTGGTGGCAGATAAAATATAATCTAGACATTTGTGAATTAATACACTTTGGGTCATCTAATACTGGTAGGACATATAAAGTAAATGATGGAGATCTTAAAAGCATTGATGTACAGAGAGATCTTAGGAGAACAAATTTATAACTCACTGAACACAGAGACATAAGTGGATAGCGTAGCTTAGAAGGCATTTAGCAGAGGTACTGGCTATAAGAGTTGCAATGGCTGCAGCTATATAAGACATTCACTAGGCCACATTTGGGCTATTGTGTGTAGAATTTCTGGATGCCTCATTATAGAAAGGATATGTTTGCATGAGAAAGAGTGCATAAGAGATTTACCTGGATTTTGATTGGGACTGAGGGCTTTAGTTTCAAGGAACAATTGGATAGGATTGCTCTCATCGGAGCAGGGGAAACTGAGAGGTGATCTCAGTAAAATTATGAGCAGCTAAATAGGGTAGCTAGTCACAGTCATTTTTTTAAGGATGTGGGGGTCTAAAACTCAAGACTGTATGTTTAATGTGAGAGGAGAAAATCTTCAAGGTGTGGGCAAGTTTTTCATGGAAGCTGGTGAGTGAATGGAACATAAGGAGATAGAAGAGGCAGGGACAAACCTGACATTAATGAAGGATATAGACAGGTACATGGATAGGAAAGGAATAGTGGATTTAGCGTTGATGGCCATCTCAGTTGGCATGAGCAAGTTGCGTCGAAATGCCAGTGAACACACAGATCTATTGTGCAAAACAACATGCTGGCTTCTGTACCTGTTATTTTATCCATTAAAGTAACTCTCATCAATAAAATCAGAGCATTTGTGAATGAGATTTTGGTATCTACATGTTTAATATTATATCAAGAAAGCTACATGAAACAAACATCATCTGGTATTTATTTTGATCTGGAAAATATTCAACAAATATCTGTTGTTAAACCTTATGAGACAGCAACAACAGTGAAATGCAATTTGCTTAATCTGAAGGTCAGTGATGTCTGACTGTAAGCCTGGTAGATGATTTTAAAATGGCTAATAAAAACAGAAAGTGCTGCAAACACACAGCAGGTCAGGCAGTGTCTGAGAATTAGAGTCAACATTTCGGGTAAAAACCCTTTGGAAATAGTGATTAAGAAATAGTTTTAAAGAGGTTGACATGATGGATGAGTAGACCAAAGAGTTTTAGAGTGTCAAAGCTTGAGGCCAGAGTTCCCATGAGGATAAATTGTAAGAGTTGCCTGATGAAATGGTTTAATGAGGGCATTTAGAGAGTTGAGATGTATAATGTGTTGCTAATAGCAGTGGTGTGGGACATGCCCAGCAGGTCAGCCTGCACTAATGGAAAAAGAGCAATTGTGCCAATATCACAGATGGATGGCTTGATACAGAAATGGCAAGTTCTGATACAGAGAAAAGTGAATTTCCTGAATCTGGAGTATTTAATATCAAAGAGGTGGCTGAGACTGTATTTCATATCTTTGGTGTCGAGGCGACCAGACTGTACACTCCATTGGAAGGAGTGCAATCGAATTGCTGCTTCCCCCCGATAATCTGCTTGGGTCTCTTGGACAACGGGATGAGCGGTGAAAGACGCTGCATCTCTTTCAGATGCATCGTAAAAATGCCTTTATCAGAACTGAAGAACATGCATTTGCAGAAAGCTGGCTTTCCATTTTGACTTAATATTGGTATTTGGCAGTTCTGATTGCCTTCTCCAGCTTGTACTTAGCTTTTTTGAACTTCCCTTTAACGCTATCCCTAAAGGCCTCCTCCTTCTCCAGGCGCAGCTGTTTAATCTATGCATTAAACCAGGGTTAATTATTGCTAAATCTGGTGATTGCTTTTGTGGTGATGCTGGCATTTTCACAAAAGCTGATATAGGAGCCAACTGTATCAGTGTATTCATCAGTACTAGTTTTAAAGATATTTCAATCAGTAGAATCAAAGAAATCTTTCAACATCATATAAAAATAAGGGAAATAAGTATAAGTATAACACAATAAGTATTTCCTTCACTTTTGATTTTTGATCAATTACCAATCTGTATTCCTCAAAGTATCATACCACCTGATCAAACTAAATGAGTTTTTTGTTTTCTGTGACCCACAACAAGCATCAAAGCTTGTCAGAAACTAATGATGAACTTAAGGGTACACCATAAATCAGCGTTACTGTGACCTGTCACATTGTGGTTACACCAATGGCCATGGATGCTTGCAAACAACCAACAAAAAAAAGTCTGCTGAAGGCGTAATCTGCTTCTTCTCTGAGCCTCTTGAAATGAAACTATTGCTTGTGTCCATGACACAGCAGTCAGGATTCCATACTTTTCCCCCGATTGCCCAAAAGCATCACACCTACGGTCACATCTCATCCTCTAGGGACTTAATGGCTTTGCCGTCAAGCGTACATGGACTTACACCCTTTTAACATTCTACCAAGATCTCTAAAGTTTGCCCAAGCCTCATTGAACTTGATCCTAGAACATGATTCCTTCCCTGGAACTTATATGAACTAATGTTAGAGGCCAAAGGCCTGCTAAGAAATACTGACATGAGAAATGGCAGACACTAATTGTACAGTGTGATAATCCATTACTATTACTTGAGCTTGTGTGAAGAAGGAATATTTTACATGTTGAACATTCTCTGGTGAACGTTTGGAGGATGTGGGCATTGACAAAGTTCTTTCTTAGTTTCTAGCCCAACAGACTCTTATTTTGATTGCCACTTGCCCTCTTGCTCTAATGACATACACAATTCAAAGAACTTTGAATTATTAGGTCTGAAAATAGAATCTGATTGTGGTTACTTTTTATTTGCTGTGCAACAAAAATTTATAAAATTGATTGCTAAACAGTAATGTCAAAACATCAACAGCCTGTTCCTTTCCATAGTTGCTGTCTTACCTGTTCAGTCCCTCCAGCGTTCTGTGTGAGTTGCTCTAGATTTCCAACATCTAAACATCTCTTGTGTTTAGGTAAATATGTAGGTGTTGGAAAGTAGAAATAAAAATATAAATTACAGGAAATGATAAGGACAAAGGACCATCAGACATAGGAGTAGAATTAGGCCATTTGACCCATCAACTCTGTGCCACCATTCAACCGTAGCTAATTTATTATCCCTCTCAGCCTACCCTCTTGCCTTCTCCCCATAACCTTTAACAGCTATACTAATAAAGAACCTATCAACCTGAGCTTTAAATTTACCCAATGACTTGGCATCCACAGCCATCTGTGGTAATGAATTCCACAGATTCACCATTCTGAATCATGTTGTAAACTTTGTTTAGGCTTTTCCTGATTCGCAATTCAAATTTTAAAGTTCAAAGTAAATTTTATTAGCAAAGAACAGATATGTCCCATATGAAACCCTGAGATTCATTTTCTTGTGGGCATACTCAAAAAACCTATAGAATAATAACTATAACAAAATCAACGAAAGACCACCCAACTACGGCATTCACCCAGAATGCAGAAGACAGCAAACTGTGCAAATGAAAAAAGAAGAAACAGTAATATAATTAAATAACCAAAAAATATTGAGAACATGAGATAAAGAATCATTGACAATGAGTCCATTGGTTGTGGGAACGTTTCAATGATTGGGCAGGTGAAATTGCGTGAAGTAAGTCCTTCTGGTTCAAGTGCATGATGGTTGAGGGATAGTAACTGTTCCTGAACCTGGTGGTATGAGTCCTCAGGCTCCTGTACCACCTTCCTGATGGCAGCAGCAAGAAAATAACTTGTTGTGGATGGTGGGGGTCCTTAATGATGTATGCTGCTTTCCTGCAACAGCCTCTCATGTAGATGTGCTCAATTTTTGAGAGGGCTTTACCCATGAACGACAGTGCAGTACAAAACGTTGCTATGTACAATAACTGGAGGAAGATGACAGGATGGAGAAAGGATGATCACTGCATTCCCACTGTATTCTAACAGTATTCATCTCACAAATCACATGATTGCCTAGCCACTGATAACAGCATCTGGCAACTGAGATGCATAATACCAAAATTATTAAATATTTGTCAGTGATACCTATGGACAAAGCTGGAATACATAAAGTGAGTCTGGTAGAGATTATGGACAAAGTATTGCTGCAACAGTGGGGACCTTTTAAACTGTGTTTATTTGCTGACTTTATACAGAGTTTTGATTTTTGTTTTAGGCAAAATCAAAAACAAAAATAACAGTTTGCACTTTTTAACAGTTGATTCCTGTCAGTTAATGCGGAAATGGTTGTCATTCGCTAAATTATGTCATTAAATGTGTACATGATTTTTGGCAAATATCAGACATGCTCAGATGAACTGTGTCTGGAAGAATTTACCAATGGTCACTATTGCACCCTGAGGTGATTGCAAGTATAATATAGCCTGCACAAACTGACCTCTATAAATACATTATATATAAATGATACACATGACAGTGTTGAATTTCTCTGCAGAAACAGCTACTATCATGAATTCTGGTTAATTGGGCCTTCGGTTAATCGGGCAGCCACTTATTTGGGACAACTCTTAAAGAACAAAAACTGATTGAGAAAATGGCCAGGATTCCCTCGTTTATTTGGGGCACTATTCCGCTTGATTGGTGGCAGGAGACTGTTGCCGAACAGTTTCAATTAGGGTCAGTCATGTGTATTTGTGTGGCTGTTTAACACAACACTATGCTGTGAGTGAACAGTTTTTAAATAGCGCTTGTTTGTGTTCAAAAAGTAGCAATTTTTGTCACTGATAGTCGGTGAGAAATAAGTAGTAAGACAATTCCGAACAGTTTTTGTCATTGCAGCTCAAAGCACTTAGGCTTCGAGGTGCCAAGAACTGCTGGGAGGGAAAATGAAATGATTTTACTACTTCGACAAGTAAGAGCTACTATGAATTTGAATGTATGAACAATCATCTTGAATGTTACAATGAAAATGAAAAAATTTGGAGGGTGCAATTTTTGATAGCATTGCATGAAGGCAGTCCATTACCTGTACTAGGTTTATGGGTTGATTTTGTTCATTTTTAGTCAAAAGAACTTGACAGATGAATTCTTCTGTTGATAACTATTAGGAACTAATACACAGTTTTATAGTATTGCAGTAATATCGGTGGTGTTCTAAGTTGTTCTGTATTACATTTAAACACCCTGTTTGCCTTTTTTTATACTTTTTCACTATTTCCATGCAACTTCGACTAATTGGGCATCTACGTAATTGGGGTAAAATGTACTGGCCTGATGTGTTCCAATTTAACGGAATGCACTGTACTTGTAAAAATCCAAACATCTCTCTTGCTTTAAACATATTGCTGTCATAAGTTTTTTTTTGGAAGCATAGTGGCACTTTATTCATGCCCTAACTTATGTAATTGATCATGAAGTCTGTAATTTCTTAAAAAGATGGGCTCAATATTTGATTAGTAAGCACACTCAGCACAAAAAGTTGAAAGCAGCTGAAGACTTCTTTGAATACCCAATACTGCACTTACTCCATGTATTCATTAATGTTCAATGTGACTTGCTCATCATGACCTTAAGACTTTGGATCAATAATATCAGTCAGAGGACCTGGAAGAAATACAGACAGTGCATCAATATGAGCTAAAAGGCCACAGCAATAAATCTGTGCAGTAAGTTTATAAGTAAAGTGTTGCACTAGGAAAGGGGATAAATATTTCAGTGTTAAGCAAAAATATTAGGAATTATTGGTTGATTTTGCCTTTTAAAGGTGATGGGAACACATCGTAACAGTAGATTAGCTACCAACATATCCCAGTTTGATGATCCATTATGTCAAAGAAAAGGAAAGAAAATGAATGAGGTATTAGACATGCAAGGAATCAATTCTTGGCAGTTACCCACCATTAGATTTATTCTCCATTATCTGTGATTTGTCAAAGTGCACATTTGCCATACAAAAGTCCATGATGGTGATGCATATTAATAACATCGGTGCTTCTAAGGCTTGCAGGTTTCATTCTAGATAATTTTGTTTTATTTGTGAATTCAAAAAGTGGAAATTGGAAATAGTAATAGTGCATATTAGGTATCATGTTATTCAAAATAACATTGTTTGATATTGTTATATATAATCAGCCACATGATTGGCTGATTAGATATTTGCATTAATGAGTAGGTGTACAGGTGTACCTAATAATGATTATATTCTGAAATTTGATCAGTATTAAAGCTATTGAAATGGATGCTGTATCCAAGCCAACTTATTAATGTTGTTGTCCTATTTAATCATAATATTGATAAAATAATCAGATTTTAACATTATTACATGGGAATTACCTATGAAGCTTTTATGAAATAACTCTATAAAATCTAAAAGAGCAGGAAAGGACAAAACATTTTAATTTATCTTTTAGTCCATCCTCAAGCAATGCAATATTACCAAATATTTTAAGTGCAGAAAATTGTGATATGCAGATTGTTGCTCATACAGTACTGTGCAAAAGTCCTGGGCGCATATATATACCTGGGGTGCCCAAGACTTTTACACAGTATTGTATTTGTCAATGTGGAGCAATGAGCGAGTTTGGGAATCTAGTGGAGCAAAGGACGTTGGGAATGGCGAGAGTGGAGCTCCACGGGAGGGGTGTGGATCAGATGGCAGAGAAGGAGTCCCATGGCTGGGAGGTGGTGTGGATGCAGGCACCCCCAGCCCTGAAATTCCAGGCGAGGTTTTTTGATTCCAAATGAATGGTTTATTGATCATTACAGGAAGTCTGTCTGGTGCTTCCCTCTCCCTTCCCCTTTTTCCAATCATGTTTCCTGTTTCCTGTCCCTGTTTCCTTCCCACTCTCACTCCACAATAGAGGAGCATTATCAACACCAGGTTTATCATCACTCTCATATGCCATTGAATTTGCATATATTTGAGGCAGCAGTCGAATGTAATATATAAAATTACTATGGTACTGTGCAAAAGTCCTAGTCATTCTAGCTATGTGCTGTACATACATATACCTAAGTCTTTTGCAGTTCTGTTCCTCTGCAATTTTTCTCTTGCACCAGATCCTTCTGATTGTCAAATACCATTCTGTTATTTACTGTCTCTAAATACTTCATGATTTATATTTAATATCCTCTTCATTTTTCTGCTCTAAGGAGACTAACATCATCTATCTCAGACTCTCAGTACGATGACCATTCATAATATTTTGAAATTGAATATGCTATTTAATACAGAGGGAAAGGAGAATAAAGTTTGTAAACTGCAGGTAAAGGTATGGATGTGGGAAGCTGATTCTATGGATATTAAAAGAGAACTTAAAGGTGTACTGGAATGCCGACCTTTAATATTCCTTGCCTTGCAAGTTTCAATCAAAGATGAAGGACACAAAGGGCTGCAGTAAATTGCTGTGATTAGCCTGAATCATTTCCATAACTGAGACACAAGAGATTGTAGATTCTGAAACTTGGAGCAACATGCAATCCCATTGAGATCCTCCAGCAGATTGTTGTTGAAATGCAGACATTGACATGATTATTATGGTTCATAGAATATATTATATTGACTTAGCTTAAGGTTTTAGGTTTTGTACAATATTTATACACAAAACTGTTAATGTATTTCGCCTTTAAAGTTGGTACATTGGAGGCTTGGGTGTTTTTAGTCTTCCAAAGCTTCAAATTAAGTGAGGGACCTTATATTGCTTCTCTTCATTTCTCGCATTAAGTTATATCACGCACGTTGTTCTGCAATTAATTTCACCCGTGTATGCCTGCCCATTTTTACTGTTTTGTCTCTATTCCCTCTGAATCTTATATCCAAGTTATCAACCACGGGGATTGATTTTCTTCATCTCTGCCCACTTGGGTAAGCCATGTCAGTGAGTTTCTCCTTCATTTCAGCCTAATTTTAATTTTCATGTCAGATTTGCCCACATCTTTCAGATAGTCTCTGATCTGCTGACTATTTCTGTTGTTTTCTGTTTTGAATACCTAGTGATAGCATTTCCAGTTTTGTTATTCACTTTTCAATCTGTCTCAGGCATCTCTCCCGGGTTCTTTGTCATACACTTGACTGCAGATTTTGGCTCAAAACAGAGCTGATGCTCAATGCTTCAGAAGAAATGCGCCCTTTGACCTCCTTTCTATGATCATATCAGCCGTACAAACACTCTACTGCTCTGTTTGCAGGATTAAAAGTCATGAATGAGATCAGCAGTTGTTGAATTTTCATCCATTTTCATACAATGTTGAAAATTGTAATGTTTCATTTGGGATGACGGTATTTTTAGCAATAAACTGGAAACTCGGTTGTGTATTGAAAGATTTTGTTGAGCTGAATTAAAAAAAAGTCAATCTGCAGGCACAATCTGAGTATCTGCATAGCCCATGATGGGAAAGTTTATCATGACCCACTAAGTGAATGTCGCACCTTTGCCTTGAGGCAACAAGCAGTCTGCTGGAGAAACTGTTACCCCAGATTTCAGTTGTCTCTTGTGTCTCCCTTGCTTGGAGGCTACTGGAAGCATTCCAGTGCCACTAGTCAATGTGTAATGCATGATTAATGTTACTGCTGCATTATTCAGCACACATATGAACTTCAGATATAAAATGAGCCTCAAGTGCTGGAGCAGAACTGTTTGAGTAAGTTGAGAGTTGGTAATTTCTAAAAACATAGAAAACCTGCAGCACAATACAGGCTCTTTGGCCCACAAAACTGTGCCGAACATGTCCTTACCTTAGAAATTACATAGGGTTACCCATAGCCCTCTATTTTTCTAAGTTCCATGTACCTGTGAGGAGTCTTTTAAAAGACCCTATTGTATCCACCTGCACCACTGTTCCTGGCAGCCCGTTCCTTGCACTCACCACTCTCTGCATAAAATACTTACCCCTGACATCTCCTCTGTACCTACTTCCAAGTACCCTAAAACTGTGCCTTCTTGAGCTAGCCTTTTTAGCCCTGGGAAAAAGCCTCTGACTAGCCACATGATCAATGCCTCTCAACATTTTATACACCTCTATCAGGTCACCTCTCATCCTCCTTCACTCCAAGGAGAAAAGGCTGAGTTCACTCAACCCATTCTCATAAGGCATGCTCTCCCCAATCCAGGAAACATCCTTGTAAATCTCCTCTGCAACCTTTCTATGGTTTCCACATCCTTCCTGTAGTGAGGTGAGCAGAACTGAGCACAGTACTCCCAAGTGGGGTCTGACCATATAGCTGCAACATTGCCTCTCAGCTCCTAAACTCAATCCCACAATTGATGAAGGCTAATGCACCTTATGCCTTCTTAACCATAGAGTCATCCTGCACAGCAGCTTTGAGTGTCCTATAGACTCGGACCCCAAGATCCCTCTGATCCTCCGCACTGTAAAGAGACTTACCATTAATACTATATTCTGCCATCATACCTATTTGCATCTTATCAATGTCCCGCTGTAACCTCTGATAGCCCTCCACACTATCCACAACACCCCCAACCTTTGTGTTATCAGCAAATTTACTAACCCATCTCACCACTTCCTCATCCAGGTTTTCAGGTCTTCTGAAATGGTAATAGGGCAGCATGCAGGTCTGTGTAGCTGTTAGCACAACACCAGCAATCACTGATCCTGGGTCACTACCCGTCGCTGTCTGTAAGGATATTGTACATTCTCTCTGTGATCACATGGGTTTCCTCTTGCATTCCAAGATGTACGGTTAAGGTTAGTGAGTTGTGGGCATGTGATGCTGGAATGTGGCAACATTTGTGGGCAGCCCTGTCACTGCATTCGGATATGGCCCAAGTGCAGAGCAAGTTCACAGAAGTGAGTCGTTAGTTCACAGACTTTAATGCAAGCAGAGTTAGAAGGAAAAGAAAACAATAAACGCTAGGCCAAACAGGGCCGTTAACTAAAACTCTCAAACGGAAAATGAAGCAGACACTGCGGCTGAAAGGAATAACTAAATATAAAATGAATAACCCCAGTTTTCAGAGTCCGTTGACTCGACAGTCCAATTTCTCTTGCAAGGCCGAATGCGAACAGGCAGCGAAGCATTGCTGTGTTTTGTTGAGACTTGAACAAACACTACGACAAAAAGACTGGAGTTAAATACCATCACAATGAATAATAATTAGCTGACACATGCAAGTTCATGAGCACAATTGCCGTATCTGCTGTGCTGCTGAATCCATGATTGTGACAAACCCCCAGCATTATCCTTAGATTGTGTAGTTCTTTGATGCAAAGATGATTCAGTTCACTCTTAGTTTCAATGCTTTGATAAGCTAATCTTCGCTCCTGATATATGGGCACACAGTATGGAAGGGGGTGGGTTACTTGGAGGACATACTGATGGGCTTGCTCCTGGGCCTGGCCAAGATGGCTATCCATGGATCCAAGCAGTGGGTAGTTAAGGGCTCTGCCATGTTATATTTGTTCTTAAGCACAAACTTGACATGGGTTTACGTGGGAGCATTTTATTACTAAACTGCTGCTCAACCCTGTGTGCATGCAATCAGGTCACCATCATAGCTTTTGGTTCAGGGTGAACCCACACGTATTGTCCGTAGGGAATTGAAGTTTTTTATGATGCACACATAATGCAACATCTTCTCCCGTGGAAGAAAATCAAACACAATATTATGTCCTCATAAACCTGCAAAGAACAATAATAATTTCCATCAAAGATATCTACGTTCCATAGCCAACCTCTGTTGAATTGTTCAACTTTTCAACTGCCCCTTTTCCGGAGATATGTTCACGTCTGAGTGTCCTTGGAGAGGAGGCATGTGGTCACAATGGGTGCAGTGGAGGATTTCTGGGAACCATGGGCCCCAAGGAATTGACTTTTATAGACAGTAATAATCATATTTTAATTTGAACTTACTCGCTGTCTTGTAAATACTTGGTGTTTGTACTTCCCGTACTTCTGTGTGAATAAACTGCAGTAGTTTTGGAAAAGAAAGCTAATCTTTGTGTATCACTTTCTTATTTACTTATAATATGATAGGATGGATACAACATAAAAGAAAGCCATTGTTGCTAAGCCAGATCACTACCAGAGCAATATACTGGTTGCACCCCTATATCCTTCTCTACAGTTTTGTAAACTTTTCTCACAACACGCAGTATTTATCTAATTTCCTGTTGAATATCACCTGTCTCTGCTATATCAGTGCATTCCATATTCCAGCCACACGCTATATAAACAAGTTCTTCTCAAAGTGCAAGACAAGTTTATGGTTATGTGCACGTGCATTTACTTGAGGCAGTATCACAGTGACAAGTGTAGCATTAGATAAGAAGCATTCACAAAAGAAACACAAGCTGTCCACAACTTCTCCAAGACAGAACAGAATTAAAACCAAAAAAAACCCACTTTCCTACAATGAGTAACCAAAGTTTGTTTCAAGTTCAAGTTTAATTGTCATTCAACCATCCATGAATACCTGTGAATACAGCCAAATGAAAGAGGAGCCAAGATGCAAACACAATTACAACAGTCATGCACAGTACAAGGCACATATAGTACACATAAGATGGCAGTAAACACATAATCTCACAAAAAATATATACAGATAATATAGGACATCTCCTTAAGAGAGATGTCCTGCAGATTGATGGTGCATGGATGATTGTTGGCAAGAACAAACCCTCAGCAGTCTACAGATGAATGCACGCATCCCACTCAATACTTTACTATAGGTGAGGCTAGAAAAATGGTTTATCAATGTCTTGCTTTATAATTTGCATCTCTCTTGATAAACTCCAGAATTATGCTTACCTTATTAACTACTTTCTCAAACTATGATGACACTTCCAATGATACTCCAGATCTCTCTGCATCTGCACCCCTTTCAGAACAATATTGTGTTTGGCTCTCCTCGTTCTTCCTTCCACACTGCATCATCACCTTGCATTTTTCCATTCTCTTCACCCTTCTATACCCTGCTGAAATGTATTGCTATCTTCTTTGTAGCTCACGTTGCTACCACGTTTTGAATTTTTTACAAATTTAGTAAGTGAGGCTTTGGACCAGAAAATCTAGGTCATTAACATTGATCAAAATTGTCAAAGCCTGAACAGTAAATGCTGGAGAGTGTCACTATTCCCTTTCCTTCAGGTCTGAAAAATAACCATGCCTCTGTTTTCTGTTGCTAGCCAATTTTGTATCCATGTTATTATGTCAATCTGTTTCAACTTTGCTGATAAGTCTTATAACCTTTGGATATTGAAAATCCATGTCCAGACATCAACCGCAGTGCCCTCATAAATTCTATCAATATGAAATAAGGCACAGAGATTAGCATTATTGTGGCAGTCAAGTTGCAATCCTTAACATTAAATTTGAAGTGCACTTATTATCATAGAATGTATGAATTATACAACCTTGAGATTTATTTGCTTACAGGTAGCTACAAAGCAAGAAATCCAAAAGAACCCAATAAGAACCTAATTAAAGAAAAAAAAATAGAAGGCCAACATCTGATGTGCAAGAGAAAGGGGAAAAAACATGAATCATGCAAATGCTTGAGGCAAACAACATTCCAAACCAAGCTGAGTCCTCAGATTTGAACCTGGAGTAGACCAAAGCCTTGCCTATCAGTTCATCATATTAGCAGGCACGGGGCAGAGCAGCCTGGGCAGTCTTCATAGCCTCAGTGCCATGGAGAGAGGAGCGACCATCACAGAGAGTGAGCAAAATCGGCTCTTATCCCCAATCCTAATGCCTTGTTTTTCCCGTCTATCTGGGCTGGCATTTAAATTGACTGAAAAATGGAACGCTGAGAATGCCCTGGAGAAAGGAGTGAGCATTGTATGGAGCGAACGAAACCAGCTTTCGCTTGCGATTCGCATGAGGACCTAACCTGGTCCCAACATATCGATGCAGTTATAAAATTAGGAGCTTGAAGAGATTTGGTATGTCAACAAATAAACTCAACAACTCCTATAGATGTGCCATGGAGAGCATTCTGACAGGCTGCATCACCATCTGGTATTGGGGTGGGGCGGGGGGGATACTGCACAGGACCGAAAGAAACTGCAGAAGGTTGTAAATCTAGTCAGCTGCATCTTGGGTTCTATCCTACAAAGTACCCAGGACACCGTCAGGCAGCAGTGTCTCAGAAAGGCAGCATCCATTATTAAGGACCTCCAGCTCCCAGGGCATGTCCTTTTCTCACTGTTACCATCAGGCAGGAGGTACAGAAGCCTGAAGGCAAACACTCAGCGATTCAGGAACAGCTTCTTCCCCTCTGTCATCCGATTCCTAAATGGACATTGAATCCTTGAACACTACCTCACTTTTTAAATATATATTCTGTTTTTGCACGATATTTATTCAAATATGTATACTGTAATTGATTTATTTATTATTATTATTTTATTTTCTCCTTTGTATTATGTATTGCATTGAACTGTTGCTGCTATATATCAAATTTCATGACAGATGCCGGTGATAATAAACCTGATTTTGATCTAAACAGCAGGTATTACCTTGCTCAAGGACCTGGGTACTGCGAAGGGATTGGGGCCTAGACCATGTCACTCATCGACTAGCTCCACGTCCAGATTTTGACACCAGCTTGAAACCGCTCTCAAGCTCTTCAAATCAGCTCGGTGCCCAGAGTGATCCAAACTCATACCTGGGCCATTTGAATGGGCATCGGAACTCCTCTGCCCAGACGTCTCTTCTCAGTGCCTAGAGCGAACCACCTCACACCCGGGCTAGTTGTGTGGACATCAGAACTCCACTGCCCCGACTTCTCCTCTCTGAATGGCTGACTTATTCTTTCATCTGCATCCATTCTGCAAATCACCATCTTGGCTCATCCCCCAAACTTCCATCACCATTGCTTGCCCCCTCACAGTTTACCTCAGAAAGGGTGTTCTTATAGCCAAATTTCATGCTCTTTTAACTTCCTGTGAGCTGTCACACACGTTCGGAAGTGCCATCTTAACCGGAAGTTTGTGGCATCTAAAGTTAAGGGTTGCAATTTTGCGTTAAGGTTTGAGCAGCTGGTTGACACAAGAGGGTATATTTCTACCTAAACTGCTGTAAAGTTATCCTGGGCAGCTACTACTGATAGCAGAATTTGCTTCCTATCAGCAAATCAAGGTGTCAAGTAATAACTTCAAATTCCTGTCAGCCAACTTGAAAGCATAAGTATCCCAACTCAAACAAACCATGGGGGCAGATCACATTTTAACATTGGCTTTGCAAATAACACACAGCCTCTGCAAATATTCCTGCAAAAGGTTTAGGATTCCCAATATGTATCACTTCCATTTGGTCCTGAGTGAAACCTGCGGGAGTCCATTGGCCAGCATTATTTTAGTTCTAGTTTTCAAATATAGAAGCTTTGAATGTGTAATTCTTCACACCTCCCATTGTTGTTGTATTGTCTAAATGTAATTGCTTCATAAAGGGAATAATTAAAGGTCATGTGGAAGAAGAGAGGCCCTTCGTTGGTCAGGGTTGACCACAGACATTACATCCCAGCTGTCCATGTGATACACAACCCAGCATAGTACAATATTGAGATCAAGCTGTTGCTCATGTAGCAGGCTCGCTCCCTCCATGCAGGTGATGAATCTAAAAGAACGGCAGAGACTGATACAATTTGGCACTAGCGATGTCGTTGGAGTTGCCAGTCAGCGTAAAACTATCTTAGGAACTCCAGCTCCAGATTTGTCCTCAAGGTTTACTCCCAAAGCCGCCTTCATAACTGTTCACAGCTACAGGGCAGCAGAGGTTTGAGGTCAGTTTTCCCTCTGTTTGATGGGCTGCCAACAATGGCTGACAAGCCCCATCTGCCCAGAACAACTAGACTTAAGGTGCCAGTAACCCACCTTTGCCCCTTTTCCTGTTGTAGAAACGGTTCTGCAGGGCTTATTATCCACACATGAAGAACAGGAGTTGGACTTGGTTGTTAGAGGCTATTTGAGACACACAACATAGGGAGCATTTAATAAGTAATGAGAACTTATCCCCACTAACACCCCCAGCTATAATGATCCTAAGGAACCAGTGGAACAAGAAAGAAAAAGATTTTGACCATTTAATCACATGAGCATATCAGTGACACAGGCTAAATGAGCTAAATGAGGAATAATAGATGTTATTCAGTGGTCTATGAATTCTATGAAGTTTTGTCTGATTGTGAGTGGTGAGGGATCATTTACTGTAATGAATATGAAGAGATACCTAAATAATCCCTAATAATATGCAGTGACTTGTGTCTTTTCTTTATGTTAGATGTATAATTTCACATCAAATGAAAACCAAAGATTCAATTCAGAACTAGAAACTTCAATAACCTTCCTCTTTAAAAAAAAGTGAACTTTGCTTCTGTTCATATTGATAATATATTATTCCATGGTTCAGCAATATAATAACCCAATTACTCTGGTCCTTATCCTTGGACACATTTGAGGAACACAGGAAGACATCTTTGCTTGTGCTGAAAAGACAATTATATTCTTGTTAAGGAGTTTAATTTGTTTTCTAATTATTTTCTGTTCCTTAATCTGAAATATACTTTGGCCCCTTATCACAATATGAAGAAAATTATTTCCTTCTCAGCTTTTTCCTTTCATTAGGCTGATGTGATGAATTATAGTTGTTGCAAAGACCAAGAATTGAGGACAGATGACAAGTCCATTATTCCTTCAAAGAATAGGGATTAATCATTTCAGTCTGAACTAAAATCTATCATAGGTCAGTCTCTTCAGTTGCTTGAATTGCGTTGCTTTGAAGTTGTTGAGCTTACAGCAGAATGGCTTAGCTGAGAAAATGCATGTTCTATTAGCTCACCTTTCTAAGCATTAAAACATAATGTGCTTCTTTGAAAACCAGTATGGTGTCCAGGCCCTGGACACCACCAGAGCACTGTGGTAACCATCATTATGTATCTGGTAGATCTTTACGGCAAAATGTTCACCTTGTCAAGGCAGGTGCCTGATGGCAAGTAGAAAACAATAAAAGTTGTTTCCATATGTTGAATCACTAGGCACAGTGAACACAGAGCACAGAATTATTGACTACAGGCATCCTTTTGTGCAAGATATCATAAATCCAGTGTCATTCACTGCATGTTATCACACAGAGTTAAAGAATTAAACTTACAGTTCCCCTGTTTTGATAATGGGTCTTCAATCTGAAATGTTTCTCTTCCATTGATTTTGCCTGACCTGCTGTGCTTTTCCGGCACCTTCTATTTTTATGTCATTATTGCTTAATGGCTTGCTTCTTCAAAGTTCGGTTGGATAAAAGGCACAGTACTACATTTTCAATCACCTTTCCTTCAAATTGTTCAAAAGTAATCAGTTTAGAATGGTCTGCGGCACCCAATAGACTTGTAAGGGGGCTGTAACAAGAAAGAGGTAGAATGACTCTGAAATCAGTGAATAGAAGATAGACAATAGGTGCAGAAGTAGACCATTTGGCCCTTTGAGCCGCACCACCATTCTGAGATCATGGCTGATCATCTACTATCAATACCAGGTTCCTGCCTTGTCCCCATATCCCTTGATTCCCCTATCCATAAGATACCTATCTAGCTCTTTCTTGAAAGCATCCAGAGAATTGGCCTCCACTGCCTTCCGAGGCAGTGCATTCCAGACCCCCACAACTCTCTGGGAGAAGAAGTTTTTCCTTAACTCTGGCCTAAATGACCTACCCTTTATTCTCAAACCATGCCCTCTGGTACTGGACTCTCCCAGCATCTGGAACATATTTCCTGCCTCTATCTTGTCCAATCCCTTAATAATCTTATATGTTGCAATCAGATCCCCTCTCAATCTCCTCAATTCCAGCGTGTACAAGCCCAGTCTCTCTAACCTCTCTACATAAGACAGTCCGGACATCCCAGGGATTAACCTCGTGAATCTACGCTGCACTTCCTCTATAGCCAGGATGTCCTTCCTTAACCCTGGAGACCAAAACTGTACACAATACTCTAGGGGTGGTCTGACCGGGGCCCTGTACAAATGCAAAATGATTTCCTTGCTCTTGTACTCAATTCCCTTTGTAATAAAGGCCAACATTCCATTAGCCTTCTTCACTGCCTGCTGCACTTGCTCATTCACCTTCAGTGACTGATGACCAAGGACTCCTAGATCTCTTTGTATTTCTCCCTTACCTAACTCTACACCTTTCAGATAATAATCTGCCTTCCTGTTGTTAATCCCAAAGTGGATAACCTCACACTTACTCACATTAAACGTCATCTGCCAAGTATCTGCCCACTCACTCAGCCTATCCAAGTCACCCTGAATTCTCCTAACATCCTCATCACATGTCACACTGCCACCCAGCTTAGTATCATCAGCAAACTTGCTGATGTTATTCTCAATGCCTTCATCTAAATCATTGACGTAAATCGTAAACAGCTGTGGTCCCAATACCGAGCCCTGTGGCATCCCACTAGTCACCACCTGCCATTCCGAGAAACACCCATTCACCGCTACCCTTAGCTTTCTATCTGCCAACCAGTTTTCTATCCATGTCAATGTCTTCCCCCTAATGCCATGAGCTTTGATTTTACCCACCAATCTCCTATGTGGGACCTTATCAAATGCCTTCTGAAAATCGAGGTACACTACATCCACTGGTTCTCCTTTGTCTAACTTCCTGGTTATATCCTCGAAAAATGTTGATGACAGAGCTCAGACCTTGGTTCTCAGATAGAAATTCCAATAGATCTTGTATTGGAAATGGGTTGGATGGTTAATAGAGCGATTTATGGATCAGAAGGTAGGGGGATTTGGTAGCCATTAATCAGTGTAATGCTGGATATGTGAAAGATCAGGGAGTTATAGAAGGAGTTTCTAATCTAAAGGAAAGCCAGACAATCATCCTTACAAAGGGATTGAGACTGGATGAATGAGTTGCTCAAAAGAAGTTCAGGATTGGAAGGAATGTTAGAGATCATCCATCAGAAGAATTTGGGAATGGATTAGAGAATTAAGTGAACAGTTGATCTCTTGTTGGCATTGGACAAGCAAAACTTTAAGTTAGGTTGGATAAAAATTTATATCTGCACCAAAGGATGAAATCAACAGATCATGGAATGAAATTTGACAGGTCATTCGACAGATTGGAGATCTCAGCTAGGGTAAAATCACAATATATAAGCTGGAGCTACCTGAGTTGGGTTCATTATAATAGTCTAAATGAGATGGACCATCTCAGGCAGGGCCACTTTAAGTAAAGCTAAAACAGACCTAACAAGCTCCTGGAATTTCAAAAGTGCTAATGCATGCAAAATTGAAAGTTATAGAATGTCACTGTACTTGTCTGGGTTCTATACTGTATGTGTGAGCATATCAGTAATGTAGGAGTTTAATATAAGTCCAAGGACTTCATTTTGAATACGTAAAATATACTGTATGCATTTCCTAGCAACACACACACACAAAATGCTGAAGGAATTCAGTGGGCCAGGCAGCATCTATGGAAAAAAGTACAGTCAACATTTTGGGCCAAAACCCTTTGGCAGGACTGGAGAAAAAAAGTTGAGGAATAGATTTGAAAGGTGGGGGCGGGGGGGTGATGGGAGAGAAAAAGGTCAGGTGATAGGTGAAACTTGGAGTGGGGAGGATGAAGCAAAGGGCTAGAAAGTTGATTGGTGAAAGAGACAGAAGGCCATGGAAGAAAGTAAAGGGGGGGGGAGGAGCATTAGAAGGAGGTGATAAGTGGTGAAGGAGATAGTATGAAAGAGGGACAAGGGAATGAGTACCGGTGAAGGGGGGGGGGGGAAGACAGAGGCTTTATCCCTTTGCTTTATTCCTCCGCCTCCAAGTTTCACCTATCACCTGCCATTTCTCTCTTCCCTCCCCCCACTCCTCAGCTCTTTTTTCTCCAGTTCTGCCAAGCGATTTCGGCCCGAAACATCAACTTTTTTCATAGATGCTGCCTGGCCTGCTGAGTTCCTCCAGCATTTTGTGTGTGTTGCTCGGATTTCCAGCATCTGCAGATTTTCCCTTGTTGATAAATATATATCTATTTCCAACCCACATTTCCAATTCTGATTAAAGTATGTCTATTAAATAATTACTTTAAAATTCATAATTTTGTTTTTAATTTCAGTTACACACGACAAGTAGTTGGAAATGGGATCAAAGCCCAGTCAGATAACCCGGAGGTGAAAGTTAAAGCAATTGATCCAATGATAAATCAGGTCATTGATAAACTGAAACACATCAATCAGGTAAGACAAGCTGAAGGCACTGAACCAGTCACCTGGAACACATACATAATTGCAGGAGAAAATTAAGGAATGCATGAAATGAAGAGGAAGTATTTTCAAAATCTCATTTTGTGTATAAGTTTATGTCTATACATTTTGTGGAAATCTAGCTTTCAATTACTGCTATTTGATTTGTATTTGCATTTGCACAGCTTGTTGTCTTCTGCACTCAGTTTGGTCTATCATTGATCCTGTTATAGTTACTATTCTATAGATTTGCTGAGCATGCATGCTGGAAAATGAAACTCAGGGTTATATGTGATGACATATATGTACTTCAATAATAAAAATTACATTGAACTTTTAACATTGGGTCCAATTGTTCTTTCAAGCTTATGGGTTCCAAATACCCTCACCTGTTGCTGCTGCTTAATGGGGCTGTTGCAGTGCGAAGGGAGCAGAGTTGTCAAGTCTGTCCAGAAAAGTTTTCGAAGACAATATGTAGATGGTTATACTGGAGAAGGACTACACTTGATCTCCTCCAGGAAATGAGGCTACACAAGTGGTTTATTTGTCAGTAGATGAGCACTTTGAGACCAGTAACTGTAATTCTATTTCTTTCATCATAGTTATGGAAAAAGGTAGCAGTGGAAGTTGAAAACTGGGGGAAGGCTATTGTCATTGGTATTGGGCATAAACTCTCAAAAGTTTGGTTGGGAGGGACTTTTTGCATGCAAAGGGATGTCAAGTCAGTGGGAGGCTTTCAAAAGTGGAACGGGAAAAGGTGAAGTCAGCATGATCCCATTAGAGTGTAGGGTAAGGCTGGCCAGTTTAGGGCACCTTGGTTACAAGGGCTATTAAAGGCCATGTTAAAATAAAAAAGGAGGCTTATGTCATGTACAGGCAGCTGAGATCCAGCAAATCCTTTGAGAAGTATAAGGAACTTAGGAGTAAACCTTAAAAAGAAATGAAGAGGGCTAAAGTGGGCCATGAGATATCCCTGGCAGAGAAGATTTGAGAAGTACATTAAAAGCAAAAGAGTAGCTAGAGAGAGGAGCTTCCCCCACCCCACAAGAGGATCAACGTGGTGATCAATATGTGCAACCAGAGGAAGTAGGTGAGATCTTAAAGGAATACTTTTCATCGCGAGTAAGTTCAGGAGAAGGGGCAGTGATATTCTTGAACAGGCGTACCCAACTTGGGGGCCCAAACACTGCTTGCTTGTATTGACCCATGGTATAAAAAAGGTTGTGACCCCCGTTCTGAATATCAGCACTACAAAGGAGGTGGTTTTGGAGCTTCTGAAGCTCATGTAGATGGATAAACCCCTGGGTGCTGACCAGATGTATCTAGAGACATAATGAGAATCAAGGGAGGAGATTGCTGGAACCGTGGTTAAGATAATTTAATCTTAAATTGCCACAGGTGAGGTACTGGAAAACTGCTGTTCTTCCTAAATAAAGGTATAACATCAGGATAGATCATGTTGTGGATGTATTTAAGACAATTTGTTCAGATAAGCCAGCGAAGTACAGGCTGGTGAGCCTTACATCAGCAGTGGAAAAATTATTAGAAGGGATTCTGAAGGATTTATTAGGGATAGTTAGCATGGCTTTCTGTGTGGAAAATCGTAAAATTTGCCTAAATTTCTTGAAACAGTGATTGATAAATTTGATGAGATCAGGATGGCAGACATTGTTTACATGGATTTTAGCAGTCTTTCACAGGGTCCCATTGGTTAGGCTGGATGGTTCAGAAGGCAGGACACATGGGAGCCAGTGTGAAGTTGTCCATCGACTATAGAATTGTGGTTGGAATCAGAGTGGTAGTGGATGATTCTATTTCAGAGTGGGGCACTTGGCTAGTGACGTTCAGCAGGCTTCAGTGCTGGATTCTCTGTTCTGTGTCATATATTACTGACATGGATGAGAATGTAGTGACAGGACGAGTACATTTACGGATGATTCCACAGTGGATGGTGGAAAAGGCTGGCTGAGGTTCCAGCGAACAAGAAGAAAGACAGATGCAATTTAGCTGGTACAGCTGCAAAGTGATTGATTTGGGGAATTTTAACCAGGGCAAGCCATACATGATGAATGACAGAGTCCTGGGGAATTGTTGTTAAACAGAAAAACCCAAAAGTAAATGTACAAAGTCCCTTGAAATGGAAACTCATATGGACAGGGTGGCAAGGAAGGTATATGGCATGTCTGTCTCCACGGGTTAAGGCATGACATTTAGTTCCTCTCCAATGATTACTAGTTTGCATTAACTTTCACCTCAGAGTTCTGCATCCTTCTGTATTTTTTGTACAATTCAGTAATTCGGGTCCTCTTGAATGAGATTGCCAGAAGTATAATGTATGCTAGGAAGTCCACTTCAACTACGGTGGTATATTCATATGCTATAAAAATTGCAAAGGGAACATGACAGAGCATTAGATAAACACAGTGGTTTAACCATATCATCAAAGATAAATGAGATAGATGAAAGAGGAAGAGATGGACAGAGATTATTAACTTGAAATTGTTGCGTGCAAAGCTGTGTCAGAGTTTGGTTCATGATATTAACCTGGGTTGATGTTGCTAGATGGGAGCAAAACAGGGATGGTTGAGGTAAAGGTCTTAGTAACAGAGATGTCATCGAGTGATACAGCACCTATACAGACCCTGGGGCAAGTAGCACATGCTGGCCACAGCCTCCTCCCTTCTAGTCCCAGTTGATTGTGTTTGACTTCAAGCTCTTACTCTGTAATTGTATCCGCCTCAACCACTTTCTTTGGCAGCTCATTCCAGCCACTACTCGCTGTGTAGGGAAGTTACCTCTTAGGTCCCTTTTACTTCTCTCTCACCTTATCTTCTATCTCTGCCCTCTAGTTTTGGACTCACCATTCCTGGGGAGAAGTCTATGAGCATCCAGCTTATCCAGACCCCTCAAGATATTATAAATTTCCACGAGGTAGGCATTCATTCTCCTAGTCACCAAGGAATAAAGATCCAGTGTGGCCAACCTCTTCCTATGATTCTGGCCCACTAGTCCAGGCACCATCCTTGTTAATCTCTTCTTCACTTCCCTAGCTTGGCAATGTTCCTTCTAAAACAGGTTGATGAAAACTGAATGCAATATTGCAGTGGATGAAAATGCTCTACAATGGGTAGTCAAAAAGGCCCAATGCATCACCAGCACTATCCTACCCACCATTGAAGGCCAGCTACATCATGAAGGATCCCACCCCCCTTGCTCACACACAGTTTGTCCCACTCCCATCTGGAAGGAGGCTATGTAGCATTCACACCAAGACCACCAGTCTCAAAAATAATTACTTTCCCCAAGCAGTAAGACTGATCTACACCTCCACCCACTAACCCACCCCTCCTAACCCCCAACCACCAACCGTCCACACCACTACTTTATCATTTCCTGGCGGTGTCATGTTATGTACAGATACTCCTGTGCCGAGTGTTACTATAGACATACAATCAATCTATGTATATAAACTGACTTTATATTTATATTTATTGTGTTTTTATTATTGTGTTTGGTGTTGTGCTGCATTGCATCCAGAGTAGTAATTATTTCATCCTCCTTTATAATATATATTAAATAATATTATTATTATTAAATAATCTTAATATTAATAATATTATTAATATTAAACAATCTTGAATCTTGGTGCGTTCTCACCAAGTGATTTATGTAATGACAAAATTAAGTCCCTACTCCTAAATTCATTACCCTGACAGATGAAGACCAGCATGCTAAATTCCTTCTTCTTCACCTTGTCTGCCAGCACGGCCACTTTCACTAACTGTGCACTTGTCGTCCCAGCTCCCACTCCTCCACAACACTCTGTGATGCTCTGCCATTCACTGCATAAGTCCTTCCCTGGTTGGACTATCCAAAATGCATTGCCTCATATATTGTCCGAGTTGAAATCAATTTGTCATTCCTCAGCCCATCTCCCTAACACCTGGAAATTCATAGTATCCCATTTCACTGTTAACAATACCCCCTAATTTAGTATCATCAGCAAACTTACTAATTCATATCCAAATCATTTGCATAAATAATGAACAGCAGAGGTCCCAAAGCGGCCTCCTGGGACATTCCACTAATCACAGGCCTCTAGTTGGAGAATCGACCGTCAACCGGAGCATTCTTTTTCCTATCTTGAAGCTAATTCTGAATCCATCTCACTTGCCTCCCCCCCACCAGCCCCACAATGAATTAAATGGACCTAATCTTTAGATCAGCCTGCCACGCAGGGCCTTGACAAAGGCCTTACTAAAGTACATATAAAAATATACCCACTACCCTACCTTCATCTATCCCTTCAGTTACCTCCTTGAAAAACTCTAAAAGATTTATCAGAGTGACCCATGCACAAATCCATCTATTTTTGATCACACTTTGACTACCCAGGTGATCACAGATCTTATCCCTCAGAAATCACCTCCAGTACCTGCCCTCAACTGAAGTCAGACTCACTGGCCTGTAGTTCCCTGGTCTGTCCTAGCTACCTTTCTTAAACTGCAGAACAGCATTCCAGGCTTCTGGAACTTCACCAGTGGCTAATGACGAAGCAAATATCCCAACATGGACTTCCATGATTTCGTCCCTGGTCTCCCATAAGGTCTGGGAGTGCACACAGTCAGTCCCTGGGGATTTCACTACCTCAATGTGCTTCAAGACTGCAGGTACCTCCTTCGTAATGCTATGCATATGCACCCAGACGTGTCTACTTATTACCCTCATTTCACGCAAGGAGAAATAGACATTAACCCGAAGGAGAAACAGCTATTAAATATTATGCCCATCTCTTGCACCTAATGAGGGTTGGCTGTCATGGTCTTTAAGAGGACCTAGACTCTCCTTGACATCCTTTTACTGTTAATATAACTGAAGAACCTCTTGGCAGTATCTTGTATACCAATTCATCTCATACCTTCTTTTTGCCCTCCTGACTTTCTGCTTTAAATCTGCTCTGAAGCTTTTCATATTCATCAAGGGATTCATTTGTGCATCTCCTTTATCCTGATCAGAGCCTTAATATCTCTCTTCAACTCGGGTTCCCTGAATTTGCCAATGTCCTCTCCTTTACAGAAACAAGCTGTCCCTAGACCCTTTACAAGCCTACCACTTGTAAACACTTCCTTTGCCTTCTAGTAGAGTTGCTCAGTTGACCCCAGCTGGACGTTGCCCAATGCCCTCAAATTTGGCCCTGTTCCAGTTCAGGACTAACTTGTGCACTTGTCCTATCTTTATCTATAGCAAACCTAAACCTTTCACAATTGTAATGTATAGAAGTCTTGGGCTTGGGACTGTGATGCTAATTACTCCAGGTTGGGGTGAGCATGCAGATGAGTTGTTTAAATACTTATTTAATTCAAATCCTTTGATCGGGCTCTGCCCTGTCTGGGTAGATCCCTTTTTGTCGTGCTGAAGCAGGCTGTGTGAAAGCTCGTTTTGACTTCAGTTGTCTTGCGTATTGACACAAGAACAGGCACTATGGAAGTTGCATTATAAAATAATGTAAATGTAACTGTAGGGAAATTCTCGAAATAGGTCAGGCAACTGATGCTGCCTAGCCTGCTGAGTTCTTCCAGCATTTTGTGTGTGTTTGCCTTGGATGTCCAGCATCTGCAGATCATCCTGTGAGTGTGGGGAGATCCTCGACCAGTTTTCTTTCCCTGATACCTGCACTTTAAAATCAGTCGATTTGCACTACTGCCTCTGCAGTGTTGCAGTGCAGAGACATAAAAACGACTATCAATTACAAAATGGTGACAATGATTATGATTTATTTGAGCATTAAATATTGGTAAGATTAGATCAATGAACTTTATAAAAGGTCTCATGCTCACTACATTAATCAGAAAGAGAGTAAGCATTTCTCATCTGTAAAGGTCAGAATATTAGTGTTTAACTACTAACAAGTGAGAAGATAAGGAGCAAGGTATTTGTGTGGTGGATAGCGATAGTTCGTGGGCTAGATTTGTCATAAGGTTTGTCTTAGAGACATCAGAAATGTAGAGCTTTGTAAATGTTACATAAAAACAACGTGTACAGGGGAGGCTATATTCATTTCTTAATACTTTGCAATAGATGGGGCATGCAAACATGTAAAGTTATGATTGATGGAAGAAGATAAGAGCAGTGAAGGGGAGATGTGATTGATTGATTCAATATGCGGTTAGACGCGAAGTCTAAAAACTCATGATATCCAAGACTGAGCTTTAGAATCAGAATCAGGTTTAATATCACGGCATACGTTATGAAATTTGCTGTGTTGTGGCATCATTGCATTACAACACATAGAAATGAAGCATATAAATTACAAAAAGAAGTAGTAGTAGGCAGCCGTTGATCCCAGGGGATCATGGGTTTGCGCCTCTGGTGGACTGTGTCCTCTCCAGGGCACAAGCCAGGATGGGAAGATTTGATGAACCAGCTGTTGCCCATGCAACGGGTTCCCCCTCTCCACGTCACTGACGTACAGTAGTCTTAAGGGAAGGGCAAGCAATGATGCAGCTTTGCATCAGGGTCGTCACAGAGGTTGGCAGAGTGAAGTTGTAAACAACATCAAAATGCCTTGGGGCTCTGGATTTCTTCCCTTGGTTTACTCCTGAGGTAATTTCCCTGGGTGGGTATGGCTGTAAGGCAATGGAGGCTTCCTCCCCCTAGGCGGGCTGCTGTCCAAGGCCAACGGACCCCATCCGCCCGAAGCAGTTGGTCTTGAGGCGCCACTGGAATGCCTTTGCCCATTCTCTTGTCCATGGAAACAGTTCCGCCGGGCCTAGTAGCTAAGCCACACCTGAAAGCCAAGAGTTGGACTTGGTTGTCAGAGACTGTTAGAGATGCATGCCATTTAAATTAAACAAGTGGTGGAAAAAGAGAGGGGGAAAATATTGATGTAGTGTTCATGGGTTCAATGTCCATTCAGAAATCTGAGGACAGAAGGGAAGAAGCTGTTCCTGAAACATAGACTGTGTGGCTTCAGATTCCTGTACCTCCTTTCATAGTAGCACTGAGAACAGGGAATGGTTGTTCTTAATGATGGATGCTGCTTTTTTGAGGCATCACCTTTTGAAGGTTCCTGGATGCTGTGAGTCTGGTGCCCATGAACGAGCTGGTTGAATTTGCAACTTCCTGCAGCTTTTTCCAACCCTGTGCAGTGGCTCCTCCATAGCAGACAGTGATGCAACCAGTTAGGGCACTCTCCATGGCACACCTGTAGAAAGTTGTGGGTGCCTTTAGTGTCTTACGCATTTTCTTCAAATTTATAATGCAATATGAAGTCAGACTGATTTACTAGAGCTGTGGATAGGACTTCAAACCAAAGTAAGTAAGTGTGTGTGTGTGTGTGTGTGTGTGTGTGTGTGTGTGTGTGTGTGTGTGTGTGTGTGTGTTCAACAGTTAGGAAAAGTCAGGATAGGATATAGGGAAGGAGAGCGCAGGAATGGTTATGGAAGTCAGTGACATACGTGTGTTTTGATAATAAATTTACTTTGAACTTTGAGTTTCCAGAATAAATAAAAAGACAAAAAGTTTAGAAAGTGATGAGAATTCAACTCCCAGTAACATGAAAGAAAAATTGAAAAGATGATGAGCACAGGATTGAAGGTGTTATATTTGAATGCACACAGTATAAGGAATAAGGCAGATGATCTTGTAGCACAGTTAAAAATTGGCATATATAATGTTACGACCATTTCTGAGTCGTGGCTGAAAGAAGAACACAGATTGAAAGGGTAGGAAGGAGGGCAGAGGGAGAGGGGTTGCTCGGTTGGTAAAAAATGAAATCAGATGCATAGAAGTGACATAGGATGAGATAATGTAGAATCCCTGTAGGTAGAGTTAAGAAATTGCAAGGATAAAAAGATCCTGATAGGAGTTATACAAAGTTTTCTAAACAATAGCCAGGGTTTGGGGTACAAATACTGCGGGAGATATAAAAGACTTATAAAAAGCAATGTGCATTAGACATGAAGGATTTCAATATACAAGGAAATTGGGAAAATGGTGTTGGGTCCTGAGAGAACACATTTGTAAAATGCCTACGAGATGGCTTTTTAGAGCAATTTGTTGATCAGCCCCAAGGCAGTTCTGGATTGGGAGATGTATGATGAACCAGATTTGATCGGGGTGCTTAAGGCAAGCAATCTCTGAGGAGGCACTGATCATAGTATGATAGAATTCACCCTGCAGTTTAAGAGGGAGAAGCTAAAATCAAATGTATTGGTATTACAGTGATGTAAAGGGAATTACAGAAGTATGAGAGAGAAGCTGGGCTAAGATGACTGGAAAATACACTAACAGGGATGATGGCACAATAGCAATGGCTGGAGTTTCTTGGAGTAACTTGAAGGGTGCAGGATTGGTTCATCCCAAAGAAGGAGAAGCTTTCTAAAGGGAGAGGAGGCAACTATGGCTGACGAAGGTAGTCAATGGCAGCATAAAAGCAAAAGAGCGGACATGGAATATAGCAAAAACTAGTGGAGAGCTAGAGGATTGGGAAGCTTGTAAAAACCAATAGAAGGCAACTAAAAAGCAATAAGGTGAAAAAAGGTGAACTATGAAGATAAATTATTAAGTAATATAAAAGAAGATTACAAAAGTTTTTTTCACATATATATACAAAGTGAGTCTAGAGTGAATATTGGACTACTGGAAAATGAAGCTGGAGATGTAATGAAGAACAAAGAAATGATGGATGAACTCAATAAGTATTTTGTGCCAGTCTTCACTGTGGAAGACACCAGCAATATGCAAGAAATTCAAGAGTGTCCAGAGGCAAAAATGAGTGTAGTCGCTATTACTAAGAAGCTGCTTGGGAAGCTGAGAGGTCTGAAGGAATGTAAGTCACATGGCCCAGAAGGACCACACCACAGTGTTTTGAAAGAGGTAGCTGAAGAGATTGTGGTGGCATTCTTAGTGATCTTTCACGAATGACTAGGTTCTGGAATAGTTTTAGAGAACTGGAAAATTGCAAATGTCACTCTACTGCTTAAGAAGGGAAGGAAACAAAATCATGAAATTATAGGCGAGATAGCCTGACTTCAATGGTTGGGAAGATGTTGGAGTCCATTATTAAGGCTGAGGTTTCAGGGTATGTTGCACATAGTAAATAGGCTGAAGATATCATGGTTTCATTAAGGAGAAATGTTGTCTGACAGATTTGTTGGAATACTTCAATGTAAATTTATTGCCCAAGCACCTACAGTATATGTTACCATATACAACCTTGAGATTCACTTCCTGTGGACATTCTGACTAAAGTAAAGAAATACAATAGAATTTATGAAAAACTACACGTAAACAACGACTGACAAATAACCAATGTACAAAAGAAGATAAATTGTACCAATGAAAAAATAACATTGAGAACATGACTTGTACTCACATGAGTTGTAGAATCCTTAAAAGTAAGTCTGTAGGTTGTGCTGCAAATTCAGAGTTGTGGTGAGTCAAGTTATTCCCTCTGGTTCCAGAGCCTGATGGTTGAAGGGTGATAACTGTTCTTGTGGGACCTAAGGCTCCTGTACCAACTGCATGATGCTAGTATTGAGAAGGGAACATGGCCTGGATGTCTGGGATCCTTGTTGATGAATGCTGCTTTCTTATGGCAGTGTGTTCAATGGTGGGGAGGACTTTGACTTTGATGGATAAGGATGTATTGAGGCCCAGGTCTTAGAAGGTATGATTGTGCTGAATGGTGAGCTGCAGTCAATGAAGAGCATCCCAAATATGCATCTTCATTGCCCAGGTGTCTCAGAGCTGAGTGAAGGCCTGTGAAGTGACATCTGCTGTTCACCTGTTGTGACAGTAGGCAAGTTGGAGCATTTCCAGGTCGCTCTTCAGTCAAGAGTTTATATGCTTCATCACCAACCTCTCAAAGCACTTTTTCACAATGGAGGTAACTGCTTCTGGATGATAATCATTGTGGCAGGTTACCACATTCTTCTTGGAATCCAGTATGAGTGAAGCATGCTTTTAACCAGCTGGATTCCTCAGAATACAGAAACAAGAGCTTGAAGATGTCTGTAAACATTCCTACCAGTTGATAGTACAGGTCTTCAGTACTTGGCCAGATATGCCACCTGTTGTTTTGAGAAAATAACAGGCAGGATAGACAAAGGAATACAGTGGATGTTGTTTACTTAGATTTTCAGAAGGCCTTCGTCAAGGTATCACACATGAGGCTGCTAAACAAGCTATGAGCCCATGGTATTACAGGAAAGATACTAGCATGGGCAGATAATTGGCCGGCTCACAGGAGATAAAGAGTGGGAATAAAGGGTGTCTTTTATAGTTGGCTGCAGGTGACTGGTGGTCCCCAACATGGGTGGGTTTTGGGACTGCTTCTTTTCACATTTTCATCCATGTTTTGGATAATGGAATGATGGCTTTGTGGCCTGGTTTGTGGACCGTACGAAGATTGGTGGAGGGGCAGGTCGTGTTGAGGAGGCAAGCAGTCTGCAGAAAGACATGGTCAGATTAGGAGAACAGGCAAAGAAGTGGCAGATGGAATACAGTATAGGGAATTGTATTGTCATGCACTTTGTTAGAAGGAACAAAGGCATAGGCTATTTTCTAATAAAGGAACAAATTTAGATATTGGAGTTGCAAAAGAACTTGGGAGTCCTCATGCAGGATTCCCTAAAGGTTAACTTGCAGGGTGAGTTGGTAGTAAGGAATGAAAATGCAATGTTAGCTTTCATTTTGTAAGAACTAAAACATAAAAGCAAGGATGTAATTCTGACACTTTCTAAGGCGTTAGTCAAACTGCACTTGTATTATTGTAGGCAATTTCTGAACATAGAACACAAAAATCTACAGCACATTACAGGCCTTTTGGCCCACAATGTTGTACTGGGCATGTAACCTACTCTAGAAACTGCCTAGAATTACCCTACTGCATAGCCTCCTGTATTTCTGAGCTCCATGTACCTATTTAAGAATCTCTTAAAAGACCTTGTTGTATCCGCCTCTATTACCGTCGCTGGCGGTGCATTCCATGCAGCCACCTCTCTGGGTGAATTGCTTATACCTAATATCTCCTCTGTACCTACCTCCAAGCACCTTAAAACTATGCCCCCTTGTGTTAGCCATTTCAGCCTCTGGCGATCCACACAATCAATGCCTCTCATCATCTTGTACACCTCAATCAGGTCACCTCTTACCCTCCATCGCTCCAAGGAAAAAAGGCCAAGTTCTTTCAATCTATTCTCAATGCTCTCCAATCCAGGCAGCATACTTGTAAGTCTTCTCTGCACTTACTCTGGGGCCCGTATCTAAAAAGGGATGAGCTGACATTGGAGAGGTTCTGAGGAGTCTCACATGAATCATGCAAAAAACAAAAGAGTTAATGTATGAGGAGCATTTGATCGCTCTGGGCTTGTACACACTGGAGTTTAGAAGAATGAGGGGGAAATCTCATTGATTCCTACAACTATTGAAAGGTCGAGATAGAGTGAACATGGAGAGGATGCTTCTTATAGTGATGGACTCAAAGGCCATAGTGCATGGCCTGAGTACAAAGATGTCTCTTTAGACAGACATGAGGAGGAATTCCTTCAACAGAGGGTGGTAAAGCTGTGGAATTCATTGTTACAGACAGCTATGGTGGCCATATCTTTTGATATACTTAAAGCAGAGTTTGATAGGTTCTTGATTAGTAAGGGCCCCAGAGATTATGAAGGGAAGATAGTGCAGGGAGGGGGTGGGGAGATAATAAATCAGCCATGATTGAATGGCGGAGCTGACTCGATGGGTTGAATAGCTTAATTCTGCTCCAGCAGCCCTCCTTATCTGCGAGTTCCGCACCTGCAAATTGAACCAAACGCGAATCGAGAAAACCTGGAAGTGCCCTTCCAGCACTTGTTGTTCAAGCATCTACAGACTTTTTTTTTCTTGTCATTATTTCCTAAACCAGGAGTTCCCAACCTGGGGTGTGAGATGGAATTTCAGGGGATACGACAATGAGTGGCTTGTGTGCTTGAGTGACAAGTCACGAGTCATCACTCAGCCAGCTGCCAGTGTACCTTGAGAAGTGGTAGTAACGTTTGTCCCAAGCACACTCCAGTCTCCCGCTGCCAGAGTCGAGAGAGATGTAAACTCACTCCAGTCTCCCGCTGCCCGAGTCAGCATTGAGGATTCTCATCAGTGTTACCTGGAAGTTACACCACAGAGTTGAGGAGTCTTACCAATTTACTGTTTACAATTTTTTCTGAATAAATTAGAATCTAATTGCTCAATTTATATTTACATTTTATGCACTGAGTTAAAAGCTTATTTTTTTAAGTTCAATTTGTTCACCCGCAGTGTTGTATGTGGTTCAATTTGTGGTTCAAAAATTAGAAATTAGACTTCTTCATCTTTAAATGTGATATTACTTTTGTAGGGGGTGCGAACATTAATCAAACATTTCCTAGGGGTGTGGGGCATAGAAAAGGTTGGGAACCACTGCCCTAAACATTGAGGTATAACGACTATTTTACACAGCATTTACATTGTATTGGGTATTATAAGTAATCTAGAGATGATTTAAAGTATACGGGAGGATGTGTGTGGGTTATCGTGGATCGGGATCGAAAAAAATCGGAAGTCCTCTAAGTCTGAACAGGTACATCTGGTATTATCTAGCGTCAGTTAGTGAAATGATTGTCTTAGTATATAATATATATTTTACCTTTCTATGCATATAAAACACTTAAGAATGTATGTTTCAGCACCGGGCTCGGGAACGGAAGTTCCCAAGTTTGATCCAGTGACCGACTGCTATCAAGTGCGCTCTTCATCCATGTCGGGTTGATGTGGAGAATCAAAAACTCAAAACCCCAAAACCCAATAATTAAACCACTGCATTGCTTAGTAATAATTGTAGCTTTCATCGGGGCAGGACCTTTCCCAATTTATCCTTTAAAATTGTTCTGATCGTTGACCAACGTAGCCTAACGCTTTTCCAGTGACCAATGGCATTTCACCTCTTTCCGATCGCTTTATTACTTCCACTTAATTTTCAATCGTGATCGTGATTATTTTCATGAACAGAAACACTGCGGATTCAGAGCTGCGCCGCCGGGTCTTAATGTCCACCCCACTGAGACAGGTTAAATAAGGTCTGGGGTTCCACTGGGTCCTAAGGTCCACCACACTGAGACAGATTGAATAAGGGACTGGAGTATCCGCGTTTTTTGCTGTCTGCAAGGGGTCCTGGAACCAATCCCTCGCGGATAAGGTGGGCCGACTGTATTATAGTCTTTCCACTTTTATTTAGAAGCATAATACTCATTATATGGCACAAATACAAGCAAAACACATACTTCAGTCAGAGGGCAGTGCAAATGCATGGACATGTTACAGGTAACTTTGTAAAACTACCTACTCATATGTCTTCCATTTCTAAAGTCTTTAGTTAATTTTGTTCGTGGATTTTCCTCATAAAACGCTAAGTTACTTTCATTTTTAATCAACGTGCTAGGTGGCAATTTTTTACAGGGTTGTAACATGTAATATTATCCTAACTTATTAGGTTTTATTCCCTTTATATATGTACTTGTAGGAGCTTCTAACCTTGCACTGGAAAAATTTTACCAGACATAAGTGTGACTAATAAAATGTGACACAAGAAATGTGATAAACAAAGTGTGGAAGCTACTTTTATTACAGATACTGAATGATTTTGGATGGTTAGTTACATAAAGTAAATATTTTATCTGCTTTGCAACAGAGGGAGTTTAAGTTTGTCACACCAGGACAAGACTGAAATACTAGTCTGCTATAATATGCAAAATTATCATAATTCAGAGACTGAAAATAAAGACTGTGTTGCAGACCTGAAAATGAAACTGAATTATCTTTGCTATCAAATAATCCACTGTCATCCTAATAGCTGAACAATAAAAGAGGCAATCTCTGTTGTGACATGATTTTATATCAGCATCAGCTGATTAATCCCTGATTTTATGATGAAAGTTTAACTTGACTAAATCAGTCAGGAGTCTATTGCCATTGTACTTGTCTGGTTTGATTTCAAATCAATAAAATTCAATTTGTCTTCAACACACTACCAATAAATAAATCTAAGTTATTCTGTTAACAGTTTGCTACATGGATTTTGTTTGTAAATCTACATGTTAATAACACTACATTTTTCTTTTCACATATCTTCCAAATTATGCTAGAGCTGTGAGTGGATCTGAATTTTAATGTGGCTAAAGGAGATGGCCTCAGAAATAGGGGAACTGAATTTTATTTCCCTAACTTCAGCCACAGAGTGGACATTTGCATGCTGGGCATGCAATCTGGAAGACACTAAACTAACAGACCTTGAACTTCAGCTTTATTGTTGTAACTTGTGAGACTGCTTGATTCTCCCATGCCTCCAAAGTGCAGCTCAACCTATTGGATTCGTGGCATTTACCTTGCTTAAAGATAGGTTCTATCTACAATGACAGTTAAAGGAAATAAGAGGAGTGGCCAGTGGATCAATACATATCAGTGCTGCCGTGCATCAGAAAGTCTAGCATCGCAAAATAATGGCGGAAATCAAAAGAAAATGCTGTAAATCTAAACTAAAAACAGAAAATCCTGGAAATACTCAGCAGAGTCAGCCACATCTGTGGGAAAAGAAACATTACTAACATTCAGGTTGAAGACCCTGAATCAGAACTGGGAAGGATTTAAGCTGCAGGGAATATGTACGGCAGAGGTTATATAGCTGTTAGCGGAAGGGGTGGGATGACCATGGTGTTAAGATGTAAATGAGGTTATATGGTGTTTATATATAATTGTATAAGGGCTAAGAGTGTTGTAAAAACAAGCCTGAAGGCTTTGTGTGTCAATGCAGGGAACATTCGTAACAAGGTGGATGAATTGAATGTGCAGATAGTTATTAATGAATATGATATAGTTGGGATCACAGAGACATGGCTCCAGGGTGACCAAGGATGGGAGCTCAGCATCCAGGGATACTCAAGAGGGATAGACAGGAAAGAAAAGGAGGTGGGGTAGCATTGCTGGTTAGAGGAGATTAACGCAATAGAAAGGAAGGACATTAGCCTAGAGGATGTAGAACCGATATGGGTAGAGCTGCATAACACTAAGGGGCAGAAAACGCTGGTGGGAGTTGTGTACAGGCCACCTAACTGTAGTGGTGAGGTTGGGGATGGCATTAAACAGGAAATTAGAAATGCGTGCAATAAAGGAACAGCAGTTATAATGGGTGACTTCAATCTATATATAGATTGGGTGAACCAAATTGGTAAGGGTGCTGAGGAAGAGGATTTCTTGGAATGTATACGGGATGGTTTTCTGAACCAACATGTCGAGGAACCAACTTTAGAGCAGGCCATTCTAGACTGGGTATTGAGCAATGAGGAAGGGTTAGTTAGCAATCTTGTCATGCGAGGTCCCTTGGGTAAGAGATACCATAATATGGTTGAATTCTTCATTGGAGAGTGACATAGTTCATTTAGGAACAAAGGTTCTGAACTTAAAGAAAGGTAACTTTGAAAGTATGAGACGTGAATTAGCTAAGATAGACTGGCAAATGATCCTTAAAGGGTTGACGGTGGATATCCAATGGCAAGCATTTAAAGATCACATGGATGAATTAGAACAATTGTTCATCCCAGTTGGCAAAAGAATAAACCAGGGAAGGTAGTGCACCCATGGCTGACAAGGGAAATTATGGATAGTATCAAGTCCAAAGAAAAAACGTACAAATTAGCCAGGAAAAGCGGCACACCTGAGGACTGGGAGAAATACAGAATCTAGCCGAGGAGGACAAAGGGCTTAATTAGGAAAGGGAAAAAAGATTATGAGAGAAAGCTGGCAAGGAACATAAAAACTGACTGTAAAAGCTTTTATAGATATGTGAAAAGAAAAAGATTGGTTAAGACAAATGTAGGTCCCTTACAGTCAGAAACAGGTGAATTAATCATGGGGAACAAGGACATGGCAGACCAATTGAATAACTACTTTGGTTCTGTCTTCACTAAGGAGGACATAAATAATCTTCTGGAATTAGTAGGGGACCAAGGGTCTAGTGAGATGGAGGAACTGAGGGAAATACATGTTAGTAGGGAAGTGGTGTTAGGTAACTTGAAGGGATTAAAGGCAGATAAATCCCCAGGGCCAGATGGTCTGCATCCCAGAGTGCTTAAGGAAATAGCCCAAGAAATAGTGGATGCATTAGTGATAATTTTTCAAAACTCTTTAGATTCTGGATTAGTTCCTGAGGATTGGAGGGTGGCTAATGTAACCCCACTTTTTAAAAAAGGAGGGAGAGAGAAACCGGGGAATTATAGACCGGCTAGCCTGACATCGGTGGTGGGGAAAATGCTAGAGTCAGTTATCAAAGATGTGATAACAGCACATTTGGAAAGTGATGAAATCATCGGACAAAGTCAGCATGGATTTGTGAAAGGAAAATTATGTCTGACGAATCTTATAGAATTTTTTGAGGATGTAACTAGTAGAGTGGATAGGGGAGAGCCAGTAGATGTGGTATATTTGGATTTTCAAAAGGCTTTTGACAAAGTCCCACACAGGAGATTAGCGTGCAGACTTAAAGCACACGGTATTGGAGGTATGGTATTGATGTGGATAGAGAATTGGTTGGCAGACAGGAAGCAAAGAGTGGGAATAAACAGGACCTTTTCAGAATGGCAGGCAGTGACTAGTGGGGTACGGCAAGGCTCAGTGCTGGGACCCCAGTTGTTTACAATATATATTAATGATTTAGACGAGGGAATTAAAATGCAGCATCTCCAAGTTTGCAGATGACACGAAGTTGGGCGGCAGTGTTAGCAGTGAGGAGGATGCTAAGAGGATGCAGGGTGACTTGGATAGGTTAGGTGAGTGGGCAAATTCATGGCAGATGCAATTTAATGTGGATAAATGTGAGGTTATCCACTTTGGTTGCAAGAACAGGAAAACAGATTATTATCTGAACGGTGGCCGATTAGGAAAAGGGGAGGTGCAACAAGACCTGGGTGTCATTGTACACCAGTCATTGAAAGTAGGCATGCAATTACAGCAGGTGGTGAAAAAGGCGAATGGTATGTTGGCATTCATAGCAAGAGGTTTTGAGTACAGGAGCAGGGAGGTTCTACTGCAGTTGTACAAGGCCTTGGTGAGACCACACCTGGAGTATTGTGTGCAGTTTTGGTCCCCTAATCTGAGGAAAGATATTCTTGCCATAGGGGGAGTACAAAGAAGGTTCACCAGAGTGATTCCTGGGATGGCAGGACTTTCATATGAAGAAAGACTGGATCGACTAGGCTTATACTCACTGGAATTTAGAAGATTAAGGGGGGATCTTATTGAAAAGTGTGAAATTCTAAAGGGATTGGAAAGGCTAGATGCAGGAAGATTGTTCCCAATGTTAGGAAAGTCCAGAATAAGGGGTCACAGTTTAAGGATAAAGGGGAAGCCTTTTAGGATCAAGATTACAAGAGCAAGGATGTCCTTACAAGAGCAAGGATGTCCTTTTGCATTTGTATAGGGCCCTGGTGAGACCACACCTGGAATATTGTGTACAGTTTTGGTCTCCAGGTTTAAGGAAGGACATTCTGGCAATTGAGGAACTGCAGCGTAGATTCACTAGGTTGATTCCTGGGATGGCAGGGCTGTCTTACGCAGAGAGATTGGAGAGATTGGGCTTGTACACACTGGAATTGAGGAGATTGAGAGGGGATCTGATTGAAACGTTTAAGATAATTAAAGGATTTGATAGGATTGAGGCAGGAAATATGTTCCAGATGTTGGGAGAGTCCAGTATCAGAGGGCATGGATTGAGAATAAGAGGTCAGTTATTTAAAACAGAGTTGAGAAAGAACTTCTTCTCCTAGAGAGTTGTGGAGGTGTGGAATGCACTGCCTCGGAAGACGGTGGAGGCCAATTCTCTGGATGCTTTCAAGAAGAAGCTAGATAGATATCTGATGGATAGGGGAATCAAGGGATATGGGGACAAGGCAGGGACTGGGTATTGATAGTGAATGATCAGCCATGATCTCAGAATGGCGGTGCAGACTTGAGGGGCCGAATGGTCTACTTCTGCACCTATTGTCTATTGTCTATAAGATGAGGAAAAACTTCTTCACACAGAGAGTGGTGAATCTGTGGAATTCCCTGCCACAGGAAACAGTTGAGGCCGGTTCATTGGCTATATTTAAGAGGAAGTTAGATATGGTCCTTGTGGCTAAAGGGATCACGGGGTATGGAGAGAAAGCAGGTAGAGGGTTCTGAGTTGGATGAGCAGCCATGATCATACTGAATGGCGGTACAGGCTCGAAGGGCACCTATTTTCTATGTTTCTATGTGTTGCATTCCAAATGTTTAATTCATAGATTAGACTGTTGTGTTTAACAATTAATTATAGGCTTGTATTTTACATACTTTCTTACATGTAAGCAACTGCTTACGATGCTTCCTGGTGGCTTTATTGCCATCCCTTCTTTCTTCTGTTTTATTTGAGTAAATCTTTTTTCATTATCTACAAACTTATTTGAGGCCAGTGGTTCAGTACCTGTTTCTTATCTACAAATTTGAGTGGAATTTTCCTTATCTCTGTAGTATAAAAACTGCTGATGACAAGGCTGTGCCATCTTAGTTCTTAGCTTTCTCTTCATTTAGTAGACCTCTATCACTGTCTGATTTATTGTTTCTTTGTTCTATCAACTGGTAATAAAAACAATCGTGAAGTAACAAGATTTGTGCCTCTTTCCTGACTTTTGAAAGAACCTTGGGGCCTTGTCCTTGCTCCGACCAAGGCTAGCAAACTCTCCCTTGGTCTGCCAGTAAATCAGTGAATTGCACTTGCAGCATCCCACATGAACAAAGTCCAACAGGGTCTTGCAATCACAAGAAATGTGACTAAGACGGTCACTCGCTGTTAGATTGCACACCACCTTCACACACTGATTCCGCTCACTCCTCTCTGTCGCAGGCAGCAGCATGAGCTGCACCAAGTTCAGCTCCTGTGGTATCTCTGCCAACAAGCAGCTTGCTGATGTGTTAGACCTGTAGTACTTTAAATTCTTAATGTTCAGTAGGGTTTTGCGATTGTAAAACATAGATTTGAAAAAGTCACTAACATCTTTGGTTGGCCCCATAGAAACCACTGCAATGGGACCAAGTGCACTGCCATCTGAGTGAGACTGAGAACATAGCAACAGGAAAGCGGGAACACAGGAAATAGTTGTAAAATGCATTGCAGGAAGACTTGCCTGACAGGTCAGTTTGGGTACTTCCTCCATTCCTAGTAATATGACCACGTCAATAAGATATAGGAGCAGAATTAGGCCTTTTGGCCCATCAAATCTGCTCCACCATTCCATCATGGATGATCCATTTTCCCTCTGAGCCCCAATTGCCTACCAATAAAAGAGAAACTGAGCCAATATCACAGGTAGGCATCTGATACAGAAAGTGAAATTAAGTTATCTGAACTTAAAGATTAAATATAAAATTCCAGAAAGGGAACATGCTTGTATTTAAAATGAGATGAGTGTGTTGGGCATTATTGAAGAAGGTGCTTTGACATAGAATGTTAGCTTGGTTATTCTTTGCACAGATGCAACCTGACATGCTGAGTAACTCTATCACTTTTTGTTTTTATAACTATATATATATTTGCTTCAACACCGGAGGAGACTTGTGCTTGATTCTTGTTGCAGCTGCTGAGAAGCGATGCAGCTCAGTGTGAGCCAAGTACCACAGGAATTCCGTGACACTTGGACGCTTTCCGCTATTTTGGTAGTTTGTTTAAATAAAAAATAAGATCAAGGTGAGGCCATTCAACCTTTCAAGATTGCATGCTACTCAGTATTATCAGGCTTAACTATTCAATTTCAGTACCCTGTTTCAGCTTTCTTTGCCTGTCTCTTTATCCATCGAGTATTAGATCAATATCTTACTCCTTGAATACAGATAATGATTTGGCTTCGACTACATTCTGTGTTTCACTACTCTCTGGGAGATTTTTTCCTTTTCTTTGGCTTCAATGGCCTACTTCCTATTTCTCAACTGTGACCACCTTCACCATTGGGAGTATCCTTCCTTCATCTAGTCGATTCAGGTTTGTTAGAATGTAAGACTCCTTCTCATTCTTTTAAACCACAGGTAATTTAAGATTAATTGGCTCAATCTTTTGTTCTACAACTGTGCTGCCATTCCAGGAATTAGTCCCATGAACCTTAGCTGCACTCCTTCCATAGCACGAACATACTCAGATAAGAAGATGGAAAATTTCACACAACACTCCACTTGGGATCTCACCAAGACATCCTCACATCTTCTGGATGCAGGATGGAACAGGGACACCCAGGGATAACCTGTGTAGCAGTAATGTACAGGGTAATTTTGGGGTGCAAGTCCTCAACTCCCTAAATATGACAACGCAGGTGAATAGGGTGGTAAAGAAGGTGCTTGACATACAGGTGTCCCCTCCTTTACAAATGTAGAGTGCTATTATGAAACCGTTCTTAATCCGAAGTGGCGTAAAGCTGAAGAACCATTAATTTATTTGGGAAAATTTTTCGTAAAAGCAAAAATCCTCTTTGTAATGCAAAAACAGGTTACTAATGTAGATCTTTTGTAAAAGCGAGGTGGCGTAAAGTGAACATTCGTAAAGCAGGGGGCACCTGTATTGGTCTTCATTGCTCAGGATGCTGAATATAAGAGTCGTATTACAGCTACATAAAACTCATTTGGGGTCTGGTCACTGTGTTACAGGAAGGATGTGGAGATTTCCGTTAGACCTCATTTGGAGTATTTTATGGAGTTCTGGTCACTCTGTTACAAGAAGAATATGAAGGTTGATTAGACCTCATTTGATGTATTTTGTGGAGTTCTAGTTACTGTGTTACAGGAAGGATATGAAGGGCATTTGGAGTATTATGTGGAGATCTGGTCATTCTATTACAGGACTGGTCGCTATTTTACGGGAAGAATATGGAGATTTCTGTGTGACCTCGTTTGGAATATTGTGTGGAGTGAGGATATGGAGGCTTCGGAGAGGGTGCAAAAGAGGTTCATTGGGATGTTAGCTGGATTATAGAGTAGTAGTTATCGGGAAGTTGGACAAATTTTGGATTGTTTTTTTCTAAAGCATTGAAGTCTGAGGGTCAGTGTGATAGAAGTACATACAATTATGGAAGTCATAGATAGGCTAGGCAGTATCTTTTTCTTACAGTGGAAATGTCAGATACTAGAGGGCATAGCTTAAATGTAAGGGAGAAAGTTTAGAGGAGATTTCAACAATTTTTTTTTTTCACATACAGTGGCATGGTATTGCTTGAAATGTACTGAGAGAAGGATTGGTGGAAATAGATATGATAACAATGTTGAAGAAGTATTTTGGCATATGGAGAACCAAGGAATGGTGTCATATAGGCCATATGCAAGCAATCAGATTCATTTATATTGTCGACATGGTCAGTACAGATATGATGTGCTGATGTGTCTGTAGATTTGCTGTACTGTGTATTATCTATATTGTATATGCTGTATATGACAGAGCAATTCTTTTAGAAGCTTGTTTGAAATTATTTGCATCCGTTGTGTTCCACATTGGATGTGCAGGACCAACATGGTAACAAAATCATATCAGAATTAACACTGCATGCACCTAAAGGCATACTTAGCAAACTAACACCTGAATAGAAAAGTGCTTGGAATGCAAGCTTAGCACACTCTGCTGCAGTGAGCTATGACCAAGTTTGAGAATGAGATACAGTCGGCCCTCCTTATCCGTGGGGGATTGGTTCCGGGACCCCCCGTGGATATGCTCAAGTCCCTTATTTAACCTGTCGCAGTGTGGGTGGACTTTAGGACCCAGGGGAGCTCAGAACCCGTCACCCACGTCTGCTGCTGAATCCGCAGTGTTTCTGTTACATTGACGGAAGACGATCATGATTGAAAATAAAGTGGAAATAAAGCGATCGGAAAGAGATGAAATGCCATCAGTCATTGGAAAAACGTTAGGCTACAGTCAGACAACGATTGGAATGATTTTAAAGGATAAAGTGAGAATAATGGAGCATGTGAAAGGCCCTGCCCTGATGAAAGCTACAATTATTACTAAGCAATGCAGTGGTTTAACTATTGAAATACATATGTTTCTTAAGTGTTTTATATGTGTAGAAAGGTAAAATATATACTGTATAGTAAGACAAATGTTTGACTAACTGACACTAAATAACACGGGATATCCCTGTTCCAACTTACGTACAAATCTGATTTAAAGACTGCCTGTACTTTAAATCATCTCTAGATTACTTATAGTACCTAATACAATGTAAATGCTATGTAAATAGTTGTTATATTGTATTGTTTAAGGAATAATGACAAGGAAAAAAAGTCTGTACATGCACAAACAATGAGTGCTGGAGAGAGAATTTCCGGGTTTTCACGATCTGCAGTTGGTTGAGTCCCCACATGCGGAACCCGCGGATGAGGAGAGCCGACTGTATAGGTAAGTCCAAAAAAAGTCCTAAATTTGAGTAAACCAAGCTGTATAATATGTGATTAAGCTAAAGTGCATTGAGGAGCAAGATTAAGAAAATTGGTAAGCAGGAGCAAGCTTTCAAATAAATAATTCATAACTTGTGATAATTATTGAATCCCTTGGGCATAAACACGCAATGATAAATGTTAACCAGCCAGGGCTAACAAGAAAAATAAATGGTCCTGGACTAAAAGATGAGGTTAAATTGTCAGCACACAAAAAAACAACAAATCTCATGTTTGGAGAATATTAAAATTCAGCGGAGTGTGACCATGAAGTTGAATAAGAGGATAGAGATGTAAATTAGAAACGGACGTAAAAACCAATTGACAAATGTTTTTAAAACATAGACAAGAAGAAATTAGACAAAAGAAACAAACTGTTAGAAAAATTATGTTTGGAGGATTATTAAATTTATTATCTGTCTTCATAGGTAACAACAGATAATTCCAGAAAAGTGGGGAATTACGGACATGGTAAAGATGAGCAACTTAAGAAATGAGTTATGAAGAGAAGTTGCTTAGACTGAGTTTAATTAGTTTGGAGCAGCGGAGACAAGTTGAGTTTATTGTCACTTGTACAGTGATGTTCAGTACAGTGAAGAACTTGCTTGCAGAAGCATCACAGGCATGTAGGTACAGAGTTTGAGATTATGAGGGGCATAGAAAGGGTAAATAGTGACAAACTTTTCCTCTATTGACATATCTAAAGCTAGAGGTTATAGGTTTAAGCTAAAGAGTTTTAGGATATTGAAGGAATTTTTTAGTGCCAGAGGTGATTGCTGTCTGGAACACATTCCTGAAAAAGGTGATGGAAGGAGGCACTCTGTAACATTTAAAAGTATCTTGAGGAACAATTGAATAATAAAGGCATAGAAGCCGAAGGACCCAGACCTGGTAACTGTGATTAGTATAGATGAGTACTTCAAGTCCAAATTCAAGATTATTGTTGTCATAGGCATATATATCCTGGGAATAAATGCCATAAAAATAGCCATTTGCAGCAGCATTACAGTACAAAAATGAAGACAAAAATAAGTTAACATAAATCTAAATGAATATTAATTACACAAAACTTAATAAACAACAAGGCAGTCCATTATCTGCACTAGGTGTCAGCCCTGAGTCTGCTTATTTACAATCAACAAAGGAACACGGTAACATACACTAAATTAGGGATGGCCAACCTATGGCGCATTGGATGATTAGAAGCGGCGCATTGCACCCCAGTGATAATAATAAAAGAGTAAGCCTACTCATGCAAAAAGTATTAACCAAAAACGGATTTGTAGAAAATAAGTCTATAACAGGAATTCAAGTAGCTTAGAGCTAGAAATGAGTTTTTATGAGAATAAATCTAAAACTTAGCAATTAGTTTTAGTGACTTTATTATTTTCTGCACATCTTTTAGTGCACATTGTCTTCTTTCACATTAATCTGTTTTCAACAAAAAAAAAGTTCAATGAGTCAAACTATGTAACTACGAAAATGGACGAGGGAGAGCCAGTGGATGTAGTGTACCTGGACTTCCAGAAAGCTTTTGATGAAGTCCCACATAGGAGATTAGTGGGCAAAATTAGGGCACATGGTATTGTGGGCAGAGTACTGACATGGATTGCAAATTGTCTGGCTGACAGGAAACAAAGAGTAGAGATTAACGGGTCCCTTTTGGAATGGCAGGCTGTGACCAGTGGGTTACTGCAAGGTTCGGTGCTGGGACCGCAGCTGTTTACAATATGCATTAATGATTTAGATGAAGGGATTAAAAGTAACATTAGCGTATTTGCTGATGACACAAAGCTGGGTGGCAGTGTGAAATGTCAGGAGGATGTTATGAGAATGCAGGGTGACTTGGACAGGTTGGGTGAGTGGGAAAATGTATGGCAGATGCAGTTTACTGTGGATAAATATGAGGTTATCCATTTTGGTGGCAAGAACAGGAAGGCAGATTACTATCTAAATGGAGTCAAGTTAGGAAAAGGGGAAGTACAACGAGATCTAGGTGTTCTTGTACATCAGTCAATGAAAGCAAGCATGCAGGTACAGCAGGCAGTGAAGAAAGCTAATGGCATGCTGGCTTTTATAACAAGAGGAGTTGAGTATAGGAGTAAAGAGATCCTTCTGCAGTTGTACAGGGCCCTGGTGAGACCCCACCTGGAGTATTGTGTGCAGTTTTGGTCTCCAAATTTGAGGAAGGACATTCTTGCTATTGAGGGAGTGCAGCACAGGTTCACAAGGGTAATTCCTGGAATGGCAGGACTGTCATATGTTGAAAGATTTGAGTGACTGGGCTTGTATACACTGGAATTTAGAAGGATAAGAGGGGATCTGATTGAAACATATAAGATTATTGAGGGATTGGACATGCTGGAGGCAGGAAGCATGTTCCCGCTGATGGGTGAGGCCAGAACTAGAGGCCACAGTTTAAGAATGAGGGGTAGGCCATTTAGAACAGAGATGTGGAAAAACTTGTTCACCCAGAGATTGGTGGATATGTGGAATGCTCTGCCCCAGAAGGCAGTGGAGGCCAAGTCTCTGGATGCATTCAAGAGAGAGTTAGATAGAGCTCTTTAAAATAGCAGGGTCAAGGGATATGGGGAGAGGGCAGGAACGGGGTACTGATTGTGTATGATCAGCCATGAACACAGTGAATGGTGGTGCTGGCTAGAGGGGCCAAATGGCCCACTCCTGCACCTACTGTTTATTGTCTATTAACTAGGAAAGAAGGACTTTTGTTCTGCAGTCGTTCCATAACTGTTCGATACACGTTTGATACTTGTTTGATCCTGAGGCGCCAGGTGTCTACACCAGCGGTGCGTCGCAGGTTTTTGCCAGTCAGTTTACAATTGACACTCGTGCACTACGGAGTTGTGCTTTGTTCGTCCTTTGTGAACATTTGCAGTTTTGTACGTCTTCGAAAATTAAGCCTTGTATTTACATTCAGGTACCCATCACAGTGCAAAAGAAAATGAGCAAAAGAAAAGCAGAAAGTGATAGTAAACGTGAATTCAGTGAACGGTGGGAAAATGAGTTCTTATTTATAGCGGGTCCATCAGGAAAATCATTGTGTATTGTTTGTGAAAACACTTTCTCACATAATATAAGACATGATCTTAATTGACACAAAACACAACATCAGACTGAACGAGAAGGAAAACTGAAGCTAGTGCTTGGGTCTGAGTTACGGAAAGAATATATGATTATGAAAAAGGAAGAAATCAAAAAAAGACAAAATATATTTGTTAAAAGAAGTTGTGAAAGTTTGGTGATGACAGAAGCGTCCTATGAAATTGCTTTAGCTTTGGCCAAAAACTGGTAGTCTTTCTCTGATGGAGAAGAAGTTGTTAAGCCTTGTCTCCAAATATTTGCAAGATGTCTAGGTGACAAAAATATCAAAAGGAAAGTAGACGAAATTGCTCTGTCAAAGCACCGAAGAACTCTCTCATGATGTATCTGAGCAACTGAAAGACCTTGTCCATGCCTGTACCTTCTTTTCTTTAGCTTTGGACGAATTTGCTGACATACGTGAGGTAGCCTAGTTAAGCATTTTTATAAGAGGAATTGATGATAATTATAGTGTCTGAAGAACTTATCAGTCTTGAGTTGCTTTATGGAAAAACAAGAGGATCAGACATATTTAACAAAGTAAAATCATGCCTAGAAAATCTACAACTAGATTCTAGTAAACTCGTCGGTGTCTGTACTGACGGAGCGCCGTCAGTGATAGATAAAGCCAGTGGGACGACAAATTTGCTTGAAAACTTTTTGGGTTGTTCTCTACTAAAATATCACTGCATTATACACCAAGAGTCACTGTGTGGAAAAACTTTAAATTTGCAGCATGTTATATTACTGGTTGTGAAATGCATGATTAAAATTAGAGCAAGAGGATTAAACAGATGAGAATTCAGACAGTATTGTTAGATTTGGAATATGACGATCTCGTCCTTCATTGTGTGGTGGGCTGGTTTTCTAGAGGACAGGTTCAGAGTAGGTTTTGGAAACTGAAAAATACTGTTCATAATGTTCTAGAAGAGAAAAATGAGCTGCCTGAGGAAGGAGCCCTTTTATGTGATAACAATTGGCTATTTGATTTAGCATTTTTAGTTGATGTTACCAGCCATCTCAATGATTTAAATTTGAAACTCCAGGGCAAGAACAAATTGTTTCCTAGCTTAGTAAATGATATCATTGCATTCAAGATGAAGTTAAAGCTGTGCACCTCTCAGTTAGAAAATGAGGATTTGAGACAGTTTCCGCACTTAAAAGAGCAGAGTGAATGTGCTGAAGATAATGGAAATTTTACAAAATATATTGAAAAGGATCAGGTTATTGCAAGAGTCATTTGAAAGTCATTTTCATGATTTTGCTAAAGAAGAAGACTGCATATTTGCATTTATAAACCCGTTTTCACTTGGTGAACAAAAAATCGTGAAGATGCCTAGTAACATACAAATAAAACTTCCTCACCTATCACCCCACCGGCCTCTGGATCCAGCATATTATCCTTCGCAACTTCCGCCACCTTCAACAGGACCCCACCACTAAGCACATCTTTCCCTCTCTACTCCTCGCTGCTTTTCGCAGGGATTGTTCCCTCCGCGACTACCTGGTCCACACGTCCCTCCCCACAGAACTCTCACCTGGCACTTATCCTTGCAAGCGTAAGTGCTACACCTGTCCCTACACCTCATCTCTTACCTCCATTCAGGGCCCCAAACTGTCCTTCCAGGTGAGGCAACATTTCACTTGTGAGTCTGCTGGGGTAATCTATTGCATCCGGTGCTCCCGGGGCAGCCTCCTCTACATCGGCGAGACCCGATGAAGATTGGGGGACCGCTTCATCGAGCACCTACACTCCGTCAGCCACAATAGACAGGATCTGCCGGTTGCCACTCACTTCAACTCTCCCTCTCATTCCCATTTGGATATGTCCATACATGGCCTCCTCTACTGCCATGATGAGGCCAAACTTCAGTTGGAGGAACAAAGCTCATTTTACCACCTGGGTAGTCTCCAGCCCCTTGGTATGAACATCGAGTTCTCCAACTTCTGGTAATTCCCTCCCTCTTCCTTCCACATCCCACCTCTACTCTGTCTCCTCTTCCAGCTGCCTATCACCTCTCATGACTCTGCCTTCTTCTACTACCCATTGTCCTTTCCCCTTAGATTCCTTCTTCACCTCTTCTGCCTATCCCCTCCCTGCTTCCCCTCCCCAACCCCTTGATCTTTCCTCTGATTGGTTTTCCACCCTCTCCCCACCTTGTTTATAGGGTGCCTGCTCCCTCCTTCTTTAGTCCTGATGAAGGGTTTCGACCCGAAACGTTGAGTGCTTCTTTCAATGGATGCTGCTTGACCTGCTGAGTTCATCCAGCTTTTTTGTACGTCTTGAAATGGAACTTATTGACTTGAAAACAAATTCATTATTGAACATGAAATTTGATGAGCTCCCTTCAGTCCCAAATGCTCTGACATAATTAATTTCTGGCGATCATTACCTTGTGAACATTTTCTAGAACTAAGAAAATTTGCCCAAAGTTATATCTGTCATTTCGGAACGATGTACAGATGTGATCAGGCGTTTTCAGACCTGAAATTGATTAAAAACAAAATGAGGTTGCGGTTGACTGATACAAATTTGAAGAGTTCTGTGCTGCTCTCAGTAACTAATTTAACTCCAAACATTAAGAGCTTGGTGAAATCAAAACAGAGTCAAAAGTCTCATTAAGGTAAGTAATGTTTATCTTGTTTTTATATTAAATCAATATATCATGTAAAAATGCTAAATATGTCTATATTAACTTTTTTACAAGAATTGAATGGGGCTACAAGAGTTGTATGGCGCATCTGAACTTGTGTGTGATAAAATTGATGCATGGAATGTAAAAGGTTGGCCACCCCTGCACTAAATTATTATTAACTAGTAGTTTTATAACCCTGTAGCAATATTGCTAGTGGTCTAATTTGTTCTGTATTTCATTTAAATAAGTAAATTGTTACCCAATTAAACTGCCTAATTGGGCCAAAATGTTCTAGTCCCGATGTGTCCCAATTAACCGGAATACACTGTATACTATCAGTTATTTAAATTAAATAGTGTGGTAGTGTTCAGGGATTCATTGTCCATTCAGAAATTTGATGGGAGAGGGGAAGAAGCTGTTCCTAAATCGTTGAGTGTGTACCTCCTCTTTGATGGTGGTAATGAGAAGAGGGCATGTTATTGATGGCAGGTATCATTAATAATGGATGTCGCCTTTTTGAGGCATTGCTTTTTGAAGATGTTCTCAATGGTGAGGAGGCTAGTATCCATGATAGAGCTGGCTGAGTTTACAGCCCTCTGCGGCTTTTTCTGATCCTATACAGTGGCCCATCTGTATCAGATGGTAATGCAATCAGTTTGAATGATCTTCTAGGTACATCTGTAGAAATTTATGAGTGTCCTTGGTGACTGACACATCAAAACCTCCTCAAACACTTAATGAAATTTAGCTGCCAGCATGTATTCTTTCTAATTGCATCAACATGTTGGGCCCAGGATATGTTGAGACCCAGGATGTTCCTTTCTTGATGAGACAGAGTTTTTTTGATGTGTTTGCCCCTGTTCTTATTTGAGTATGCAGATATCATTCCGTTGCATCCCTAATTTCTCCTTATTACATAGCAAAGGCTTTGAGGAGATAGGATGTGAAACAGCTTCAACAAACAAATTATCCAGCCCTTGCAATCAGAATCAGAATCACATTTAATATCACCAGCATATGTCGTAAAATTTGTTAAATTAACAGCAGGAGTACAATGCAATACATGATAAATATAGGAAAAAATAAATTAGTTTCAGTATGTATTTATATGTATAGTGCCTGTAAGATGTATTCATTCTGCTTCCCCTTGGAAGTTTTCATGTTTTATTGTTTTACAACATTGAGTCACAGCCGATTCAATCTGGCATTTTTTGGCAGTGATCAACTTAAAGAAAAAGACTCTTTTGTGTCAAATTGAAAACAGAGCTCTGCAAAGTGATCTAAATTAATTACAAATAAAAAACACAAAATAAATGATTGCAGAAGTATACACCCCCTCTTTAATATGACACACCAATTCAACACTGGTGCAGCCAATAGTTTTATAAATTACATATTTAGTTAAATGCAGATCTGTTTTTGGAGACCTCTGTGCAGGCAAGGTGGTTCAATTGATTTTAGTAAAAATACACTTGTTTCTGGAAGGTCCAACTGCTGGTGAGTCAGTATCCTGGTAAGAACTACACCATGAAGATAAAAGAAACAGTCCAAGCAATTCCATGAAAAGGTTGTTGAAATGCACATGCAGGAGATGAATGCAAGAAAATTTCAAAATCACTGAATATCCTTTGGTATACAGTTAAGTCAATCGTCAAGAAATGGAAAGAAAATGGCACAACTGTAAATTTGCGTATGTAGGCCGCCATCAAAAGCTGAGTGACCATGCAAGAAAGGACTAGTGAGGGAGGCCACCAAGAGATCTGTGACAACTCGAGCTTCATTCTCTGAGTTGGGAGAGACTGTGCATACTTCGACTGTTACCCAGATGCTTCACCAGTCATAGCTTTATGGGAAAAACACTCACATGAAATCTGTGCTAGATTTTTCTAGGAGGCATTTGGGAGACTCTGAAGTCATCTGGAAGAAGGTTCTAAGGTCTGACGAAAAGCAAATTGAGCTTTTTGGCCATCAGACTAAATGCTATGTTTGGCATAAGCCAAACACTGCACATGATCAAGAACACACTATCCCTACTGTGGCTGCATCATTCTGTGAGGATGCTTCACTTCAGCAGGCCCTGGAAGGGTTGTGAAGGTAGAGGGTAAAATAAATTGCAACAAAACAGAGGGAAATTATGAGGAAAACCTGAGGCAGTCTGCGACTTAGGATAAGATTTGTTTTCCAGCAAGGCAATGACCCCAAGCCTAAAGTCAAAGCTACACCGGACTGGCTTAAAAACAACAAAGTTAACGTTCTGGAGTGGCCAAGTCAGAGACCAGTCCTCAATCCAATTGAGTATTGTGGCAGGACTTGAAAAGGGCTGTTTATTCATGATCCCCATGCAATCTGACAGAACCTGAGCAGTTTTGTAAAGAAGAATGGGGAATAATTACAGTTTCCAGATGTGCAAAGCTGATAGAGACCTATCCACACAGACTCAAGGCTGTAATAGCTGCCAAAGGTGCACCTACTAAATACTGACAGGAAGGGGATGAATCCTTATGCAATCAATTATTTTGTTTTATATTTGTAATTAATTTAGATCACTGTGCAGAGATCTGTTTTCACTTTGATAGCAAGGAGTCTTTTTCTGTTGATCAGTGTCAAAAAAGTAAAATTAATTCCACTGTGATTCAATGTTGTAAAACAATAAAACATGAAAACTTCCAAGGGGGATGAATACTTTTTATATACACTGTATATTAACTAGTTAAATTAAAATAGTGCAAAAACTGAAATAATAAAGTGAGGTAGTGTTCATGGGTTCAATGTCCATTTAGAAATCAGATGGCAGAGCGGAATCATCGAGTGTGTGCCTTTAGGGTTCTGTACTTTCTTCCTGACGGTAACAATCACAGTTATTGGAAACTATTTTACTAGGACCCTTTTGATTCAGTAAGTTAAGTTGACACACTTTGCTACTGGACTATTATTATGCTGTAATAAGTAGTAATGAACAAGTATATTTCATGTTTTAATGCCAGAAAGCAAAGTGGAGATTAAATCTGTTTCTTTCTTTGCTGCTCTCTTTATCTTATTCTTGCCCATAGCTGTTTACTTAAGGGTACTGTGTTTTCACAAATCAACTTCAATCTGAATAGTAAGCTTTTGTTTTTATTTTTACTGATGTTATTCTGTTTTTCTCCTGTTTAAGGGCTTGTAATACTTTAACAAACATGAAATGCCATAGACTTACAATATATATATGTATATATATATTGATTAAGACTGCATTTTCATTACACGACTGCACATTCACTTTCTTGTATTCTTATCTTAATACGACCTATCAGTTTCTGCTTGGGTGCATTTGGTTATTTCTCCTTTGGGTATTGTCCAGATCAGTTTGTAATATAGACAAAGCCACAAATCTCCAGATGTGGCAATTCAAGTATTGTTTTTGCAGATTCTAACTTGGCTCAATTTTACTTTTTGATTTTCTTCTAGCATTTGTCTTCAACTGTTTTGAAAAGAAACTTAATTTCTTGTAATATTTATGTATTGTTGCAAATGTTTTCCCTTTACTAGCATTTTGCTGACAGTATTCAACTGCATGTTACTCTTAGTTATACTTGGTCCAATTAAGTTTATATGATGAATTTAGACACAATGTAGAGATGATTCAGCAAAAGTAAAGACACTAGAACCATAGAACATAGAAACATAGAACATTACAGCATAGAAACAGGCCTTTTGGCCCTTTTTGGCTGTGCCGAACCATTTTTTTTACCTAGTTCGACTGACCTGCACCCGGCCCATATCCCTCCATATACCTCTCATCCATGTACTTGTCCAAGTTTTTCTTAAATGTTAAAAGTGAGCCCGCATTTACCATTTCATCTGACAGCTCATTCCACACTCCCACCACTCTCTGTCTGAAGAAGTCCCCCCCCCCCCCCGCAATGTTCCCTTTAAACTTTTCCCCCTTCACCCTTAACCCATGTCCTCTGGCTTTTTTCTTCCCTAACCTCAGTGGAAAAAGCCTGCTTGCATTCACTCTATCTATACCCATCATAATTTTATATACCTCTATCAAATCACCCCTCATTCCTCTACGCTCCAGGGAATAAAGTCCTAACCTATTCAACCTTTCTCTGTAACTCAGTTTCTCAAGTCCCGGCAACATCCTTGTAAACCTTCTCTGCACTCTTTCAACCTTATTAATATCCTTCCTGTAATTCAGTGACCAAAACTGCACTAAATATATTACAAGGAATTGGATGAAGATTATCATTTCTGGAACCAATGTCATTTGCCTCTTAATCAACTCATAGGCAAACTTCATTCACACCTTTCTCCTAATAGATGAATTTGCTTTGCAATGAGCTGGTAGTGGATCTGAACACTATGCAGTAATCAAGGAATATCAAATTCTAAAGCTAATGCTGTGCAGAAAGTCATTGATGGAGTAGGTGATAATCACCTAGAACACCATGAAGTTGCAAATGGAGATGGAGATGTGCTGAGATGTTGGGCCTTTAACAATTGTAGCCATCTTTGCATACGTTTGCACAGCAGACAGCTTTCAGCTGATTTCCACTGACTTGGATTTATTACCATTGTTGATGTTGTGCTTGGTCAAATTCTGCCTTGATATCCAGAGCAGTCACTTTCATATCATTTTTGAATTTGGTGTAAGGATGTCTGTAATAGCAGAATTCAATCTGAACATCTTTGAACTTGCAGCACTTTAGCTTTACATCAAAAGCTCTCTGGTCTTATTTATAAGCCAGTCAAGAGGCTGTTCCAATGTCAATGTCACACACTCCACCCAGCTTTGATTCACCAGCACCACTATCATCCTGAAACAACCTCTTGCCCCTCAAATCGCCAGTTGAACTTGCAAAGCCACCACCATTTAAGATAGGGGTTGATCTCATGAATCTGCTGCACCATTCAGTAACATTATGGTTGAATCACTTCCTCAAATTTGTATTCCTACCTAGTCACAGTAAATTTACACCATCTCACTCATTGAAAATATATGACAGAGGCGTTTTAGTTTCTGCCAACATGTGTGGAAGAGAGTTCCAAATATTTGTGACCTGAATGACACCATTTTATAGTAATTCCATTGTATTCGCCTTGAATTCCCATTAGTTTGCCCCAAATTCTACCATTCCCCTTATCACTAGATGGTGTGTTACAGTGACCAATTCTTTCCCACAGTGCTTTGGGATGATGTAGGAACCAGAGCACCCAAAAGAAATTCATAGTCAAAGTGAAAAAGTGAAAGCTCTAACCAGCTGCACTGGAGGTCAGCACTGAACACAAGTAACTAGAGCTCTTTGGCAAGCTAACTGCCATTTTGAGATTCGTATAAAGCTGGAAACCATTATTTAAATTGCTTAAGAAAGAGTGAACCTCAGTGGCAGTGATAAATATCTGTAACATTTTCCCTTTGCACTTACAAAGTTGTATGAATGGAGAACTGCAGGTGAACCAGAAGAGAATAAAAAAAAGGTGAACATCTTGCATGAAAATGTCATACAAATTTACTAAGAATTATTTGGATTGGAAGAGATTGCTGTGTAAGTGGCAGATGGATTATTCACAGTTTGTTAACATTATTAACATTTGTTAACAATGAAAAGGTAGGATTGTTAAAGTAGTACAACTGTTCTGTAAAGAAATTTCTGAACTACTTATATAAAAAGCTTGGAAAAAATATGGAAAAGAGAACTTGATTCTGCAGAATTCCATTATAACAGTGCACAAACTATCATTTGAACTATAGAGTGTGACACAAAACTTCTGATACTGTAGAGAATGTAGTTTAAGTCATAGTTTAAGTAAAATTGGGTGTCATTGAAGGCCTAAGGGCTTCAATATGGTAGTAAAATGTACTATTCATTTTTAAAGTTAGAAGAGTGTGATTTCCTACAACTTTTATGAGTGTTGCTGTTTTTGAGAGAATGGATATCAAATTAAGCAATGGCTGTGGTGTGGAACAGCACTGATTGTAAAGCCCGCAGGCTGAGACTTCTCTTCTTCTTCCTTGAACAAAAACCTGTTACGTACCCCATAACTGGGTGTCTTACCAGCAAAGATAGAAGTGTCCGTTGGAGTCTGGCGATGCTATTTTCAACAGTATTTATTTGTAAAACAGTATTTTAAACAGTATTTAACAGTATTTGTAAAAATATACAAAACAATATCAATGCAAATATACAGATAATACACGTTAGCAATACCAAACCTAAAAGTGCGGGTATAATAATAATCAATAATAAAACAAGCTCTATCGTTGTCTAGGGGATAATGAATTGTCAGATGGAAATACAAAGTTCAGTTCATTTCATGCAGGCTGTGGTAGTTGTCGGTCGATGTGTTGCAATTGTTGAAGAGAGAGAGAGACGGGAGAAAGAGAGCGCGCAAACAGTAGCAGCCATGGTCTTTGCCAGCCTTCCTTTACGATTTCGATCCGTCGATGTGTCATTGTTGTGGCCATTCAAGTGTGACCCCTTCATCCTTTAGCTAGACCGTTCGTCCGTGGTGGACTCATCACCCAGGCAAGGGTGGACACACACACAAGCCCCCACCGGTCTTGCTATAAACAGTGTGAGTTAAAATTTACCGACCCTTCGTTCGGTCTCCGATGTCCCACACTGTCTTGTGGGTGTCTGATGCTCACTAGTGTGTCTCCTGGTGCATCTGAGGGGTGTCACCCCAGACCTCAATTTTATCCCCACTCACGGGGTCTCAGGTGTCAATCAGGTTTGAATGACTTAACCCATCAAACCAGCCCACTCTGGCTGTCCCCTGAGGGATTTCAATGAATAGAACAGTACCAAGTAAACAATCCTTCTCCAAAAGACAATAGCAGTAAATCTCCTCTTTTGTCATTAGGAGACGTTCCACCTTCTGTACCTCTTAGCTGTGTGTCTCTCTCATTCTCTTTCATGAGCTGTTATCAGTAACAACTGCCCTGGCAGTTTCCCTTTTGTCTCTCTTACTTCCTTGTTAGCAGCATCGAAATAGTAGCGATTTGCGATTCTCCAAAAAGGGGGGGGGGGCATGGGCCACTCTGCACCCTTCTGCCCATCAGAGTTGTTCATCCTTCATAACAAACCTAAGTGGCTGTTCTCCAACAACACATGCAGTACCTGACTGAACCCAGCCTCGGATCAAACAACTTCAAATCCACTTACTTTCTCCAAATAAAAATGGTAGCTATGGGAACTGGGATGGAACTCTTCCTTTCTGTGAGTGCATGGAACAACCTTTGTTTCAGTCTTAATGCAGACTCTCTCCCTTAACTCTTTAATAGTACATTGATGCAGCTTCCCATGCTCATACAGAAATAAAATAATTCATTACTTTCAATGCCAATTTCCAGTCTATTTTCACTTCTATATGGTCCATCTCTAAAGGTTCTTTTGCCTTTTTGGAAATCTCGAGATGTGTTAGTGATAAGCCCCCTTCGTAAGCTCAGAGACTCTCACAACTATCTTGATTAGGTTAGTAGAAGACTCAGAATGCTCCGTTAAACAAATTCAATTTCCATGTGCTTCCATCAATGATGTTCAGTTTCCTCCGTATAGTATATAGTTGAGTAAAGATCATAACTATTAAAATACAGAGAATGTCACCATGGAAACTAAAAGAGATCAGGAAATAGGTTGGACATAAAGTGCAAACAGCATTCAATGAAAATGACTGAAGAGATGAAGAAATGTCAGCTCCCTGTTGGCAAATGAGAAAACGGAACCACCGGAATGGGCTGCAGGGGAAAAAAAATTGCAACGCAGGGCCCTGAAGCACCCTGCTTCCCCACCCCCACATGCCTCCGACCACCTACCATCCACCTGGCTAAAGTACTGTCTCTGAAAAATAAAACTGAAAACCTCAGAGCAAGATTGCAGTATCTGAGGAACATCAGGAACTGCTGTGTGCTTTGCTTCACAGGGACATAGCTCATCCACAGCATTCCGGATTCAGTGCTCCAGATCGAGGGCTTTACAGACTAGGCAGAAGCTGTGACATTTACTTCATGATTAACTCCTTGTGGTGATCCTGTCCCATTTCCGCTCCCCAGACTGGAATATTTGGCAGTCAAATGTCACGTATTCTATCTGTCAAGGGGAGTTCTCTGCCATCACCTTAGTTCAGTGCGCATGGCCTTTGTTAAGCTGGCCCTGGAGGTTCTGAGCACCGTATTCGACAGTACACCCTGATGCCTTACCGATCATTGTGTGCAATTTCAACCTGGCCAGCTTGAAGAAGTCCCTGAACAACTACCACTAACATGTCTTCTGTGAAGCCAGAGGAGCCAGTGCACTTGATCACTGTGTTACCACCATCAAGAACACTTACATCTGCACCAGCAGTTCAATCTGATCACCTGGCTGAACTTCTACTCTCACATACTCATACAGGCAGAGATTGAGGAATGCAGCACCAGTGGTAGGTACTGCAAAGGTAGAAGAACACTAACATGACTGCTTTGAATCGGACTGGACCAGAATTAGAATCGGGTTTACTATCATTGGCATATTTCGAGAAATTTGCTGTTTTACAGCAACAGTACATTGCAATAAAATAATATAAAAAGCCATAAATTACAATAAGAAATAAATTAAGTAACTAGTGCAGGGAGCGCAAAAAATGGAAACAAGTAGTTAGGTCGTGGACATGGGTATTATCTTTTGTGAAATCTGATGGTGGAGGGGAAGAATTTGTTCCTAAAGCATTGATGCATCACCTTTTGAACTTGGGCTCGATGCTGGGGAGACTAGTGGCCGTGATGGAGCTGGCTGAGTTTATAACTTTCTGCAGCTTTTTACGATCTTGTGTAGTGGCTTCACCATACCAGCTGGTGATGTAACTGGTCAGAATGCTCTCCACAGTACATCTGAAGAAATTCGCAAGAATCTTTGGTGACATTTCAGTTTCTCTCAAACTCCTCATGAAATTTAGCGATTGCCATGCCTTCTTTGTAATTGCGTCAGTGTGTTGAACCCTGGATTGATCGTCAGAGATGTTGACAGCTAGTAATGAAACTGTGCACCCTTTCCACTGTTAATCCCTTGATAAGGACTTGTGTTTCCTTAACCTCCCCTTCCTGCTGTCCACGATCAACTCGTAGGGCAGCATGAGCTTGTTAGGCCAGAAGAGACTTTTACTGTGTTGTATCTCTAAATAAGTAAAAATTAAAGTTATAAATATAAGTTGTTGGGTGTAAACATGTCAAGAGAATCTATCCTGGGCCCACCATATTTATCCAATCATGATGAAGGCACAGCAGAATTAGGAGTTTGAGGTGATCTGGTGTATCACAAAAGGTTATAGCATATTTCTGCAGATGTACCATGGAAACCACTCTTATGGAGGCCCAGTGCACAGGATCGTGAGAGAATGTAGAGCAAGTCATCCTAACCAGAGATCCATGGATCCCTTGGTTAGTGGTAGGGGTCTACAGCTTAAAAAACGTTAGGAACCCTGATGTAGCGGGTTGTAGACTCAGCCAGCTTCATCATGGTCACAGGACCCTCACTTCTGAGGATTTCTTCAAAAGGTTACACCCCAGAGGCAGCATCCATCATTTAGGACCTTCACCATCTGGGACATGCCCTCTTCTCAATGAGGAGGTACAGGAGCATGAAGACCCACACTTCACATTTTAGGAGCAGCATTCTTCCCCTCTGCCATTAGTTTTCAGAACAGTCCATGAACTAAGGAAAACCATCTCACAATTCCTTTTCCTCCGGTCTTCTATCATTTCGCATTCCCCCCTCCCCCTCCTACTTTCAAATCTCTTACTATCTTTCCTTTCAGTTAGTCCTGACAAAGGGTCTCGGCCCGAAACATCGACAATGCTTCTCCTATAGATGCTGTCTGGCCTGCTGTGTTCCACCAGCATTTTGTGTGCGTCACAATTCCTATTATTTATTTCTTAATTTTAACATGGAAATTTGTTATGCCTGCTCTGTACAGAAAACAACACATTTCACAGCTAACATCAGTGATAATAAACCAGATTCTGATACATTCAACAATTTGATGTGTCAGGGAATGTGTCTCAGGTTGGAAGGTGTTGCATGCATTTGCAATGGCAAAGAATGGACAAATCAGAACCAGAGAAATACAGGTTTGTAGATTGATCCACCATAAGGATAGTGTCTGCAGACATTTTATGGAATATGTGTTATATTTAATGAAAAGAAAATCTGGATAATTAAAGATTTTAAAATAGAAAACCTCATCTATTTACTTGCTTTAATATATTTTTAGAAAGATGGTGGTAAGCTATTGTGTATGGGAAATACAAATGATGTCACCGTCTTTTTTTTAATGGCTGTGTTAAGTTATCTCCATTGGTTGTTAACTATCAGTAATAAGTTTTTACTCTGACATTGGCTGAAAATCATGGATGAGGACCAACCTGAAAAATGGTTATTAGTGATTATGCTGCAGGATTGGTGTTCAGATTGTCTGGTGGAATAATTTTGTTAGCAGCCCCTTTGTTGACACACAATTTCGAATTTGCAGGTCAGTAGATGATACTAAAATACGTGTAAGTATCAAAGCTGTAAATAAGCATAAAGGTATGTGTTATGTTTTGAAATTTAAAACATTAAATTAATTCAAAGAAAACACAGGGTTCGAAATACATATAACCTATAATGAATTATTTAGGTGAGCAAAGAATGCATGACCAAACTATAAATATGTGCACACACACACACAAGATTACTCAAATATTATTGAAATATTAGATACACAACACTGCTCTCTGCTTGGCTTTGAACTCCAACTCAATATAGAATGCATGTCAGTTATATACGCAGTAAACTTTATTATGCAACTACTGTATACAGATATTCATAGCACAGTGAATTTTTAAATTGGACCATTCAGACTTATAGATATAATCGACGTGGAGGATTTCTTAATTGTGGGATAACGTCTTTCATGACTGGGGGGGTGGAAGGGGGTGGGCTCTAAAGCAGCCTCAAGTTCTGGGGGCTCCTCCATGGAGGTTGTAAGAGTTGACCCTGAGGAATCAGGAAATTATTCTGATACTGGTAGTCACCCTCTTTCTGCTTCTTTTTTCTTCTTTTAGTTTGTGCATCTTGATCTTAGAAAAAATAATTCACTGCAGTATTCTAGTATTAACTCTTCTATGCTCCATTTATGATCTGAACTTTCCTCTTGGTTTCTTAATCCAGAACATTTATTTTTTTGTTTTTTTGTTTTATTTATTCATTTCCAGAATGTAGGCATTGCCAGCCTAGCCAGTATTTATAGCTCATCCCTAGTTGCCCTTGAGAAGGTGGTGATGAACTGCCTTCCTGAACCGCTGCCGTCCCTGAGGTGTGGGCACACCCACAGTGCTGTTAGAAGGGGAATTAGATGATCTTGAAACACCGACAATGAAGGAACGGCAATATGTTGCCAAGACAGGAAGGTGATTGACTTGAAGCAGGACTTCCAAGTGGTGGTATTCCCAGGTATCTGCTGTTCTCATCCTTCTAGATGGCCATGGTCATGGGTCTGGAAAGTGCTGCCTCAGGAACTTTGGTGTGTTGTTGCTGTGCATCTTGTAGATAGTACACACTGTTCTTCACTGGTGGAGGGACTGGATGATGTGGAAGGGGGACCAATCAAGTGGGCTCCTTGTACCGGATGGTGTCAAGCTTCTTGAGTGTTGATGAAGCTGCACTCATCCAGGCGAGTGGTGAGTATTCCATTTCACTCCTAACCTAAGCTTTGTAGATTATGCTTTGGGGAATCAGGAGGTGAGTTATATGCTGCAGGATTCCTAGCCTTCGACCTGCTCTGGTAGCCATAGTGTTTATATGGCTAGACCTATTCAGTGGTAACCCCCAGGATGTTGATGGTAGGGGATTCAGTGATGGTGATGCCATTGAATGTCAAGGGATGATTGTTAGAGCCTCTCTTGTTAGAGATGGTCACTTGTTTGGCTCGAATGTTACTTGCCACTTGTCAGCCCAAGCCTGGATATTGTCCAGGTCCTGCTGCATTTGGGTATGAACTGCTTCCTTATCTGAGAAGTCACGAATTGTCAGAACATTGCGCAATCATCTGTGAACATCCCCACTTCTGACCTTATGGTGGAAGGTAGGTCATTGATGAAGCAGCTGAAGATGGTTCGTCCTAGTACACTTCTCTGAGGAACTCCTACAGTGATGTCCTGAGGATGAGATGATTGACCTCCACCCATCACAACCATCTTCCTTTGTGTCAGGTATGATTCCAGCCAGCAGAGGGTACCCCCCACCCCCACCAATTCCCATTGACTCCCTTTTAGCTAGAGCACCTTGATGCCATACTTGGTCAAATGCTGCCTTGATGTCGAGCGCTATCACTCAGCTCTGGTATTTAGCTTGTTTGTCCATGTTTGGACCAAGGAGGTGATGAGGTCAGGAGCTGAGTGGCCTTGATGGAACCCAAACTGGACATCTGTAAGCAAGTTATTGCCAAGTAGATGCTGCATGATAACACTGTTAATGGCCCTTTTACTTTACTGATGATTGAGAATAGGCTGATAGGGCAGTAATTGGCTCAGTTGGACTTGTCCTGTTTCTTGTGTGCAGGATGTTCCTAAGCAATCTTCCGCATTGCCAGGTAGATGCCGGTGTTGTAGCTATATTGGAATAGCTTGGCTAGTGGCACGGCGAGTTCTGGAGCAAAAGTCTTCAGGACTTTTGCCAGGATTTTGTCTGGGCCCAAAGCCTTCGCAGTGTCCAGTACTTTCAGCCATTTCTTGATAACACTTAGAGCGAATTAGATTGGCTGCACACTGACATCTGGGATGCCAAGATGGATCATTTATTCGGCACTTCTGACTGAAGATTGTTGCAAGTGCCTCAGCCTTATCTTTTTCACAGTTGTGCTGGGCTCCTCGATCATTGAGAATGGGGGTATCCTCTGCCAGTGAGTTGTTTGATTGTCCACCACCATTCACGGCTGGATGTGGCAGGACTACAGAGCTTAGATCTGATCTGTTGTGCAAGTAATCCTGTACTGTGGCTTCACCAGGGTGACACCTCATGTTGAGATATGCCTGGTGTTGTTCTCAGCAAGCTCTCCTGCACTCTTCATTGAACCAGGGTTATTGCCCTGGCCTGGTGGTAATGTTGGAGTGGAGGATATGCCGGGCCATGAGGTTAGTTGAGTTCAATTCTGCTGCTGCTGATGGCCCACAGTGCCTCATAGATGCCCAGTCTTGCACTGCTAGATCTGTTTGAAGTCTATCCCATTTAGCACGGTGGTAGAGCCACACAACGCAGTGTGGGTTTCTTCAATGCGGAGATGGAGTTTAGTCTCCACTAGTACGGTGGTCACTTCTACCAATGCTGGCACAGACAGATGCTTCCACGGCAGGCAAGTTGGTGAGAATGATGTCCCTCTTTTTGTTTCCCTCACCTCCTGCTGTAGTCCCAGTCTATTGGTTATGTCCAGTAAGACCCGGCCAGCTCGGTCTGTGGTGGTACTACTGAGCCACATGGTGATAGACATTGAAGTCCCCACCTGGAGTACATTCTGTGCCCTTGCCACCCTCAATCTGGCAAATCCAATGTTTTTGTATCTCCTATAGCTCCTTTCTTTTAGGCCTTCCATTTATCCAGTTCGGCTTTGGTCTTTGCATCCAATTTCACAAGCACCTTTTGTCTCCCACTTGAAGTTAATGCAATAACCCGAAAGCACAGAGAGTAGATTTTTATACTCACAAAAAATAAAAGCTTTCAACTTTCCTGAAGCTGCTTGAACTCTCTCCCAGCTTAAAGCCAAGCCACATTTCACAAGTAAGTACCTAACTGACATATTAGATGCTTTCTCAGATATGTTGCCTACTAAAACTGTTGTAGTTAGACACTGCTTTCAACACTTTCACACTTACTCTGAGCAGACTGGTCTTCCCTTGGTCCAATATGCTTTCCAGCCAGAGTCACAGAGGTTGGCACAAATGCATGTTTGTCCTCTGTTGGGCAACAGTACATGGTGTACAGTGTTGAGATAGCTGTGGCATCATTCAGTATATTTCTTTATTTGCTTTCAGTTGACTTTATTGCAGGGACTGTGGCATATAAATGGTGGATGGATTTCCAATCAAGTTGTAGTTGTGTTAGCCAATCACGTTCCTCCCCCAACCCCACAATGCTGGCCCTTCTGTTTTTACCACATACACACTCAATGTGGCTTGTTGGTTGATGTATTTCTCTGTTATGGATTTCATACCCATAAGAATTATCCAGTATAAATTCTTTGTTGGATATCTTGCAGGCTACAGTTTGCTACCCTTTGAAATACCGATCAAACTCACCTTTTGGAATGATTGTAGCAGCCAAACCAGTGTCCAATTATATGTTAATTATTTTGCCATTTCCTTCTGGTATTGCATATACCATTGCTTGTCACAGAGGTTGTTGCTTGTTGCTTGTTTATTTCTGATCTTCTTATTGTAAATGTCAAGGCTACACTGTCTTGCATCGCTCTCACCATGATTAGATTTTACATTAACAGCATGCAGATTGGTGATCTTTTTGAAACACGAGCTTGACTTTTAGCATTTTCTCTTCTTAGTGCAGTCCACATAATTTGTCTGCCTGACATACTGTTTGTATGTGTCCAACTTTGTTACATTTTCTTCAACTTTCACTTTTAAATCTCCATTCATTTGGTGTATTTGAGCCTCTGCCACAAAGGTAACACAATATATCCAGCTAGTTTCTGTTCGATGATGCAATTTTGTTCAAGCTCACTTTTATTCGTGATTGCAACTCAATTTTGTATCTGCGGTTTCTATTGAAACAGCAATTTCCACTGCTCTTTTCAATGTAAGTTGTGCTTTAGCTAGGAGCTGGTTTTGAATGTTTTCTTTTAAGATTCTGCAAACTAAACAATCTCTTACTATATCATTAAGCCCATTACTGAACTGACAATGCTCAGGCAATCTCTTAAATTCATCCATGTACGCTGAAATGAGTACCTCTTCTTTTTGATTCCACTTATGAAACCTAGTGTTCTGCATTCAACAGTGGCATTGGTTCTCATTGTTACTTCATTACTTTGACACCATCCGGAAAGCTCATTCCTGATGGTTTGGTTAGGGCAGTTAAACTTTGAAGCAAACTGTATGCCTTTAAATCTAATGATCGCAGCATAATTGCCTCTCACTTCTCATTGGCTATTTCATCTGCTTGAAAATATAATTCCAATACAAGTATACATGAGCCAATTAGCCGTTGTGTAATCCAACTCATCAATCTTTCCAGTGTAGCCAGCCAGTGCTGATTTTTTCAGTGATTATTGTCACCTGGTACTCACTTTTTATAAACCCATGAATTCTTCTGTTTCTTTTTTAATTTTTTAAAAATGTCATCATGTTTTCCATTCCAAAGAATATGTGCTGCTCTGCTTTTTAAAACTGGACTCTCTTGCGGCATGTGTTGGACTGCATCTTCTACTCGACCTTCCGCTGCGGTTTTATTTAGTTTGACCATATCATAGTGTTTCAACAGGTCGATGGCCATCTCAGGTTCATTTTTAAAATGAATACATTTCAAAACATTAAATAAATACAAATAAAACATGGGAGTCTGAAAATTCATGTGCAATTTTGTCATTAAGTGGGGCGTGCATGTATTGCAGGGTAGCATGATGACATATGCAATTAATGTATTTTTACACATTGTTGTTATTCCTTTTCGTGCCCTGTGGCTCATTGGGCAGCATTTTGTACAGTTTTCTTAGCATTCTGTCTGTTTTTTACGTGGCCGAGTTGCTAGCTTGACACTCACTCTAGCACAGATGGAGAACGTGCAAGAGGCTGGACAGATTCAAACCTTGGACTGTTCAGCTCGTAAGATGGTACTGATGCCACTACACCACCAGCTGGCAATTTTTACCTATAATCCGTAATTATTTTCTTAAACAAACAAGAATACTTAATCAAACAATATATATATATATAAGATTACTCAACTATTATTGAAATATGAAATACACAACAGTATGTTACAATATTTTGCAAGAAATGTAGACCAAAAGAACGGGGCATGTAATCCAGGCAATTGCATCTAATTAAGACAAATACATTAAAATTCAAACTTGTAGATAACCATTTTTGCGCAGAACTTCTATTATGAATACAAACTGCAGTAACAGCTATATTAAAAGTTACCTTCTCGCCATTTTCCCAACACTCAGTCCTGAGGTGATATTTGAACTTTTTGTTATTGACAAACACCACATTTTCATGAACCATTGTAACCAAGTTTATTTGAAAGATATTCCTTGCGGTACAGGGCTGCAATTTGTAGGGGTAATGACAGGGAATGACTGGTGCTCACTCTCATTACTCGATAGATACATTGGAATTTCCACTGTTGCACAGACAACCATGAGTTTCTCTTACTGATTTATCATGAGCTACATAGGCTGCACTGTGAGGTGGAACTCAGTATGAAGTACAAGGATTCAGGAATAAGAATTTGATAGTTCATATGTTGTCACAAAAATACCTCCTACTTTTTGCCAAAATTCATACTGAGTGAAATGCTGAAATTAAGTGCACATTTTACACCAAGATCAATGGCACTTACTGGAAGTTTACTGCTGACTACAAAGTCCAGGTCATTTAAAAGAGATTAAGTCAGCACAGTTTGATTAATACAGCTGATGAAAATAATAGTAAATCACACTGCCAATCCAGCTTCTTAGCATTGGATATAAATCATTTTATAATGAGAGAAAGCTATTTCCCTGTTAGATAAGGTTACAGAGGTGAGATCCTTTAAGAAGAAATTAATTCAAAAATAAAATTTCCATTTCATTCCACACAAAAGTTCCAGCATATTATTAATATCCTTGTTAAAGACCTACAAGTCAATGCAATTAGCAGTGATGTAATCTTCGTGGCTAAATCTGTTGGTGGGATCAGCTTCTGTCCAATAATTTTAATACTTGCAAAAATAAGAGCATGAACTGGACTTGCAGTGAAAGTAATTTAAATTTAGGATTCTGCAATTTTTTTTGCACTACTTCAGTCCATTTTGGGAAGAATTTCGCGGCAACAGAATGGAAATTCCAGGCAGGTATTGTCAGAGGACAGAGGACACTAATAAAACCAGTCTGACAAAATGAGGCTGGAGCATTCAATTTGTTCTAAAATTCCAGCATTTTTACAAGTTTCAGAACATTTTCAGACTTCAGCAAGAGTACAGGCAAGCTTTAGCCAAGTTCCACCAGCAATTTTAAGAGTACATTCCAGTGCTGGTGTCCAGTGGTAACTGGCTGAATTTGGTATCAGTTACACTGGGTAATCAGTCCATTGAATTTGTAGCAGGTGCGGATCAATGCACAGATAACAGGCTCATTCTTTTTAGTGTAGAAGATCCAATGCAAGGGAGAGGAATAGGTAAAAGTTAATTTGCACGTGTTTGAATTGATTAAACTTGTTTTATGTTAATTACTTAAAGATATCAAGTGTTAACAATTTATTATTTTAAATATTTGTGGACATGATTAAATACTTCAATCTGGTTATAGGAGCTCATTGTGTATAAAGTGATAGGCACATTTTTCAACATTACAACAGTAACCACCCTTCAAAAGAGCTACTTTGCAGATTCGCACCACCGATAATGTATTACCACTTCTACAGACTTGTCACCTGTGATGAATGACTTGCCAGTGACCTATGTGATACGTACATTGTTGGAGAAAGCATGCAGATCATGTATCAGTACAAATTCACATACTTTAGTGGAACCAGTGATAGAGTCAGTTAGGTTTTCATGGAGTAAATGACAGAGCACAACCAGGGAGGAGCGGAATCGTAGGTACAAGATCAGCTTTGAAGAGTTTATGAGTGCTCAATCTCTATTCCGCAGAATGCAGATGTACCTTGAGTGACGTGCAAAGACAATGGTTCTAAAACACTTGCAAGTTACAGCTAAACTGTATCTGTATGGCAAGGAATCGAAAACATAAGTAGCATCATGTCATCAGGTTGTACACTGAGGTTCATGGCCAAATAAAGAATGTTCAACTTAACAGGGAATCAGTCACTGTTTTCAAGTTACAACGAAGGGAGCAGCAACACCAGGTTCCAAAGAGGTTGTTCCTGGTACGTCTCCTTTGAACAGATAGAGTGTTGCTAAATAACACTGAGCAAGGAGCATCAGTGGTAATAAGACAAATTGATTTTGCTACAAACCTGTCAGGCAGTGAAAATACAAGTTGATCATGGGAATGTCCCTTTACTCAGCATGCTTCCACTTCTTACCCTCTGATCACTGCACCAGCCTTTTCCCTTCCATGAACAGTCAGCGTCAAAGATGCTACGTGCCGTGCAGATGGCTGGTATCGTGACAACGCTGTTTGCTTGAGGTCCAGCCAGGGACTGACAGGAATCAAATCCTGATGAGAGCATCTCAGCCATCAGAGCAGAGTGGCACGTGATCAGCGCAGTGACATTTATTTCTTTTTAAGTTTGTTGAGGTACTGTATGGAAAAGCTCATTCCGCCGCTTTAAACTGCACCACCGAGCAAACCTCAGATTTAATCTTAGCCGGTACGTCTTTGGACTGTGGGGGGAAACCAGAGCACCCAGGGAAAACCCACTTGGTCATGGGGAGAACGTACAAACTCTTTACAGGTAGCGGCAGGGATTGAACCCAGGCCACTTATTGTGCTAACCGCTGCACTACCCTGCCAGCTTGTATGTTGACTTTCCACATACCACTCAACTCAGCCTTGCCTGCTGTGTTCCTCCAGCATTTTGTATGTGTTCCACATGTACTCGTTGACCTGAATTTCCGGCATTCTTTTGCTTTACCTTAAGGATCTGATAAACCACAGCAGTTGTAGTATGTATAAGTGTTTGGAGAATTTTGCCAAGAAGAGTGAATATTACATCATTAAGCTTATTAGATACATTTTGATACAGGAACATTAATCCCAGTATTTTCTCATTTTCTGGTTCGTGCATGGGAAGTAGCTTTTTCAACTGTGTTGGTGAGATAAGGAATGACATTGATCCAGGAAAATTGTGAAAGGCTTTCTTAGCTGTTTGTAAGAATGCCCTCTGTTGGGAGAAGGTTTATTGAAAGTGTACATTGCACAGGTTTACCTGCCAATAATGATATCATTGTCTGACGGGTAACGTTCCATCTTGCTGTTCCATTTTCTGCATTACGTTGCTCCACATCCTTCACAAAATTATCTTAAAGAGCTCTGTATCCTAATCCCAATATGTCCTGTAGCTGAATGTCCCGCCCAATATGTCCTGCAGCAATATGTACTGCTGCTGAATGTTGTGTGGAGCAGAGCACTTCACAACTGCTGGAATGTATTTGAAAATAATTTCTGGTTTCATGCAGGCAAGACATTGACTTGCTCAGTATCTAATCTAGTTGTTTTATAACTTTGCTTACCTGGTTGCCCCTAGACTTTATCTCACACAGCTGCTGTCATTCAGATTTAAGTGTTGATTACTTTTATTTACCAGAAGTGCTTTAACTACTACATCCATTCTGCCCATTCATGTTAGCTTGCTTATTGTAGGAAGATAGCAGTTACCATGGGAATTTGAACCAATGCTTCACTTAATTGCAGCCTTTGGCAAATAAAATCAATCATTGCCCTTAAATATTTTTATGATGTGGACTGCAAGATCTTGCAATGTCTTCAGAAAAATGCAGAAGGACCCTGAGGAAAATGTGTAGGAAAAGTAATGATATTTATAACCACTAATAAAATGTGCCTATCATCTCTATTTACACCACAGCTTGTTCCAGCAGGCTGTTGTCACCAGGTCTGGAAATGGCCCAAGTGCAGAGTGAGAGACACTGAAGCAGCTCGATAGTTCGCAGACTTTAATATGAACAGAGTTAAAGGGAAAAGTAAACAATAAACATTAGGTCAAAAACGGCCCATTGACTAAAACTCTTAAATGGGAAACGAAGCTTACACTGCGGCTGAAAACTTATGAATACGGCTGGTCTTCAGAGTCAGTGACTCAACAGACCAATTTCTCAGGCAAGGCAGAATGCAGGCAGGCAGCGAAGCGTTGCTGTGTCCAAGTCTCAACAAGCACTATGACGACAAGTATGGAGTTAAATACTATCACAATGAAATAACAATTAGCTGACACACACATTCACAAGTGCAATTGCCGTATCTTCTGCACTTCCAAATCCGTAGTTGTGACAGCTGTAACCGAGTGTCGTCATCTGAAGTGCATCTATAAGTTCTCTGAGATGCTGGAAGCTAATGGACATTTTGAGATTTGTTCCCTACTGTACTTGTTTTAGTATGCTGTGAGGTGTTCCTCTTCGCTGTCACCCCTGAGGGGACAAAGGAATATGAGGAGCAGGCCACAAATTTTTTGTGACTCTGATTCCTGGCTGTTCTTGTTTCATTTAGTTCTGGTTTCCATGATGCTGATTCTGCTGTGTTCACTTTGATAATTATTTTATTTACAAATTAACACAAATGTAAGCAGTAAAAATATTGCTAAAACAGATCGAATTGTGTGGTAGAGAACTTGGTAATAACCTCAATTAAACTCTAATAGTTTGCAGTGCTACCTCTGTTCTTTCTGTGAAAAAAAATCTTAAAGAGAGGCACTCAAAAAGCAGCTGTGAAATTGCACTTCCCATTTCTAGGTTAACCTGTCAATCTTCAATTACTGGAATTGCTTTAATTTCAATGATGAGTTCTTGGAAGTCTCAGAAATCCATGGACATAAAGTTAATTGGAAAAACCATTTTAATATAATTCCAACATCTTTTAACAAATTAAAATTGATAACCCATCTTGCCCTAGAGGTTACTCACACCTGCTCACACATTATTAAATTCAGAACTTGGCAGGCTGAAGATCTCCCCAATTAACAGTTACAATGCTTTCCATCCTCCTCTCCACTCCCAAACCTTTTAAAGTCTACAAATAAACTTCTCAGGTTTTCAACCGGGTACAGATATCAATTTTAACTGACGTTTCAATGACAAATTCTGCCATCTTGATGAAGATCAAGATCAAAACGATGGTCTAACATTTTGTAACAGATAGTCTTCTTTTTGATCATAATATTCATTTTAAAGTAGATAGTATATCAAGTGTACTCCTTTTTTATTGCTATTTTCTCTGACTTTGATCAGAGCAGACTGGCTGTGCGGCCTGCAGTCAACAAATGACACAATGCTAATTTGAAAGGAACTGAACTAAACTGAACACTTCTGGACTATTTCAATGACTCTGTGGTTTGATGTTTTGTATTCTATGTTTTTTCAGTCACTTGTTGCCTTTTGTGTGATCTTTTTCTTTTTTTGCCTGTTGTGTGTTTGATGTTTTCTTTGAATGGGTTGCATGGTACTTATGTTATGTGACTGCCTCTGAGAAGACAAGTCTTAGGATTGTGTACTGCATAGATACTTTGATCATAAATGTACTTTGAATCTTTGAGGAGATTCAGATGAAAAAAAAGTTAATACAGCAAAGCAACCCAAGCGACAACATGGGTAAGAATTTTATTTGTTTTAATTCCTCAACAAATAAATGAGGCTGAACATTCAGCTACAGGATGAAATGCTAAGGTTCTGACAGGTGTAGATTGTGATAGTTTTGAAGTTTTAGGACATAGAACTGGGAAGATTTCCAAGACCTGTCCAGCCTACATTTTATTCTCTCCTATAAAATGAGTTTATACTCAGACCCCACACAGTGCTGACTCGTTACAAAGACATTATTCAATTCTTTATTGAATTTTTTTTAAATGACAAAAATTAGTTCTAAACAACTTATCAAGAGTGGCTGCCATTACAGTAAACCTTCAATCAGCCAATGAGAATGCTCTACATATACTTTGAGCCACTCACAGCCAATCACATACCAGTTCACACTCTGCCTCCCCCGAGTGTATAAACGTTCTTGTGCCCTCACCAATGTATTCAATTTTTTTCGCCCATTATGTCTGGAAAATGGCCTGCAACTTCCAGTGAGGGTAGTGCGTCTAAGATGTGTAGGAAAAGCATTAGCATGGTTGAGAAACTGCAAATGATATGGTGTTTGGAAGCTGGTGAGCATTAGATTGACATTGGCGCCTCTTTGAAATTGGCTACATGGACAAGCAGAACAATTGTAAAAAATGCAGACAAGATAAAAGCTTCTGCAATGACAATCTCAAAATTATCATCAATGGAGGTGACTGGTTCAAAGAGCTATTTACTTGAAAGAATGGAATAGGGAATAAGAGTACAAATACTTGGGTGTTCACCTGGACAACAGACTTGACTGGAAACCCAACACCAAGAAGTTGATGAGCAGATTCTATTTTCAATGTGTGCAGCAGGATGTTGGAGATCTTTTACCAGTCAGTCAGCCTTCTTTGCTGCTTCATATTGGGGGAGCAGGATCAGTGCTGGTGGAGACTAAAGACTAAATAAACTCATCAAACAGTCTGGATCCATCCTTGTCTACAATCCAGGTTCTTTTGAGTTAGTGGTGCAGAGGAGGTCACTAAACAAACTGTTATCCACCTGGCACATCCTTTCCATGACCAACTGAATAAGTAGCGGAGCCCCCTTTCGAACAGACTCATTCAGCTCCGCTGTCACAAGGATCACTACAGAGAATCTTTCCTGCCAAAAACTATAAGCATATACAACAGTTCATCTCTGTGCGACGGAGAGCACACATCATAGTACAATGTTCTCTGCTATATTACTCTATACATTATCATTGCATGTTAGTATAATTATAGTGTGTTTTTAAATGTTGCTGCTATAACGAAAGAATTTCCCACTCGGGTACAATACTTACAATTATTATTATTATTGTTGTTGTTAATATTATTATTACTACTTTCATCTCCCAAGAAGAGAAACATGCATCTGCTTTCAAGGTTGCAAAAGATCGGTTCACTTTCTTGCTAAGAGGCAATGCTGAAGGTGATTTTAGGTTAAACACTATGATTATGTATTACTCTGAAGCATCACAAGGAATGAAAAGCATTTCAAAGTCAAGTCTACCAGTGATTTAGAAATTAAACAAGAAAGCCTGGGTGATGAATGATGTTTTCCAAAACTGGTTTGTTCCACATTTTTCTCCAGCAGTGAAGTGGTATTGTGGGGAGCCTAAACCTAAAGGATTGTTGGTGCTTGATAATACCCAGGCCACCCTGAGAATCTTGACATACTTCAGACCTGTATTCTATTACGTTATGTTTACCTTCCACCAACACCACTTCTTTGATCCAACCAATCGATCAAGGAGTAATATTGTATTTTAAAGCCTACTAGCTTTGTCGCGAATTCAAGTGACTTGTAGAGGAAGCAAAAGATTAAGAGAAACTGTCCATCAGGTGGTTTTGGAAAAACTACATCGTGAAAGCTGTAGACAATATCAGAGCAGCCTGCGATGAAGTAACTTGAAACTGCATGAGTGTGGAAGAAGCTAGGGCCAGAAGCATGCAGTGACATCCCAGCGTTTCCGGTGGAACTAGTCATCCAACACATCATTGAACTGGCCAGTGAAGCAGGATTAGAGGATGTTAATGATGACAATGTTGAAAAGTTACTGCATTCTCAGGAGAGCTTCGAGAATTGGCAGAGCAATGTAACCTGGGTGAATCTGAGGACATGGATGGAAAAGAGAAAACACCAGCAAGAAATTTCACCACAGAATTCCTCAGCCCTAGTATCACCACAATCACACAAATCATGGACAGGTTCATCAATAATGACCCTGACTGGGAGTGAAGCAGAAAGGCAAAGATAGTGGTCCCGACATGATTTCCTGCTACCGAGAACTGCATCATGAGAGGAATCTCAAATCTCAGAGCCTTCTTGAAGAAGAAGCCAAAGTTAGAGAAGTACCCGCAGCCTAGTCCCTCCTCTGGGATGTCACCAACACCCGCTTCCCTCCACTACAGCTGCGATGTGTTGCTGCTCCACTGGTGTACAGGTTAGACCTATTTGTATGTATGTTACTCTACCAATTACTCTGAATACATAAACTAATATATCATATTGTGGCGACACATTTCCTGGCACATCCGAACCGGCGCACAATTAGATAGCCTACGGGGGTTTGTGAGCACAGAGCTTTGGAGCCTCTGCGCCACGGGGGGGCAGGTCGAGAGAGGCTTAAAAGTGAGGCTGAGGATTTCGAATAAAGTTTTTCCTTCGACTGCAGTTACTGACTCCGTGTTGTAATTTTAGCGCAGCGTGTAGCACACTTCTACAATATATCTCCGGTTTGATTTTTTAAAATCCAGCACGCTTGTCCATTCATGTAATGTTATATTGAGATCGCAGAGCAGTGACACCTCCAAGCAGCACATCCTCGGTGTTAAGTAGGGTCTGAGTGTAATGACCCACGTAAAGGAATGGTGGAAAAGAATATAATTTTTGATTTATGAAATTATGTAATTACAGGTATAGCAAAATAAATGAGTGGAGTTTTAATTATTTTAGAAAAAGGCAACAAAAATGTAAAGCCAGAGCAGAGGAGAGAAATTCAGGATTTTGATAGCTGAAGCAAGGTAGTTCATTGTTCGGAGGTGACAAGGGGAATCCATTACAGGTTGATCAGATGAGATCAGAAGATTAGTTACTTCTATGTTTGAAAATGGCACTGAGTGTTTTTCTGAATTAAAAGACATTCAGGCTGTAATTGGAAAAAATGAATTTAAGTACTGGATCCAAAGGTAGGATTGGAATTCCATTTATTTTCTTACTTTGTTGACCATAAAATGTTACCATTATTTGAGCAGGACCTCATTTCAGCTGCGATGTATAAACCCCATTTCCAGAAAAGTTGGGATATTTTCCAAAATAAAATAAAAACAAAAATTGGTGATATGTTAATGCACGTGAACCCTTATTTAACTGACAAAAGTACAAAGAAAAGATTTTCAATAGTTTTACTGACCAACTTAATTGTATTTTGTAAGTATACACAAATTTAGAATTTGATGGCTGCAACACACTCAACAAAAGTTGGGACAGAGTTAAAATAAGATTGAAAAGTGCACAGAATATTCAAGTAACACCGGTTTAGAAGACTCCACATTAAGCAGGCTAATTGGTAGCAGGTGAGGTATCATGACTGGGTGTAAAAGTAGCTTCCATCAAAGGCTCAGTCTTTGCAAGCAAGGATGGGTCGTGGCTCACCCCTTTGTGCCAAAATTCGTGAAAGAATTGTTAGTCAGTTCCAAAGGAACATTTCCCAATGCAAGATTGCAGAGAATTTAGATCTTTCAACATCTGCAGTACATAATATTGTGAAAAGATTCAGAGAATTCAGAGACATCTAGGTGCATAAAGGGCAAGGTTGGAAACCACTGTAGAATGCGCGTGATCTTTGAGCCCTCAGGCGACACTGCCTAAGAAACCGTCATGATACTGTGACAATTATAGCCACCTGGGCTTGGGAGTACTTCGGAAAACCATTGTCACTTAACACAGTCCATCGCTGTATCCAGAAATGCAATTTAAAACTGTATTATGCAAGGAGGAAGCCATACATCAACCCTATGCAGAAACGCCGGCGAGTTCTCTGGGCCCGAGCTCATCTCAGATGGACTGAAAGACTGTGGAACCGTGTGCTGTGGTCAGATGAGTCCACATTTCAGCTAATTTTCGGAAAAAATGGGCGTTGAGTTCACAGTGCCAAAGATAAAAACGACCATCCTGATTGTTATCAGCGAAAGGTGCAAAAGCCAGCATCTGTGATGGTATGGGGGTGCATCAGTGCCCATGGCATGGGTGAGTTGCATGTATGTGAAGGTACCATTGACTCTGAGGTGTATATTAGGATTTTAGAGAGACATATGTTGCCATCCATGTGACTTCTCTTCCCGGGATGTCCATGCTCATTTCAGCAGGACAATGCCAGACCACATTCTGCATGGGCTACAACAGCATGGCTTTGTAGACACAGAATGTGTGTGCTTGACTGGCCTGCTGCCAGCCCAAGTCTATCTCCTATTGAAAATATATGGCGCATCATGAAGAGGAGAATCAGACGACGGAGACCACGGACTGTTGAGCAACTGAAGTCATATATCAAGCAAGAATGGACAAAATTTCCAATTGCAAATCTATTACAATTAGTATCCTCACTTCCAAAATGATTAAAAAGTGTTATGAAAAGGAAAGGTGATGTAACACAATGGTAAACATGCCTCTGTCCCAACTTCTGTTGAGTGTGTTGCAGCCATCAAATTCTAAGTTTGTGTATATTTACAAAATACAATTAAGTTGGTCAGTAAAACTATTGAAAATCTTTTCTTTGTACTTTTGTCAGTTAAATAAAGGTTCATGTGAATTAATATATCACAGATTTTTGTTTTTATTGTATTTTGGAAAATATCCCAACTTTTCTGGAAATGGGGTTTGTATTAATTACGATCTATTCATCAGTTTCTCTTTATTTACTTTATCAAAAGTTTTCTTGATTTAGAACGAATGCAATGAATCTTGTACTCATCCCTGCTCAAACAAGAACAATCCATTTTCCATAACAATTTTTTACAGATTATGTTCCTGAAATCTGATCAACTCCAGAGTAATTATTTTTCCTTTATCCTAATATGAGACCCTGACTTGAAAACTCAGAAAAAGTACACAACCTAACACCAAACCATCAACCCCTGCCCTCCACCTCAACCCCTACATCTGCATCAGGTAATATTCTGCAAATTTCTGCACTGAGACCGAGCCCCTTCCATTCAAGATCAAAACATTAAAAAGGAAAAGACTGTTCACTATTATAGTATTACAATGTAAGTAAAAGATGGCACTGTGACTGATAAGTATCTGCTGTTTTTTTAGAAATTCTCATTGCTGCAGTGTCTGCAGCACAGTGCTTCATGTTGGTTGTATTTTTCTTTTGAAGAAACCATTTGTAAGATCCTTTTGATAGTTCTCATCATTAAAGACTGCACAATCAATGTGAAAATTATTCACACAAATAAAATAACCATTATACAAATATGGAGATGTGACTCTTCAGGAAACCAGACAGATTCATTCACTGGGGATTGTACTGACAAGTAGACATCAAGAAGAAATACACTTTGCAAGATCTGATTATTTTGCCACATTAGTTGGGAAGCTATTGAATTTGCAATTTGTCCATTTATCAAGAAGACATTTCTTGCCCATTAAATTTATGGTGGCAAAAAACAAGGCTATTCCATTCCAGTTTGTTCCTCACTCAACAAGGCCTAGTCAGCTGTTCTGTGCATTCAAAGGGTGTTTTCACAAATCCAGGTAATAGTACTATCAAGAACAGATTCTCCACTGCATTACAGAACTCTACTTCACTGCCTACTCTGCTTTTAGTGAAGCACTGCAAGAGAATCTTCAAAGTTCAAAGTAAATTTATTATCAAAGTACAGAAATGTCATCGTATACAATGCTGAGTTTCATTTTTCTTTTGAACATACTCAGTAAATCCATAATAGAATATTAACTGTAACGGAATCAATGAAAGACCGCACCAACTTGGGCATTCAGGCAGTCTGCAAAAGACAACAAACCAAGTACAAAGTGAAACAAATGATAGTAATAAATAACAATAAATATCAAGAACATGAGATGAAGAGAAATTGAAATTGAATCCATAAGTTGTGGGAACATTTCAATGACAGGACAACTGAAATTGAGTGAAATTATCCCTTCTGGTTCAAGAGCCGGATGGTTGAGGGGTTATAGCAGTTCTTGAACCTGCTGCTGTAAGTTCTGAGGCTACTTCACCTATTTCCCGATGACAGCCACGAGAAGAGAGAATATCCTGGGTGGTGGAGGTCCCTGATGATGGATGCTGCTTTCCTGTGACGACACTTTGTGCAGATGTGCTTGATGTGGGGAGGACTTTTAACCGTCATGGACTGTGCCACATCCAAATCATTTTGTAGGGTTTTCTGTTCAAGAGCATTGATGTTCCCACACCAAGCCGTGATGCAGCCAGTCTATACATTTTCCACCACACATCAAAAGAAGTTTGTCAGTTTTAGATGTCATGTCAAGCCTTTGCAAACTCCTAAGGAAGTAAAGGCACTACCGTGCTTTCTATGTATTTGCACTTCAGTGTTAGGCACAAGATAGGTCCTCCAAAATAATAACACAGAGGCATTTAAAATTGCCGACCCTCTCTACTTCAGTGGCTCATGGACCACTGTTTTTTCCCTCCTGAAGTTAATAATCAGCTCCATGGTCTTGCTGACTTTGAAAGGCTGTTTTTGTTGCACCACAGCCAGATTTTCAGTCTCCCATCTGTATGCTGATTCATCACCACTTTGATTTGGCCTACAACAGTGGTGTTGTCAGCAAACTGGAATATGGCATTGGAGCTGTGCTTAGCCACACTGTCATAGTGTAAAGCAAGCGGAGATCGGGCTAAGCACACAGCCTTGTGGTGCATCTGTGCTGATGGAGATTGTGGATGAGATGTTGTTATCAAACAAAATTGACAGGGTCTGCAGGTGAAGAAATTGAGGATCCTGTTGTACAATGAGGTATTGCGGCTTTTGTATCAAATGTGGTAAATCATTCTCTACTTAGTTTTTTAGTAGAATGTGGATTTGCAATGCAATTTTAGGCATCAGCAAATCACTGGAACCCAATGTGTTCTGAAAGCTGGCTCTTTGTTTACCAGAAAAAGCAAGCTAAAGTCTGTTGCAAAGTCATTAAAAAATGTTTCATCAGTGATGTGCACTTCTCTTTGATGTAAAAGTGCTTTCGGCTCTTCAAAAATCAACCAAATTCTATCCAGTGCTGTCTAAGTTTAAACTATTTTGAATAAAAAAGTCTCACAAATTTGTTGAAATCTTAGTTTATCTTCAGAAAAAAATGTAAATGTGATAATGTTCCCGGGAGTCAATAGACTGTGAAGAGCTGTCTAAGAAAAGAAATCTTCGTAGGGTCCTTTCATACTCCGACATTCTTCTGTGGTTATGACATCCAGAATTGTCCATTATATAAAAGGAGCACAATAGTTGATGTACAAAATTTTATCTTGTCCCTTTGCTCATAAAGCCTAGGGTTTCACGGACTTTCATATGCTTCTTTACAGATTGCAGACACCCCCAATGATTTATATACAATCTCTTTTTGTACTCCATGTTAAACCATATAACCATATAACCATATAACAATCACAGCACGGAAACAGGCCATCTTGGCCCTCCTAGTCCGTGCCGAACCCTTAATCTCACCTAGTCCCACCTACCCGCACTCAGCCCATAACCCTCCACTCCTTTCCTGTCCATATACCTATCCAATTTTACCTTAAATGACACAACTGAACTGGCCTCTACTACTTCTACAGGAAGCTCATTCCACACAGCTATCACTCTTTGAGTAAAGAAATACCCCCTCGTGTTTCCCTTAAACTTCTGCCCCCTAACTCTCAAATCATGTCCTCTAGTTTGCCCCCTACTCTCAATGGAAACAGCCTGTTCACGTCAACTCTATCTATCCCTCTCAAAATTTTAAATACCTCGATCAAATCCCCCCTCAACCTTCTACGCTCCAATGAATAGAGACCTAACTTGTTCAACCTTTCTCTGTAACTTAATTGCTGAAACCCAGGTAACATCCTAGTAAATCGTCTCTGCACTCTCTCTAATTTATTGATATCTTTCCTATAATTCGGTGACCAGAACTGCACACAATATTCCAAATTTGGACTTACCAATGCCTTGTACAACTTTAGCATTACATCCCAACTTCTGTACTCAATGCTTTGATTTATAAAGGCCAGCATTCCAAAAGCCCTCTTCACCACCCTATCTACATGAGACTCCACTTTCAGGGAACTATGCACAGTTATTCCTAGATCTCTCTGTTCCTCTGCATTCCTCAATGCCCTACCATTTACTCTGTATGTTCTATTTGGATTATTCCTGCCAAAATGTAGAACCTCACACTTCTCAGCATTAAACTCCATCTGCCAACGTTCAGCCCATTCTTCTAACCGGCATAAATCTCCCTGCAAGCTTTGAAAATCCACCTCATTATCCACAACACCTCCTACCTTAGTATCATCGGCATACTTACTAATCCAATTTACCACCCCATCATCCAGATCATTTATGTATATTACAAACAACATTGGGCCCAAAACAGATCCCTGAGGCACCCCGCTAGTCACCGGCCTCCATCCTGATAAACAATTATCCACCACTACTCTCTGGCATCTCCCATCTAGCCACTGTTGAATCCATTTTATTACTCCAGCATTAATACCTAACGACTGAACCTTCTTAACTAACCTTCCATGTGGAACTTTGTCAAAGGCTTTACTGAAGTCCATATAGACTACATCCACTGCCTTACCCTCGTCAACATTCCTCGTAACTTCTTCAAAAAATTCAATAAAGTTTGTCAAACATGACCTTCCACACACAAATCCATGCTGGCTACTTCTAATCAGATCCCGTCTATCCAGATAATTATAAATACTATCTCTAAGAATACTTTCCATTAATTTACCCACCACTGATGTCAAACTGACAGGTCTATAATTGCTAGTCTTCCTTCTAGAACCCTTTTTAAACAATGGAACCACATGAGCAATTCGCCAATCCTCCGGCACAATCCCCGTTTCTAATGACATATTAAAGATCTCTGTCAGAGCTCCTGCTATTTCTACAGAAACTTCCCTCAAGGTCCTGGGGAATATCCTGTCAGGACCCGGAGATTTATCCACTTTTAAATTTCTTAAAAGCGCCAGTACCTCCAACTCTTTAATTGTCATAGGTTCCATAACTTCCTTACTTGTTTCCCACACCTTAGACAATTCAATATCCTTCTCCTTAGTGGATACCGAAGAGAAGAAATCATTCAAAATCTCTCCCATCTCCTTCGGTTCCACACATAGCTGACCACTCTGATTCTCTAAGGGGCCAATTTTATCCCTCACTATCCTCTTGCTTTTAATATAACTGTAGAAACCTTTCAGATTTACTTTCACCTTATTTGCCAAACCAACCTCGTATCTTCTTTTAGCTTTTCTAATCTTTTTCTTAAGATTCCTTTTACATTCTTTATATTCCTCGAGCAATTCCTTTACTCCATGCTGCCTATATCTATTGTAGACATCCCTCTTTTTCTGAACCAAATTTCTAATATCCCTTGAAAACCATGGTGCTCTCAAACCTTTAACCTTTCCTTTCACCCTAACAGGAACATAAAGATTCTGTACCCTCATAATTTCACCCTTAAATGACCTCCATTTCTCTATAACATCCTTCCCATAAAACAACTTGACCCAATCCACTCTCTCTAAATCCCTTCGCATCCCCTCAAAGTTAGCCTTTCTCCAGTCAAAAATCTCAACTCTAGGTCCAGTCCTGTCTTTCTCCATAATTATATTGAAGCTAATACTATTGTGATCACTGGACCCGAAGTGCTCCCCAACACATACATCTGTCAGCTGACCTATCGCATTCCCTAACAGGAGATCCAATACTGCCCCATCTCTAGTCGGTACTTCTATGTATTGTTGCAAAAAACTATCCTGCACACATTTCACAAACTCTAAACCATCCAGCCCTTTTACAGAATGAGCTTCCCAGTCTACGTGTGGAAAATTAAAATCTCCCACAATCACCACCTTGTGTTTACTACAAATATCTGCTATTTCCTTACACATTTGCTCTTCCAACTCACGCGCCCCATTAGGTGGCCTATAATACACTCCTATCAGTGTTACTGCACCTTTCCCATTCTTCAATTCCACCCAAATGGCCTCCCTAGAGGTGCTCTCTAATCTATCCTTCCAAAGCACCGCCATAAGATTTTCTCGGACAAGCAATGCAACACCTCCTCCTCTGGCCCCTCCTACTCTATCACACCTGAAGCAACTAAATCCAGGAATATTTAGTTGCCAATCACACCCTTCCTGCAACCATGTTTCACTAATAGCTACAACATCATAATTCCAGGTATCAATCCACGCTTTAAGCTCATCCACCTTTCATACAATGCTCCTAGCATTAAAATAGATACATTTAAGATACTCTCCATCTCCTCCTCTCTTTCCATCCCTAACAATGCATTCAAATTTATTATCCTTTCTTCTCCCCTACATCCTCGGGCTGAGTGCATCCCTTCTCCATCACCTGCCTTTCTTCCCTCACACACTGTCTATTTACTTGCTCCACTGGTGAACTAACCTCCTCTCCCATAGTCTCCCGCCCCCCCATCTTACTAGTTTAAAGTCCGCCCTGTAGCCCTAGCAAACCTCCCCGCTAGGATATTGGTCCCCCCACGATTCAAGTGTAACCCGTCCTTGAACAGGTCACTCCTGCCCCAGAAGAGGTCCCAATGATCCAGAAACTTGAATCCCTGCCCCCTGCTCCAATCCCACAGCCACGCATTCATCCTCCACCTAATTCTATTCCTACTCTCACTGTCGCGTGGCACAGGCAGTAATCCCGAGATTACTACCTTTGCGGTCCTTCTTCTTAACTGCCTTCCTAACTCCCTATACTCTCGTTTCAGGACCTCTTCCCCTTTCCTTCCTATGTCATTGGTACCTACATGTACCACGACCTCTGGCTCTTCACCCTCCCACTTCAGGATATCTTGGACGCGATCAGAAACGTCCCGAACCCTGGCACCAGGGAGGCAAATTACCATCCGGGACTCCCGGTCACCTCCACAGAAACGCCTGTCTGAGCCCCTGACTATTGAGTCCCCTATTACTATGGACCTCTTTCTTCTAACCCTACCCTTCTGAGCTACAGGGCTGTCCTCTGTGCCGGAGGCTCGGCCACTGTCACTCCCACCAGGTAGGCTGTCCCCCCCCAACAGTACTCAAACATGAGTACTTATTGTCAAGGGGTACAGCCACTGGGGTACTCTCTAGTACCTGCCTCTTCCCCTTCCTGACTGTAACCCACCTATCTGCCTCCCGTGGTCCCGGAGTGACCACCTGCCTGTAACTCCTCTCTATCACCTCCTCACTCTCCCTGACCAGGCGAAGGTCATCGAGCTGCAGCTCCAGTTCCCTAACTCGGTCCCTCAGGAGCTGCAGTTCGGCGCACCTGGCGCAGATGTGGACGTCCGGGAGGCTCGGAGACTCCAGGATCTCCCACATCCGACACCGAGAACAACAAGCTGCCCTCACACTCATACCTCCCAAATAACTGAAAATACAAGAACTAAAAGATAAGCCTACTGTGCCCTCTTCCGCCTAAGCCCTCTGAGCCCAAGCACTACACTCTGCGCCCGGCTCACTCCGCTGCCCGCAAACGAAGCTGCCGGCTTCTTAAGGCAGCGTTCTTTATATATCTTCCCTCCTTCACGCGCCTGTGCAGTCCCGCCTCTCAGAACTCCGATCTGAGAAGCAATTGGACAATTTGAAAATGGCCGCCGCCGCACTTCCTCTCAAGCCTCGCTGTCCTCTTCCAAAAGAGAACTACCTCACTCAGTATCTCCTTTATATATCTTCCCTCCTTCCCTCCTTCCCGGGCCTCCTTCACGCGCCTGCGCAGTCCCGCCTCTCAGAACTCCGATCTGAGAAGCAATTGGACAATTTGAAAATGGCCGCCGCCACACTTCCTCTCAAGCCTCGCTGTCCTCTTCCAAAGGAGAACTACCTCACTCAGTATCTCCTTTATATATCTTCCCTCCTTCCCGGGCCTCCTTCACACGCCTGCGCAGTCCCGCCTCTCAGTACTCCGATCTGAGAAGCAATTGGACAATTTGAAAATGGCCGCCACCGCACTTCCTCTCAAGACTCGCTGTCCTCTTCCAAAAGAGGATTCATTTTGTTCATATTGCCTATGCAATATGTTGATTTTGCTATGTTATCAACGCTATGTTGATTTTGTTCATTTTGCCTCTGTTTATTTCAGGAAATGCCCACTGATAAAATCTGTCACCATTTAAATTTCTTTTACTGGTTGTCTAAAATTGGCGCTATTGGCAAACTCATAATATCTGAATCTTGGTGCCAAAGGCAACCATTTTCTAAATTTTAACACATGTAAATCTGGATTTCTATTTGTAAACTCTAAGCTGTCTTTGAACAGAACTAAAACTGGATCCTCAGTCTAGTACTTAAAACAAAACGAAAATAAGCAAAGCACAAAATGAAAAAGGATTTGGTTCAGACTGAACTCAAAGCTTAGAGGATACAAAATAGTGGAGTAATAGTTAATAGTAAGCTTCAGCATAAAATTTGTGAAGTTAATTCTCATTTTACCAAAAAAATTATTTATAAGCCAATTGCATACTTGTCTTTCCCTGAGTCATCTTGATCAGAAATTTTAGAAAACAGTGACTCAACAGTATATATTTGAGATGCAAAAAGTCCAGTAGGAATCTCCTGCATTACATATGAGATGCAGCTTACCAGGTTAAAGAAGAACAACAATGGTCCTCATGGACTTTGATAATTGGGCCATTCACCAAGAGCAGCTGATGTGCCAGCAGAGTGTCGTGGAGCTCCCCGTCGGAGTGCCTGTGACTGCAGACCTTGCAACTTTCTAGTTCAATATTCAAGAAGGTGGAATTGGCTTGCTTGTTCTCATGCAAGTGATGTTGTTCTATTGTAATAAATAGAAGAAGTTGTCTACAAGGAGAACAATAGAATATTGTTTGATTTACTTTTGTATATGTGTATGCTTCTTGCTTGACTTTACTTCAGAAACAAACAGTATTAGTTAATTCTAATTGTACATGGAACATAGTATAACACAGTACAAGTCCTTTGGCCCATGACGCTATGTTGATTTTTTTCATAAATACCTAGTAATTTGAGATACTTTTGTATGGCAGTGATACACAAAAGCAGTAATAGCGTTTGGAACATGTAATCCTGAGGTAAAGTTTAAGTAAATGTTAAAGATATTCTGTCAGTGCACCCAGCTGCTGATTGCTACACTACTCTATTGCGGATCCAGGTGTCATGAGCTGGACTGCCAGCAGAAATAACCATCTCCGCCTCTGCAGTCCTGCTGGTGGCCCAGGGGAAGGTGGAGAGTGATTTCAGGGCAGGGAACGATCTGAAAATCAAAAAAGTGTAGATCAGGGGTTCATTCCCAACCTGGAGGTCACAGACCCCTTGGTTAATGGTGGGTCTTCGGGGCACATAAAAGGATAGGAACCCTTGGTGTCAATGATGGATATCTGAACTAAAACAAAAAATTGCTGGAAATACTGTACCTAACAGGTCAGGTATTTATGTAATTATAAACAAATGTTTCTAATATTTTTAGTCAAAAATGCTTTGTGAGATTTGGAGAAGAAAGAGAAAGCAAGTCAGATGTTATTTGCGGAGAAGATCATGGATGAAGGAGAGGAAGTACCTGTACTGTAAAAGGGTTAGGCAAGGTTTACTCATTTGTAATGTCAGAATCCATGCAGAATATAGGTGAGAGGGTACAGTTTGTGAGTGAAAACACGAACACAGGAGCATAAAAGGGTTGTAGGGTGTGCCAAGGAGGCTGTACTAACAGAGAGGAACACTGGGCAAATATCACAGGTGGATGATACACATCAGGAATGGTGGTGACGTGCTGAGTCCCTTCAGCATTTTGTGAGGGTTTTACTAAGTTGTTGAATTGGATATTGACTCCAGAATGTGGCCAGTTGGAAGATAATATCCTATTCCTGAATTGTATTTTGGGACTTGTTATAACAATGCAGGAGGTCACAGAGAAGTCAGTCAGAGCTGGAGTGAAATGAAGAATTAAGAGTGCAGGAATTACTGTAAGCCATTACTGTAACTGGAAAGACTTGTTAGGTTCCTTGTTGGTGGGAATGGATGAGATGAAAGGAAAGCTGTAACATTCCTTACAGTTGCAGAATAAAGTGTCATAACAAGTGTGGTTAGTGGGAATAGGACTGTTGAACAGGAAATAACAAAGGAAACAATTCCTTCAAAATACTGAAACAAGAAGAGAGGGGAAGATGTGTCTTGCGGTAGAATCTTGTGAAAACTGTGAAGGGTGATTCACTGAATGCAGAGAAATTTTGATTGGAAGGTTATGACCAAGGAACAGGAAAAGAGTTATGACAATGCCTCTATTGTCTTAGAATTTATACAGATACAGCATGTCTTTTAAAACCTTGCTAAATTTCTGTCAATTCGCAGTGGAGAGTATCCTGAGTGGTTTCATCATTGACTGGTATGGAAACACCAAAGCTGATAAATGGATAAAGTCTATAGAAAGTGTTGGACCTGGCTTAATCCATCACAGGCAAAGCCTTTCCACCATTAAGCCCATCTACAAGGAGCTCTGTCCCAAGAACGCAGCATCCTCATCAAGAACCCCCACAATCCAGGCCATGCTCTCTTCTCACAGGTGCTATCAGGAAGGAGCTCCAGGAGCCAAAGGTTCAAAACCACTATGTTCAGGAGCAGTTATTACCCCTCAACCATCAGGCTTCTGAGATAACTTCATGGATAGCTTCTCTCAACTTAACACTGAACAGTTTCCACAACTTACAGACTCACTTTCAAAAACTCTACAACTCAGTGGTATTTATGTATGTATGTATTTATTTATTTATTTATTGCACAGTTTGTCTTTTGCAGCATTTTCATACTTAGATAATAAACATACTTTGAACTTTGAAGTCTAGTCTGGCTTTGTCCAGGAGGAGAGGGGATGAGAGCAAATCATGTTAAAAAATGAATATATGCATTCTAGGTCTCTCTCTCTACAATGCTTGAGCAGACACACTAGATTTCCTGGCTTTTAAACAGGAAGACGGAAAGCTGGTCAGAAGCATCTGTGTAATGGGACCATTGGAGAAGACAGTTGGGATTAACATTGAACTGTACTGGATCGATTGCTGGAATGTGGCAAGTGTGCATGTGGCTGATTGATCGTGCAGTGAATTGATTGGGCCTACTAAGTGCAGAGGGTTCTTTCTCTCTTCTTCATGCAGGCTTTCGAGTGCATATATTTTCATCTTGGCGGGCCCAGTTCATAGCACCCAGACTGTAAGTTGTGTGTACTGCTACTAGCATGACTCAGTAAAGATGCTTAATCATACCCCTCTGTTCTAGTTCCGGCTCTGTGCATAGATAACATTTGGTAATGAGGATCAAAATAGGAATGGCCTCTCTACTTCAAGCACCCTATCTATTTGGAGCCACAGCTATGGCAAAACCAACCCCTGGAACCTGACTGAAATAGAAGACAACATCCATAGACTACACCGAACTCTTACCAATATTAGCACCAGTGGCAAAGCTGGAAGAAGCAATGAAACGCAAGTTGCTCTGCATGCATGCGGGAGAACTCAGGCAAAAATACTTTGATGCTCTGCATCTACAGAATGAATCTGAAGTGACAGATGCGTTTGAGGTTTTGGACAACATTTGGGGTCTCTGGACAATGGCTTTACTGCACACTTCAGGCTCTCATGAATGTGACAAGAGCGCAAGCAGCCAATTGATCGTGCAGTGAATCACTTGAGTCTCCTGTGCATACAGGCCTCTGTCTCTTTTTAATGCTGGCTTTTGAGTGTACACCTTTTAGACTTAGTAGGCCAGGTTTGTGGCTCTTACACTGTAAGTCACCAAGAATGTACTGTTATTAACATGACTCAGTAAAGTCGTTAAATTCCTTGCTCCATGCGTACGTATCAAATGTGTTGAAGGACTGGTGCTTCCTTGTTGCGGCCTAGAGCTGTTTCTATGAAGTACCATTCTATAACCGTGATGCAATAATTTTGCAGAATGTCTCATCATCAGAGGAAATAAGGTGAAAAATGTAGGATTTAACCTGGACCCATCCCATCCCCATTCAAACAACTTTCTGGAGGAGCACTTTTGAGAATGCCTTATCTAGCTGCATCATTGTTTTGGACGGAGGCTGCAAGGCATGAGACTACAAGACCCTACAGAGGGTACTTAAAACCACTGGAGAGGATCACCGGGGTCGCGCTCCCCACTAGGTATTTGTGACATTTACCAGAAGCATTGCAGATGCAGGGCCAAAAGCATTGTTCAGGATTCCTACCACTCATCCCACAATCTCTTGAACCCAGTACCATCAAGAAGGATGTACAGAAACATCAGGATTAGGACTGCCAGACTGGGTAACAGCTTCTTCCCTCAGGCTGTGAGACCCTGCCACTACCGAGAGTTTGCACTGTCAGTGCTGTTTACTGTATACTGTATGCTTTACTGTGTTGCATGCATTTTGAGTTTCATTTTATTAACTTATTTATTGTATGATATTGTCTTATGTACAGCGTGCATGTGATATATGTTCTGTGGTGCACTGTGGCCTGCAAGAACATTGTTTCATTTGGTTGTATATATGTGCAGTCAGATGACAATAAACTTGAACGTGAACATGGAGAATGATATATAGGTGCTTTGTAGGAGGTGGATGGGATGAATTCTACTCAAGATGGCTTTGGGTTTCTGCTGAATGTTTGTCCTCTAACCTTTGGGGTTCTAATCTTTTCTGTTATTCATGCTTTGGGTTATTTTCTCTCTGTTTCATGGATGTGTGTGAAGAGTAAGAATTTCAGGTTATATGTTCAATACGTACAAACAAGCTGGATGAACTCAGCAGGTTGGGCAGCATCCATTGAAATGAGCAGTTAGCATTTCGGGCCGAGACCCTTCGTCAGGACCCTTCTTCCCTGAGTCCTGACGAAGGGTCTTGGCCCGAAATGTTGACTGCTCGTTTCAACGGACGCTGCCTGACCTGCTGAGTTCATCCAGCTTGTTTGTACGTTGTTGATTTGACCACAGCATCTGCAGTATACTTTGTGTTTTGTATATTCTATACATTCCCTGGTGTTAAATTGAACCATCAGAAACATAGAAAATCTACAGCACAATGCAGGTCCTTCGGCCCACAAAATTGTGCCTTCAGCTGATCAAGGATATCGACTGAAACATTGACTGTTTTCTCTTTTCCATAGATACTGCCTGGCCTGCTGGGTTCCTCCAGGATTTTGTGTGTGTCACTTGGAGATGGAAGGAAGGGGAAAAGAAAGCAAATGAACATATGAAGCTATGAGCGGGGTGCAAATTGCAGCTTGGGCTCTGTGTAATTATAGATTAGTATCAGCATAATCATCAATGTACTGAAATAGGACTGAAATCCACTCTTTGATGAACCTTTGTTCAATCTTGTTGGATTCAACCATTGGTTCCTTAAGTACCAGAGTATCTTGCGATTTATCGGACTTCCTTTCACAAGATGAATGTTTCATGTATCCCAAAAAGAAATAAACAGGCCAGCTTGGGTATCTGCAAGTTCCCATAGCTACATCTTTGATCTGGAGAAAGTTACGTAGATTTGAAGGAAAATTATTCAATATGAGAACAAATTCATTTGGTGGGTGGATATGTTAGATAAGAAGAACTGCTTGGGTGTTATCAGAATGTCCTGCTGTGGGATGGACGTGTAGAGAGATTGTGTATTCATGGTAAAGAGAAATGGGTGAGACCATTTTGGCAGAAGGCATCAGAGGTGCCATGTTTAAAGTGAGAAGGAACTAGGGGGAGAAGGATGGAGCCAAAGCTGGAACAAATAAGTTCTATGAGGAAGGAGCAGGTTGAAACAGTGTGTCTGTCCAGACAGTCCTACTGGTGGAACTTGACAGGCAATGGAAGGGTATTGTGTGAGGCAGAGGCACTGCAAGTCTTGAAGCTCCTAAAGAACAAATATACATGAAATTAGAGGCTTTCATTTAATGTTACCTTACAATAATAATTATGAACGTGTGTTAATGGTTAGAGTTTTTACAATCTGTAATGGTACTTGCCCTTCAATTTTTAATGTCATAAACATGGGTTTGCATCTTTCTCTCTGCAGCCCATAATTATGTCCTTATTGCTGCCAATTAAAAGTAGTTCACAATAGAACATGCCGGGCAATGACTTTGCCGAACAATTATACATCTTTATTAATCATAATTAGTTCAAATGACTCAGAAATTCACTGTGTAGTTTCAATTTCTTAACCCTTTAGTTTCACCAGTCTTTTAGTTATGTAAATGTAACTATTTACTTATGCAACTCTTTTGTTTTCTTTCACAACTTCCAAAGTCTATGACTTAAATTCAGACACTACCCACTCTTTGATGAACAGGGCCTTTGTATAGTCTTGTTAGGTTCATTTGCAATTATCTCAACCATTGTTTCCTTAAATACTAGTGTATCTTGCGATTTGTCAGACTTGCTTTCATAAGATGTCACTTTACAAAACATTCCTTTTTCTCTGTTGTGCTCTTTGGATGGTTCACAGTGGGACAGCTCACGATGGAATGTGAAGATAGCTCAGCTATGCTCTCACGTTGCTACTGAGCGGGTGCTGATCATATGACCTTCCTTCAAACTGCTTTGTCATTCTTCATTCCCTGCACCACTCGTTCTTCGCTCCAGAGAGCAAAGTAGAATTCATGGTGGTCAGTTGAAATTTAAAACCAAGGCGTCCTCTCTGTGTCAGCGCAGTCACTTTCCCTGCCCCATTACCCAAAGGAAGTTCCCTCAAGACACTTAACAAATTCAACCCCATCCAATCCCCTAACATTATGGCAATCCGATTCTATGTCAGGAAAGGAAACATCCACTACTATGTAACTTCATTATTCTTGCAACTCACAGCTAATTTTTTATCCAAAATCAGTTGGGAAGGATCAAGACGGGAAACATTCATTAGATAAGTTTCAGTGTTATGAGAACTTCAGTATCGAAAATCAATTAGCATCACAACTTAAAAGAAGCAATGAAAAAGACTGACTGCTTGCCAGTCATCAGGTTAGTACAAAAAATGTCAGTGAGCTTCTCCTAGCCAGCAAATGGGTGGGGGAATCCTGCCAACATCTGGGGAAACCTGGAAAGCCACTTACATTTTAAACAGTGTTTAAGTAATGGCTCACAGCCTCAGCCTCATTGAAATATTTTCCTGGGAGTGTGTTGATTTCCTGTCTCCCATTGGCATCAAAGCAGGAACTGGATTAATTTGAGGCCTCTTAAACAGATGTTAAAGATTTTGAAAATTTTTCAATCCCCACCCCCCCCAAACTAACCTCAAACATTTCAGAAGTAGTGCTTTTCCTAACTTATTCTATATATCCTCTTGTTAAGTTATAATATTCAAAGATAATAATTTGCCAAGCTCATTTTAAAAAGACATTAAACTCAAGGGATTCTGCAGAGGCTGAAAATCAAGATCAACAGACACGAAATGCTACAGGAACTCAGCAGGCAAGACAACAGCTATGCAGAGGAATAAACAGTCAACATTTCGGGACTGAGAAAGCGTTTTAACTTTAATAATTATTTTGAATTCAATGTAGTACATTAGTACTAGCTTTAGTGTGTTAAATTCTATACCTTCGTCTGCAAACTTATGATTAACCAGCACAAATTAATTAGTTTAATATTGCTAGGCCTCTCTCTGTTTTTGTTCATTGTGCTGTCTTCTTATTATTCTGTTGTGACTTGCGTTGTCTTGAACAACGTTGGTCATGGTTTGGAACTCATCCTGTGATATGAGGTGGAATTTCTCCAATGCATTTTCATCACTGTCATTTAGAGTTCGAACATACACCGACCAGTTCTCCTCCACCACTTCTCCATCTAGCAGACCTTGTTCTTATCCTAATAATTTCTCCTTTGGCTCCTCCCATCTTCCTTCAAACAAAAGCTGTATCCATGGGCACTCGCATGGGTCCCAGCTATGCCTGATTTCTTGTTGGCCACATGGAACAGTCTGTGTTCCAAGCCCGCACTGATATTCGTCCCCCATTTTCCCTACGCTGCATGAATGACTGTATTGGTGCTGCTTCCTGCACTCATGCCGAGCTTATCAACTTAATCAACTTTGCCTTCACTTGGTCCAGTTCTGACACCTCCCTCGCCTTTCTCAATCTCACTGTCTCTATCTCCGGAGACACCTTAACTACTGATAGCTATACAGTCCAATTTAGGAGCAAAAGGTCTGGCTGCAGTTCCTGCAAGTGAATATTGTGCCAGGCTGTGGAGATGCTGATGTTGCCAGTTAGTGAGGGCCTCCTGTGTTGGTTCTGGGTGGAAGGTGTGGAGATCTTGTGATGTCCAGTCATCAAGATCCTCCTCTTAGCCTCACTGGTGTAGCCCAAAGGAAAGTAAGGCAATACATTTGGCACCAGCTTGGCTGCAGGAGTTGGTAGAAAGATGTTCAGTGACATCCAGCCGCTTTAGGGGCTCCACTGTGGATTTTATGTCTGGGTTTACGTTTATTCCTGTAGCCTTCGTCTCTCCCAAGGCTACCCTCAAGGCAGGTGGAGACTGATAGATATATAAAGTAAAAGTGGTTAAGGTGTGTGGGGGAGGGCAGAAAATGCAATTGAAACTCTGAATGAATTATTCATGAACTCAATTAAGCTAGTTTGAGAAGCTAATTGGTTAACTCTAATTACCATTTCTTTTGTTTTTACAGTATGTCCTTTTAATGGAAAGTGGAGATCAAAGTGCTGATTTCTGTAGTTAAGGCTATGTCCACACTACACCAGATAAATCTGTAACCGAAGGTTTTACTCTTCGTTTTTACCCTCCGTCCACACTAAAATGGCATTTTCGTTCCCTGAAACCAGAGCTTTTCAGAAACACTTTCCAGGGTGTGTAATTTTGAAAACACCACTTGGGCAGATCAGTGTGGACGGGGTAACCGGAGAAATCTGAAAACTCTGTCAGACGGCAGCGTGCCATTTCATTGTTTTCTTGAACACAGCCTAACAACTTCAGAACAGACGGCAATGAGACTGAAGCCAGAAGAGTTAGAAATGTACTCACCATATACTTTAACCCATAACTTACTGCATAAATAAGTATACTCACTTTGCCCTGTTTTCTGCCCTTGCTTGTATGAAGGTGGTTTACCTATTTATGCAAGTACTTCTCTGGCGATAGATGTGTAACAGCCTAATGTAACATTGTATGGAAATACAAGATAATACTGATGTAGGCATGTTTTGTACATTTAACAAGGTGCTTTATTAATGCAACAGAGTTAGTTTTTCAATGTTTGTCATCAGCCAGGTCAACCTGTCAGTGAACTCCCTGTCGGTTGCCTCCATATGCTCCAGTATTTGTTTTTTTTTACTTTTAAGTCCTCCTGCGTGAGAGCCAACAGCTATCCACTGTTTAAGTTTTCTAGTCTGTAACTGAACAAATGCGCACCGAGTATTTCATGGCGAGATTCGACACCAAACATATCGCTTGTTTTCAGTAGATGTGTCCTGCGCATGCGCAGTAGGAGGAGATTCGCCAAAATATCCGTTTCAATGTGGACAGAGATATTTTTAAAAATGCCTAGTGTGGACGCCTATCATTTTTACGCGAAACCAGCGTTTTCAAAACTATCCAGTCTAGTGTGGACGTAGCCTAAGATTTTCAGGCAACTAGATACACAGAACTGATTTTCAACACCTAGCTGTGGAGTGATTAATCAAGCTGAGGCAAATGAAGGGTAAAACCACAATTTCTCGATGAGCAACACACACAAAATGCTGGGGGAGCTCAGCAGGCCAGGCAACATCTACAAACATCGACTGTACTTTTTGTCATAGATGTTGCCTGGCCTGCTAAGATCCTTCATCCTTGTGTGTGTTGCTCGGATTTCCAGCATCTGCAGATTTTATCTTGTCAATATCCCTATGAGTATGCCTTAACTCTTGATTGATTAATGTTTTGAGGGTCAGGTTTGTTGATTATTTTACTGTGGGTGGAAATATATGAGTTGGATGTAGCACATTTTGTATAGTACTGAATATTGGATATATAAGTGACATAATCAGATGCGTGAATAACACTGAGGAGATGACACCTATGTCAAAGTGAGTTATACTCAAAGTGAGTTATACTCAGAAAAAGCTGACCCAATTTCCAATGGGATAAGTGAGATCTCCAGTGGAAATAGGATCAGCTGATTGGAAGCATCTCTTGTCCAGTTATATGTGCATTCTACAGTATGGCAGAAAGACTGTTCTCAAGTGATATCTTTTATTATTTTTTCTCTAACACAACTGAATGAATTGGTAACCACTTCACTACAATAGAATAGGATGAGTGGGAAAGGGTCCACTCCTCAGGTCATCTTGACTCCACATTATATACAGTACCTTCCTTACATAAAAACACACCCCTACAGTGCCAGTGCTATACAGAGATGGTCAATTCTAAATTCTCACCACAAGGACTGTAGCACGTTTATTCACCTTCCTCTGTTGGCCTTCATATTATGAGATTACTTCTGTCTAGAATTCATGTTCCAGAGAATTGACACCTAGGTTGCATGCTATCCAGGTGCAGCCATTTGCGGTGTAAAACCCAACATTTGTATTCCCCTTGACATTACAGTAAGCCTCCATGTATGAAAGCTGGTGATTGGGACTGTTGCATCAAGAGGCAAGGTACTTTCTTGATAGTTGTCTTGGTGGCTAGCATCAGGGATGTGAACCAATCAGTGTTCTTTGCCAATTGATGATGTTCAGTCCAAGGAACTTGAAGCTCTTATTCCTCTCAATCACAGCACCGCTGATGTGGACAGGAGACCCACCCCCCTTTCTAAAGTCAATGACCACACCTTTTGCTTTGCTGGCACTGGGGGAACGGTTATTGTCATGACACCATGTTGTTAAGCTCTCTGCCTTCTTCCTGTACCCTGACTTAATCAGCATTTGAGATAACGCCTACATGGTGGTATCATCTGCGGGACGTGTAGATGGAGCTGGAACAGATTCTGCCCACACAGTCATGATTGTACAGGGAGCAGTGGAGAGAGATGGGATCCAAGGGGGCATTCCTTTGTGGATCCAGAATTGGCTTGCCCACAGAAGGATTGTAGACTGATCATATTCTGTATGCAGGTCAGTCACCAGTGGGGTGCCTCAGGGGTCTGTTCTGGGATCCTTACTCTTTGTGATTTTAATAAATGACCTGGATGAGGAAGTGGAGGGATGGGTTAGTAAATTTGCTGATGACACAAAAGTTGGAAAAGTGTGGAGGGCTGTCAGAGATTACAACGGGACATCGATAGGATGCAAAACTGGGCTGAGAAGTGGCAGATGGAGTTCAACTCAGATAAGTATGAGGTGGTTCACATTTGTAGGTCAAAAATGATGGCAGAATATGATATTAATATGATATTGGCAGTGTGGAGGATCAGCGGGATCATGGGGTCCGAGTCCATAGGATACTCAAAGCTGCTGTGGTTCAGAAGGCATACAGTATATTGGCCTTCATCAGTAATGGGATTGAGTTTAGGAGCCAAGAGGTAATGTTACAAATATATAGGACCCTGGTCAGACCCCACTTGGAGTACTGTGCTCAGTGCTGGTTGCCTCACTACAGGAAGGATGTGGAAACTGTAGAAAGGGTACAGAGGAGATTTACAAGGATGTTGCCAGGATTGGGGAGCATGCCTTATGACAATAGGTTGAGTGAACTGAGCCTTTTCTCCTTGGAGCGACGGAGAATGTGAGGTGACCTGACAGAGGGGTATAAGAGGATGAGAGGCATTGATCATGTGGATAGTCGGAGGCTTTTTCCCAGGGTTGAAATGGCTAACACAAGAGGGCACAGGTTTAAGATGCTTGGAAGTAGGTACAGAGGAGATGTTACGGGGAAGTTTTTTACACCGAGAGCAGTGAATGTGTGGATTGGGATGCCGGTGACAGTGGTGGAGGCAGATACAATAGACAATAGGTGCAGAAGTAGACCATTCGACCCTTCGAGCCTGCACCACCATTCTGAGATCATGGTTGATCATCTACTATCAATTCCTGGTTCCTGCCTTGTCCCCATATCCCTTGATTCCCCTATCCATAAGATACCTATCTAGCTCCTTCCTGAAAGCATCCAGAGAATTGGCCACCACTGCCTTCCGAGGCAGTGCATTCCGGACCCCCACAACTCTCTGGGAGAAGAAGTTTTTTCTTAACTTTGTCCTAAATGACCTACCCCTTATTCTCAAACCATGCCTTCTGGTACTGGACTCTCCCAGCAGCTGGAACAAATTTCCTGCCTCTACCTTGTCCAATCCCTTAATAATCTTATCTGTTGCAATCAGATCCCCTCTCAAATACAATAGGGTCTTTTAAGAGACCCCTGGATAGATACATGGAGCTTAGAAAAATAGAGGGCCAAGGGTAACCTTAGGTAATTTCTAAAGTAAGTACATGTTCAGCACAGCATTGTGGGCTGAAGGGCCAGTATTGTGCTGCAGGTTTTCCAAATGTTTCTTTCTATATGAGATGAGGACGCATCCTTGTGGGCATCATTGTTTAGATAATCATGGACATCTTCAAGAGCTAGCTCCTCAAGAAGGTGACATCAAGCCCCTTACCAACCTCACCTCCTTCTTGTGACTACCATCGGGGGGAGCTATAGGAGCCTGAAGAACTAGATCGAATGATTTAGGAAAAACTTCTTCCTCTCAACCATAAGATGGTCTTAACAGTCCATGAACCCATGAACACCGCCTTGTTATTTCTCTTTTTGCACTATTTATGTTTGTAGCTTACAGATTTTTATGTCTTTGCCCTCTACTGCTGCTGGAAAATCACAAATTTCATAACATATGTCAGTGATAATAAACTTGGTGCTGATTCTGACTTCAAAAAAAACAAAAAATTATTGGAAGTTTTTTGGCCAAATGTTGAAAATCTGAAACAAAAGCAGAAAATATTTAACAGCTCAAGAAGCATCTGTGAGAAAAAACCAGAATGAACGTCATAGGTTGTAAAATGAAAGGTTAGTATCCTGAAAGCTCCTATCTTTTGCTTTCTGCACAGGTACTGCCTCACCTGCTAAATCTCTCCAACATACTCTGTTTTTGTTTCAGTATAACTATAAGCAGAGCTAAATTTCAAACCCTCACATAGAGGTGATTATATCATATGCCTGCCAGAAGCCACATGTTAAATTTCTGCGATTCATTTGCCAGTGCTGTCATATCTATGTGATTACTAACAGTTATTAAATTAATGTTGCTCTGGAAGAAAATGCCTAAATTAAGTGGTGGGATTATTGCCAAGGGAACTGCTTTGTCCCGAGCCATATCAAGCTTCAATTTCCTTAAGTTTGAATCTATTTCATTTTTGTTAAGCTCACCATCATAGTTCTGGATTGACCATTGTCGAAGAATTGAGGTGATCCATTTATTGCTGAGTATTGTGCTCTGGTCTTGTTCCATTAGTCCCAGTGTTAGCATGGTAGCTCATCAACCAGTCTATTAGTGTTGATTCCCAAGATGCCTGAGAGGACTTGATGATAGTGGTGGTTGCGCTAGAGAAGGTCAAAAGCAGAAAGCTATGATTTTCCCTTATCAGTAAGGTCATTTCTTAGGATTCATGTTGCTTGTCTCTTGACCATTGGAGCCTTGGTGTTAATCTGTATCCATTTTGGATTACTGCAATGTCAGAAGAGTTGATAATGAAGCTAAACACTGTGTCAACATTAGTATGGAGCTCTTCTTCTGACCTGCTAAAGGGAGGTCATTGATGTAGGTGTTAAGATTAATTAGGCCATTAAGAGGAATTTCTGCAGAGATTGTGTGGGCTGGCTTCTGACAATTATAAACTTAACACTCATGACTCTCCCAGTGTCAACTATTTTCTCTTTTCCATAGATGCTACCTGACCTGCTGAGTTCCCTTAAGCATTTTGTGTGCGTTGCTTGGGAAAAAAAGCACTAGAATTACCTTTAGTCTAAGAACATTTGAAATTTGCACAATGGTAATGTATGGTAATGGTAATGGAAATAATGGTAACATGGTGAAAGCATTTTATAAAGAAAATTGAAGTTAAAATATGTGTTTATCAATTTTTCAGGATCCAGATGTTCCAAGGCTTTATTTTTCAGTTTCTTTTCTTTCTTAAGTGTGCTGTCATATTTGGAATATGCTGCTCATATGCTGATAACCCTCAGATAACAAGGAGATTTTGTTAAGTAAAATTCTGAATGAGTCGGCTGACATAGTGGGCAGTAGTGCCTGTGCTATGCTGTACTGTTCTATTGAGGGCTATGGATCTTCGAGTAGGTTAAAAGATTGGTACATCTTGATCAAATGGCATGTACTGCACTGTACTGTTTTATGTACAAGAGAGCAGGAATATTTTTTGTAACTCCCTCTGTTCTTTCTGCAGTTCAGAAATACAGAGTATTCTGGTTAATTGGGCGATCGGTTAATTGGGGCAGCCATTTATCTGGGATAACTCTGAAAGAACAAAGACTAATTTGAGAAAATAGCCAGGATTCCTTTTGTTTATTTGGAAAAATATGCTGGTTAATTGGGACAGGAGACTTGCTGAATAATTTCTAGCTGGTGTCAGTCACGTGCACATGCCTGGCCATTAGAGATTATACTGTGCTTAGAGCAATCAGATTTTAAATAGCATCAGTTGTGTGTGTTTCTGTTCAAAAAGCAGTGATATTTTGTCACTGATAGTTCGTGAGAAATAAACAAGGAGACAATTTAGACCTATTTTGCAAAGCACAGCTTCAAGTATTAAGGCTTCAAGTTACCTGAAATGGCTGGGAGTTTAAATGAAACGATTTCACTGCTTCGACAAGGTAATCATCTGAAAATGAAGACTTGGAGGATGTAACCGCCTAAAGCATTGTATGAAGGCAGTCTATTATTTGCAGTAGATGTCTGCACATATGTTGTTCATTTACAGTCATCGATAAATATTAGTAACTAATACTGATTTATAGTACTGGAGGTATTGGTAGTGTTCTGATTTTGTTCCTGTATCCCATTTAACTACATAAATTGTTACTCGTTAAACAGTAGTTTGTCTTTTTCATATCTTTTAACTATTTCCATGAAACTTCAGCAGCCGCTTAACTGGGCCAAAGTGTACTTGTCTCGATGTGTCACAATATGTAGAATTTTCTACAGAACAGGTTTATTGGAGCACTTTCACTGCTGACAGGAGCAATTTGTGACAGTGGCCCACCAAGGTGTAAGGCCTTGCTGGAATGGATGTGGAGAAGATGTTTCCTATGGTGGGAGTGTCTAAGACCAGAGGACAGCCTCAGTAAAGAGGGGCATTCTTTTAGAATGGAGATGAGGAGGAATTTCTTTTGCCAGAGAGTGGTGAATCCGTGGAATTCGTTGCCACGGGCAACTGTGGAGGTCAAGTCTTTATGTATATTTAAGGGGAGAGGTTGATATATTCTTGATTAGTCAGGGCAGGAAGGGATACGGAAGGGGAAAGACAGGAGATTTGGGACTGAGAGAAAAAAGTAGATCAGCTATGATGAAATGGAGGAGCAGACTTGATGGGCCAAAGGGCCTAATTGTGCTCCTATGTCTTATGGTTTTATGGTCATAATATTACAGTGCAATTAGAGATGCCTCCAACAAACAGCTTTACCTGTGATACTCACAGTCAAACCTCATAGAAAGGAACTGAATCTCTTTAGAGAACTTTGAGAACATGCACCTCTTCAGCTTAATCTCTTTAGAGCTACTTCTGTTATGAAGTCACATCTATTAATTTTCCAGTGTATATCATTAAATAAAACATTTAAAAAATGAAATTTGTAACCACAGTCTTTAATGAACAAGTAGTAATGGGAGGCTTGGGCAGTAACTTAGGTGTGGTTTAGTGGCAGGACGAATCTACCTCTACCAAAGAGATATTCAACTAGATTATTACCCCTCAGTCTTGAACCAGAGGAGATAACTTCACTCAGCATCACTCACCCCAAAACTGAACTGTTCCCACAATGTATGGACTCATGTTCAAAATAAAATTACTTTGCAAATCTTCCCAAATCTTACTGATTAAAATATGTTCAAGAACAAATTGGGCAATGGTTTTATTTCCTGTACTAACATCACAAAAGCAGCATGGAGTGCCACAGATGATTGTTTTTTTCATTTCAAAAATACACTTTATTAAAGAATGTTCATACTGTTTGTCAGTTGATAAGTTCGCAATGTTATCAGTCCTATATGTTGATGTAAATTTTAAGCTTTTGAGAGGTTTCTGCACCGTGCATAGCCCCATGGTGTTAGATAGCAGAAGTAAATTAGACTGCACTCCTTCCTGATAAAGCATAATCCTGCAGCCTAGAATATGCAATCAAAGCATTCCCTAATGGACACCTTGGGTGCCGGGGTAGAGATACGTCTCTACCATAGGAGGTGTAAGTGCTCTTTCCCTCTGCTAGACTGCAAGTCACCTTTGGGCAAGGTGAAGCACACACTTGCCCCTCACCCCCAGTCTGATCAGGGCCAGGTGAAGCCATGGGAGCAGGTGGTGGATGGTCGAATGAGCAGCTAGTGTATATCACGTCCTGGTTATGCAATCATTGACGCCAGGTGACAATATCTGAAGAATATTGATAATGGCTGGGGTCACCTATCTTTGCACTCCCAGAAGAAGGCAATGGCAAATCAATTCTGTAGAAAAATTTGGCAAGAACGAACATGGTAGTGTAAAGAACATGATTGGTCATGTCATATGACACAGCACATAATGAATGAATGGATATTTGTGTAATGGAAGACCAGAAGTCTCAGGCAGTCCAAAGAGTCTTTTCTCCAAGTTGATGATCTTCCAACAGTACTTGATGTTTGTCTGTAGATCAGAAAGTCCTCTGTTATGCATCTGTTCTGAATGAACCTTGAATAAGCCCCTTTTGTTTTGTTCTTCTCCAGACCTTCTTTGCAAATACACACTCCCCAGAGAGTTGAACTAGTTTTTCCTATTCATTGCATCCTCCCCAGAGACAACACACATTGTGAGTGAGATTACAAACATTCAGGAAGGACCTGACCAAGGGGACCTCTACCGCGACCGGCTAATTAAGGCATTGGTGTGTATTAGTGAGTTCTGGAGTAAGGCATTCTGCCAGATGATTTGAACAGTCTGCTCAGGAGCAAGCTGATGAGGTCCATCGAGTCACCGTCCCACATGTCATTCAGTATGTTCTGTGCTGGTCACTGGCTGATGAACACGTGACCCAAGGTGTTTATCTGAAAGTACTCAATGCCCTGGTCTGTTGGAGATTGTCACACAAAGGACAGGATGTGAGGCAGTTTTCAACTGACCAGGTATTGAGAAATGGCAGGACCAGGCTGAGTGACATGCCAGGAAAGAAGATAGGGTAACAGCCACACCAGTGCCAAGTACAGCTGCTCCGGAATCCCTCACATCTCATGAGCAGGTTCTTACCAGTTTTTGAGAAGAAACACCACTCCTACAGTCCCATTGTTTGTTGAAACTTACCCGTCCACTCCAGCAACTTTAGTTACATATCTTGGCCCTGTTAACCGGGATCCCAGCACCTTCGAAGAGAAAGGTGGAGTACCACTGATTGTTATAATAATTCAAAAATAAACTTTATTCATAATAAAAATATATACAAAAGAACATAAAGAAAAGCTCTTTATATTCCTATTGTTGTTCAAAATTCAAAATAAATTTATTAACTAAGTGCATGTATATCACTATATATAACTATGAGATTCATTTTCTTGTGGGCATACACAATAAATCCAATAACCATAATAGAGTCGTTGTCGTCCATCCTGCACTAACAGGATGGATTACCAGTGGTCAAAAGACTAAAAACTGTGCAAATATAAAGTGAAAGAAAAACAAGAAATAATAATATCAATAATAAATAAATAGATAGATAGGCAATAAATATCGAGAATGTATCTCATGGTTGTATGAGATGAAGAGTCCTTGAAAGTGAGTCCATAGGTTGTGCAGAAAATCCAGTGAAGGGGCATTGTCTGCTGCCCACAGTTGGGACTGGTTGTTAAAAACTATTATTTGCAAAATGAAAGATGTTCACATATGCATCAGCCAAATGTAAGACAATGGAGCTGTGTTAATTGGCTTGCATCGTACCAGGCAACTCTGGTTAAGTTAGATGGACCATTGTGATTTGAGTTCAAGCTGGCAGACCAGAGAGATAGAGTCACTTAGCAGCAACTAGGACACCTAGCAAGGAACTGCGGGAATTAACGTAGAAAGTGGATAATACCTCACAGCTCCATGTGGCCGCTCCAACCATGGTTGGAGGCGGTGTCCAGAAACGGGAGGAAGCTGTGATAATCACTCACCAGAAGAGGCAATATCCACCGCAGCACCCTCTCTGCCTGATCTGACTGTGGACCAGCTCATAGCGGGGACAGCATCCAGGTTAGACAAATGGCTGGTAGCAGCCTCTATTGCCAGTAGTGGTCACCTACAGATGTACAGTAAAGGTTTATTAGGAGACTGGCAGTGTGATACAGTGTGTTAATGGACACAGGGTACTCAATATCAATGATGGATCTACACTTGACCATGACTGGAGAAGCGATTTACATTAGCAGTGCAGGGGATGAAACCATGAGGGCAGGGGGAAGTCAGCCTCAAGTACTTGAGATTGAGGGAGTGCAGCTTCCTGCAGATTATTGGGTGTGTCTGAACGATGAGTGTACGGTCCTGGGGATAGCATGGCAGGTGCAATCATAGAAGCAGGAAAGAGAGAAATACTCTGTTTGACATGTGCTTTGAGTTTGTAAAACTCTTCTAGGAGAGAAGAATGCCATCTTGTTGTAATGAATATTGACTTTCTAGATCAGCAGTTTCAGTGTCTATGGTGACTTCAATCAGTCACAACAGACAGCATGCATATGGTTAGTTGGCTACCCTGAAAGTAATCCATTTATCCTTATTTTCCACTTTTTATCAGTAAATCCAATTTCTTTTGTTTCAAGTATGGTACCCCAATGCCATGATCCTTTATCTTGCGCTATAATCTTCTAAGTGGCACTTACTGTATGTGAATGCCTTTTGAAAAATCAAGGACATAATGGTGTAGCAGATAGCAAACCGGTCTCTGGAACTCTACAGATTCCAATTGATCTTGATCTCCAGTGCTGTCTTTGAGGATATTGTATGTTCTCCCTGGATCATATGGGTTTCCATCAGTATTTGGTCAATATATTGGCTGTTGTAAAAAGTCCCCAGCGTGGGGCGTAGTAGCAGGATCTAGCTGGAGTTAGTTGATAAGCACATGAGAGAGGATATTTTACAAGAATATAAATGATGGGATGGAATTGATAAGCTTGTTTTGAGAAAAAAGATCAGTGGTAAGAAAATACATGATCAAATGAAAGAACAGCCACTGGTTTCTTATTGCCATGTACTAGTTACATCCTAAATGAACAATCAACTTTGCTAAACACAATTTCCATTTCAGGCAATCTATGTCCATTCTGCTGAAGATAATATGATCTATTAAATTCTCTGGTACCATTTTCTTAAAAATAGATTCCAGCATTTTCTCAATAACCCACTACCTTCTGTTTTGGTGGTCAAAGCAGCATTGCAAAATTTTATAAATCTTTGTCACATGTTGTGCTATTTTTTGCCAAGTCAATTGACTTCACCAACTGTACCCAAAATGCTTCTCCCTTTGAAGAGGTGCAGGTTAACGAGGTAATAGATTTAGATCATTCAATCAATTCACATAACAGAGCGCCTAATTGAGGCTGGCCAGGGAGGAAATACATCAACATTCCCTGGGTCAATGTAGTGGAAAAGGTTTTGTGGGCTGAAAGCAGCTCAGGAGGTCAGCGAGAAGTTCAAACGAGTTAGTTCTTTCTTTCTTTCTAAATCTTTTTATTAATATTAGCAATATGGACCGAATACAAATGATATATTGATAAAGAAATTACCAACATACAAATTCCATTACATATGAAAAAAAACATACATAATAGTTACAATATAAATGAGTTTACCAAGACATAAGCCATAAAATATATGTATGAACATGGTAAGTCTAAATATTTCGTAATATATGATATAAAGAAAACAGAAAAAGAAATAAAAAAAATATATAATGCAAAACTAGCTAATCTAATCTAATAACTAATAACTAATATAGAAGAAAAAAGAAGCAAAAAAAAGAGAGAGAGAGAAAAAAAGGGGGCTGTTTATAATATATCACAAAAATAAGTATTCATCAATGCCGTCACTTCCGGTCCTCTGAACATACATAAGCTAAAAGCTGGGAAATCAAATGAACTTGGCACAGGGTCATATTACATCATATGAAAATGTTGAATAAATGGTCTCCATAACTTTTCAAATCTAATAGAAGTCTCAAAAGTACCACTTCTAATTTTTTCTAAATTTAAACATAACATAGTTTGAGAGAACCAATTAAATACAGTGGGAGGATTAATTTCCTTCCAATTCAACAATATAGATCTTCTAGCCATCAGAGTTAGAAATGCAATCATTCGACGGGCAGAAGAAGATAAATGCATTGAGTCTAACATTGGTAAACCAAAAATTGCGGTAATAGGATGAGGTTGTAAATCAATATTCAAAACCGCAGAAATAATATCAAAAATATCTTTCCAATATTTCTCCAAAAATGAACAAGACCAAAACATATGAGTTAAAGACGCAATTTCAGAATGACATCTATCACAAATAGGCCTAATATGTGAGTAAAAATGAGCTAATTTATCCTTGGACATATGGGCCCTATGTACGACCTTAAATTGTATTAATGAATGTTTGGCACATAATGATGATGTATTAACTAATTGAAGAATTCTATCCCAATTCTCACTAGAAATACTAAGACTAAGCTCTCTTTCCCAATCCTTTTTAGTCTTATAAAGAGGCTCTGACTGTATCTTCATAATTATATTATAAAGTTTTGAAATAAGCCCTTTTTGAAAAGGGTCTAATTCAAATAAACTCTCCAAAATATCTGAAGGCACAAAATTTGGAAACGTAGGGAGTACAGAACTTAAAAAATGTCTAATCTGTAAATATCTAAAAAAATGAAATCTAGGCAAGTTATATTTGTTGGATAATTGCTCAAAAGACATGAAACAATTGTCTAAAAATAAATTAGAAAATCTTAGTAATCCCTTAGTTTTCCAAGCCGAATAAGCTTGATCTATAATGGAAGGGTGGAAAAAACAATTAGATACAATAGGACTATTTAAAACGAATTGAGTCAACCCAAAAAATCTCCGAAATTGAAACCATATACGCAAAGTATGTTTAACTATCGGGTTGTCAATTCGTTTCGGCAATTTAGAAAGAGCAAAAGGGAGAGAAGTCCCTAAAATAGAACCCAAAGCATAAGCTGATACCGATTTAGTTTCTAGACTGACCCAACAAAGGCCGAAAGATCCACCCCCATCTTTCAACCAACATAACAAATATCTAATATTAACTGCCCAATAGTAAAATCTGAAATTAGGTAATGCTAACCCGCCTTCCTTTTTTGTCTTCTGTAAATATATTTTACCTAACCTGGGATTTTTATTCTGCCAAATTTTAGAGTCAACATTAGTAAAAAAAAGATTTCGGGATAAAAATTGGTATCGCTTGAAAAATATATAAAAACTTAGGTAAAATAACCATCTTAATAGCATTAATCCTACCTATTAGGGGTAAAGATAAAGGTGACCACTTAGTAAACAAACCTTTAATCTGATCAATTAAGGGTAAAAAATTAAATCTAAACAAATCTTTATGGTTTTTTGTGATTTTGATCCCTAAATAAGTAAAAGAATCATTAATTAATTTAAAAGGTAAATTTCCATAAATTGGGACCCGTTTATTCAAAGGAAACAATTCACTTTTATTAAGATTTAACTTATACCCAGAAATTGAGCCAATAAATATAAAACTGCTGGGATGGATTTCTCCGGGTTAGAAATGAATAGTAATAAATCATCTGCATACAAAGATAACTTATGAATATCTGTCCCACGATTAAGACCCAAAATATCCTGTGATTGTCTGATGGCAATTGCCAAAGGTTCTAAGGCAATGTTAAATAGTAATGGACTAAGAGGACATCCTTGTCTAGTGCCCCGAAATAGGCGAAAAAAGGGAGATCTTTGATTATTGGTAAACACTGAGGCTACTGGAGTATGATAAATCAATTTAATCCATGATATAAATATCGGACTAAAATTAAACTTCTCCAACACATTAAATAAATAAGACCATTCAACTCTATCAAATGCTTTCTCCGCATCTAATGAAATCACGCATTCTGAAGTGTCATGTGAGGGAGTATAAACAATATTCAACAATCTCCTAATGTTAAAAAAAGAATAACGATTTTTAATAAAACCGGTTTGATCATCTGAAATAATTTTGGGTATTACCTTCTCCAATCTAGATGCCAGTAACTTGGAAAAAATCTTGGAGTCTACATTCAATAAAGATATAGGTCTATAAGAAGCACAGTTAGTAGGGTCTTTATCTTTCTTCAATATTAGAGAAATGGAAGCTCTATAAAAAGATTGTGGCAAATTCCCCAATCTAATGGCTTCCTCAAAAACCTTACCTAACCAAGGGGAAAGAGTAGCGGAAAAAATTTTTAAAAATTCAACTGTATAACCATCTGGACCCGGTGCTTTCCCAGAATTCATTGAGGAAATAGCCCCTTTAATTTCTACATCTGTAATAGGAGTATCCAATATCAAAAGATCATCAGATGATAATCTTGGAAAATTTAATGTCCCAAGAAAATCAGACATGGTATTATGATCTTGAGGGAATTCAGATTGATACAGGGAGGTATAGAAGTCTTGAAATGCCTTATTTATCGCATCATGATTAACCGTCAGATTCCCATTCTGCTGACCAATCTTAGTGATTTGACGTTTAACCAAAGCATTCTTCAATTGACTAGCTAACAGTTTACCAGATTTATCACTATGTATATAAAAATCAGATTTAGTTTTCATTAATTGATTTTCAATCAAGGATGTAAGTAATAAACTATGTTCCATTTGAAGTTCAACCCTTTGTTTGTAAAGCTCCTTACTAGGAGCAATCGAATATTTCTTATCAATCTCTTTAATTTTATCAACCAATGAAAGAGTTTCTATCTTAGTACGTTTCCTCAAACCAACAGAATAAGAAATAATCTGTCCACGTATATACGCTTTAAAAGTGTCCCAACGTGTTCCGCAGGAAATATCATCTGTAGAATTAGTGGAAAAGAAGAAGTCGATCTGCTCCTCCATAAATTTTATAAAGTCAGAGTCTTGCAACAAGGTAGAGTCAAATCGCCATTGTCTGGCATTAGAAGCTGTATCCGTAAATTTCATAGAAAGTAATAATAGAGCATGATCAGAGGTAGCTATAATATCATAGTTACAACCGATTACCAATGGAATAAAACAAGAGTCTACAAAAAAATAATTCTCGAATAAGAGTGATAAACATGTGAGAAAAAAGAAAACTCTTTGTCTTTAGGATGCCGGAATCTCCAAATATCAAAAACTCCATTGTCAGTCAAAAAAGAGTTAATACAAGTGGCCGACTTATTAGGTAAAGTCTGAATAGATAAAGATTTATCCATCAGAGGATTTAAACAACAATTAAAGTCACCACCCATTATTAACTTATATTCGTTTAGATTGGGTAAAGAGGTAAATAAGGACTTAAAAAAGTCAGGACAATCCACATTTGGAGCATAAACATTAACCAAAACAACCTTTTTATTACAAAGTAAACCCGTAATTAACAAAAATCTGCCATTCAGATCCGAAAAAATATCATGTTGAACAAATGAAATAGAGGAGTCAATAAAAATTGAAACTCCTTTTACTTTACCATTCGAATTTGCGTGATACTGTTGACCCCGCCAAAATCTAAAAAAACAAAATTTGTCCTCCTTCCTCACATGAGTTTCTTGTACAAAAATGATATGAGCATTAAGTCTTTGGAATACTTTAAAAATCTTCTTTCATTCAATTGGATGATTTAAATCATTAGTATTCCAAGACACAAAATTAATGGTCTAAGCCATAATTCTAAAATCAACCCTTTGGTATAGAAAGGGTTAATCAACTTATAAACTCATGCACCCGGAAGAGGAACAAAAGTAATGAGAAGACCTGGAAGTGACGACAACACAGACATATTTGAAGTTCAAAAACAGCCCAAATAAAAAAACTAACACAAACTGGTATAAAAAAAATAGAATTAGAAAACAGACCATCCCCCCACCCCCCGAGAAAAAGAGAAAAAGCCAAAATATGACTTAAAAAGGGAAAAAGTAAGACTAATCCTACCCCCATGTCAGCTGAAGAACACTCCATATATAAAGGATATATATAAAAGAATCACCCCAACTTTAAAAATTAAAATCGCTATAATAAAAACCATATTTCTAAGTATAGTTAGTTGTAAAAAAATAAAAATATAATCACTAAAAAAGATTATAAATCGGGCTCTAGCCCAGACAAAACAAAAAATATTTAAGCTATGATAAGCGATGCATTGTAGGAAAGAGACAAAAGAAAGAAAAAACATAACGCCATCTTAAGCAAAACCAAAAATCTTTTTCAAAAAACCACCATCTTAATCAAAGAAAAATTCACCTTCAAAGAATTAAAAATATACCTTCGAAGGAACAAAGTTAATGGACAAGTATGTAGTTAAATGGTTAAAGTGTATAAGGCAAAACAATTAATATGACGAAAACACACTTTAACTTAAGTATAAAGTATAGGATGAACCTACACCAATAACCAGATTTTAATTCAGGTTTAAGAGATCGAGAACCATCTTACACGATCAGAATCGTTCATTTATTAGAGACTGGTGTCTGTAGCAGTAGGGAAGTTCTCCTCCAGATATTTTCTCGCTTCTGAAGTTGAAATGAAAACCTGTCGTGGAGCATTCGACGGAGATATTCGAAGCTTCGCAGGGTATAAGAGCGCAGGTTTCAGATTTTTCTCATAACATTCAGCCATCAACCGTTTAAAAAGAAGTCTTCTTTTTAAAAGGTCAGAGCTAAAGTCTTCGACCAGGCGGAAGCAAAATTCTTTGAATTTAATCATTCCTGCCCGACGAGCTGCTCGTATAAGTTGTTCTTTGTCATGTACATAATGGAACCGGACAATTACCACCGAAGGTTTGTCTGTAACACTCGGTGATCGACGCCAAATTCTATGTGCCCGATCCAATAAAGGGGGGTTATTCGGGAAAATCATCGGAAACGCTTCTTTTAAAAGTTGAGCAAAATATTTTGAAGGGTCATCTTTTTCTATGCTGTCTGGAAGACCAAGTATACGTAAGTTCTGTCTTCTGGACCGATTCTCAAAATCGTCACACTTGGCTTTAAGGGCTTCCATCAGCTTAATGGTCGAAATTAAATCCTGTTGCAGTTTTTCAATAGTCAAATCTCGCTTCCGAGCATCTTCTTGCAGAGACGCAATAAGAGCTTGTTGCTGTTTAATTACTAAATCCGTCTTAACCATGTACTCTTGAAAAGCCTTTATATCTTCTTTAAAAAATTGTCATAGTTCAGCAAATTTTTTATCCAAAACCTCCATAAACAATTCAAAAGTTAATTGAGTTTGTTGTGGCAGAGCCTGCTTCTTTCCGTTACCGTTCGGATTGCGTCCGGGATCCCGTCCCTTAGACCTGAGAGACATTTCTGTTTGCATATCTTCAAAAGTTCACAACAAACTCTTGGCAGTAAATCCAAAAAAAATTAACAAAGGAACTTTCGGTATAGGTAAAAATAAGCTGAATAAGGGTGATCAAAGGTTAAAAAAAGTAAAGATTATGGAGCGAATCCAAAACAGTACTCACTCCATGAGTGTCTCCAGCTGACTCCGAGTTAGTTCATTGGTGATTCAACGTGATGTGCCAATGGAAGTGAGGATAAAAAATGGATGATTTGGCAGATGAACCTGAGAGGGACCATTATCCTTGTGGGCAGGTTTGCTGGAGCTGTTGGGGAGGGTTTAAACTAATTTAGCAGAACAATAGGGTTGAGCATGGGGCAATTGGTATACATACAGATGCGGTGTCTAATGAGGCTGTCAGGAAAGACAGGTAGTTGATAGGTCAAAATTGCTGTCAGTGGGAAATGTTGCCACGTAACATAGGGACAAAGTTGCAAAGGGTGATGAATGCAGGACTGAAGGTGTTATATTTGAATACACGGAGTATACAGAATAAGGTAGATAATCTTGTACCACGGTTAGATTGGCAGGTATGACTTTGTGGGCATTACTGAGTCATAGCTGAAAGAAGATCCAAGGATACACATTGTATCGAAAGGACAGATAGGTAGGCAGAGGGGGTGGTGTGGGTCTGTTGTTAAAATATGAACTCAAATCCTTGGAAGGGTGTGACATAGGATTGGAAGATGCAGAATCCTTGTGGTTAAAGTTAAGAAACAGCAAAGTTAAAAAGACACTGATGGGGGTTATTTACAGGCCTCTGAACAATAGCTGGGATGCAGACTCCAAATTACAATGGACGAGAGAAAAGGCATGTCAGAAGGTCAATGTTACTTACTATGGTCATGGGGGATTTCACTATGCAGGTAGATTGGGGAAATCCAGTTGGTGCCAGATCCCAAGAGAGAGAGTTTGTAGAATGCCTATGAGATGGCTTTTCAGAGCAGCTTGTGCTTGAGCCCAGCAGGGGAAGGCTGTTTGGGATTGTGCATTGTGTAATGAACCAGATTTGATTACAGAGGTTAAGGTAAGAGAATACTTAGGAGGCAGTGATCATAATATGATAGCCTTCGCCCTGCAATTTGAGAGGGAGAAGCTAAAGTTAGATGTTTCAGTATTACATTGGACTAAAGGGAATTATCCAGGCACTGGGTAGAAAAGCAATAGCTAGAGTTTCTGGGAGCAATTCAGAATACGCAGGATAGATACAGCACAAAGAAGTTTTCTAAAAGCAGGATGACTCAACTATAGCTCACAAAGGAAGTCAAAGCCAACATAACAGCAAGTGAGAAGGCACATAATGGAACATAAATTAGTGGGAAGCAGGAGGATTGTGAAGCTTTTGAAAACCAACAGAAGGTAAGTAAAGCCATAAGGAGGAAAAAGATGAAATATAAAGTTAGTCAATAGTATTAAAGAGAATACAGAGAATTAGCCTCTACTGCCTTCTGAGGCAGTGCATTCCAGACCACCACAACTCTCCGGGAGAAGAAGTTTTTCCTTAACTCTGTCCTAAATGACCTACCCCTTATTCTTAAACCATGCCTTCTGGTACTACACTCTCCCAGCATCTGGAACATATTTCCTGCCTCTATCTTATCCAATCCCTTATTAATCTTATATGTTGCAATCAGATCCCCTCTCAATCTCCTTAATTCCAGCGTGTACAAGCCCAGTCTCCCTAACCTCTCTGTGTAAGACAGTCTGGGCATCCCAGGAATTAACCTTGTGAATCTACGCTGCACTTCCTCTACAGCCAGGATTTCCTTCCTTAACCCTGGAGACCAAAACTGTACACAATACTCCCGGTGTGGTCTCACCAGGGCCCTGTACAAATGCAAAAGGATTTCCTTGCTCTTGTACTCAATTCCCTTTGTAATGAAGGCCAACATTCCATTAGCTTTCTTCACTGCCTGCTGCACTTGCTCATTCACCTTCAGTGACTGATGAACAAGGACTCCTAGATCTCTTTGTATTTCTCCCTTACCTAACTCTACACTGTTCAGATAATAATCTGCCTTCCTGTTCTTACTCCCAAAGTGGGTAACCTCGCACTTATTCACATTAAACGTCATCTGCCCACTCACTCAGCCTATCCAAGTCACCCTGAATTCTCCTAACATCCTCATCATATGTCACACTGCAACCCAGCTTAGTATCATCAGCAAACTTGCTGATGTTATTCTCAATGCCTTCATCTAAATCGCTGATGTAAATCGTAAACAGCTGTGGTCCCAATACCGAGCCCTGTGGCACCCCAGTAGTCACCACCTGCCATTCCGAGAAACACCCAATCACCGTTACCCTTTGTTTTCTATCTGCCAACCAGTTTTTTATCCATGTCAATATCTTCCCCCCAATGCCATGAGCTCTGATTTTACCCACCAATCTCCTATGTGGGACCTTATCAAATGCCTTCTGAAAATCGAGGTACACTACATCCACTGGATCTCCCTTGTCTAACTTCCTGGTTACATCCTGGAAAAACTCCAATAGATTAGTCAAGCATGATTTGCCCTTGGTAAATCCATGCTGGCTCGGCCCAATCCTATCACTGCTATCTAGATATGCCACTATTTCATCTTTAATAATGGACTCTAGCATCTTCCCCACTACTGATGTTAGGCTGACAGGACGATAGTTCACTGTTTTCTCCATCCCTCCTTTCTTAAAAAGTGGGATAACATCAGCCATTCTCCAATCCTCAGGAACTGATCCTGAATCTAAGGAACATTGGAAAATGATTACCAATGCATCCGCAATTTCCAGGGCCACCTCCTTTAGTACCCTAAGATGCAGACCATCTGGACCTGGGGATTTGTCAGCCTTCAGTCCCATCAGTCTTCTCATCACCATTTCCTTCCTAATGTCAATCTGTTTCATTTCCTCTATTACCCTATGTCCTTGGCCCATCCATACATCTGGGAGATTGCTTGAGTCTTCCCTAGTGAAGACAGATCTAAAGTACTTATTAAATTCTTCTGCCATTTCTCTGTTTCCCATAACAATTTCACCCAATTCATTCTTTAAGGTCCCATCATTGTTCTTAACTATCTTCTTTCTCTTCACATACCTAAAAAAGCTTTTGCTATCCTCCTTTATATTCCTGGCTAGCTTGCGTTCGTACCTCATTTTTTCTCCCCATATTGCCTTTTTAGTTAAGTTCTGTTGTTCCTTAAAAATTTCCCAATCATCTGTCCTCCCACTCACCTTAGCTCTGTCATACTTCCTTTTTTTTAATGCTATGCAATCTCTGACTTCCTTTGTCAACTACTGTGGCCCCTTTCCCCCATTTGAATCCTTCCTTCTCCAGGGGATGAACTGATTTTGCACCTTGTGCATTATTCCCAAGAATACCTGCCATTGCTGTTGCACTGTCTTTTCTGCTAGGATATCCGCCCAGTTAACTTTGGCCAGTTCCTCCTTCATGTCTCCATAGTCTCCTTTGTTCAACTGCAACACTGACACCTCCGATCTGCCCTTATCCTTCTCAAATTGCAGAGAAAAATTTATCATATTATATTAGGTCACTACCTCCTAATGGCTCCTTTACTTCAAGATCGCTTATCAAATCCTGTTCATTACACAACACTAAATCCAGAATAGCCTTGTCCCTGGTCGGTTCTCGTACAAGCTGTTCCAAGAATGCATCCCATAGGCACTCTATAAACTCCCTATCCTGGGGTCCAGCACCAACCTGATTCTCCCAGTTCACCTGCATGTTGAAATCCCCCATAACTACTGCGACATTACCTTTGCCACATGCCAATGTTAACTCCCTATTCAACTTGCACCCAATATCCATGCTACTGTTTGGGGGCCTGTAGACAACACCCATTAGGGTTTTTTTGCCCTTACTATTCCTCAGTTCTATCCACACAGACTCTACTTCTCCTGATCCTATGTCCCCCCTTGCAAAGGACTGAATCTCATTCCTCACTAACAGGGCCACCTCACCCCCTCTGCCCACGTTTCTGTCCCTACGATAGCACATATACCCTTGTACATTCATTTCCCAGATCTGATCTCCCTGCAGCCATGTCTCCATTATCCCAACAACATCATAGTTACCCATTCACACCTGAGCTTCAAGCTCATCCGCCTTATTTTTGACACCGTGCATTCAGATATAGAATTTTTAGCCCATTTCTCCTCTCTCTGTTTAAATCGCTGCCTATTGTGCTTAACCCAGCTCCCCGAACTCCCATCAGGCTGTACACCTCTTGAATTTTGTTGTCCTTCCTAAATTTACTTATTCTTTCTGCACATTTAACTCCATGTTCCGTCAGACCATCCCTCTGTACATATGTCCTCCTTATCACTTGTTCCGCCTCACCTTTCTGTACTACAAACTTAATATTCTGGAACCGTGTAGTCCCCACCTGTCCTTTATTCTTCCTTTCGCTATCCTCTCTCGCATTCTGGATCCCTGCCCCCTGCAAATTTAGTTTATACCCCCCCGAGAAGCACTAGCAAACTTTCCTGCAAGAATGTTAGTACTGCTCCAGTTCAGATGTAAACCACCCCGTCAGAACAGATCCCACCTTCCCTGGAACAAAGCTCAATTATCTAAAAACCTGAAGCCCTCCATCCTGCACCATCCTCTCAGCCACGTATTAATCTGTATAATCCTTCTGTTCTTTGCCTCACTCACACGTAGTACAGGTAGCAATCCTGAGATTGTTACCCTGGAGGTCCTGCCCTTCAGCTTTGCACCCAGCTCCCTGAACTCACTACTCAGGACCCCCTCACTCATCCTACCCACGTCATTGGTCTCTACGTGGACCACAACATCTGAGTTCTTGCCCTCCCTCTCGAGAATAACCTGCACTCGATCTGAGATGTCCCAGACCCCGGCACCAGGGAGGCAACATACCATCCGAGACTCCCGATCTTCCCCACAAAATCTCCTATCTGCCCCCCCGACTATAGAATCCCCTATCACTACCGCTCTCTTCTCTTCCCTCCTCCCCTTCCTAGTCGAGGGTCCAACCTCAGTGCCGGAGACAGGACCACGGCAATTTGTTCCTGGTAGGTCATCCCCACGAACAGTATCCAAAACGGTATACTTATTGTTGATGAGAACGGCCACAGGGGTGCTCTGCTCTCTCTGTCTGCTCCCCCTGCCTCTCTTGACTGTCACCCATTTGCCTACCTCCTGTCTTTTCAGTGTGACTACCTCCCGATAACTCCTATCTATCTCTGCCTCCACCTCCCGAATGATCCGTAGTTCATCCAGCTCCCGCTCCAACTCCCTAACTCGGGCTGATAGGAGCTGCAGCTGGACGCACCTTTTGCAGGTGTGGTCATCAGGGACAACTGTGTTGACCCTGACTTCCCACATACTGCATACGGAGCACACCAATGCTCTAACTGTCTCCCCCATTAGTTGATCCCAGATTAGTCAGAATTAATGAAAAAAGTACCTACTGACCTTATCTTTTTTACTTCAGCAAGCACGTACTCAGGCTCACTGATTTGCTCTCACTGGTCCCCTTGCGCCGAAGCCCACTGAGCCAAAGCCCAGTACTCTGCTCCCACGCACTCCGCTGCCCACACCGACACTGTCCGCTCCTAAAAGTGTTGATATGATATGAAATAGTAGGAAAGTTCTTCCAAAAGAATGAGAGGGAAATAGGAAGAACAGTGTAGTATACTGCCTGCAGAAGGTGTCCTCTATGTGCCGGGAGGCCATTGACAGAAGGTTGTTGAAGAGTTTTATGTAAAAGTGTAAGGGCAGTCTTTGAGTACCTGCACTTTGGAGATGTATGCCCCTCTGCAGGAAGGAGATTGGATGACGTCCGCTCTTCTTGAGTGTGGAGCTTGGTTACCTCGATAATGCAGCTGTGCGCAGCAAATGGTGAGAAGCGGCAGAGATCAACCCCAGCTGTCTGGAATGATCCTGAGGCCAGAAAGCTGAGACTGACTGTGTTGCTGATTTCCATGGGCAAAGCACTTAGTTCACACATCACATTATAATTGTAGTCATAGGAGGTCATGGATCTCAATGAGGACATCTAAGTGTTGACCTTCTAAATACCACAGCATCAAGAGCAAAGGTGCTGGACATTCTTGAGTTAACAAGATCTTGAATATTTTAGATCAATGAGCAGATTATGCAAATGACAACCTTTGTGTATCACACTACAATTGATACTACTTGTGGGAACTTTAGTCAAGAAAAAATGCAACAGAAAGTGATATTTTCATAAGGTGCCAGAGAATTTATAAGAATGGGCAGAATGACTGTACTTCATGTTAACCTGATTTTAAATCATAGATGCAGGGTATTTTGAGGTGTCCAATTGAACTTTTAGTCCAATATGTTCACAATGATATGTGAAGAAGCAGCCTTTGACTATTGTTTTCAAATGTTTGACCCATTCTGCAAGAGCTAGATTGATAATGCAAATACTTGTTTCTTCTGGTCGATAGCTCAGCAGTGATAAGAACACCAAGTCAAAGTTGTGTTGATTCACATCAACACAGGTGCAAAGAAAAACTCACCTGCAACAGCTTGAAAACCACATAACATCATAGAAGCATCATTCATAAAAGTTACATAAATTAAACAGAAATTATGTGCAATTCTTACAAGAAAGAAGAATGTCTATTATATTGCAAAGTGATCATAGTGTTGCTAAAATATAATGTTTTGCTGGTTAGTTCAAGGATCAAATAGACTCCCAAAAACATAAGGGGAAGTGCTTTAACTAATTTACCCAAATATACTTGCCAAGTATTTTTCATAACCAGCCATTAACAATTCAAATCCAAAACAGATCTGGTGCACACAACAGAGTATTGAACAATTTCCCTGATGTATCAGTAAGTTAATAAGGAGGTACTTTAATGTTTGTATAAAATATTAATTATGTTTTGTTGGTCTCTAGATTCATGTTTTTGAGGTTACTGTTGTCTTCAGCAACACACAAAATGCTGGAGGAACTCAGCAGGTCAGATAGTATCTATGGAAATGAATAAACGACGTTTAGGCCGAGACCCTTCGTCAGGACTGAAAAGGAAGGGGGAGGATGCAGATTAAAACTTTAGAGGGAGGGGAAGAGAGATAGCTAGAAGGTGATAGGTGAAACCACAAGTGTGGAAAAGATAGAAGGGCTAGAGAAGGAGGAATCTGATAGGAGTGGACCATAGGAGAAAGGGAATTAGGAGGGGACCCAGCAGGGAAATGCTAGGTGGGTGCGAAGAGGTAAAAGATCGGAATGGGGAATGGTGCTCTGGATTTCAAGCATCTGCAGACTTTCTCATTTCTTTTATTTTGTCTTTTACTTTTTTCCCTTGGTTTTTTATAAGGTTTTTTATGCTAAACACAGAGAAACTGAAAATATACTGCGGGAGCATTTGCTTAGATTGACAGTAAAATCCCACCTTGAAGTTCCCTATGTTAAAACCTAGGGTAATGCAATTGTTACCCCAAATAGAAATAAAAGTACTTGGGAATAGGACTGAAACTAGGGGATACACAAAATACACGTCTGGAAGTCCTAGTGTACCTATTAGAATGGGCAGGATGGTACACCAACAAACATTTTAATCATTAGTCAACAGCATAAAAAAATAGTTGTACCTGAAGCTTGGGATCGCAGGAGTAACAAACTAGAAAACAGATATTTTTGACATCAAAAATGGTCTGCTACCACTTCCTTCCAAGACTGTGTTGTCTTTTATTGGAGTCCATTATTCAGTCAGGTGAAGGATTAGTGGAGGAAGGACCAGATGTATTTGGGGATTGAAAGGATGAAAAATGGTGGTCATTGCATTGAAAGAATGGCAGTGTTTCAAGTGAGATCAGGTATGGCTGCACTTTATGGGGAGGAGGTTTGAGGATTTGGCGGCAGACAATATATATATTGTGTTTTGGGAGCATTTCAGAGCTAGAGTGGGTCTCCTAGTTTGATATTACTGTGTGAAGAACATAGTGAGCCATGGTACACAATGGTGAGTGTCCAGGCTCCCTGCAATATTCAGAAAGAACACTAAAAAGTGAATGAGCAACACACGCAAATATGGAGGAACTCAGCAGGTCAGGCAGCACCTATGGAAATGAATAAACAGTCAATGTTTCAGGGCAAGATCCTTCATCGGGACTGGAAATGAATGGGAAAGAAGCCAGAATGTGGGGGAGTGGAAGGAGTACATGCTAGAAGGTGATAGGTGAAGTCATTGAAGGGCTGAAGTAAGAACCTGTGAAGTGATAGGTGGAAAAGATAAGGGGCTGGAGAGGAAGATATCTGAAAGAAGAGGACAGTGAATCATGGGAGAAAGGGAAGGAGGAAGGGCACCAGGGGCAGATGATAGACAGGGGAGGGGAAGAGAAGTGGTAAGAGGAGGGCCAGGGTGGGGAATGGAAGAAGTGGGAAGGAAGAGGCGGAGAATTACCAGAAGTTGGAGAAATTGATGTTTGTACTGTCTGTTTGGAGGCTATCCAGATGGAATATGAAGTGTTGCAACTCCAACCTGAGAGTGGCCTCATGGTGGCAGTAGAGGAGGCCATGGACCAACATGTAGGAAAGGGAATGGGGATTGGAATTAAAATTATTGGACTCTGGGAAATTCTTTTTGTGAATAGTGTGAAGGTACTCAACAAAACAGTCCCCAAATCTATGTTGTGTGCCATCAGCGTAGAGTCGACCACATTGGGAGCACTACTTACAGTAGCCAGCCTCAGCAGATTCACAGATTATTTGTTACCTAACCTGGAAGGACTGTTTGGGGCCCTGAATGGAGGCAAGGGAGGAGGTGAATGGACAGACGTAACACTTCTTTTGCTTGTAGGGCTAAGTGACAAGAGGGTGATTAGTGGGGAAACACAAAGGAGTCACGAAGGGAGTGATCCCCACAGAAAGCAGACAGTGGGGTTGGGGAGGTAAAGATTTGTTCAATGGTGGGGTCAATTAGTTCAATTAGTGGAAGTTGTAGAGAATGATGTGTTGAATGCGGATGGCCATTGGGTGATAGGTGAGCAGAAGAGGAACTCTGTCACTGTTAAGGAGATGGGGTGAGGGCGAATATCCAGGAAGTGAAGGAGATGCGGGTGAGGGCAGGGCCCCATACAGGGAATGACTTCATTACATGCCTCATTGATGTAGAATTCTCATTGCTGTCACAAGAGTGACACAAAGCAGCCACTACTTCCTTTTGAATCTGATAAGGATGATTTTCAATTGCATAATACTGAATAAACCATATTACGAAATTGACTTTCTCAACAATGAACTTAAAGCCAACAAAGAGAGCCAATGAAAGACTACCATGGCTCAGCCTGTGATTCTGTATACAGGAGGTAATGGGTATCAGGAGAGGTGATCTTATTGAAATGTATATGATTCTGAAAGGGTTTATTATAATAATGTTATAAACTTTGGAAAACTTTAGATTGCATGACATCCATACAAGATATTCCATCACATCAGTACATTGACGTGACGTAAGGGGAAAACAACAAGAGAATGTGCAATGCAGGCAGACAATAAGGTGCAGGGTCATACTGAGGTAAACCGTGTGGTTAAGAGTCCAACTTATTGTACGGGGGACCATTCAATACTCATATAACAGTTGGAGAGAAGCTGTCCCTGAGCCTAGTGTTGTTGTAGAAGGGGACGATTCAATAGTCATATAACAGTTGGAGAGAAGCTGTCCCTGAGCCTAGTGTTGTTGTAGAAGGGGACGATTCAATAGTCATATAACAGTTGGAGAGAAGCTGTCCCTGAGCCTAGTGTTGTTGTAGAAGGGGACGATTCAATAGTCATATAACAGTTGGAGAGAAGCTGTCACTGAGCCTGGTGCGGAGCGCTTTCAGGCCTTTGCATGATGGGAGAAGAGAGAGTATCTGGGCTCCAAGGATCCTTTGATTGTGCTAGATGCTTCAGAGACAGAACTTTAGATCAATGTTTAATCTGTTTGATAACGAGAGAGCAACGTTTAAGAATTGGTAGTGATTCATTTCTGATGGAGATGAAGTGGAATTAGGTGTACCAAGCTCCTGGGAGATCACATTTCGGACAACTTCACCTGGCCCCTCAATATCACCTCCACTTCCTGAGGAGAATGAAGCAAGTGAGGCTCCCCCACCCCAAATTAACTGATTTTACAGGAGGAACATAGAGAGTGTCCTGATAAGCTGCATCTCCATGTTATTATTGAATGGTTTCAATAGGTACATTTAATGTCAGAGAAATGTATACAATATATATCCTGAAATTCTTCTTCACAAACATCCACGAAAACAGAGGAGTGCCCCAGAGAATGAATGAGAGTTAAATGTAAGAACCCCAAAGCCCCCTCCCATGCACAAGCTGCAGCAAGGCTACAGCAATCCCCCCCATCAACAAAAAAGCATCAGTGGCCCCTACCAAGCACTCAACTGTGCAGCAAAGCATCAATCAGTACCCCAGAGACTACTTGTTCACCCGGTACTTCGACATACCTAGCTGCAGCTTGTGCATGGGAGAGTCAACACAGTCAACAACGATGTCTTAATGCATGTAAATAAACTATCACTGCTTAAAACTGATGGAAAAAATGCCAAGTTGGGACAGATTTGTCCTCGTAGGATTCCATCAGGAAATGTGGCTGCTGGTCAGGGACGCAAGTGCATTTAAGGAAATGGGGTTTTAAAATCCCAATACTGACTATGTTGCTGGCAAATGTGCAGTCTCCGGTGAATAAAATTGATGATCTCAGAGCCAGGGTACTGAATCAGAGGAACATCAGGACCACGTGTGTCCTTTGTTTCACAGAATCCTGGTGAACACCTTCCGTACCAGATACAGCGATTCAGATCGACAGGTTTACTATATACCATCAGGATAGATCTCTCGAGTCTCTCAAAAGCAGAGGTGGAGGAGTATGCCTCATGATCAACTCTTCTTGGTGCAGAAATATATCAGTGCTGTCCCAACCCTGCTCACCAGACCTAGAATACCTAACAGTAAAATGCCGTCCTTTTTTACCTACTGCGGGAGATTTACGGAATCATTTTGGTAGTGGTATACATTCCACCTCAGGCCAATGTCAATCAGACTTTAGATGATCTGAGCAATGGGATCAACTTACTCGAAACAGCACGTCCTAACGCCTTCACCATTGTTTTGGGAGATTTTAACCAGACCGGTCTGAAAAAATCACTAAGCAATTCAAAGGTTTCAAAGGTAGATTTAATGTCAGAGAAATGTATACAATGCACATCCTAAAATGCTTTTTCTTCACAACTATCCACAAAACAGAAGAGTGTCCCCAAAGAATGAACAACAGTTAAATCAACAGTTAAATGTTAGAACCCCAAAGTCCCCTCCAGCTCCCCTCCCTGCTGCGTGTAAGCGACAACAAGCAGCAATCCCTCCCACTGGCCAAAAAAATCATCGGCACCTGCTACCGAGCACTCAGGCACGAGCAAGGCAACAGCAAGACACAGCCTTGCAGTACTCCAAGGACTACTTATTCACCCGGCATTCGACATACCACAGGCTCTCGCTCCCCCCAATAAGGGAGAAAGAGGTGTCTCCGTTTCACAGTGAGAGGGGAGACATAACATACAACTCGCTGGTTTACGATGTTAAAAGTCTGTTGCGTCGCTGTTTCCGAGCTCTGTGCCCAAAGGTCTCGAGTCTCTGGGCACACAGCCAGGGATCTTCCATGTCCCACGACACACCAGTTTTCTGCTCGGACACTGACCTCCGATTTCCCCCATCCCCGTCTCCAGAGCCACAAAAACTTGGTCCTCCAATGGCGAGCGGAGTTCTTAGGCCGAGCCCTCGCGTGCTAAACAACGGCCAGTTAAGAAACCCCGAGAGCAGGGCCCATTCCCCCAAAGAACCGTACTCATTACCATAAACAGGTCACTTACAATACTAGAGGAAACAACTCACTAGACCATTGCTACGCCACCATCAAGAATGCCTACCGTGCTATTCCACGCCCTCACTTCGGGAAGTCTGATCACCTGGCTGTACTTCTACTCCCTAAGTATAGGCAGAGACTGAAGACTGCAGCACCAGTAGTGAGGACCAAGAAGGTTTGGACAAGGGAAGCACAGGAGTGCCTACAGAACTGCTTTGAATCGGTGCACCGGACCATATTCAAGGATTCATCTTAGAAACTGGATGAGTATGCTGCAGTTGTCACCGACTTCATTAAAACCCGTGTGGTTGAGTGTGTGCCCACAAAGACTTACTGTACATTCCCAAACCAAAAGTCGTGGATGAACCAGGAGGTACATCGTCTGCTGAAGGCTAGATCTGTGGCATTCAAGTCTGGCGACTCAGGCCTGTACCAGAAAACTAGGTATGATCTGTGGAGGTGCTATTTCAAGGGCGAAGAGACAATTTCGAATAAGGTTGGAGGTGACATTGTATTTACGACATCTCTGGCAGGGTTTGCAAGATATTACTACCTACTGAACAAAACCCAATAGTGTGAATGGCAGTGACGCTTCAATACCAGATGAACTCAATGCAGCTATGAAGATCCCTGCTGCACTAGATGACCCTGTGACCTCTGTCACAGGGGCCGATGTTAGGCTACCTTCAAAGAGGGTGAACCCTCGCAAGGCAGAAGGTCCTGATGGAGTACTTAGTAAGACTCTGAAAACCTGTGCCAACCAACTGGCGGGAATAATCAAGAACATTTTCAACCTCTCACTGCTAGGGGCAGAAGTTCCCACTTGCTTCAAAAAGGCAACAAAGGCAACCAGTGCCAAAGAAAAATAATGTGAGCTGCTTTAATGACTATCACCCAGTAGCACTTACACCTGCAGTGTTGAAATGTTTTGAGAGGTTAGGCTTGACTAGTCTAAATACCAGCCTCAGCAAGTATCTGGACCCATTGCAATTTGCCTGTCGCCACATTGGGTCAACAGCAGATGCAATCTCAATAGCTGTTCACATAGCTTTAGACCACCTGGACAACACAGACATCTGGTGAAGATGCTGTTTATCAACTATAGCTCAGCATTTAATACCATCATTCCCACAATCCAGATTGAGGAGTTACAGAACCTGGGTCTCTGTGCCTCCCTCTGCAATTGGATCCTCAACTTCCTAACCGCAAGACCACAATCTGTGTGGATTGGTAATAACATTTCTTCCTCGATGACGTTCATCATTGGTGCACCTCAGGGGTGTGTGCTTAGCTCTCAGCTCTACTCTCTCTAAACCTGACAGTGTGGCTAGGCATAGCTCAAATACCATATATAAATTTGCTGACGACACAACTGTTGTTGGTAGAATCTCAGATGGTGAAGAGAGGACGAACAGGAGCAAGATATGCCATCTAGTGGAGAGGTGTCGCAGCATCAATCTTGCGCTGAACGTCAGTAAGACGAAAGAGCTGAATGTGGACTTAAGGACGGGTAAAGGAGCACATACCAATCCTCATTGAACCCTTGAACACTACTTCACTTTTTCAATATATAATATTTCTGTTTTTTTGCATTATTTTTAATCTATTTAATACATATATACTGTAATTGATTTATTATTTATTATTATTTATTTTTTTTTCTTCTTCTAAATTATGTATTGCATTGAACTGCTGCTGCTAAGTTACCAAATTTCACAACACGTGCCGGTGACAATAAACCTGATTCTAATTCTGAAGAAACTGGATTTAGTAACACACTAAAGGTGATGAGATTTTCCTCTGATACCTTCCTGTCCTTTGCTGAAAGTGTTGTAGGTGCTTATCCAGCTCTCTGCTTCATTACTGACTGACGTATACGTTGCAATTATTTTAGGAACTTTCAACAGATATTAGAGAAAGTATGGATTCTAATGTGTCCAAGAAATGGAACCACTTTTTCATAATGCTAATTACATTCTTTCTGCTCAGTTAGTTGGAGGCATGGAACTCATTCTGTATTGAGGGTTGAGAGCATTGTAGAATGATCATAATCTAAGCATCCAGCAGGTTTCCCTGTTTTCTCAGGACCTTCCACTGCATTCAGTGTAAGCTCACAAATAGGACAGCTGGGAGGGCTGAAGGAGAAATGTAATCAGTATTTTGTACATGCTAGGTGATAAATTCCCCAGTTCTGTAAAACAGTACATTTATGACTTGGTGAAATTTACTACTGGTTTCAGATTTTAACCACTAACTTTATTACTACCTTATTCATGAGGCATACATACACAAGGGAAGTCTCCCTCCTTGAACAAACATCCTATCTGAGACCTACCTACATTATGATTTTATTCACCTTTTGCATACCACCATTCCCTGGAGAACCCTAACTTCCTGATACATCACTGCTGATTCCTGCGAGGCAAGTATTGCCGGGCAGTAAGGTGCCTGATTCTACCACCTTATATTCCTCTGCAAGGCCAGTGGCTCCTCAGTTTGAGTTTGGGTATGCAACCCACTAGCAGCAGGTGATTTCATAAAGTCTAATTTGAGCTTAGTTTGTTCAGCTGCCTAAACTAATACATTTTTTGTCCTTTTCTGTACTTTCCCAGAACAGACAGTGGACTCAGAGCATGCCCTACATTCTGTTGTCCTTTTAAAGTGGAAATATGCATCTAATTGACTCATTGCATTTTACCATCAGAATTGGCAGATACTTTTCAAAAGTGCCGATCTTATTTCAGTGCAAACATCTGGTATCACCAGTATTAGTTATGAAGTAATGGAAATAGTGACTAATCACAAATTAGAGCAAGGTGGATCTGGTGGTTCTGTGCCATTTTTTTCCCATGAGAGCAGACTAGAAAATCAGGCTACACTAAGGTCCAGTCACCACACTAATCAGAACAACTTTGCACAAAACTGATTCAGTTCAAGGGCTTTTGCCTGGGGTTCAATGTGGAAGGAAAAAACTGACATGCTAAATTATGTCAAGAACTGCAGGGGAAATACAGTTAAGAGAAGGAAAGCATGAAGTTCAAAGTAAATTTATTATCAAAGTATATATATATATAAAAAAAAACATATGCAACACTGAGATTTGTTTTCCTGCAGGCAAATCCAAGAAACATAATAGAATCAATGATGTTCTGATAAGATGGCTGTGCATTCAATTTCATTGGCTCCCGTGGGGTCAACCGAGAGTGCTACTGTCCTTTTTAAACATTTTTTTTATAATCACAGGTCGGCGCTGAACATTTAGAACTTAAAGTGCTGCAGGTCCACCCCATCGGCGAGTTGCTCGTTAGTGAAGAAAATTAAGGAGCTGGACTTTGTGTGGATCCTGCTTCTGCTTGCATCAGAGGAGCTAGTGCATGAGGGCAGTGTGCAGTGTAATTACGAGTGGCCCGTCTTAGTCACTTTTCTTGTGATGGCAAGACCCAGGTGGACATCGTTGGTGTGGAATGCTGCAGGTCTGACTCACTGATCTGTTGGTGGCGAGCAGGGGCAGATGGCAGGAGAGCTGTGTGGCTTGAGTCGTAGTGAGGAGTAGGCCTGAAGTCGCACTGTTGCTTGTTTACAGTCAGCAGGAGAGAGGTGTCAAAGCCAGTGCTCTCTACGAGGAATGGTGTCCAAGGTGCTGCTGCTCCCACTGGTTTCACTCGGTAGAGGTCAAGCTGTTTTGTAGTCGACTACAGACGTTTGCAGCATTCATGGACTCAGAGTCCGGACTATATATTTTTGCCTGGCTGTGTTTTACTGATATCTTACATGTACTTGCTATCTTATATGTGCTTTGTGCTGTGTGTGAATGTTGGTACTGTGTGTTGCACCTTGGCAGACAGACAGACAGACATACTTTATTGATCCCGAGGGAAATTGGGTTTCATTATAGTTGCACCACCAAGAATAGTGTAGAAATATAGCAAATAAAACCAGAAATAATTAAATAATAATAAGTAAATTATGCCAAGTGGAATGAAGTCCAGGACCAGCCTATTGGCTCAGAGTGTCTGACACTCTGAGGGAGGAGTTGTAAAGTTTGATGGCCACAGGCAGGAATGACTTCCTATGACGCTCAGTGTTGCATCTCGGTGGAATGAGTCTCCAGCTGAATGTACTCCTGTGCCTAACCAGTACATTATGGAGTGGGTGGGAGACATGGCATGCAACTTGGACAGCATCCTCTTTTCAGATACCACCGTCAAGAGTCCAGTTCCACCCCCACAACGTCACTGGCCTTGTGAATGAGTTTGTTGATTCTGTTGGTGTCTGCTACCCTCAGCCTGCTGCCCCAGCACACAACAGCAAACATGATAGCACTGGCCACCACAGACTCATAGAACATACTCAGCATCGTCCAGCAGATGTTAAAGGCAGCCTCAGTGTTCTTTGACCAGTCCAGTTTATTGTCAATTCGTATCCCCAGGTATTTGTAATCCTCCACCATGTCCACACTGACTCTTTGGATAGAAACAGGGGTCACCGGTGCCTTAGCCCTCCTCAGGTCCTCCACCAGCTCCTTAGTCTTTTTCACAGTAAGCTGCAGATGATTCTGCTCACACCATGTGCCAAGGTTTCCCACTGTAGCCCTGTACTCAGTCTCATCTCCCTTGCTGATGCATCCAACTATGGCAGAGTCATCAGAAAGCTTCTGAAGATGGCAAGACTCTCTGCAGTGGTTGAAGTCCGAGGTGTAGATGGTGAAGAGAAAGGGAGACAGGACAGTCCCCTGTGGAGCCCCAGTGCTGCTGATCACTCTGTCTGACACACAGTATTGCAAGTGCACGTACTGTGGTCTGCCAGTCAGGTAATCAATAATCCATAACACCAGGGAAGCATCCACCTGCATCACTGTCAGCTTCTCACCCAGCAGAACAGGGCGGATGGTGTTGAACGCACTGGGGAAGTCAAAAAACATGACCTTCACAGTGCTCACCGGCTTGTCCAGGTGTGTGTAGACACCGTTCAGCAGGTAGACGATGGCATCCTCAACTCCTAGTCGGGGCTGGTAGGTGAACTGGAGGGGGCCTAAGTGTGGCCTAACCATTGTTCTGTCTGCTCTAGAACAAGACTCTCCAGGGTCTTCATGCATGATGTGGTAGGTCAATGCCACCAGTCTGTAGTCATTGGAGCCACTGGGGCCCGGTGTCTTCGGCACAGGGACAAGGCAGGACACCTTCCACTGCACAGGAACCCTCTGGAGACTCAGGCTCAGGTTGAAGACATGGTGAAGAACTGCACTTAGCTGGGGATCACAGGCCTTGAGCACCCTGGGGCTGACACCATCCGGGCCTGCAGCCTTGCTTGGGTGGAGACATTTCAGTTGTCCCTGAGTAATGCTGTTCTGGCTCTATTCATGGGTTTTCATGTACTTGTTTGGCTGAATGACAATTAAACCTGAATTGAATTAAGTTGAAAAACCACATCCAACAGGACTGGACAAACAGTCAGTGTGCCAAAGACGACAAACTGTGAACAATGCAAAATAAATAAATAATAAGCAATAAATATTGAGAACATGAGATGAAGGGTCCTTGAAAGTGAGTCCATAGGTTGTGGACAGAGTTCAGTGATAGGGTGAGTGAAGTTTTCAAGAGCCTGGTGGCTGGTTTTGAAGCTGCTGGTGTGGGTCTTGAAGCTCTTGTACCTTCTTGCTGATGCCAGCAGTAGGAATAGAATATGGACTGAGTGGTGAAGGTCATTTTTGAAGAACACTGCTTTCCTGCGACAGCTCTCCATGTAGACGTTGGCACAAGATGGCTTTCCGGAGATCATACCTGGATCTTGTGAATCTTACTTAGTTGCTAGACCTGAATGCCACTGATCTGGCCCTCAGTGGACTGTAGAACTCATGGTTCATCCAGGGCTTCTAGTTGGGGAAGACCCTGAATGATTTTGTGGGGACATACTCACCCTTGACTTTTTATGAAGTCAATGACAACCACGGTATATTCATTCCAGTCCTCTGCTGAGGCCTTGAATACCACCCAATCCACATACTTGAAGCAATCCCATGGCTGCTTCTTTGCCTGCTGTGACTACCTCATTGTTTACCTTATCTCCAGAGCATTGCTCTTTAGCCTCTGCCTATGTAGGTAGGGGGTAGGAGGTAGGAGGAGGACAGCCAAGAGATCAAGTTCCCCAAAATGCATGACACAGTAGGCATTCCTTATCATAGTATGGCAGTGTCGAGAGTGTTGGGACATCGGGTGCTGCAGGTTATATGATGATGATAGTGGGGCAGAGATTTCTTTAAACGAGTCTGATCGAAGTTCCCAACTGTGATTTGAAATGCGTCTGGTGGGCTGTTTCTTATTTGGTGATGGTAGCAATCAATACGAGTGCCTGTTCAGCATTGGCTTTTGGCAGTATGTAATCTGTGGTCAGGATCATGGAGGAAAACTCTTTTGGTAAGAAGAATGGTCTGAACTTAATTGTCAGATGTTCTAGGTTGTGGAACACGAGTACGACAAACTACCATATTTGAGCACCACAAAGAGTTTATCAAGAAGCACCGACCTCCCCCCCCCCCCCCCCCACCTCCAGCACACCTTTTGCCTTCTCTGAATTTACAGTTCAGTCTTTCCTGAGTACTGAGAAGCCTTTAGGTCTTAACAAGATATCCAGCATGTCCAGAGTGAGCCATGTCTCCTTGAAACACTGATCACAACATTCCCTCATTTCCCTCTGATACAGTAATCTTGCCCTTAGGTCCTTAATCTTTTAAGCTTCAGCAACTGTACATTTGCTAACAAGATGCTGGTTAGAAGGAATTTCTTTCCACTGTGTCTCAGCCTGGCTTGGAGTCCTTCTGCCATGCCTCCTTCTGGCCATGGCAATGTCGTTTCCTCTGCTTAAAAGTGCTGTACCTGCATGCTTGAGAGTTAAGTCCAATGAATTGCTAGTTCATTAAGACAGTTCAAAAGTACGTTGCTTAAAGGGAAATTGCAGGTTTTACATTGCAGTGAAAGTAAGTTAGCAGAGACAGCCCACAACGTGTTCCTATGGTTCATAGGCACCATTGGTTCACAGATTGATTGTGAATTCTTGCAGCCACTTTTGTGGCACTGGTAATGACAAATGTTCATGGAAGTTCTTGTCATGTACGTGAGCAATTGTCTGGGTAATTCCCTTGATGTTGTTAATGAGCTGGATTTTATCATTTACCATTTGGTGCTTTGGTGCCCCAGGTTCTGAAAATGTCCCTGAGCTGCTTTGTGTAGAGCTCCATGCATCATTTACGCTAATGGGCTATGCTAATAGTGGTCTAATTAGAAGCCTATGATGAATTTATTGTTTGCTTTGACATATGATTGAACTTGGTTATTTTAATCTTGACTTTGTTGATCAAGGCTATATTCCAGGCAATCCCCTTTGGTATAGTATTTGTTACATTAATGACATCTGTCTTTTGATATACACTGATAACTCAGAGGGCTTTTTCCTCATGGGATGTAGACGTCAGAATCTAAGCTGGCATTTATTGCCCATCCCGAATTACTCTTGTGAAGGTAGTGATGGGTTACCTTTTTCAACTGCTGGAACCTGTGTGTTGAAGATTTCTTAAACAGAGCTGCAGGACAGTGACTTATTTTACCGCAGAGATCAAGTATTGTTAATACATTTCCCAATGCAAATCCAGAATGCAACTTCAGAGCTGGGGATGCCTCCTGCTCTTACTCTTCACGGTAAGGAAAGAGCCTTTGGTGTTGTTTTGCTCAGTTGCAATATCGTCTAGTATAGTGGTCACTGACTGGTCGATCTTTGAGACTTTCCCAGTAGATCCCGAAGAAAAAATGAAAAATAAATACACAAATACTGTTGTAATGTGAGCACTATGAAAATAAGTAATACTAATTAGGATGATGGTAATATAGCAATACTCCCGCTCCGGAAAGCTGTTTGTAAAGAGAGGTTGTTTCCAGGGTTGCGGGGTTTTACTTCCATTCTTTCTGCCCGGGCAGCATGCCCCTCCACCATGCACCACGGTTCAGTGAAAACCCCTGTACGTTAAATATTGGTTTTGTCGTCCCAGATAAAGTTGTTCCTTTGGGCATGAAGTTGTCAAGTGGTCCTTTTTCAAAGTAGAAGTAACTACAAATCCATTATGCCTGATAAACCTTTTGATGCAAATGCAAATTTTACCCCCAGAGCGCATATGTGAGTCGTTTTTAACCCACACTTAGTTGCTTTCCCTGGTTACTGTGTTTCTCTTTTTCCACTGCCCAGTGTCGTGCGTCACGTGTGCTGACATCATGTGACTGTTGTATCTTTTTCAGTGTAGCTTGTGCTACTTCAAAGTGACCAATTAGATTAGATAAGAGTACAGACTGTCGCAAACATCAATATACGGCACTCGCTCACGATATCCTGCAAGGCAGCTAGCTAGCATGGCGGAGGCTCCAGGAAAGAAGGCGAAGGCGTACAAATCCCATCCAGAATGGGAAGAAGGATTTCTGTTTACCTTGGTGAAAGATAAGTGTGTATGTACATTGTGCCACCAAACACAAGTACTGACTGAAAGAGGGAATTTGGAGTGGCACTGCAACACCAACCACCAGAAATTTAAAGACACTTAAAGACACAAAGAGTGTAATCTGTGCCAGGAACGTTGAGGAGCTGAAATTGGGGTTGCAGGCCCAGCAATTGTTTTTCACAAAACATGCTGCTCAAAGTAAGGCTGCTATTGAAGCTGAAATTGGGGTTGCAGGCCCAGCAATTGTTTTTCACAAAACATGCTGCTCAAAGTAAGGCTGCTATTGAAGCATCATTTCGTGTAAGTCATCTATTGGCTAAACACAAGAAGCCTTTTACAGATGGCGATTTATTTAAGGGAGCAATGGCCATTACCACAGAGACTGTTTTTAATGACTTTAAAAACAAAAACTACATCGAAACTGCAATACATAATATACCGCTTGGCCTTGCAACAGTGACAAGGAGGGTAGAGGCACTGTCAGAGGACAAGGATCGACAAGTGTTAAAGGACTTGTCACCCTGTGAATATTTTTCACTACAGTTCGATGAATCCCTGGATGTAATGCAAACAGCTCAGCTAGTTGTATTTGTCAGAATGGCTTTCCAGGACTTTACAACAAAGGAGGACTTCCTCACTCTTTTGCACTTAAAGGAGAGAACGAGAAGTGAGGATATTTACAATGAGTTTTAAAAATATGTCCATGAACATGACATCCCCATTCATAAACTGGTGGCAAGTACTACTGATGGGGCCCCAGCAATGCGTGGTGTGAGCGTTGGTTTTTATAGCACTGTGCCATAATGACCCTGATTTTCCCGACTTCCTGGATAATCACTGTGTGATTCATCAGCAGGTCTTGGCTGGGAAGGTCGTGGATTTTTCCCATGTAATGACACTGGTGGTCAAACTGATAAATTTGATTCGAGCAATTGCTTCAGCACCATTTATTCAAGGCGTTATTGGATGAGCTCGATGCCACTTACGGAGACATAATTCTTCGTGCTGATATTCAGTGGTTGAGTCACGGCAAAGTGCTGCAACGATTTGTTGACTTGCTGCCTGAGATAAAGATTTTCTCTCAACAAGAAACGAGGAGCACGAGGAACTGTCAGATGATGCATGGCTACTGGATTTAGGGTTTCTGGCAGACCTAACAGCTAAATTAAACGCAGTTAACAACGAGCTCATGGGAAAAGACCGACACCTGCCACACATGATAAGTGCAGTAAATGCGTTTAAGGCCAATCTCGGTGTTTGGATTTCAAATGTAAAGAGCAAGAGGCAGGCACACTTTCCCAACTTGGAGAAAATGTTACAGGCCATCAAGGAAAAAAATGCTTTTTGCCCTGAGCAGTACTGTGCTTACCCAGACAAACTGGAATCAGAGTTCAATTGGCTTTTGGGGAGTTAAACGTCATCAAAGATATTGCTGCATTTATTTCAAACCCATTTCTGCTGATCGATATAGAATAGATAGCAGCCAAGTTCCAGCAAGTATTTGGTGTGCCAAGAGATATTGAAATGGAAATAATTGATTTGCAAAATGACATCGAGCTTAAAGCAAGATGAAGGGACGGTGACTTTTGGGGGCTTGGCAGCAGAGAGAAGTTTCCTCATCTCACCACGTGTGCACTGAAAGTCAGTGCCTACTCCGGGTCAACTTATCTGTGTGAAATTGCATTTTCACAGATGAAAATTATCAAATCTATGTACAGGAGCTGCCTTACTGACAGTCACCTCACAGACTGTCTCAGACTGGCTGTCTGTAGTTATGAGCCAAATTTCAGGGAACTAACAGAAAGTATTCAGCCCCAATCATCACACTGAGTGCCATAGTCAATTTTTATTCATTTATTTTTCGTGTTGAAATAAAATTAAATGATGAAACTTAGAATTAAAGGTATGAAGTATTGTAATATTCTTAAAGAAAGATAGCTATAGCCTGTTTGATATGCTAGTTACAGTGTTTTCTTGGTTGAATTAATTTGAAAGTTTGACAAAAGCATTTTACGTGAATCAAATACAATTAGCCCAAATAAAAGGCCTCAAGTTGGAAGTACAATCTGAGCTGTTTTTTTTCTAAACGAGTTAGTAGGTCGATCTGGCACTTCACTAAGGCTGAGGTAGGGAACCTTGGGCTTAAAAAGGTTGGTGACCACTAATTTAGTAGATAGTACACAAAGCTGTTTCCTGGTTGAGGAAATAAAGGTTTGACTGAGGGTTAATCAAGTGTGCTGCTTTGTCCTGGATGTTGAAGAGCTTCTTGATCAGTACTGGAGTGCACTCATGCAGGAATATGGAGAGAATTACTTTGCAAACCTGAAATGTGAGTGCCCTGCAAAGCCAGGAGGTTAGTCACTTGCCATTGGACCCCCAACCTTCGACCTGCTTTGTAGACACAGTATTTACGTGAATGTCCTGTTGAGTTTCTGGTCAGTATTCTCGAAACATAGGACATACAAACTTAGAAAACCTACAGCACAATGCAGGCCCTTCGGCCCACAAAGTTGTCCCGAACATGTCTCTACCTTAGAAATTGCTAGGTTTACCCATAGCCCTCTGTTTTTCTAAGCTTCACGTACCTATCCAAAAGCCTCTTAAAAGAGCCTATCGGATCCGCCTCCACCACAGTTGCTGGCAGACCATTCCATGCATTCACCACTCTCTGTGTAAAAAACCTGACATCTCCTCTGTACCTACACCCCAGCACCTTGAACCTGTGTCCTCTTGTTTCAACCATTTCAGCCCTGGGAAAAAGCCTCCGACTATCCACATGATCAATGCCTCTTATCATCTTATACACCTCTATCAGGTCACTACCTCCTCCCATAGATGATGTCTGGCCTGCTGAGTTCTGCCAGCATTCTGTGCTTTTTATTTTTTTCACCTCTCATCCTTCTTCGCTCTAAGGAGAAAAGGCCAAGTTCACTTTACCTATTCTCACAAGGCGTGCTCCCCAATCCAGGAAACATCCTTGTAAATCTCTTCTGCACCCTTTCTATGGCTTCTACATCCTTCCTGTAGTGAGGCAACCAGAACTGAACACAGTACTCCAAGTGGGGTCTGACCAAGGTGCTATATAGCTGCAACATTACCTCTCGGGTCCTAAATTCAATTCCACGATTGATGAAGGCCAATGCACCATATGCCTTCTTAACCACAGAGTCAACCTGCGCAGCTGCTTTTGAGTGTCCTATGGACATCGACCCCAAGATCCCTCTGATCCTCCACACTGCCAAGAGTCTTACCATTAATACTATATTCTGCCATCATATTTGACCTACCAAAATGAACCACTTCACACTTATCTGGGTTGAACTGCATCTGCCACTTCTCAGCCCAGTTTTGCATCCTATCAATATCCCGCTGTAACCTCTGACAGCCCTGCACACTATCCACAACATCTCTAACCTTTGTGTCATCAGCAAACTTACTAACACATCCCTCCACTTCCTCATCCAGGTCATTTATGAAAATCACGAAGAGCAAGTGTCCCAGAACAGATCTCTGAGGCACTCCACTGGTCACCGACCTCTATGCAGAATATAACCCGTCTACAACCACTCTTTGCCTTTTTGTGAGCAAGTCAGTTATGGATCCACAAAGCAATGTCCCCTTGGATCCCATGCCATCTTACTTTCTCAATAAGCCTTGCATGGGATACCTTATCAAATGCCTTGCTGAAATCCATATGCACTACATCTACTGCTCTTGCTTCATCAATGTGTTTAGGCAGACCCTCAAGAAATTCAATCAGGCTTGTAAGGCATGACCTGCCCTTGACAAAGCCATGCTGACTACTCCTGATCATATTATACATCTCCAAATGTACATAAATCCTGCCTCTCAGGATCTTCTCCATCAACTTACCAACCACTGATGTAAGACTCACTGGTCTATAATTTCCTGGGCTATCTCTACTCCCTTTCTTGAATAAAGGAACAACATCCACAATCCTCCAGTCCTCCGAAACCTCTCCCATCCCCATTGATGATGCCAGAGGCTCAGCAATTTCCTCGCTTACCTCCCACAGTAGCCTGGGGTACATTTCGTCCGGTCCGGGCGACTTACCCAACTTGATGCTTTCCAAAAGCTCCAGCACATCCTCTTTCTTAAGATCTACATGCTCAAGCTTTTCAGTCTGTTGCAAGTCAGCACTATAATCACCAAGATCCTTTTCCATAGTGAATACTGAAGTAAAGTATTCATTAAGTACCTCTGCTATTTCCTCCACTTCAATACACACTTTCCCACTGTCACACTTGATTGGTCCTATTCTTTCACATCTTATCCTCTTGCTCTTCTCATACTTGTAGAATGCCTTGGGGTTTTCCTTAATCCTGCCTGCCAAGGCCTTCTCATGGCCCCTTCTGGCTCTCCTAATTTCCTTCTTAAGCTCCTTCCTAGTGGCCTTACAATCTTCTAGATCTCTAAGATTACCTAGCTCTCTGAAACTTCTGTAAGCTTTTCTTTTCTTCTTGACTAGATTTATTACAGCCTTTGTACACCTGTACCCTACCATAACTTTCCTGTCTCATTGGAACGTACCTACACAGAACTCTACACAAATATCCCCTGAACATCTGTTTCCAATTTAAGCCTCCAATTTCCTGCCTGATAGCCTCATAATTTCCCTTACTCCAATTAAAAGCTTTTCTAACTTGTCTGTTCCTACCTCTCTCCAAACCTATTGTAAAGGAGATAGAATTATGATCACTGTTTCCAAAATGCTCTCCCACTGAGAGATCTGACACCTGACCAGGTTCATTTCCAAATACCAAATCAAGTACAGCCTCTCCTCTTGTAGGCCCATCTACATGTTGTGGCAAGAAACTTCCTGAACACACCTAACAAACTCCACTCCATCTAAACCCCTTGCTCTAGGGAGATGCCAATCCATATTTGGGAAATTAAAATCTCCCATCATGACAACTCTGTTATTATTACAACTTTCCTGGATCTGTTCCCCTATCTGCTCCTCGATATCCCTGTTACTATTGGGCGGCTTATAAAAAACACCCAGTAAAGTTATTGACCCCTTCCTGTTCCTAACCTCCAGCCACAGAGACTCTGTAGACAATCCCTCTATGGCGTCCACCTTTTCTGCAGTCATGACACATTCTCTGATCAACAGTGCCATGCCCCCACCTCTTTTGCCTCCCTCCCTGTCCTTTCTGAAACATCTAAAGCCTGGCTCTTGAAGTAACTATTCTTTTCCCTGAGCCATCCAAGTCTATGTAATGGCCACCACATCATATCTCCAAGTACTGATCCATGCTCTAAGCTCATCCACTTTGTTCACAACACTCCTTGTGTTAAAATAGACACATCTCAAACATTTGGTCTGAGCGCATCCCTTCTCCATCACCTGCCTATCCTCCCTCTTGCACTGTCTACAAGCTTTTTCTATTTGTGAGCTAATCTCCTCTTCCCCAGTCTCTTCAGTTTGGTTCCCACCCCCCAACAATTCTAGTTTAAATACCCAGTAGCCTTAACAAACCTCCCCACCTGGATGTTGGACCCCCTGGGATTCAAGTGCAACTCGTCCTTTTTGTACAGGTCACGTCTGCCCCAAAAGAGGTCCCAATGATCCAGAAATCTGAATCCCTGCCCCCTGCTCCAATCCCTCAGCCACGCATTTATCCTCCACCTCATCCTATTCCTATTCTCACTGTCGTGTGGCACAGGCAGTAATCCCGAGATTACTACCTTTGCGGTTCTGCTTCTCAAATTCCTTCCTAACTCCCTGTAGTCTTTTTTTCAGGACCTACACCCTTTTCCTATCCATGTTGTTTGTACCAATATGTACCACAACCTCTGGCTGTTCTCCCTCCCACTGCAGGATATCTTGGACGTGATCTGAAACATCCCAGACCCTGGCACCTGGGAGGCAAACTACCATCTGAGTTTCTTTCCTGCATCCACAAAATCACCTGTCTGACCCCCGAACTATAGTCCCCTAACACTACTGCTTTCCTCTTCCCTTCACTACCCTTCTGAGCTACAGGGCCAGACTCTGCCATAGGCATTGCCATTGTCGCTTCCCCCCGGTAGGCTGTGCCCCCCAACTGTGCTCAAACAGGAGTACTTATTGTCAAGGGGTACAGCCACAGGGGTACTGTCTAGTGCCTGACTCTTCCCCTTTCCCCCTCCTGACTGTGACCCACTTGTCTGTCTCCAATGGCCCCAGTGTGACCACCTGTGCCTATAACTCCTCACTGTCTCCTCCTCGCTCTCCCTGAATAGTCGAAGATCATCGAGTTGCATCTCCAGTTTCCTCAGGAGCTGCAGCTTGACACACCTGGTGCAGATATGGCCTTCCGGGAGGCTGGGAGACTCCAGGACCTCCCACATCTGACACTGAGCACAGAAAACTGGCCTCACGTGCACACTTCCTTCTTTCTGCAAATAACACAGTTAAACCTACCTCACCTCATCCCGTTACTGCCTAAACCCGTTGAGCCAAAGCCCTACCGCTCTGCTGCCTGTCACTCCGCTGCCTGCTGGTTATGGTAGTCTTTTTAAACCCTTCGCGCTGCAGTGGCTGACGTCATGTGCCTGCGCTGTCTCGCCTCTCTTTTACCCCGAGTAGTAAAAAACTCCCTTTGCTCTGAAAAATCAGCCATTCTCCTGCAGCCTTCTTGTTCCTAAGAAACTGACAATGTGGCCCTTACAATTGTAAAGCCATTGAATTTCACAGGGATTTTTTGTGAGGTGTTCATTGTCTGGTATTTTTATGATGTGATTAGTATGATGCTTGCACATCATATTGGATATATTGCTGAAGATACTTAATATCATTTAGAGTATTTTAGAAAGTAGGCAGTAATTTAGTAGACTTGATCTGTTCTGTACATTAAAGATATTATAATTCTCTACAGGGCAAACAACATATGATTGACATCACTTCTGCATTTCAAATTCATATAAACATTAGTCAACAGCACAGGCCTGGGAAAAGGAAGATTTCTTCCAATAAAACTTAAAGATTTTGGCCTTAAGTGGTCCAAGCGGCTTGAGCTCGCTAAAGCAGTGTAATCTTTGATAAATTGAAATTGTCCTTCTCAGAAGTATATGAAATGGTCTCTTTAGGCAGGATGTCCTGATCTCTGCCTCACTGCTCATCTGAATGCCTCGTTGGCTGTTGGAGGCACGTGGCTAGTCATTTCACTGAGATGACATTCATGAAAATCTGAAGTCCTGTCAGCACAGTCAAGGTGGTGATGAATCAAGGTTGCATAAGCATAAGGGAAAGAGACTTTATCAGCTGTGTGCTATGCATATGCTCCACACAGCATGATTAGACACATCAATATGCTGTGGCAGAATTAGGTCAAAGTACAGGCAGTGAAGTTGTACTGAATGCACTATTTACTTTCTCATAAACTTTTGTAAACGCAGTTTATTACCAAAGACCTAGTTTGGTAATTCCGTTGTGCAACGCATTTTGCATGTCTTGCATGACAAATATTGTCTCCTCCAAGTCTTGCACGAAATGCACATATTGACCCCTTAACTTGCAGCTGATGTACAAAATCATTTCTAACACTGCGCTGTGATTCGGTGGAGAAGTAACAGTGAGGTTAATAACGGTCTGTGTTATTAGACTGAATGTCACAGAACACCCTTCACTGAACATAGAAATTTGGAAATTATTCTCTAAGTTGCTCAGCTTTCCTTTCTATACTGCTATCATTCTATATATCTGAGGAATTATTGTTCAGAGTCTGGGGCCCTGAATGGTGGTGAGGGAGGACAAGTGCTACACCTGCCCTTACACTTCCTCCCTCACCGCCATTCAGGACCCCAGACAGTCCTTCCAGGTGAGGTGACACTTCATCTGTGAGTCGGCTGGTGTGGTATACTGCGTCCGGTGCTCCCGGTGTAGCCTTTTATATATTAGTGAGACTCGACGCAGACTGGGAGACTGTTTCGCTGAACACCTACACTCTGTTTGCCAGAAAAAGCAGGATCTCCCAGTGGCCACACATTTTAATTCCATGTCCCATTCCCATTCTGATAAGTCTATCCATGGCCTCCTCTATTGTCAAAATTAATCCAAACTCGGGTTGGAGGAACCTTATATACCAGCTGGTTAGCCTCCAACCTGATGGCATGAACATTGACTTCTCTAACTTCCATTAATGCCCCTCCTCCCCTTCTTACCCCATCCCTGACATATTTAGTTGTTTGCCTGTTCTCCATCTCCCTCTGGTGCTCCCCCCCCCTTTCTTTCTCCTGAGGCCTCCCGTCCCATGATCCTTTCCCTTCTCCAGCTCTGTATCACTTTCGCCAATCACTTTTCCAGCTCTTAGCTTCATCCCACCCCCTCCGGTCTTCTCCTATCATTTTGCATTTCCCCCCCACCCACTACTTTCAAATCTCTTACTATCTTTCCTTTCGGTTAGTCCTGACGAAGGGTCTTGGCCTGAAACATCGACAGCGCTTCTCCCTATAGATGCTGTCTGGCCTGCTGTGTCCCACCAGCATTTTGCGTATGTTGTTGTTTGAATTTCCAGCATCTGCAGATTTCCTCGTGTTTGCTCTTTAGATTATTACTAAGCAACACAGTGGTTTAATTATTGGAATACATATGTTTCTTAAGTGTTTTATTTGCATAGAAAGGTAAAATATATACTATATACTAAGACAAACATTTGACGAACTGACGCTAAATAATACCGTATATACTTGTTCCGACTTACGCACAAATGCGACTTAAATATGGACTCAGGAACAGAACTCGTACATAACCCGGTGACTGCCTGTATAATAATTCAAAAGTAATGGTCAATGTTCTTTTAAGTAGAGAATGAATGTTTAGCCAACCTTTCTTGGAAAAAAAAACAGGTAGTTAAGCTTAACCAAGAGAAAATCTGCAAATGCTGGAAATCCAAGCAACACACACAAAACGCTGGAGGAACTCAGCAGGCCGGGCAGCATCAATGGGATAAAGCACTGTCAACATTTCAGGCCGAGACCCGTCAGTAGTTTAAGCTTAGCTTATTAATCTCTTCCGTTCCTTTTCATGAATTTTAAAAACTCATTAGACAAAAATAATAAATTTCTGTTTTCAATAAGACTCAAGACTTTCTGATATCCTTCCTCACTCAGCAGTGTTTAGTGTTTTTCAAGATTTCCTTTTGTAACATGATTTTTCCGAAGATTCAGTTTCTTTTTAAATCCAAGAATCTTGTCACTTGAAGTCAAAACGTTTTCTCCAGGACCTTGCAGAGACTTGTTCAGCTGGTTCATATGATGAAAACTGTCTGCTAAGTAGGCTAGTTTCTGCAGCCATTCTTCATTTTCAAAGCACACAGCAAAATCTGGCCTACTATTTTCTTGAAAGTACACCTGCAATTCACCTTGTAGTTCAAACATTCTGTTGAGAAATCTTCTGCTGCTAAGCCACTGAATTTATGTATGTAAAACACACACGATGCTGGAGGAATTCAGCAGGCCAGGCAGCAGCTAGGAAAGGAGTACAGTCAGCGTTTCGGGTGGCCAACTGTACTCTGCTGCCTGGCCTTTTGAGTTCCTCCAGCATTTTGAGTGTGTTGCTCAGATTTCCAGCCTCCGCAGATTTTCTCTTGTTTGTGATCGGACTTATGTATGTAGCAAGAGATTAGTGTGCTCTTTATCCAGGTTTTCACACAGTGCTTTAAACATTCTTGAGTGAACTGGACTTTGTTTCATAAAGTTAACCATTTTTGTAGCATCATGCAGAGCTTTTTTTTCATTTAATGTCCAAGAGTTTTTGACATCAGCACCTCTCTGTGAAGAAAGCAGTGTGTCATGATGTCTGGATTTTCCTTTTTTTTTACAAGAGAAATGAAACCTCTCATGGAGTCGACCACTGATGGGGCACCATCAATACAGATACCAACACAGTTCCTCCAAGACAGACCTTTTGTTTCCAGAGATGAAGACAAAACATTAAATATATCCTGTCCTTTGCTTGTTTCAGGAAGCTCTTTGCAGAAATTCAGAAAACATTTTCTTGAATTTCACCATAATTTACAAATCATGCAACAATATGAGATTTATTGGTGAAATCTGTTGACTCAACAATCTGGATAGAGAAGCTGTTGTTTTTCAGTTTATCATGCAAAACTTCTTTGGTGGCATGTGACATGTCATCAATATGTCATCTTAACATATTGTTTGAGAGTGGAACCTTTTCAGTTTCTCCTACTGCATCTTGTCCTAACACAATGGTTAATAAAATATAAAAATGAATGGCATGTTATATAAATGAATGTGAAAAATGCAAGAAGTACAAAAACCTCACAATACCATTGATTTCTAACATACGCAATGCATTTTTTGCAATGTTTACAACAACAGCAAAGTGGCAGGCCAGTCGTGGCATGTAAACATTTCTTCTTTAGAATGAAAATTATCCTCCTATTTTCCACTACACCAATAGAGTTTGTTCGCTGCCATCGGTCAGTTGGCAGCTCATAGTGGGAAGCCGGGGGAGTAATTTGGGGGGAGAGGCTGACAGCACAGCTCAAGTTGGATAAGTCCTTCCAATACTCAGAAAATGCACTTAATGCTCCTCATCAGCCTACTGTCCTCCCCTCCATGCAATACAGCACTCACCAACTATCAATGGCCTCCCTATTTTGCGTCAAAAACTGAGAGTGGACTCAACCAAATAAGCATGGTCCTACTGCGCACTGTCATACTGGGCTGAGAGACCTCTAATGAGATTGCTAATGGGGCTGATCAGTCACTGACCACCACTGTGAGCGCTAGCATCATGCGTTGCACTAAGTTCAAAAAATGTTTAATCTTTTCTTAATCAGGATCTCTCACAGAACCCCTTGCGACCTCTTATGGCATCATGGGGTTCCACAGAACCCCTGTTGAGAAACCCCGGTCTATACCATTCATGCAACCTCATCTGCTCCAAGTGAAACAGCCTCAGCTTCTTTGATCCATCAGGGAGCATGCTAGATGAACTACCTTAGCCACAATTATATGGAGCATCAGAAAATCTAGTCCGAGAGTGAAATTGTGTAAGTGATATGTCGTCAGATGCATATAAACATCTAGTGAACAGCACAGGCCTCAGATAATGAAAACTTAGTTGACTGGAATATAAATGAGTTGACTTTCAGTGTTCTAAGCCCCCTGAGTTAACTGGAGCAGTGAAATAGGGTGTCTGAGAAATGAGTCTTGCTGAATAGGAGAGGGGTGTGAAGACCAGGGCCTTGGTGAGTTAACGAGCGCATGACAGATATTACCTATGAACCAGATGGCAAACCATTGGTCTTTCAGACTACGGATTATCAGAGTTTTATGCATTCAGCAAACTGACTCAATAGGTTATGTTTGCTGTCAATTTACTGAGACCTCAGTTCCATTGTGCCCATTCACTCACCAGGATCTTGGTTGTCATAGTCCTTTCAAGTTACCTGGGGATTCATCAACATCGAAGTCCTGAGTGGTTCAAGCTGACCGGAAGGCACCAATAACTTAAATAACTACGTATTACAACAGTGGTGTACAGGAGAGCATCTTTGAATGCACAACACTAAAAATCTTGAAGTGGATTTCCTACAGCAGCAGAAGTCCTCTCCTGTACCCACTTTGATAAAGTGGGCACTGCGTGTATGTCCTTGCTGTCTGCATAACAGTAAATTTCACGACACATGTCAGCAATATTAAACCGGATTCCGATTCTGATTTTGATGACAGATAGGCTGTTGCTGGTAATGCATTAGGCAGGTTTAACTACCTGTTGTAGAGCTCTCCCATCTGCCACAGGGCAGCTTCTGTACCACACAGCAATACAGCATGTTTGGATGCTCTAAACTGTGCATCTGCAAAAGGCTGTGAGTATTGATGTGCGTAGTCCAGCTCTCAACAGTCTCCTCATAAAGTAGAGGCATTAGTGAGCTTCCTTGACTGTGTAGGGTGTGTACTGGGGCCATGAGAGGTTTTGCTAGATGTGCACTTCCAGGAATTTGAAACTGCTGGCAACTTCCTCTGCTGTGCCGAAGATATGAAGAGGGCTGTGAATGGTGTAAGTTTTCCTGAAGTCAATAACTCTCTTCTTTGCCTTTTTGAAAGTTTTTTGGTCTGTTTAACAACTTTGTGGGATACTTCAAACCTTTCCACTATTTTCACAATCAAATTTAGCCTTCAGTTCTTTTTCTTCACTGCCAAGCAAGTATAATAATTGGCAGATGCTAAATCTACAGTAATACAAAGTCATTTTTCAAGAAAGCAAGAGTGCACCATTTTGTTAACAGTTATATCACTGCAGACAGGATTTTAGCAGTAAAGCATTCATTCAGATTATTATTATCCTTAAAAAATGGGTTTTCATTCTGTGCAGACTTGATACAAACCAGATCAGATTTATTGTTTGTGCATGAATCCATTAAATCAACTTGGAGAAAAAAGTACAAGTCAGCTGTAACAAACCAACAGATACTGGTTATTATTCTGACACTAAATAATTGATTACAATGTTTGTTGTGCAGAATATGAATTCCTGTTATGCTGATAAGCAAATCTATACAACTTTGCCGTGATTGGCAATGAATTTCAGTTCACAATCCATAACTGATTTTGTTGCATCAGTTCTATTTCTTTAATTGCTCTTGACAAATCCTATCTTTTTTAATCATTAGCTTCCAGAACTATCTAAATATATTCATCTAGACTTTGTCTTTGCTATTGAATATTGAAACATCGTGTAAGTGATGTAAACCCAACACATTAAAGATGAACATTCTTATCGACACGGACACGTTCATAGAACATTGGCCACACACTGTATTAATGAAATAAATGTTTCAAGTCAGGATTCATTTCAGGAATTCACAGAGGTGCCAAATGTATCATAAAATGTGGATATGATAATCAGTTGTAAAGTTTTTGCCACTTGTGACACAATATTCACAAGAGAACATGAGTTGAGAGTTGGGGGCAAAATTTTAGGGGTAACACGAGGGGGGAAACTTCTTTACTCTTTACTCAGAGAGTGGTAGCTGTGTGGAACGAGCTTCCGGTAGAAGTGGTAGAGGCAGGTTCGGTATTGTCATTTAAAAAAAAGTTGGATAGGTATATTGACAGGAAAGGAATGGAGGGTTATGGGCTGAGTGCAGGTCAGTGGGACTAGGTGAGAGTAAGTGTTCTGCACGGACTAAAAGGGCTGAGATGGCCTGTTTCCGTGCTGTAATTGTTATATGGTTATATTGTATATGTTATTCGTAGCTAATGGATTTGAACTTATTCTCATTGATGGAGACTGGCTGGATAATGAAATAATTTGCAGTTCAAAGAGTTAAAAGCCAGAGGAAAATTGTTATTTATATATAGCAAGAAGAAAGCTGATGAGAAGTTAGTGAAATTTGCTGGTTTACTGTGAGTTACATTTCTCCTAAATTAAGCTATTCCTTTCTCCCTACTGCCATGAATTCCATGTTATTTCCCATGAAGCAGTATGACTATTAGAAGATTCTGTCCTGGCTGTTGGTAGTAACATGAAAATTAAATTGTGATAATAGACAATAGACAATAGGTGCAGAAGTAGACCATTCGGCCCCTTGAGTCTGCACCGCCATTCTGAGATCATGGCTGATCATTCACTATCAATACCCAGTCCCTGCCTTGTCCCCATATCCCTTGATTTCCCTAACCATCAGATATCTATCTAGCTCCTTCTTCAAAGCATCCAGAGAATTGGCCTCCACCGTCTTCCGAGGCAGTGCATTCCACACCTCCACAACTCTCTGGGAGAAGAAGCTCTTCCTCAACTCTGTTTTAAATAACTGACCTCTTATTCTCAATCCATGCCCTCTGGTACTGGACTCTCCCAACATCTGGAACATATTTCCTGCCTCAATCCTATCAAATCCTTTAATTATCTTAAACGTTTCAATCAGATCCCCTCTCTATCTCAATTCCAGTGTGTACAAGCCCAATCTCTCCAATCTCTCTGCGTAAGACAGCCCTGCCATCCCAGGAATCAACCTAGTGAATCTACGCTGCACTTCCTCAATTGCCAGAATGTCCTTCCTTAAACCTGGAGACCAAAACTGTACACAATATTCCAGGTGTGGTCTCACCAGGGCCCTGTACAAATGCAAAAGGACATCCTTGCTCTTGTATTCAATTCCCCTTGTAACAAAGGCCAACATTCCATTTGCCCTCTTCACTGCCTGTTGCACTTGCTCATTCACCTTCATTGACTGGTGAACTAGGACTCCTAGGTCTCTTTGCATTTCTCCCTTACCTACCTCTACACCGTTCAGACAATACTCTGCCCTCTTGTTCCTGCTTCCAAAGTGGATAACTTCACATTTATTCACATTGAATGACATCTGCTAAGTATCTGCCCACTCACCCAGCCTATCCAAGTCTCCTTGTATTCTCCTAAGGTCCTCTTCGCATGTCACACTGCCACCCAGTTTAGTATCATCAGCAAACTTGCTGATATAGTTCTCAATGCCCTCATCTAAATCGTTGACATAAATCGTAAAGAGCTGTGGTCCCAATACAGAGCCCTATGGTACCCCAGTAGTCAGCCAGTCCGAGAAACACCCATTCACTGCTACCCTTTGCTTTCTATCTGCCAATCAGTTTTCTATCCATGTTGAAACCCTGCCCCCAATGCCATGAGCTCTGATTTTACTCACCAATCTCCTATGTGGCACCTTATTGAATGCCTTCTGAAAATCTAGTTACACAACATCCTCTGGCTTACCCTTGTCTAACATCCCTGTTACACCCTCAAAAAACTCCAACAGATTAGTCAAGACTAGTCAGATGAACCACTGTGGAAAATAGTAATATGAAAAAGGAACTGAGTAGAGTTAAATAACATTTGTTTCCATCTGTACTCTGAGCATCTCTTTCAATGAAGCAACAGAAGAGCAATCGGGGCAGCAACAAAGGTATTGTTAATCTCTGAAGCTATAGCACAGAAGTACATGTATACTAAACAGCAACATGCAAACGTAAGAAATGTGAAATAAACCAGTAGTACACAGCTTCTTTGTAGGGTCACACAAGATGACAATCCAAATGACTTTTGAGAGTCAGTCACATAAACCAGGTTTAAATTCAACCACATATGTGTGGTCAGATACTGACATTTTTAGTCATATACATGAAGGCAGAAGTGCTGGATTTTATTAACAGTCTGTACAGATTGCTGCCAAAATGTAAGTCAATAATGAATTTTGTATTTAAAATGCTTGTGGTTTGTGGTTTCATGAATATGACAGCATAATTTGCTTTAAATAATTTTTTGCCTTTATTGGCTTAGAAACAGCCTGAATCTATAAGGAGACAGCATCTCATCATAAAATGCCACTGACCTGAAATATTAACTCTGTTTGCCTGTCACAGCAGACACCTGAGTGACCGAGCAATTTCGGTATTTCCTGCATCTGCAGTTTTTTAAAATTGCATCATACTCCACTTTCATTTGTTTTTTTTTTGTCTGTTTGACTCTGATCAGAAATATATTACCCTCATTTTTAAGTTTTGTAATCAAGCCACCAATCTTTCAAAAATTTCAGTCTACCAGGATTGATGTGCACTGTACATGCTCCCATAGCCTTCAAGCCCTGTGATCCTGTCAGCATACAGCTTTCAGTTTAGAACATGGCATAGTGTAACAAACATCAGCCAAGGTATCAGACTAGCTAATCCTTTTGCCTACTGCATATTCCTCACCTATTCATGTGCCTGACTAAATGGCTCTTCAATAATCCTGTTGTATCTGCTTCCAGGATCTTCCTTGGCAGCACATTCCAGGAGCCATCCAGTCTCTATGTAATAAAACTTACCTCGCTCATAAATGAGGGGAACATGAGGGGAAACTTCGTCGTACAGAGGGTGGTGAGAGTGTGGAATGAGCTGCTAGTGCAAACGGTGCACGTGAGCTTGATTTCAACATTTCAGAGAAGTTTGGATTGGTACATTGGTGGCAGGGGTATGGAGGTCCGTGGTTCTGGTGCAAGTCAGGAAGTTTCAATGGCTTGGCATGGTCTAGATGGGCTGAAAGGGCCACCTATGGTGTACTTCTCTATGACTCTATGTTTCCCCTTCACCTTAAACCTATCCGCTTGAATATTTGATGTCTCCATCTTGGAAAAAATGATTATGACTATGTCCTGTATCTGGGGCTCTCATAATTTCATGTACTTCTATCAGCTCTCTGCTCAGACCCATCGCTCCAGAGAAAATAATCCAAGTTTGTCTAACATCTCCCTATAACTAATACTCTCCAATTCAAGCAATATTTTCTGCACCATCTCTGCACCCTTCCTTCCATGTGCCAACCAGAAACGTGGTTTCTGACCAAATAGGGCCTGCCTAAACTCTCGGGAGACAGGAGACTGGAGTTACTGGAATCCAGAGCAACACACAAAGCATTGGAGGAACTCACTTGGTCAGGCAGACCTTTGGACAGAAAATTGTTAAAGTTTTGGGTCAAGACCTTTCATTTGGACTGAAAGCAAAGGGAGAGAGAGCCCATAAAAAGGGTGGGGGACTTCTGGCAGGTGATAGATAGATCTGGGTGAGGGGTGAGAGGAAGATGAGGGAGAGGGGAAAGTGAGAAGGATGAGGAAATCTGGGATGAGATAAAGTGGAAGTAATGAAGGGCTGAAGATGATGGAATCTGATCAGAGGGAAAGGTGCATAGATTAAAGGATATGGCAAGGAAGAAAACCAGTGGGAGGACATGTGGGTGATGGGCAATAGAAGAGGGTGGTAATGAGGGAAATGAGAAGGTCACAAGGGCTGGTGGATCAGGGGGAGAGAGAAAAGGAAGAAAAGGGACAGAAGGTGGAGAAGTTACCGGAAGTTAGTGAATTCAATATGCGTGCCAGCAGATTAGAGGAAGAACATCTCATAATCGACCTGGACAGGAAGGATGCTAAGTTCACAAGTATGTTGCAGAGGAGAATCAAATTTCATTAAAAACAGTGTTTCATTTTTGATGTTAGCTTCAGTATTATCAGTTCAACATTTACAAGGCAGGGGGACATCCTGTTACCTCACTACCTCACCAGATGGTCTGTGGTGACCCCAGAACGGAAGATGATATGTGAGAAATATAGTTCATTATTAGACCCTATGGAGATAAATGATCCTGCAGCAACAGATTAAGTTAAATCTTTGGAGTCCAGCCTCATCTAATTATTAATGAGGATAGATAATTAAGCTCCTTGGAGAAATTGTGACAATGTGACATGAAAAACCCCAAATAAAAACGGAATTACTGGGATTGTAAAAGATGTAACGGAGGGAAACATAATTTGCTCCTGAATATTGCTGCTGGTCTAGGTGAACAGTGGAGAATAAAGAAGTAGGGAAGTGAGGAATATTGATGGGAATGTGAACAAGAATGGATTGCATGAAAAAATAGAGGGGAGTGCGACTGATGTGATTATTCTTAGAACTTGCATTAACTTGATGGGCCACATTGTCTCCAACTTGTTAAAAAAGTGTAATAATTTTAGCTCAGGATCAACTGTTTTCAAGGTAGTAAGAAAAATTATCAACTATTGTTCTACAAAATACATCAACAAGTTTCTCTAATTTAAAGTTTTCTCTACGAGTGAACAAGTTGCAATTTTGTCTACATTCAGTCTGAATATATTGTTTGCAGGTACCAGCTAGAATGTACTTATGCAGCTGATTTTTAATTCAATACATAAGATAGCTTATCCAGAGTGTTGCTAAGTTGGCCTCACAGTTATCCCTGCAAGTGTTGAAAGCACACACGTAATCAAATAATCAATGCAAGCTCACCAATATGAAATATTTAAGTAATAAAGTTTGTTATATTTAATGCGCCAAAAAATATACTCAGCGGACACTTTATTAGGTACACCCGCAAACATCTTAATGTGGCTTCCTTCAGCACCATCTCATGGATAAAAGCTCCTGTGGAGGCATAGGCATTAGAAAACTGCAAGTTTAAGGAGGGGTACGGAAGAAAATCAACAATTAATGAACTAATCTCACTATCCATATGTCCAAAGGTAAGCTGTTAGACCATAAGACCGTTAGACATAGGAGAAGAATCAGACAATTCAGCCCATTGAGTCTGCTCCACCATTCCAGTTACAGGCCTCCCCCGCTATTCGAAGGCGGAGCGTTCCTTTGAAACGGTTCGTAAGCCGGAATGTCGTAAAGTGAAGAAGCAATTACCATTTATTTTTATGAGAAAAATTTGTGAGCGTTCACAGACCCAAAAAATAACCTACCAAATCACGCCAAATAACACATAAAAGCTAAAATAACAGTAATATATAGTAAAAGCAGGAATGATCTGACAAATACACACCCTATATAAAGTAGGAATACTTTTCTGCAATTATTGCAGCATGTCCACCGCAGCGAAAATCTCACGCAAGCGCCCTCAACAGAAAGGCTTGGTGCAATCGCTCTTGGCAGAAACACACGGCGCAAGTGCTCTAGCAGAAGCACTCTTTACAGTAACCTTTAAACTATGAAGCTGCCAAATAACACATAAAAATACACAGCCTATATAACATAGAAATAATGTATGTACAGTGTAGTTTCACTTACCGGAATCAGGAAGACAGTGAGCACACTGATGATGGTGTGTTAGGCTGAGTTATGGGAGGTTGGGGTGGTGGGACTCTGGGATGTCACCTCATCGTCGTCTGTTTCCATCAGGGCAGATAGGTCACCTTCTTCTATGTCTGCCTGCCTCGATGTCGAAGATTGAGGTTCATGTCTGCTGTGGCTGATGTGGAAGGCTTGAAAAACGACAAGTATGCTTGACTGCTTAGCCTCGTGCATTTTTCTATCATTCAGTTCTTTGTAAGCACTCAAACCATCCCGCAAATATACCCTAAACCTAAGTACCCTTTCAAAATTAAAGTCACGCTTTTCTACAATCATTGCAGCATTGTCAATCGCAGCAAAAATCTCACGCAGTTGCTTCACGTTCAGTTCCTGGACGAATTCACTTTCGGGCCATTTGCTACTGCGTTTGGCTTCAATTGTTATCCTTTCCTCTTCATCAGCTCTTCATCTGTCAGTTCTTGGTCATGGGATGCCAAAACCTCTTCAACATCGTCTTCCTCAACTTCCACAAACCCTTAGACAAACTCACTATATACTTACTTCGTTCACCACGATCAAAATGCTTTATTATGTCTAGTTTTACACTAAGTGGAACACCCTTATGCGCTCTTTTAGGCTTTTCCGAAACCTTAGAACTCATCACTTATGCTCACAGGCACGTGTTTAAGCAATGTCGGCTAGAATGCAGTTCGGGGGGAGGAGCTTGGCTGCTCGGCGCTTGTGCTGCCTTTTATCGTAACAGTGAAAACACCTTCTGTTAGCAAAAACAGGTAACTAATGTAGGTTTTTTGTAACAGCGAGGTGTTGTAAAGCGAATGTTTGAAAAACGGGGGGACATCAGTACTCAAATAACCATCTGTTACAACAGTGATGTGCTGAAGCACATCACTGAACCCACAATTTGAACATTGAAGCAAATGGGCTAGAGCAGCAGAAGACCATGGTCATACACTCAGTAGTTACTGAGTGTATATTTCAACAGTAGGGTTTTGTATATGTTCAGTACACTTTAGTTGCTCTCATCTTCAATGATGATGGTCTCATGCTCATAGTTATGAGTTTTAAACCATAGTATATTCTATCCTGCTGAGCAATTTGGATTGGCAGGTTGGATTTGGAATTGTTGATGAAATAAGATAAAATGTGCACTTGTGTCACATTGCCCAGTCAAGAACTACAGGAAAGTTTTGTAAACTTATCATTTACAATTGCTAGTTATGTGGTAGCAAAAGAAGCTCTTAATAACATGATGTATTTGTGTTCTGTGAAGCAAGCTTTATCCTTTCCTTCATAAGTCATTGTGTGTTATGTGTACTATTGTGCTTTACACCATGGTTTCTGTATACTTTATATGATTATATATGTTGTACCCATGTATATAGTTAAATGACAATAAAATTGACCTGAGATAAACAAATAATACTGAGGCACTATCCAAAATGTAATTCTTGAAGGATACACACCAAAGAAAAGGATGTTAAACTATCTGGTACTTGAAATAGCAAAATCATTGTTATTTTGGGAAGTAGAGAGGTTGATGTAGAAATACTATTATGAATAGGATCAGAAGAAAAAATGACCAACATCTTCAAGATAGAATAATGGAGAGTGATGGATTATCTTTTATTTATGTGCATTGATTTTACCTCACAAGTTTTAAGAAAACATCAGTATAATCAAAGCTGAAGCAATCTCATCATTGAATATTCTCTTTGCCAATCTAGATGAGCATTCCATTCAACCACTGGTGCACTGTAGTTCTATGTGTTTTATATAGAAAGTGCACTAAACTTATACACCATCTACATAGACACCACTTCCTAAATCTGTGACCACGTCTATCAGAAGGTTAAGGCAGTGTGGGCTTGGTAATGCCAGTAATTTCTTCTTCAAGTTGCACACGGTTCCGAACTGAAAATTTGTTGTTCTCCTTTCACTATCACTGGTCAAATCTTGAAAAGTTTCTTAGTTGAATGCATTATAAAAGCACATTAATTACAGGGACTGTATCTATTCAAGAAAGTCACCTACTAATCAAACAATTTAATTTCATTCTCCATCTTAATTAGGTTATGTAAGCACATAGCCTTAATCACTCATAACCCATATGACTGACAACCAAGTGTTTACCAGCTCTTTTCCACCAGGGGAGAGTGGATAGATGTGAGAATGATGGTTATGAGAGGGGACATAGAAGTAGGAGCTAAAAGACATATCTACCTCTAATACAACACCACCCCTGCTCTGCCTTACACAGTAACACTGCTGACTTACTCACCTTCTGAGCCTCAGCTCTCTCGAGAACGTTGCTTTGTAGACTGCTTTGATCTAATTGGAACTTGCAAAGTTGGAGGTCGCGGCCTGACATATTGTCAGTTTTAATGCACTTAAATGCTACATGCTCATTAATCTACACACTTTCAAGAATTAAGAATATACCTGATAATATTTTGGTATAAGAATAATTTTTCACGCACCCTGCAATTATTTTTGGAAATGTTACACTTGCTATTTAAATGAACAAATAGAGCAAGTAGCCCAGATCAGAATTGTGTTGGGATGTCCAATAAGGCCTTTAGATAGACACTGAAATAGGAAAGGCATAGAAAGATATGGTCCTAAAGTAAGCAACTAGGATTAATGCAGTGGCAGAAGGGTCAGCATTTGAGTGATGGGCTGAAGTTCCTGCTTCTGTGCTATTCGATTATGAGGCTGTAAGTTTCTTAGTCCTTATTTTAATGGATTTCAAATTAGGCTGGCAATTTAATGTGAGTGGCAACTTCCATTGCTATCACCCACCACACCTAACTTCTGCTATAGTAGGCCAAGGCACTATTGACTCCTGAGTTAATTTTAATTTTAACTCCTGAGAATTTTAGGCTTGGAAATGAGAAGCATGGGCAGAGAAGGTCCAGTGGGTACCAAAGGAGCCCTTCTTTTCCCATGACAGCAGTAAATTTAAAAATACAGTTAAGAAACTCAACATTTGGCCTGTTTCCAGCTGTAGATCGCCTTTCCATTGTCTGCATCTAGTGACAAAGCCTCATGGTTTCTGCACTTCAGCCCACCAGATAAATTACAGCTTGGACCAAATGAATAATGGGACCATAAAATGCATTTTTAAAGAATGCGGTGTTTGTAGCCAAAAGTCATTGCTGTCTTCTCAGAGGAACTGATTAAACTATTGTCAGCAGCATCAGCACAGCACATGTAGGAAGTTACCTAACACATTTTAACTGTCTTTCCCCCCCCAACATCAGCATTGCATTTCCACCAGATGAACACTTTTACCATCTCCCTGACCCGCCATACATTTCTTTGGAATAAACTAAACTGATACAAGATGTGTTAAATTAATGTTAACATAAACAGCCCAGTACTGATGTATGGAAGATTGAAAATAATGTCTGTTAGCTTTCAGGCACTTACAATTTATTTAAGACTTAGTGAAATACTTCCTATAGATTTTGTTGTGAGATATGTGCCCATTAGTTGATTTTGTTTTTGATTGGCTCGCCATGATATAAATTGTTTTCAGTCTGAATGATGACATTATTCAGCAGTTTCTAAAACTTATAAGCTTATTAAACTGCAAAAGGGTTTATGAAAGGAAAATTGGAAGAGCTAAATATACTTTGGACATTAATGATTTTGTTTATATATGCAGAAACTTCTGTCTCCTATAAAACTTAAAATATTTTAATAATTACATGCACACAAAAAGCATTAAATGTAGACAAGTGTGAGGTATTGCACTTTGCAAGGACCAACCACTGTAGGTCTTACATAATGAGCAGTAGGGCACTGAGGAGTGCAGTAGAACAGAGGGATCTGGGAATACAGGTCCATGATTCCTTGAAAGTGGTGTCACAGGTAGATAGAGTTATAAGGAAAGCTTTTGGCACATCGGTGATCATAAAACAACATATTGAGTACAGGAGTTGGGATGTTATGTTGAAATTGTATAGGATGTTGGTGAGGCCTAATTTGGAGTAGTGTATTGTCTTCGGCCTTGGTCACCTACCTACAGAAAAGATGTAAGTAAGATGGAGGACTTGAGGACCTGAGTTATAGGGAAAGATTGAATAGGTTAGGACTTTATCTATAAGAATGTAGAAGATTGAGGGAAGATTTTTTATTGAGATATACAAAATTATGAGGAGCATAGATAGGGTAAATGCAAGCAGACTTTTTCCACTGACGTTGGGTGAAACTGCAACTAGAGCTCAGGGGTTAAGGTTGAAAGGTAAAATGTTTAAGGGACATAAGAGGGGAAACTTCTTCACTCAGAGGGTGGTGAGAGTGTGGAATGAGCTGCCTGCTAAAGTGGTGGATGCAGGATTGTATTCTACATATAAGGGACATTTGGATAGGTATATGGCAGGAGGGGTATGGTGGGTTATGGTCTGGGTGCAAGCGATGAGAAGAGGTATATTAATGGTTCAGCACAGACTAGGTGGGCTGAAGAGCCTGTTTCTTTGCTATCGTGTTCCATAATTCTATGAGTGGGAAACAACTGAGAAATTTGTGTGAAGATTTGCTTTTCATTCTTTATCTAAAATTAAGTATATATATAAGAACAGTTATAGAATTTGACAAGCAGATTAACTCTTCAAATTATTTTATGGAATTCAGCACTTCCAATATAATAGATAGTTTTATCAGTGGTCTTCTGTATTGTTTTCACATTAATATCAACAACTGCATCCCCTTTTGTTTGTTTTTGAAGTTGAGATGTCATTGGTTTTTGCCCAAGTTTTGGACGTGCAACAACTTTGATTGGAATATTTGTGTTAGTAGTGTGCGGAAATGTAACTCCCACCGAACTGATAAGCATGCCCCTATATCGACATAAAACATACTTAAAGATTCTTATTCTTGCTTGTTCAATTACACAGAGACAGAGACCTCTGGAATGAGCATGAATCGGTAATATTTGAAAAGGATTCCTGCCACAATCTTAGTCACCTTGGGCTGTTTGTGTGTTTATTTGGAACCTCATTAAAGTTGTTTTGAGTTTATTAAGCCTTTGATGGTAAAGGTACCAGAGAGTGACATTTGGTTGTTTCCGTCATTTCGCTGATCAGGAGTACTGGCAAACTCTGGACTATTTTGAGAATGCTCTACCAAGAGGAATAACATAGGCTCATTAAAAAAAGATCAAAGGAGAAATGTTTTCTTTCACCTCATCAAAATGTAGATTTGTCCTTGATTTTTACAGGAAGCACACAATGTGTGTATTTGTGATGTACTAGGGATCAAAATTTGGTCCTAAAAGTGATGAAAGGGTAAAAACTTGCTATTCCCCCCCTCACCCTGTGATGGGGGAACATCTGAGAAATAGTGAATACAGAGTAATGTGAAGTGGCAGCGTGGGAGGAAACTGAAGTACTCGGAGGGAACTCTTACACTCATGAGAAGGTCTTACGAACCTTTTACGGACAGAGTTGGAATTGAACTATGAACTCTGACACCCTGAACTACGCTATAGTGGCACCCCAATTTCAAAGTTCAGGAACTTTGAAATACAGGACAAAAACTTCTGGTATAAGTCCCTAAAAATTATCAAGAAATTACAAGTGTTGCAAAAGATCTATTAGCATCATTTCAGAATCAGGTTTAATATCATTGGCATATGTTGTGAAATTTGTTAACTTAGCAGCAGCAGTCCAATGTAATACATGATAATATAGAAAAATAAGTAATAAATTAGTAAATCAATTACAGTAAGTATATATGTATAACTAAATAGATTAAAAATTGTGCAAAAACAGAAATAATCTAAGGAAAGGTGAGGTAGTGTTCATGGGTTCAATATCCATTTAGGAATCAGATGGCAGAGAGGATGTAGTGGGTCCTCAATCACTGAGTGTCTGCCTTCTGTCTTCTTTATCTCCTTCCTGCTGGTAGCAGTGAGAAGAGGGCATGTACACATATACAGTAACCCCCAAGCAGTACATTAGTTATACCTCCATTGATTATTAATAGGATCTAATACCATGTAGCAATCCTTGCTTTCCATGAGAGAGACAGGAAAAAAAGCAGAAATGTGAGTGTGTATTTTATTCTTAACTGCTGTGCTGGGTAGCGAAGGCTGCAATTCAAGGAAGAGCTGGAGGAAGGAACCAGGACTCATACCCTAGATTATGAGCAGTGCAGAAATGAAAAGCTTTGTACATTCTTGTCTTTCTCAGTCTATTATTGTGAGATTTGTCACACTGTGACCATGACCTAAGACAATAATATTTGTCAATCTGAGTGATTTCTCTCTAGACTGCTGGACATGCTATGTTAGAATGCTTTGTTTCCTCTGGTGGTAAGGACAACTTTTCCTCTTTTCATTGACTGCATATAAAAAAAATCTCTAGCAATCTTTTAGGCAAAAGGGCTTTCCTTTGACATTTTGATAGTTTTCTTAATTGAAATTCAGTTGTAAAAGCTTTGAGTTAAGAGGTACGGTCACTTTAAATTGTTCTGGAAGATTCAACAGTGTGAATGGAACACTTTTTCATAGGATTTAAAGAAGATTTTGGAGTTGGAGGTACCAGGGCCTGAATTCGTTGGTACCTGCAAACCCCCCAAAACCCACTCAGAGTAAAACTAGGTCAAACCCCTAAAACTGTTGAGCGGTGCCAGCAGAAATCAATTGATGATTAATAATTGAACAGGGTATGTAATTTGATAGCCATAATTGGAAGTTGTATTTCTGAGGATGGGTACAAACTTACAGTTAATATTTGATCAGGAGATTAATTTTACAAAAGATTTACTGAGGTATATGGAGGAGAATATAGCGAAGCATAATATTTCTGTCTTAAACTAGCTCATGTTCAAAATGCTGCAAAATTCTCCTTTTCATGTTGACTAAGTAATTCGGTTAATATTTATACACATACTCTTATAATATTGATAAATTTCCAAAGACAAGATCGATGTAATATAAATGAATAAATTTTAATAATGATTATAATTTCAAATGATTCCTTCCAGAAATTGAATTGACTGGCACATTACAGTGCTGTCACAATTATCTTGATTTAAAAATGTTTTACAATTGATTGGCAATCTTTAATGTCACATTACATTAACTTAAATTTGCCAATATTTCTTGATTTCAATGAACTCTTTCATATTGTATTAATGTAATTATGTACCATGTAATGACACCACCAATATTTCTCTGAGATTCAGTAATCTTGAATTTTTGTTTTAAATTGAAGCCAAAATGCTTGAAATTCACATATTCATTTGATAAATTTTGTTAGTTGCACATCATTTTTTAATAGTTTTTGATAGTCTTTTGATTGCCATTTTCTTTTTAATGTTGCCCCCACCTTTTGCATTTTCTTTGAAAATTTTTGAAGTTGTCATATCTTTCAAAGTATCCATCTACTACTTGCTGCTTTTCACTTTGCAGCTGTTACAAGGAAAAGTGACCTCCAAATACGAACAGTGGCGACGGGCAGGAAAGGGCAGTGGTCAGATGGATAGTGATGATGTCGAGTTCAGTGGAGACTGTGATGATGAGGATGGCTGCATTGGCTCAGGAAATGGAGCAGTAAGAACAGTTTTCAAACCCTCTGAACGTGAGTTTTCAATAATGACAAACTTTTCTTTAGCAAAATAAATGCCGTTTAAAAATAAGCTTGCAGGAGAACTATGAATTGTTCACGCTTTTATCTTCTTCTAAGATACCAAAAACAACTTGCAGTGAAGTACTAATTTTTAAATCAACATGATTTGTGCAGGTGGTTTTAACAAGGAAGTGTTCGCTGATTTATAAAGGGAGTTTCATGGTTGCGAAAATTGCAAATAAGAAGCTACTTCTGAACATTATTTTGATTCATGAACCTACCTAAAGTGGTAATTAAATGATTTCTTACCTGTTTTTGTATGCATTACAGTTCAAGTTTAATGAAAATATTTGAAAGCTGGAACTCATGTAGGTTTTTTATGAAGTCTAAGTATTTTTTTCTTCACCTCTTTGCATCTGGTAGCAGTGAGTATTCCTAGACATATCTCTAACTGATTCCATATCCTTGGCAAGAATGCTTAACCCAGTGAGCTGCTCTGAAATCAAACCCATCCCTATGTCCTCTGACTATTCCGCAGAGTGAAAAACAGGCTGTAATTAAGGGTGTGCCTGTTTTCACACCCTGTGGTGAGTCTAAAGACTGAACTGTGCATTTATCTAGACTCCAACACCTTTCTGACTTCCACATTCCATCAGAGGTCAGGACAAGCCAACCCACAAGCAGAATGTGGCCACTGGTTCTCTTTGGAGCACAATCTAGCCCATGATTCTGGATAAACGGAGACTTCATTTATTACTATTCTTGCTAATTTCTTAATTGAATGTGTGTTTTAAGGTAAGTTAATTTCAAATGAAAATAGGACAACTTAGTAGAACACTGCCAGAAGACAAACAAGAAAGTTAATCTTGTTGGCCCTTTAAAGGATGATATTTAGAACCAAGACCCCATTCTGTGCTGGAAACTGACATCTAAAATGAGCTGTTAGTAAAAGGAGTACTAAGCAAGGAATTATGACGAAGAAAACTTGAAAATAAGATTATTAAAGTGTGATTTTGTAAGACATAAAATGTGCAAGCATTGAAGCCAAATGTTTGTTTTAAAACATCTGTCTAGTTTTCAATTTATTTTCATATTTGATTTATCTCCTTTTTAAAATATTGTGGTGCTGTGTTTCCCATGTAATATGCAGCAACAGTAATTCACCCGTCTTCTCACTCGAGTGATCCAGCTGTAAATTAATGATCATGAGCTAAAGTTCCACTTGCAGAAGCATTGATTTTATCATGGATTACATGAAGCGGGTTACAAATGATTGTTGTATTGTTTTACTCTACAATATATTGAATTCATTTGCCACTAATCTTTCTATCACATCAGAATTCCGAGTTCTTAAATGTGGATGCAGAGGTAAGTCATGGAGGATTGTAGACAAGATTATTAATTGCTTTAGTCAAAAAGGGCAATGTTCAGCCATGTTCTACATGAAAATAAATGGTCCTGCAATAATGTTATCAAAACGTGTACATGAAAGTTCACTTAATATATTCAGCAGCTTATGATTAAAAGTAAATGAAAAGCAAAAGTCTAAAAACTTTCTCACAGCAACTGGTGACACTTTTAAAATCTGACTGTGTTAAATTTAAATCATAAAGACATTGTCTTCTGATATTATTTGATGTTGAATAGGCTATGGATATCTCAGCTTATATTGGTTTTGATTATGGACCCTACCTGTAAGTTAATTTGAAAGACCCAGTATTTTTGTTTGGAACACTCCAATAGGCTCCAGGAGTTAACACATCTGCAATGGACAACCTAGAAGAAGGATAATAAGGAAATGTTTTTCTTTAAATGTGTATTTTTAATTTACTTTGAACACATTTATTTGCTACCAAGGTATCGAAGTTAGAAGGAAACCTTATTTGACTTCTGGAACAGCAGGAATCAAGTGGTTGTATGATGCAACCTTGAAAGATATAATGCTCATTGTAATCACTGTGGATTCAGAAATAATTTTCTACTTGACACACAATTAATGTCGGATTGTCTGATTCTAGAACAATATGTACAAATTTCAGGAACAATTTGAGCACTTCATCTCAACAAGTTGGATCAACAAGGTTTACAAACATTTTAAAATTAATCTTTAGGTTTGTTGTGAGTGATTGAATTTTAACTTAATAGATGATTACATAGAAATATACAGTATAGAAAGACAGTATTGTTCAATATTGGCTATGGCCATTATTACATTCTCAATGAGTCTTCTTGCATCTTACTTCACATCCCTTTAACTTAGCATATTTAATCATACCTTACGGATATGTATCTGGCTTTCTCTTGCAGGCTGATTGTTTCAAAGTTCCACATGGTGCCAAATTCAAATAATCACTTTTGAAGTTCATTTGGATTTGTTGGTGACCATATGTATTTATTATCTTTAATTTTGATATCTCCCAAAGGTATTAATTTTTCTACAACTTCATCAGACCTTGATTAGGTCACCTTCTCTTGAGAGAACACCTCACTCTGTTAATTCCCACTCTGCTTTGTGTCAGACTGAGCAAGTCTATATGTTAGGACTTCGTTTCGCCGATGCCGGGCATTAAACTTGTGCAGTCAACAGGCTTCTTGTATTTCTAAAAGTTTACAGTAGCCAACATGCCATCTGAAATGTAACAGTCCAATCTCAAAAATGATCATATCTACCAGGGGATAAACAAAGCCTGAAGATTTCCCCTGCTCATGCATGTGCATGTGTGTCTGTGATCCATCCCTTGGTCAGAAATACCTTTGTTTTCATATTAGAGTAAGTGGGAATTACCTGTGACTCAAGGGAAACAGTAGGCATTACTTCACTGTTTAGCGTGATGATAGCAGTTATACTGTACATTCCAACTCTAACCATCATACCACTATATATCCTTCAACATTATACATTTACCACTTCTATTAATTGAGTTAGTATTTATTCTTTTCATGTATACTCTACATGCATAAATATTCCCAGTATTTTTCTTGAATGGACTGGCTTTTCCTTTATGATTTCTTCTTTGAACATCCTAAGCTAAAGGAAAAGCTTCTGTTTATTCTTCCACTTGCTTTCAAAATTCTGAAAAAAAACCTAATCTCATATATTGTAAGAATGGTTCTTAAGCAAGCCGGTGAACTTGAAAGTCATGCTGGAGTCAAAATATGCACGCTTGAGTACAGTTGAAATCATCTGAGAGATTTTACCCTGGAGATCACAAATGAAAATTTCATTGAAAAGCTGGTCACCAATTTTCACAAGTCTTTAAGATACCCAGGAATATTCTGATAGTGATTTTTGTTTATAAGTGAAGCTGTGCAAAAGGATTTCTACACCTAGGGTAGAAGACAGGACAAACAAAATGAAGCTTTGGGCAGCAACAGCCAGGAATGACCATGAGACTGGCACTAAAGAGCACTGCATACATTTCAGAGTTCTGTCTATGTTAACTTACACATTGTTAAAATTTTACAGTGATAGCTTTTCAAGTCTTGTATGGAATGTAAAATGTCTTCCTCTTTCCACAGGTGTTGCCTGACTTGCTGATATTTCTTGTATTTTCAATTGTTATTATTCAGGGTGTAGTATTCAGATGTGTATACACTGTTCCTTACTGCCAGTTTCAGGCTGAAGCTCCTTGAAGACCCCCCAAGCTTCATTTTCAAGAAGAAATGGGTCATTTGTGGTTTTCTCAGTCCATAAGAACAGACATAATGGAAATTGCTGAATTGCAGGCTTTCCCAAAGTTTACAAAATTCAAAGTAAATTTATTATCAAAATGCATACAGGTTACCATATACTAGTTTGAGATTTATTTTCTTGCAGGCATTTACAGAAAATAAATGAAGTACAATAACATTTACAAGAAACTATATGTAAGGAAAGACTGACAAATAACCAATGTGCAGAAGAAGACAAACTGCAAATAAAATATAATACTGAAAACATGAGTTGTAAAGAGTTCCTGAAAGTGAGTCTGTAGGTTAAAGAATCAGTTCAGAGTCATGGCAATTGAAGTCATTCAGGCTGATTCAGGAGCCTGACGATTGTAGGGTAACAACTGTTCCTGAACCTGATGGTGTTTGCTTCTGCACAACCTGCTTAATGAAAGTAGTGAGAAGAAGGCACGGCCTGGATGGTGGGGGTCTTTTATGGTGGGTGCTGCTTTCTTGTAACCGTGCTGTATGTAAATTTACTCAGTGGCGTGGAGGGATTTGCCTGTGATGGACTGAGCTGTGCCCACCAATGATGTCATACAGATACATGGCTGGCAACTTGCCGCCAGAAATACCATTAATGCTTTTTCATTACTTAGTTCCCACCATGAACAAACCAAACGTCATCATTGATCTGAAACTCAAATGTAATCACCATATAAATACTGTGGCTAAGGTACTAAACCCAAGACCAGGTTTCCTGAAGTTGTTGATGATGGGATGTTATGTTGAAGTTACATAAGATGTTGGCGAGGCCAAACGTGGAGTATTGTGTGCAGTACTGATCCCTCCTTGCAGGAAATATATCTTTTTTTTCCCTAAATCTTTTTATTAATATTAGTAATATGGACAGAATACAGATGATATATTGATAAAGAAATTACCAACATACACATTCCATTACATATGAAAAAAAAACATACATAATAGTTACAATATAAATGAGTTTACCAAGACATAAGCCATAAGATATATGTATGGACATAGTAAATCTAAATATTTCATAATGTATAATATAAAAAAAACAGAAAAAAGAAAGAAAAAGAAACAAAAAAAAATTTATATAATGCAGAACTAGCTAATCTAATCTAATAACTATAACTAATAAGTAATATAAAAGAAAAAAAAAACAAAAGAGAAGGAAAAAAAAAGCGGGCTGTTTATAATATCTCACAAAAATAAGTATTCATCAATGCCGTCACTTCCGGTCCTCTCAAAATACATAAGCTGAAAGCTGGGAAATATATCAATAAGACTGAAAGAGCACAGAGAAAATTTACAAGGATATTGCCAGGACTTGAGGATCTGAGTCATAGTATAGGTTGAAAAGGTTATGATGTGGAGCATAGGAGAATGAGGGGAGATTTGATCGGGGAATACGAAATTATGAAGCATATTGATAGGATAAATGTAAGCAGGTTTTTTCCACTGAGGTTGGGTGAGATTAGAACTTGAGTTCATTGGGTTAAGAGTGAACGGTGAAGTGTTTAAGGGGAACATGAAGGGCAGCTTCTACACTGGGAGGATGGTGAGCGTGTGGAATAAGCTGCCAACGTGTGGATGCCGGTTCAATTTCAGCATTTTAGAGAAATCAGGATGAGTACATGGATAGAAGAGGTGTGGATAGCTACGGTCCAGGTGCAAGTCACTGGGACTAGACAGAAAAATAGTTAAGCATGGATTAAAGGGGTTGAGAGGCCTGTTTCTGTGCTGTAGTGCTCAATGACTCTATCACCATGGCCTCCTGGCTCCTCAAGGCCTTTCCATCACCTACAAATGTGTCAGGACTGTTATGGAGTACTCCTTGCATACTGGCATCAGTATAGTTCAAACCAATTTCAAGCAGGCAGACTGTATCCCAGACAAAGTATCCTATTTTGTTGACACCCTATCTACCGTCCCAAACCTTTGCTGCAGTGTGGACTGTCTGTAAAAATGCACTCCAGTACTCATCTGGCAACTCTGACAGTGTTTTCCAAACCTATAACCTTTCCCACCAAGAACGCTAAGGGCAGCAGCCACAGGAAACATCAGTAGCTACAGGATGCCTTTGCACTCTCACACCGTCGTGAAATTGGGAATGTATCATCGAGTCTAAGTTCAGAAACATCTTCCTGAATAGAACCTTGGAGTACCTTCGGCAGAATGACTTCTAAACCACTGCATTTTAAGATGGCTCAGCTACACTTCTCAGGGTCAATTAGAGATAGGCGATAAATAATGATCTCAGCAGTGATGCCCAGGTACTAAAAACGAATAACTAAACCAAAGGTCTGGGGATCTTCAGTGAAGCTGTTTTAAATAGCAGACTTTCTACTTATAGTTTCTTCACTACAATGGCCAGGAGCCCCTGATCCACTAGGAGCACACGTCCATCTTCTCTCATCTCTGCATAGTCCATTTTCAGTTTCCGTTCATTTATTGGCAACATTGCCTTAGCAGAGTGGCACATGCTTTGTACCATGTCCTTTTATATCTTGGCGGTAAAGATTTTACCAGTAAGGCCAAATTGTGGCCGTCAGAAAAATTTGAAATAATCAATAGAGGATGCCACTTTGAGATTAGCAGCATCTTTATGGGACCTCACGAAGCAGCGTTCATGGTGATTCTCAATGATGTTTGGTCACCACTGAAAGATAATAAATCAAACTTTAGACTTTTGTTCTCTGGTCAATACTCGAAAGTCCTCATTCTATTGGCTTCTGACTGTCCATATTATTTTGTGAATGGTTTTACATCAGCTGTCAAATTACCTTCACTAATATTTTTTCCACTATTTACAAAATACTTGGAGTTATCCTTTTGTTGTACATAATGGATATCCTCACTCTATCTGTAAAAACCTTGGAAGCTTAATCATAGCAACCTAACCAACAAAGTGTACAACATTTTGACAGCTTTTATAATTATATTCAATAATTATGATGTACTAAATAAATAAACAGTTGTAAAGCTGTGCATCTCAAATATACAAAATGCTTTATTCTGAAGGTAAATGTATATTCACCAGCTCCCTCTGCTACACTATAGATTTCTGTTTAGATATTCAATTATTCAATTCATTTCTCCTGGCATTTTTTTTTTGAGAAAATACACAGCTCATAAATTCCAGGCATTTTTCCCTTTTGATTCAGCAGTTTTCTGTATACTGTTTGGTGCCTAGTGCCTTGAAATCTATTCCAACAACATGTAATCTGTACAGCTGAATGCCTTGCAGAATTGGATGGTAAAAAAATATTTGTCAAACATACTTTCCAGATCAAGGTAAAGAAAAAACTGAGCAAAACAGAAAACAAGAAGATAGTTCATCAGCTTCTGCTTGTGAACTCTGTACTGGGTAGGACCAGAGATCCAAAATGCCAAAGGAGAAAGAGAACTTCTGAATGTGGTTTAACTGCATAGCCTAAATAAATTACAAATATAGCAACAACTTAAGGAAACTCATTTGATAATCTTGTGACTGTCAGTAGATAAAATTTTAAATAGGGAAATAAACATAAGGGATTTTGCAGATGCTGGAAATCCAGAGTAGCACACATATGGAATGAATAAACAGATAAAATAAACACATCTATGGAAATGAATAAACCCATTGACATTCTGGGCCCAGACCCTTCTTCAGCACTGGAAAGTTTGGGAGAAGACGCCAGAATAAAAAGGTGTGGGGGAAGGGGGTTTGAGCATAGCTGGAAGGTGGTAAGTGAAGTCAGGAGGGTGGGAAAGTTAACGAGCTAGAGAGGAAGGAATCTGTTAGGAGAGGAGAGTGGAACATTGGAGAAAGGCAGGAAGGAGGGGCACCGGGGGAGGTGAGGAGAAGAGGTAAGAAGCCCAAGTGGGGAATAGAGGAAGAGGGAAGGGGGAGGGAAAAAACCCGGGAAGGAGAAATCAATGTTCACACCATCAAGTTGGAGGCTACCCAGACCGAATATGAGGTGTTGCTCCTCCACCCTGAGAATGGCCTCATGTGGCAAAAGAGGAGGCCACGGAATGACGTGTCAGAATGGGAATGGGGATAGGAATTAAAATGGTTGGCTACCGCGAAATTCAATTTTTGCCAGATGGAGTGGAGGTGCTCGACAAAGTGGTCCCCCAATGTCAGGTCTCACCAATGTAGAGGAAGCTACATTAGGATCAACGGATACGATAGACGACCTCAACAGATCTGCAGGTGAAGTGCAGCCTCAATTGGGAGGACTGTTTGAGGCCCTGAATGGAGGTAAGGTAGGAGGTGAATGGGCAGGTGTAGTATTTCTGTCACTTGCAGGTATATGTGACAGGAGGGGGATTAGTAAGGAGGGACAATTGGGCAAGAGGATCATGGAGGGAGCGATCCCTGTGGAGAACGGAGAGTGAGGGGGGGTGGCGGTTTGGGAAGATAAGGTTATGCTTGGTGGCTGGATCACTTTGGAGATGGCAGAAGTTGTGCAGAATGATGTGTGGGATGTGAAGGCTCGTAGGATGGTAGGGAAGGACAAGAGTTCATCCAGCGTTTGTACGTGTTCAGAGGACCTCCTACCTTGTTAAGGAGGCAAGAAGATGGGCTAAGCATGGAGGTCTGGGAAATGGAGGCAATGTGGGTTAGGGCAGCATCAGTGGAAGGAAAACTATGTTCTTTGAAGAAGGAGGCCATCTCTGTCCAGAAAAGGAAAATCTCATCCTGGGAACAGATGCAGCAGAGACAAAGGAACTGAGAAAAGAGAATAGCATTTTTCTGGGAAACAGGGTGTGAAGAGGTATATTCAAGATAGCCATGGGAATTGGTAAGTTTGTAAAAGATGTTGGTAAATAGTTTGTCTCCAGAGATGGAGATACAGATATCGAGAAGGAGGAGAGCTATGTCATAAGTGGACGAAATGAATTTAAGGGCAGGGTGTAAGTTGAGACAAAGTTGATAAAATTAACGAACTCAGCATTGGTGAATGAAGCAGCACCAACACAGTCACTAACTTAGTGCAGAAAGTGCATTACCATGGAAGGCTTGAAACATGGACTATGTAGCCAATGAAAATGCAGGCATAGCTAGGGCCCATGCGGCTATCCCTTGAGTTTGGAGAATGTGGGAAGACCTGAAGGAGAAATTGTTGAGGGTGAGGGCCAGTTCTGCCAGAGGACAGTGGTAGTGGAGAGTCAACTAGTGGGTCCTTTGTTGAGAAGCAGGTGGAGAACTTTTAACCCGTCTTGATGGGAGATAGAAGTATATTTGTTAAAATCATGGAACATCCTTTTGCTTTGAGATTTTTAGGTCAGAAATACTATACCTTTCTAAATGAACTGTAAAAAACTGTAGAAGCTGGAAATATAAAATTAGAAAAACATAATGAGGGAAAAATATTGTGTAGAAATTAGTTCTTCCTCGTGCAGATGGATGGTAGGACTTTCAAGGTGGAATTGGTGGGTATGTGAGAGTAAATAGGCTCCAGGTAGATGTATGAGGGAAGGAAATTGATGGAATTACTCTGAGGCATTGATGAGGAGGAGATAATGAAAGGAGAGTCTATGATAGAGCGGGGACAAGGCGAGACGGAGTCACCTGTTGGTCAGGATGTGGAGATTCAGTATTAAGCTACTTGGACTTCACACTGCCAAGGTTAGCAGGGTATGGGGCTACCCTTCACTACGACCCAGTAACTCATCTCTGTATTCACATCGATTCCAGCTGCACTCAATTGGGACAGTTAAGGGTTGAGTATTCAAATCTGAGTCGCGGCTGTAATTGCAGGCAAGCTTCAACCCAAAAGCATCATGGATGAATTCCATCCCATTTGGGTTTTGGCAATATTGACCAATTTGTTTTCTCCTCTGTTTTAACTGTCAAATTGCGTGGCTGATCTGGTGAAGTCAATCACCTCAACTGCTGATACCTTCTCCCCAAAAGTTCAAACACAAAACCCAGGAAAATTTCCAGTGGTTGGATCCATGCTGTTTTTTGCATATTATAGTGTTAAACATTTTCTGAGCTTTAGTTGACAAGAAAGCAAAATAAAAATCCCCAAGACCTCTTGCAAAAACTTTTCTTGTTTATACAGATCAAATTCTTGTCAGCAATAAATGAAAGCAAGGCAGAATATATTTTATAATTCTCCTTATTTCATAAAACAACACATAACCTTCAAAAGACCTTCAAAATCTTCACAGAATATCTCATATGTCTGTGTGATGTGCTATTCGGTAGCATGGTATTGGTGATAAAGATGCTGGAAATCCACAGTAACACACACAAAATGCCGGAGGAACTCAGCAGGTCAGGCAGCATCTTTGGAAATGAATAAACAGTTGATGTTTCAGGGCAAGACTCTTCTTCAGGACTGGGAAAGAAGGGAAAAGAAGACAGAATAAATAGATAGAGGTAGGGGAAGGAGGATAGCTAGAAGGTGATTGGCAAAGCCAGGTGGGTGGGAAAGATAAACACCAGGAGAGGAAGGGATCTGATGGGAGACGAGGGTGGACCGTAGGAGAAAAGGAATGAGAGGAGGTGATAGGCATCTGAGAAAAGATAAGGGGCTAGAGTGGGGAATAGAAGAAGAGGGGAGGAAGAGTTAAAATAGTTCTTACCAGAAGGAGAAAACAACATTCATGCCATCAGGTTGGAAGCTACCCAGACAGAATACAAGATGTTTCTCTTCCGCCCTGAGGTGTTCCTCATCGTGACACAAGATGAGATCATGGACTGACATGTTGGAATGGGTTTAGGAATCAGAATTAAAATGTTTGACCAGTAAGAAGTTCCACTTTTGGCAGATGGAGTGGAGGAGCTCGACAGAGCTGTCCCCCAATTTACAACAGGTCTCACCAATGTATAGAAGGCCACACCAAAGCACTGGACACAGTAGACTCCGACACATCCACAGGTGAAGTGTCACCTCACCTGGAAGGACAGTTTAGGGCCCTAGATGGAGGTGAGGGAGGAGGTATATGGGCAGGTGTAGCATTCTGTCAGCTTGTCAAAGTGCCAGGAGGGAAATTAGTGGGGAGGGACAAATGAAGAAGGGAATCACAGAAGGAGAGATCCCTGCAAAGAGCATAGCAGGGGAAGACGAGGTTAAAATATGTTTAGTGGTAGGACCCCTTTGGAGATGGCAGTAGTTACAGAGGCTGATGTGTTGGATGTGGAGACTCATGGGTTGCTAGAGGAGGATAGGAGAAACTCTTACTGTTGTTAATGCAGTGGGCAGGTGGGTGAGCATGGACTTTTGGGAAATAGAGGAGTTACAATTGAGGGCAATATCAATGTTGGAGGAAATTAAATCCTCTCCTCTAATATCCTGGACCAGAAAGCCATATCCTAGGAACAGGTGTGACAGAGGTAAAGGAACTGAGAAAGGGAAATCACATTTTTACAGCAGACAGGGTGGGAAGAGATATAGTCAAAATAAAATGTGGGAATCGATAGGTTTATATAGTATGTTGGTTGGCAGTCCCTCCAAAGATGGAGTCAGAGAGACCAAGAAAGGGGAGGGCATTGTCAGAAATGGACCAAATGAATTTAAAGGCAGGGTGTAAGTTGGGGACAAAGTTGATGGACTGGACGAGTTAATTGTGGGTGCATGCACCAGCACCAATGCAGTCATCAGTGTAGTGGAGGAAGACCTGAGGAACATTACTGGGGAAGGCTTGGAATATGGGCTGTTCTACGTAGCCAATGAAAAGGCAGGCAGAACTGATAAAGGCTGTAAGAGTAAGAACACAGGCAGAGCTGGGTAATTTTGAGAAAAGGAGTTAATGATTACATAAAAGAAAACGGATATGTTAAGCTTCTTGTTTAATTGCAGTTGTTGATTATTGTTTATCGGTTGACATTCGCTGTGAATTTACTGAATAAAGCATGAGTGAGTTTGTAATTAATATCACTGTTCCCCACTTAGCTTTACTCTCTAGATACCAAAGGCTGATGCATTTGACGCATTTCTTGAAGCTTCTTTATTAATGAAAAACACCCATTTACTAAACACTAATAAAAACAAATGAAGAATATTGAACTGAATTAAAAAATTTTAAAAATCAAATACATCGTTGCAGCATAAAATTGAAGTCTGTTTATCAGGCTCCTATTAAGTTTGCACAACTTAATATTACAAATGCTAAGATTGATTTCTTTTTTAATTGCAATTGCAGGGGCAAGCTTTCAATTTGCTGGGCAGACCTGAAGAAAGACTTCTGCTAGGAAAAGGAGCACAAAATGATAATCTCTCATCTTTAATTTTATGCATTTCTTAGCATTCTGAAAAGTGGCAGCTACTGTCAAAACTTGTGCACCTAAAACAAATTATAATCCTTACATGGATTGTGAACTCCACTGAAAACTGAGCAGTAAATATCTCTTTCGGAATTTGTCATATTGAAACATCAACAGTTAACTATCAGGATTTGTTGTCATAGCATCCGTAATGTCAAAATAGAATCTCCCACTTTAATCTGAGGAATGCTATCTTATAGATCTTGTTAAAAACTGTAAAGAAAATCTGGAAATGTATAATCTCTGGCTCCCAAAGTACAACCAAAAACACTTGAAGAACTTAGCCCTTCTGCTTCCCTCAACCTCTGAGTAATATATAATTTATTATTGATTAACAGCAAAGACTTTCATCTTTATAACATTGAAGGAATATTCAACCCACTTTCAGCATTGTAGCCACCAGTAAGACACGAGGGCCAATAGTGAATCTTATTTAGGAGACACTGAGGCATGGAATCCTGAAACATGACTGCCCTGAATTTTTATTTATAGCATATGAGCACCACAATGTACCAAATTATGCTAGAGGGGTTGATAACAATTTATCTCCTTGAACCACTACAGTCCATCTGGTGAAAGAGAGGGTGTATATACAGCAAAGATAAAGGAATAGTCATACATTTCCAGCCAGGGCTGTATAATCCTGAGAGCAAAACAGTTCTCTAGAGCAGTACAGCACCTGACAGGTTATTCAGCCTGCAATGTTGTGCTGAACTTGATACCAATTTATACTGAATGTCCTCCTCCTCCATATCCCTCCGTTCCCTTAACATTCATGTGTCTATTTAAAAGCTTTTATAATCCACTAAACTGCCTGCTTCCACCACTAACCCAGGCATTGCAGACTACTGTCACCCTCTATGTAAAAAACTTGTCCCACATGTCACCTTTAAACTTTCCCCCCTGTAACCTTAAAGACATCATCCTCTACTGTTTGACTTTTTCACCTTGGGGTTAAAGATTCTGAAGTCTCCCTTGTTTTCACCTCTTATAATTAAAAAGAAATATCTATCAGGTTTCTCCTCAGCCTCCAACATTCTAGAGAGAACAACTTAATGTGGTGAACTATGTGCCTGTCTGGACACGCCCCCTGCTGACTGCTCCTGTGGCTCCTCCCACAGGCCCCTGTATAAAGGCGATCTGAGGCCTGACGCTCGGCCTCAGTCTCCAGGACATAGTATGATAGACACTCACTCCTCGTTCCTTCTTCCAGTCAATAAAAGCCGATATCTCGCCTTACGTCTCAGTGTGAGTTATTGATGGTGCATCATTTAAGTTGGTCAAAACTTTTCTTATAACTCACAAATTCTAATCCAGGCAGCATCCTGATAAGCTTTTCTGCACCCTCTCCACAGTCTCTGCATCCTTTCTGTAATGGAATAAGCAGAACTGCACATAATACTCGCAAGTGCAGTCTGACCAAAGGTTTTATACAGTTGCGGCATGACTTCCTTTCACTTATACTCAGCACCCCTACAAATGGATGCAAGCATGCTATACTCCTCCTTTAGCACCATACCTATTTGCATAGCCACTTTCTGTACCTCAATGCTATTAAGGTGTCTATTACTAACTGTATACTTTTGCATTCCATTTGACCTTCCAAAGTGCAACACTTCACAGTTGCCTGGATTAATTTCCATCTGCCACTTCTTTGCCCATATTCTTTGATAAACCTTTACATTATCCACATCTCCATCAACCTTGGTGTCATCCACAAACTTGCTAATCCACCCATCTACATTTTCATCCAAGTCATCAATTTTCCAAACAACAGATGTTCCAACACCAATCTTTGTGGAACACCATTGGTCATGGAGCTCCAACTAGAATAAAAGCCTTTTACCCCTACTCTCTATTCTCTGGGCAAGCCACTTCTGAATCCAAAGTTGGCAGTTTGCCTGGATCCCATGGATCTTTATCTTCTGAATCACCCTGCCATGGAGATCTTATGAAATGACTCACTGAAGTCCATGTAGATAATGTCCACTGCCTTCCTTCGCAACGTTCCTTTGTCACTTCTCAAAAAACTCAATTAAGTTTGTAACTCAAGACCTTTCTTCTAGTACCTTAGTGTACCCTCTGCCCATGTCCTTCTAGAAAATTAATGCCATGGGTTTGCAAAGAGATAAAAATTAAATCTGTATCAACTATACCAAAATTATCTTTAATAATTAACTTCTAGCACCTCTACTTATCTTCCCACTGCCTCTTAGCACATTTTCTTTTTGTTTAGGGCTTACTAACTCTAACCTGAATTCAATACTTCTTACTTTCTTAGTTCTACTTGTATCTGGCTTAGTGTCATAGTATTGTAGATCAAGGAAATAGGCCTGCTGGCCCAATTCATCCATACTGACCGAAGTGGCTTCCTGAGCTAGTTTCATTTGCCCATATCCCTCTAAATTCTTCCTATAAATAAGCCTGTCTAAATGCCTTTTAAATATTGTAATTATACTTGCCTCTATCACTGCATCTGATAGCTTGTTTCATTTTCTAAACTCATTCTATATGGAAAAAACTTGTCTCTTGACTCCTTTTTAAATCTCTTCCATCTCACCTTAAACCTTGACTCTCTGGTTTTAGATTTCCTTGCCCAAGGACAGAACACTGTAAATATTGCCCTCATGTTCTTATAAACATCTATATGGTCACCTTTAGCTTCCTTCGCTGCAGTGAAAACAGTCCCATAACTTAAACCCCCCAGTTAGAGCAAAATCACTGTGAATCTCCTTGTTGAATTAAATATGTATAACCAAGCAAAACATTACTGTCAGTAAAGAAATTGATATCGTCTAGTTCCGTGTGCTGCCCTTTGGTTATCATCTCCGACATCCGAGCTGCTGGAACAGCAACACCAAGTTCAAGCTTTGGTATAGTGATATCTGGTTTGGAAGCAAGCTTTGCCTTGCTCAGGATGAATCCAGCTTCACTATATCCAGCAGTGTCTGTGACTTTCAGGTATGCAATAGTTTTAGTTAATGCATTACAGAAGATACGGACCTCTTTCTTTTGGGCTGTGGGTAGTGGAATTGTCATGTAAGTTCTTGGAATTTTCAAGCCTCTAAGGTCCTGAAGGGAGGAACACCACTGCTGCCACTGCATATGTTTCTCTTTCGGAAGTGGGACATCCCATCCACAAGTGTTCAAGGTCAGTACTCTTAGCATGTAGCATGCCTGGATACTGACTGGAGCAGAAGATCCAAGAGAGTCAGATAGACTGTTGATAGTCGATATTACACGACCACATGTAAAAGGTCTTTCAATATCAGCATCCTGGAAAGTAAAGGTATCAATAATAAGATCCTGTCCAAGATCAAGGTTCAAAGTAAATTTATTATCAAAGTACATATATGTCACCATATACAATCCTGAGTTTCATTATCTTGTGGGCATTCACAGTAAATACAAAGAAAAAAACAACAAAATAATAATAATAAATAAATAAGCAGTAAATGTTCTGTACATGACATGAAGAGTTCTTGAAGTTGAGTCCATAGATTGTGGGAACAGTTCAGTTTTAGGGGAGGTGAAGCTGAAATGAAGTTACTCTCTCGGATTCAAGAACCTGATGGTTGAAAGGTGATAACTGTTCCTGAACCTGGTGGTGTGAATCCTGGCTCCTGTACCTCCTTCCTGATGGCAGCAACAAGAAGAGTCCATGGCCTGAATGGTGGGGGTCCTTGATGCTGCTTTCCTGCGACATCAGCCCATGTAGAGTTGCTCATAGTGGAGTGGGCTTTACCTGTGATGGACTGGGCCATATCCACTACTTTGTATAGGTTTTTCCATTTAAGAGCATTGGTGTTTCCATGCCAGGCCATGATGCAACCAGTCAGTGTACTCTCCATCATGCACCTATAGAAGTTTGACAGAGTTTTAGATGACATGTCGAATCTTTGCAAACTTGTAAGAAAGCAGAGGCACTGCCATGCTTTCTTTGTAATGGCTGTGACATGCTGGACCCAGTACAGATCCTATGAAATGACAACATGAAGGAAATTAAAATTGCTGACTCTCTCCATCTCTGATACCCTGATGACGACTGACTTATGGACCTCTGGATTCCTCTTCCTCTAGTTAATAATCAGCTCCTTGGTGTTGCTGACACAGAGAGAGAGGTTGCTCTTCAGGCATCACTCAACCAGTTTTCAATCTCTCCTCTATAAGCTGATTCATCACTGACTTTGATTCAGCAATTTGAATATGAAACTGGAACGGTGTTTACTGTCACATTCGTATGTATAAAGAGAGTAGAGCAGGGTGCTAAGCATATAGCCTTGTGGTGCATCTGTACTGATGGAGATTGGGGAGGAGATGTTGTTGCCAATTAAAATTGACTGGGGTCTGCAAGTGAGGAAATTAAAGATCCAGTTACACAAGGAGGTACTGATGTGAAGGTCTTGAAGCTTATTGAATCATTTTGAGGGGATGCTGAAGCTGATTGAATGCTGAGCTGTAGTCTATGAAGAGCATCCTGATGCATGTACCTTCAGTACCCAGATGTTCCAAGGTTGAGTAAAAAGCCAGTGAAATGGAATCTGCTGTTGACCTGTTGTGCTGGTAGGCAAATTGGTGCAGATCTAAGTGGCTCCTCAGGCAGGAGTTGATTTGTTTCAACCGCAGCCTCTCCAAGCAATTCATCATGGTGGATATAAGTGCTACTGCACTGTAGTAGACATTTGGCCAGACCTTCAGATGGGAGACATTGCATGATCTCAACACTGCTGGATGTGATCTTATGCAGTCTGACATTACACTGTGCCAACATGACTTGCACTGCTTTCAGCAGGCTAATTGCTTCTTCTACACTAGTAAACTATTTAAGACCATCATCAGCATAGAAAAACATTTCTATGTACCTCTGTGTTCCAGTCCCGATTTCCTTCTCTCCTGCATTAACTGCCCTCTTAAGCCAATAGATTGCTACAGCTAGCGAGGGGCAATTATCAAATACGCAAACTCTCATGCAGTACTCCACAATCTCGTTGTCTAGTTGGTGGTAAGGAAACTGCATGGATTTGAAGTGGTCTCAGTGATCCTCTCTCACTATGAAGCTATTGGAACATTCCTTCGATGGCTGGCCTCACTGAGATGGAATCAGATCTGAAGCTCATAAGGAACCGAGCAGACTCTTATTGAGAACTGGATTCTGCAAGAGCACATTGTTCAGTGATATACCCTTTGAACTGTGCATTTGAATCAAAGACAGTTGGTACTCGTACAGGTTTCTGGGGTGGTAAACACCAAAGTTGGGGTCTGGTGGATTGTTCCTGAAGAACTTCTCCATGAACTGCACATAATCATCCTTCATATCTGTTTTTCTTCTCAATGTGCGACTGAAGGACATAAGTTTGGTTAAGGTCTGCTGTCTGTGTTTGGTAGGAGTTATCAGGGAGAGCGGAAAGGAAGGGGAGCTGCCTGACTGTTTAACTCATCTTTGCTAAACTCTTTGCTCATCATTCAAAGGAAGACCTCATCTTCGATGGAAGGTGCCAGCTTATAATCATCTTCCAAGTGACCCGAGACCAGCTTGCCTAAACCTGCTTGAGCAAAGGTAAGTATGTCAGGACACTTGGTTTGCTTATCTACAATCTCCTCTTTCATCAGTTTCTACTCTCACAATGTCTGAAATTCTCCAGGACATTAGTCTTAAATGTGCGGACACTGGGTTGATGAGCGCCACTGAGGCAGGCTTCACCCAGTATGACCCAGCCCAGGTCTAGTTGTTCAGTATGAGGTGCATTATTGTGCTGACCATTGTGTTGTTCACTTACCCTGTGTTCATGGATGGCGTCTCTGCCAAGTAACAGGAGAGTCTCAGTTGGAGAGTTATGTAGCGGAATCGTGTCAGCTATGCCCTTGAGATGAGAACGACTGTGTACAGCTTCAGTGGGTGGGATTTCATCCCTGTTGTTGGGAATATGGTTGCACTCAATGAGGGTTGGTAAGGGTAAGCAGACATCCCTTCCTATTGACTCCACAACAAATCCACTGGCTCTGCTTCTGACAAATTCTGATGTTCCAGAACATGTCTTTAGAGTGTTTGGCGAAACAGAAGTTTGAATTCTGAATGTGCCAAAGAATGTTGAATTTGCCAATGACACATTACTCTGATCATCTAATATCACACCTCTCTCTATTTTTTTGCTCAGGATGTCTTTTTGGGTAGATTTTGGCTAGACATACTTTAGAGCAGTATTCGCCTTGGAAGCCTTTCCTGCATACCTCTTTGCATGCTCAGCTGGCGCCTTGCCACGTTCTGCCATGCTGGAACCAGTAATAGCCCAAGGTGCTGGTCGCTGTTGCACTCAGTGCAATGTACTATTGCCTTACAGCCTTTTGCTTGGAGTGCTATTGAGGCACAACTCTTTGACTCTATTGAGTGCATGTTTAGGAAGCATCTGCCATCTGCAAACAGTTTTTCTCTGAGTTCTCTGCATTTCCTTAAGAGGCAAGGTTGCTAGTGGACAGGGTATTGTCTATCAGGGTTCATGATAGAGTTCTCTATTTCAGTTTTGCAGAATGTGATAAGGGTTTTGGTTTCCATGATTTTCTGGAGTCCTCTCTTTGGATGAGCTGTTTACCAGTTGCTGAAGACAAGAAACTGGTCATTTTGCATTTCTGAGTGGCACAGATGAAGTCCACAAAGAATGAAAATGGTGGATAGGGTGTATGATGCTTTACTTTGTACCAGATTCCACTGCTCTTTCTTGGATATAGTTCAGTAGTTTTTCCACTACAGGACTCATTCCTCTGGCTGTGTCCTGGAAACTGAGACCTAGTAGATAACCCTCACCTTTCTGTGGCTTGCAGCTCCGACAATGGATCTGCAAGTTCCGGTAGCTTGTGCAATTCTTTGTGTGAGAACTTTGGAAAATGATAAAGTCCACTTAAGAGAGATTCTTTGATTGTTTCTGGAGAGCCATAGCATTAGTCCAGTCTCCACCAGAACATTTGTAAACTCTTAACTGATTATTAATGCTGCAGTGACTTGCCACCAAGCCACTTACAGAGAAGGTTTTGCTCTTCGCTTGGTTTAAGACACAGTCCATTCACAGCACTGCAAAAACTTGACTTAGGACAGATGACTTGTAGTCTGTTTGTTCTACATTTTTAGTCCCTCAGTGACTAGGTCTCGATGAGCAAGATACCAAGCCAAATCTAATGCACCTGCTGCTCCAGAATGAGAGAACTGTGGAGACTGGTTTGCCAAAATCCTGGCATGGATGGACGGTCACTCTGTCCATGTCAGTGCAGATGGGATTGGCATTGGTAGCAACTTTTGACTGATGTCTTTGTTGTGGTGGAACCGTGGAAAGGCATGCTGTAGACCTTGGCTGTCAATATCTGGATTATGTGAAAGACATGTTGGCTGAGTGGTGTAGACAATTTCTCCTTGTAAAGCTGAACCACCATCACTTTTACAGCCATAATGTGATTGGACATATTCTTTAGTCAGATACATTGACAGTGTGATAGCAAAGTATGACTGGTTCCAGTTATAGACTTGCAAGTAACTAGGTCAGCTGCTGTTTCATGCATGTTTGCCTCTGCTGAGGCAGCCTCAGTTTCACGTGCTTCCTTGAGTGCATTTAATGTAGCTTCTATAGATGCTCTCTCCACTTATATTCATGCTTTCTACACTCTATACCCTACTATGCTAAAGTCTTAGGCACCTGTATGCATATAGGGTAGGGTGCCTAAGTCTTTTGCACAATACTGTATTTGTCAACATGGAGCAGAGAGTAAGTTTGTAAATCTGGTGGGAGCAAAGGGTGCTGGGAATCGCGAGGGTGGAGCATCATGGGATGGGTGTGGGACAGGTGACCAAGAGGAAGTCCCAGGGGCCAGGCTTAGAGCAGGTGCAGACACGCCCAGCCCTGAGACACCAGGCCAGGTCGTATGATTTCAAACAATTTGTTTATTGATCATTACAGACTGTCTCTCTGGTGCTTCGCATTCCCTCCTTTTTCCCTTCCACCTTTCTCAAACATGAATTCCCTTCCCACTCTCAGTCTACAATAGAGACCCATATCAGGATCAGGTTTAACGTCACTCACCTATATCACGGAATTTGTTTTTTTTTACGGCAGCAGTACAGTGCAGTATATAAAATTTCTGGGGTACTGGGCAAAAGTCTTAGGCATGCTAGCTATACACATGTGCCTAGGATTTTTGCACAGTACTCTACGTGCTTTCTCTTCTTGCATCTAATTTCACACTTTGCATATGCTGCTCTTATTCTTGCCACTTCAGCTTTGGCATGAACTCATGCTGCACCTATGCTAACTATGGTTTTGTTTGAGTGTCACAAAGACAAGGTCGATGAGCCACATTCTGACCTGACTTCCAGGTATTGGCGATCGATGTTTTTCAGGTACAAAGCTGACGTTATTGTCTATGGCAGTCAGATGTGTCTCCAGTCCAGATGATGATGAGCTGTCTTTTCACGTGAGGGCACAGCTATGCAGTGAGCTAAACGACTTCTCACAAATCACCCAAGACACAAGCTTTCTTTCAGTGTTTTTCAAGAGAGATTTTTTTTCTGTGAAAAGATATTGCAGTTTTAAGAACAAATGAAGAGTGGATGGAGATGAATGTGCTTCAAATGAGAATTGAAAACTGTCTGCGCAGGAAGTGAAATAAAAATAGCTTACGTATAGGAAGTGAAGATCATACAAAATGAACAGTGCCTCTACAGGCCAGAACACAATTGCTTGCCAAATCTACATATTAACACCAATAGCATCCAATCTCTTAACATTTTAAAACATTTTTATAAAACATGACATGTTTCTATTTTTCCTAATCCAAGTGAATGACATTAGACATTTTCACATTCAATTCCATCTGACGTGCCATTAACACTGTTGATTTACATCCTCCTGAGTCATTATACATTCTCCTCTCAGCTTTGTATTTTTCTTTGTGGTGGCATAGATTGCATGTTATTATTGTACATTTACACCTCAGAAAATAAAGACACCTATCCCTGCATGAAGTATGACCTAGATTACATTCAGACATACACTGATAAGTGCCAAGTAATATCTGTATTATAAAAACATCAGGCACATCCACCTACTTCCTTTGACGTTCACTATAACATCACCATTAGTGTTCCAGGATTGACTCAAAGCTGCAGTTATAGCAGTATGTCAGAGGATGAGTATCTTTCAGTAATACTCAAGAAAACTCATCATATAGTTACTCCCACAACTAAACCTTACAAGTCCATTTAAAAGCATAATGCCTTCCAGTGTCAACTGGGTTTCATACCTCAGCACTGTCTACTGCACATCTTAGCATTAAGAAAGATGAATACTTGTCTAAAGATTTCCTTAAAAGACAAGGAATTGCAGAAGTAACAGAAGAGGACGTGGATGAGGAGGGGAAGAAGGTTGAGCAGCAGGAAGAAAATCATCATGTAGGAGGGAGTTCTTATGAAAATGCAGTCAGGGACCAAATAATAGGTCCTTAAGTTCTTATGAGGACTATTGTCCAAGGTTTCATGAAGAAGTCATATACCAGTGTAGAACTAATGCCATACCTACACAAAAAAGCCAATCTTACTTGACAATAGGTATCATACCCACTCCACCTTATTTTTCAAACGTTATCCTTCACTCTCTCGGGCATTGTTGGCAAGGCCAATATTTATTGGCAAAACTTAATTGTCTTTGAAAAGATCCTTGAGCTTTCTTGAACTGCTGCATTTTTTTATTCTGGTGCATATGCCCCCTTGATACTGATTAGTAATGTTCCAGGGTTTAGAGCCAGCATTAGTGAAGGACTGGTGATATACGTTGTGATTAGGATAATGTACAACTTGGAGGGGAACCTGCAGGTGGTGATACTCCATGTTCCTGATATATTTGTGCTTCTTGGTGATTGAGCACCAGCTGTCAGAATAGCCTGGGTGAGTGAGTACTCTGAGGCTTAATCCCTGCTCAGAGAAGTGTTGCTGAACGTTGGATGAGCAATGGGGAGACTTGCTCATGGATATAGAATTATTCTTCCTCCTATGCTATGAGAACCTAAAAAAAAGTGTATAGATGTAGCTTCTTATTAATTCAACACTTCAGGAGGCCTGTTAGTAGTGGCTGCTGTAGGTTAATTTGACCAACAGCACATCAGCCCTCACCCTTAACTGGTCATGAATAACTTCCATGTCAACTGTTTAAAATTAAGGGATCACCTCTTTATACCAGACATCAGATTAATTTGTTCACCCTCAGATCATTGTGAGCCTTTGAAGTTCTTTTCCTGACTGGTTTACAAAAGCAGAATCTTGGAGAATTTTCAAAGTAGAGGCAGATAGATAGATAGATAATAATCTAAAGGGTGAAACCTTACTGAGGGAAGAGAATAGGCGAGATTGCAGAATTGGGGTCACAGTCTGATCAGCCATCACCTGAAGTATCTGCTGTAGTAAGCAAGCATCACTTAAATAATTGGCTGTATGATAGATTGCAGGTTTCTTGTTCCGTAATTGTTTGAATGAAGACTGTGAATCCATTGCAGTTAAAAATGTGATTTTTACAAAAGGTAAGATAATATATTGATTTTTAACTGCTTAATCATGCGTGTTGATGTGAAAAATGTCCATTAAAATGGTAAACTGCGAAAAAATTGTAGTATATGCTGTTCTGTCTTGGATCCAAGAGGCAACCATATGTAGTGAGGAAAAACTGCACCAGATGTCTCCTCTTGGGTCCTAAACCACTTTTATCTGATTGTGAAAATAAACACTTCGTAGATTAAAAATCTCAAATAAATACAAAAGCGCTGGGAGCACTCAGCAGCTTAGAAATCACCTACAAAGAGAGAAAAATAAGTTAATGTTTCAGGCTGAAGGTCTCTGAGCTGCTTTCCTTCATGAGATCATGGCTGATACGATTGCAGAAACATCAGCCCTGGTTCTATTTCACAAATCCTGCCTGACCTCTGGACTGTTTTCTGTTTTTATTTTAGCTTGCATCTCTGTGTGGTCGAATAAACCTCTCTTTCTCCTAACCCTGACTTGATCCCTCCCCCCATCACCTTTCTTTCTTCTCTTTCCCTCTCTTCCTCTCTTACCCTTTCTCTCTTGCACATTCACCACTTTTTTATTCATAATTCACTTGTACCATCTCCCCATCGCTGAAGCTAACTCTGTTCGTCTGTTCAAGATCTGTTATTAATATATGGAGTAATTGGAGAGCCAGCCATTGTAAATCTCAAACCTAGAATAATGTTGAATATTCTTACTTGGTCATTCTGGTCCTTGCTCCCTTCCCTGGGAGCAACATTAACATTAAATTCATGTTTCCTACGCATGATGATTTTCCCTCTCCTCTCACGTGGCAAATTTACATCCATGAAAAACTATTCTTGTGAAAGTGTAGCACAGAGCACAGCTGAGGTCACTGACAGGTGAAGAATACAGCAGATGCTTGAGAAGGAAATGCGACTCAGACAAAAGTTTTAATACATGTAGTCAGTGCCTTGTTTTGTTAATGGAATCCTTATGGATTGTAAACCTCCAACAGAGTAGGTTAATATTTGGAACTTTTAAATTTGACCTACCTCCTTCATCTAAATCCCATATGGTTAGCTGAAGAAAAAAAATTAAGACTGCAAATATACTAAGTTATGCCTTTTTTAAATGTGTAAATTCATGGAAGTTCAAACTGAATTTTTTTTCTGAAAAAGTACAATATTACAAAGATATCAACATACTGTAGATGGTAATTTTTAACCAGCAAGCCACTTAATGTGTCTTAAGGTAAAAATAAATGACTTCAGGCATCAGCCACAGCAGGCAATGAAAGAGCTGAACAAGTTGAATTAAAATATTCTGAAAGCAGGAAGTAAGATGTTGAGACAAGAGATTGAAATTATAATTCCAATGCACTTGAGTAAATAGGATTTATTTCATAAATCTGTAAAAATCATTATTGGATATCTATTAATTATTAAAAGCCACTACAATTAGTACCTTTTGAATATATTTCAGTGATTTTGTCTGAAAAAGTTTTGGGGCTCATTTTTTTCAATTTTATCTGTCCATTTATCTTCATTTAGTGCCAATTTCAGTATAAATCATTCTTTCCAGTGGTCATTCCCTTCAGTTGATTAATTCTTCTACAGATGTCTTTGCACTATTTTGTACATTAAATCATCTCAATGCTTGAAATTTTACTACTTAATCATTGTACATTTGGAATTTCAATGGACTGAGGTGTGGAGATGAGTAATCACAACAGTCAATATTCATGTTAGTGTTTAGTGCTCATACAAAAATAATCACTCTGCTACCACCCTCCTCCACCCTCCCTCAACTTACCACCTCTGAATGTTGATGGCAGATCTTCCATCAGCGTAACATGAAGTAACATGAAAATACAAGAAAATCTATCCCTTTAAGTAGATCTGACTCATTGTACTGGTCGAAAAAAATCATGGCCTACAAATCCAATCACATCCTTTTTTTGTGTGTTAAGTGTCTGTAAGTTATCTCTTTTCCTAGTGAAATACTATATCTCAATATGTTTTGTGGTCATTTTGATACTCTCAAGAAATTTGACAGTCACTTCCTGGAACAATGTGCACTTATATAGATGATGTGTCTTTGTAACAAACATTACTTGAATGACATAATTGAACATGCAGATTTATGTTCTTGCTTCTCCAGGTGAAACTCAATACTGTTATTCTAAAAAGCACCCATCTTTTGTCATTCAGAGTCCAGTTTTCTCAAAAGCTGCTCCTTCTGTAGCTCAGTGACTTAAAGGGGCACATGTGCTGTCACCTGCAGCTACTGAACTTTATTCAGTACAGGATGTGCTCCTTGGTTATTGATCCACTGACCTTGTGCTGGTAAACCTGGAAGAATTTGATTTGCACCTCAAATGCCAAAAGGATATATATAATGAATTCCTGAGGCTGACCCATTGTGGGGTTTACTGCTAAAGCTTTTATACTGTTAGTGTATATAAATTATTTTTTGATCTATCTGAGAGGTAGTGTCAGTGAAGGTTGAGGTTGACAAATTCACTGACAAAAGACCGATGTGAATATCTGTGCCCTCAGCTCTGGGCTCATTTACGTACTGAATGCTTGCCTTGTCTGAGTTGTCTAGTTCGGTATTGTTTTGTGCACTCCTCCTCTTACCAATGCAGTTCATCTCCTTTCATCTTGCCTGATATTAGTAAATGGAGTTACATGCTTCCCCACCTACCATAATCCCCTCTAAACAGTGTTCTGCCCTCTCGGTACTCATACTTAAGCTGCTGATTAGAAGGAAAGTGCGTATATGCATTGATATTTTTGACATTGTGACCCCTCCTTTAGTTCCTACCCTTCTTCAAGGAGATCTGGAGGTCTTTCTTGTTAGCCTGCAATACTAATGTCAAAAACTTATCACTTGTACATCGGCAAATCAGCACCACATATATGGTCCCGTTGTGTTCAGTATCCAGACAGGACACTCTTCCTTAGTGGAATGCACACCAGGAAGACTGCTAACCTGTTCTGCTGACTGGAGTGTACAATGCTCTGCAGCCTCCAGCCCCCAGTTTTTGTGAAGAGGAGCACCCCCTCCACCTGATCAGTCAGTCTTGTAGCGGGGAAGCCCATCCACCTCCTGGCATACTTCTGAGCTTGTGAGCTTTGCTTTATCAGACATGGGGACATCTATCTGAGGCTTGTGTATTTTAATCAAGCAAGTGTCAGTGTCTGTCAGAAAGTTCAGGTTAGGTTGGTGGAAGTCTGAAAATGCTAGCGACTGCTGTTAACTGAAAGCTCATTCTTTTGGAACGAGAGGTAGCTTCCCTGTCAGTATTGTATAGGGTACAGAGTCTTCATTTTTATGTGTCTTGTCAATTCTTGCTGGACTTTTCTGCATTCTGTGTTTTAACTTTTGTTCTTGCATCACCCTCTGACAGGCATGCCTGTCTCCTGTCCTGTTTGTCCTCCAGGATTCTCTGCTGCAGCAGATCCCTGTTGTAGATGTTCACCGCCAGAATCTCTAAATCTCTGTCTTGGACCTTGGAGCACCTTTTCTCTCTTCTCCTGTCAAATTTTTGCACTAAAAAACTTCATGCAGTAAAGTTGAGTGTATATTCCTCTTCAGGTTTTATGACTGAGGACCAGCAGCTGCTTTAAATTAATCTACATTGACTTGATAGGATGTTCTGTTTGCCATAATGTAGCATTAGTGAAAAAATACACCAAGATTGCTATTCAGGATTGCGATCCTTTATTTGTAACCTCTGAGAATAGTTTTAAATTTGCTGATTTTGGAGCAAATTAATTCTGAGGCTACTTGCTTAAGTACAGGAGCAGACTATAAGTGTATAAGCGAGTGTAGAAAATTTATTATTTCTTAACGTTTGGATGTATTGTATATATTTTTGCCTGTAAATGTACAAACATAACAGCAGTGAGATTAACTCTTTTTTTGATCTTTCACACCCGCCTAAGCAGGTTATCGTACATCAGCCATTCTGTGTAAAGAGAGACTGCTAGATAACTTGGGTTTATTATCCTTTGGCTAATAGCTTGGCTGCTGTGAGTAGACACTGATTGCACATGAATGAATAGTTCATGTTTGCTCTCATCAGAAAGTATTTTCACACATTGTCCCTTTTAAAGCAATGACAGAGTTTACAGTTAGTTTAAGTAAGGCATCTTGTCTGTGATGTTATTGACAGTTTAATTGGCATGTATTGATTTTGCGTAATGGGATACAATAAGAGGAAGTGGCTGCTCAAAGTGTGCATCCTTTCTGGTGAATTCGTCATTAATTAATAGCTTCACCCTCAGGGATGAAGTGATACTTAGCTCGGATAATACATCTTTGATGGGGACGGTAATTAATCCTGATGGCAAGCTTTTACTGGATTAGTGCAGAACCAATGAAGTGAAATATAATACACTTTTCCGGCATTTAAAACTCTGGACAAGGAAAATAAATAAGTATTTTAGTTTGACTTTGCAGGTCAATTTTTAATAATGTTAGAACAAAGATTAATCAAGTTCAGTTACTTGGATATTAAATAAAACCTAGACTACTTTGTGGCCAAGCCCTGCAGGTGTAAACCAGTTGATTACAGTGGGGACATTCTTTCCCTTGTTACTTGGACTATTGATGCAAAACACTTAGACTTAGAAGGAGAGCTGTCTATATTTTTAAGTATGCACGTGAATCTGGTTACTGCAGTTTAGTTTCATGTTCCATGAAGAATTGTACTTTAAAACAGTTATTATTACATACCCACTCAAAAGCAAGGATATTATGGCGGCTATTGGGGACAAGTAGAGATAGAGAGAATGATTTACAAATGGCTTGTCAGGGATAAATGAGCTAAATGGGACAAGCAAATGGTGCAGCACAACTTTATAGTCAATTACTGATGGTTTCTGGCCAATATCACCTTTCCAAAGCTTTAATTGTGCGTGCTTGGAACATTAATGGAATGGTCAAAGAGGTACACTAAAGGAAATCATTTGGTTCATTGTGTCTGTTCATCTAACTTGGATAATAGATTCATTTAATACACTATTTATAAAGTGTGAGGATGAGATCTTGCAGTTCCAGTATGAGCTCAGTGGAAGATTGAATGGAATATTGCAGACTCTCAACTTGGTATACTTTAGCAATCTGTAGGAATGAAAGCACAGATGTAGGTTTGCAAACATCTATTTGTGAATAAAGAGAGAACAGCAGAGTTCCTCTGAGTTGCATAAATGGGTTTATTTCTTCTTCAGGAAATTCCCTCCCCCCCCCCCCCCCCCAGTGATCTTGAATCTCTTCTATTCTCCACAGTTTACAGTCTTGTAGGAAGTGTAGCAGGAAAGGGTTGATGGTGGCTGGTTAGCTCATAGTGGACAGAGTCAGAATAAATGTGTATTTTTTCAGGCTGGAAGAATGTAACTTCTGGAGTCCTCCAAGGATATGTCCCTGCCCTTTATTATTTAATATCTATATTGTTGACTTGGTGAATGGAACCATCAGTAAGGTGTCCAAGTTTTGCCAATGACACTAACGTAGAATGCAGGAGAAGTTGTGACGACAATGCTTGGACACTGCAAATGTATGGAATGAGTAAATAGGCAAAACCTAGGCAAACAGACTTGAATGTGGGAAGTTTGAAATCATGCATTTCAGTAAGAGAATCTAAGGTAAGAGAAATTGCAAATAAGTACATTTCTTGTACGAGAAGCACAAAATGTTAGGAAGCAGGTGCAGCAAGTAATTCAAATAAAAATGGTACTTATTGCAAGGAGGTTGGAGTTCATAAATAAGGATGCTTCTGCAGGGGGCTGGTGTTGTCACCCCTGGAATGCACAGGTCTGGTCCACCTATCTGAGAAAGGATGTACTGTATTTGTGCTGGTGGCAGTCCAAATTAGATTACCTGGCCTATTCTAGGAAAAAGAGTGTTGTCTTATCATAAATGACTGAAGAAGTTAGATCTGTTTTCTTTGGAGTTTGGAACTTTAAGGAGTGACCTTACTGAGACATGCATGATTTTAAAGTGAGGCTGTCAGGGTAGATGTTGAGCGATTTCTACTACTGAGAGAGGCTCAGACAATGAGTCGGATTAGATTAGATTAGGTTTTTGTCATGTTCACCAGGGTGCAGTGAAATTCTCTGTTACCACAAACCTCACAGAGTAAATGATATGCATGGAAATAATAAATACAATGACAAATAAGCTTTGTCACCTCATAGTTATAGATGAGGGAGCAGTCATAGAAAACCAAAAGATGCAGGTATTTTTTTCTTTCAGAGGGTGGTGAACCTCTGGTATTTTTTTTAACCACGGGGTTGTGGAGGCTAAAGAGTGGGTGTGTTTTGAGAGATCTGTAAATTGAGGGCTAGGACAATGGCACAGAGGGTTAAGATCGGGGCAGAGCAGCCATGTTTATGTTAACTGGTGAAAAGGCTCAAGCAACCAAGTAGCCTACTTTTCCCTTTATTTTCTTGTGTTCTTCCTATTGTACAATTCATCATTTACCAAGCCAACAATGACCTGGGCCACTCCATAGTGCAGCAAATAGTAGCTGGTGCATTTCCATGGAGTAGTTGTTTCTCAACATGTAAAATTTCAGCTGGAAATAATGAATCCTGGTTCTCAGAGTGACCTCAAGTTGAGAGAGAAGTTCAGAGAAGAAAAGTGGAAGGCCAGGAGGAATAATAGGAGACTTAGAGATTGATGGTAAGACGGTTGAGGGTTGAACAAGAAGGTGAATGGTGGCAAACTTTCTTTGATTGTCTCCAGCTGGAAGAAGTAAATTTATCTGATTGGTGCTTCTTTCAGGATTTGGCTTTACCACACACTCTTCTGTATGCATGATGTACATTTGTATGGAGCACACCAAATCAGCGATATCAAAGTGAGTGCATAATTTTTTTCTTTCATAAACAAGTTTTAAAACTAACACAAACCTTGTCAGTAGAAAGTGTTTTTAACTGAAGAGTAAATGCGTAATCCTTTGTTTAGTAAAGTGCTTTACCTAAGCCACTACCAGAAATACTGGGTACAGTTTAGCAGAATGATCAAACATGTTGCAATTAGTGTTGTCAACCAGCACTTTTCTCACCAGCGATCAGTTTGAGTTTCACAAGAACCTCGTGGTTCCAGCACTCTTCCTCCTCCTCCTCCTCCTCCTCATCATCATCATCATTAACTTCTTTTTAGGTAAACCCTTGTGAATGAAGGTAACTTGCCTCCCCTTCTTTTCTGGGGAGTTTAAGATCAATAGGTGCATTTAATGTCAGAGAAAAGTATATAATATACACCCTGAAATTCTTTTTCTTCGCAGACATCCATGAAAATAGAGGAGTGCCCCAAAGAATGAATGACAATTAAAACGTTAGAAACCCAAAGAACCCCCCAACTCCCCCACCCACGCACGAGCAGCAGCAAGACAAGGACACCCCTATCCCCACCCACAAGAAAGCATCAGCACCCTCCACCAAGCACTCAAGCGTGCAGCAAAGCATCAATAAAGACACTGACTTGCAGTACCCCAGAAACTATACTCATTCACCCAATGATTTGACATACCACATGCTCGCTCTTCCTAAGAAGGGAAAAAGAGATGTCCCCATTTCACAGTGAGAGGGGAGACATAACAAACAACTCGCTGATTTATTATGTTAATAGTCTGCTACATCGCTTTTTCTGAGCTCTGTGCCTGGAGAGTTGGCACCAAAAAGGTGCAGCTCTCTGGGCACGCAACCCCCAGCAGCTAACCCGCTGCTCCTGATGTTCTGTGTTCTCCCGTGACACTTCAGTCAGGGACACCGGCCTGGAATCAGCACATCCCCAGAGCCACGAAAATCCCAGAACCCTGAAGGTGCAGTCATCTTCCAGGCTGCATCCTCGGGATACCGAAAAATGGCCGGTCATGAGGCCCTGAGAGCGGGTCCCATTCCCACAAAGAAGAGTGTAATTCCAGGTCAGGGTTTTCAAAAGAACCCAGAAAAGGGAAAAATAGATATCAAAGATAGAAATAGAGCTGTTTCTGAAGATGCAAGCAAAGGAGTCACCATTTAGTGCCATCTTAACCTCACCCCACCTTCAGGATATCTGTGATTGAACTCTTTGTACGTGATGTGGTATTTGCACTTCATCTAACACCTGGTCTTGGCAAAGTGAGATCCTTGTCCATTGTCAAGGTCTACAATATGTATGGACTGAGCTCTTCCACACACATTGAATGTGGATACAGGAGGCACAAGTGTTCTGAACAGTTAGACACATTCTGACACACACATACACCAAAGTGACAGTTGGATATATAATGTATGGAAGTGCTTAGTCATGTACTTTGGCAGAAGGAATAAAGGCATGGACTATTTTCTAAATAGAAAGAAAACTCAGAAATCTGAGGGGCAGAGGAACTTGGGTGTCCTCGTGCAGGATTCCCTGAAGGTTCACTTGCAGATTGAGTTGGTGGTGAGGAAGGCAAATGCAACGCTAGCATTCATTTTGAGAGGACTAGAATACAAAAGCAAGGACGTAGTGCTGAGGCTTTATAAGACATTGGTCAGACTGCACTTGGAGTATTGTGAGGACTTTTGGACCCTGTGCTAGCATTGGAGAGGGTCCAGAAGAGGTACATGAGAATGATCCAGGGAATGAAAGGGTTAACTTATGAGGAGTGTTTGACATCTCTGGGCCTGTACTCACTGGAGGTTTGAAGAATGAGGGAATCACATTGCAACCTCTTGAATATTGAATGTCTGGATAAAGTGGATGTGGAGAGGATGTTTCTGATAGTGGAGGAGTATAGGACCAGAGAGCACAGCCTGAGAATTTAGGGATAACCATTTAAAACAGAGATTGGGAAAAATGTCTTTATTCAGAGGATGATGAATCTGTGGAATTTACTGCCACAGACGGCTGCCCAGGCCAAGTCATTGGGTATACAGTATTTAAGCTGGAGGCTAATGGGTTCTTGATTAATCAGGGAGTCAAACATTATGGCGAGAAGGCAGGAGAATGGGGTTGAGAAGGATAATTAATGAGCCATGATTGAATGGCAGAGCAGAATTAATCGGCCGAATGACCTAAATCTGCTTCTACATCTTATGGTCTTAAAGTATTTGCTCTCTCAGAGAAAAGAGTGAAAGTTTGATTTAAATATATTTTTTGCTCCTGATCAATTTTTGAATGACATAGACTGTTTCTTTAGATTCCATTTGACTGAGGCCCTCCATAAGTCAGGGACAACCAAGGATATTGCATTCCTGCTTTCTATGTGACATGCAAGACAGTGTGCAATTCAAGACAGTAAGATATGGAGAGCAAGCTGTGCCCATGTAGCAGCTTTCCCCTTTCCACACAGCTGTTACAGTTCGGCACCTGCGGTATCGCAGGATTTACCAGTCAGTGTTGAACTCAGTGAAGGACTGCTTTAGGGACTCCAGCTCCAGGGTTTACTCCTGAAACCTTCCCCATGAGTGGGTATAGTTATAAGGCAGCAAAGATTTGGGATCAGTGTTTTCTTTTGCCTCGATGAGCTGACAAGCTCCATCTGCCCGAAGCAAGTGATTTAATGTACCAGTAACTTACCTTTGCCCCTTCTCCTGTCAGTAGAGGTGGTTCTGCCAGGCTTACCAGCTAAGCCACACATGAAAACCAGGAGCTGGACTTGTTGTCAGAGGCTAGTTGAGATGCACACCATTGGGAGCATTAATAGGTAGTGCGAGCTTTTCACCACTACCAACTCCAGTTATAACAAACTTAAGGAAGTACCGTTGAATGATAATTGTAATAAACTAGTGTTCAGTATAATGTGGTAAATAACTAAAATGTTGAGCCGTTCTGCACACTGTAGAAGTAACCAAATGATCCTGAAATCCATAAAAAAATATCAACACTGATTGCTTCTGAAATAATGCATCATGGGAAGTGTTGTATGCACAGCTTAATTTTTGGTCTCAAAGCAAAATTATTAAATACGACCATTCGTGATGGCTAATAGATCTGTCAGTGTTTAAGGACCAACTATACTTTTAAGGTGATTTCTACATCCTTAACTATTCCTCTCTCTTATTATTGTCTCAGGTTGTTGTTCACCAAACTGCTTTTTGCAGATGTGCATGTTTGCTGATATTTCAAGTGATAATCCACAATATGTTAACTCAATCTATCAACATCAATATGCTTGAAGTATTGAGATGTTATCATGTTGACCAGTAAACCACAAAGATGATATTATTTTGGTGGTTGTCACTTAAGTATCCATTTAACGTTATCAGGAATCGTTTCCAAGATTAAGTCAGTAATTTATTAATGAAGGTAAGATCAGGACTTTTAAGTATTCAGCTGAAGGTTACAAATATAGATCAGTTGGCTTCTACAGAACAAAATGGACCCACTGCAGCAGGATTCATTGATATGTCATTTGTAGGAGAGGTTAGAGTTTAAACGATTTGTTGTAAAGATGGATCAGCGTGCCAGAGATGTGCTTGATTATCTTTTGGAGGTTGTGTTGAAAGTGCATGCCATGTCATTTTGTATGCACAGATTGTATAGAGCTCGTGGTAGAACCAAAATTATACAGTTTATACCTACAAAGTAAGTTTTTATTTGCAAATTGGCTTATTACTTAATATGTTACTTTTTTTAATGAAATACAAAAAAAAAAGCCTCTGTAACATTTAATTATTTTTGGAATATAAATGTTTGGAAATCTAAAATTTGCTCTTTTCTGTAGGCACACAAATGCATAAGACAAAAACAAACATCTAAGACAAAATTTATAACATATCTTACGGCACCTAAGACTTTTGCACAGTACGGCATATGGTAAGAGTAGCTTATTGTCATTCATAGTTAATATTCCTCCTCAAAGCTTGATTGTTATTGCTGTGGTCACCACTGATAGAACAAATTGATGCATGCTAATACCCCTTCCCTGACAGCTTACGTTAGCAAAGTGATCATAGCAAATGACCTGCAGAGATTTGCTAAGAAAATTATCTTTTGGAAATTAATTCGGCTCTTAATGCAAATTAATAATCCCCTGTTAGTTCATACAGACATTTCACATTGTAGAATTAATTGCCCTGTGGAGGAGAGTTTACTGTTTTGCCAATTTCTTTCTTCACAAGACGTTTCAGAGCACAATGCAATTCTGTAAAAACCTGCAATTCTGCAAAAGAATAACAAAACTATGAGCAAATTAATACACATTATATAAAATTATGCTATATCAAAATATAATGTAAGCATTTCATCAACTCTTTTGCTATTTTTTAATCAAGCAACAGGAAGTGAAAGTATACCGGTACATGCTGGTGCAACATATGGATAGGAAAGTTGCCAATGCAGTTGAATGCAGATGTGTTAACTTGGTCATATTAGCAACACCCATAAGAAATTTAAATTACTTTCACCTTTGAATATAATTAAACCTCAACTGATTTTCTCGAAAATTCTACGTTATTAAATTACATAACTATTACTTTATGATAACTGAACAAAATGACATCTTTACAAAAACCATACTTAATAGCAGCAGATACTGTAATTATAATGAAAAATGATTATAGGTGCATTTTAGATTATGCTCCATGGGGGAGTTTAAACATTTGCAGAAAATTTATGAATTGAAGTTTTGAGTCAGTTGCAAGTTTTTCTTTCTTTAAAGTTTTGTCCTGTACAAAATCATTTACAATTAAAGGTATAATTGATGGCAGTTTGGGTCTCTGTAAATTTAAATTAAGATCCTGTGAAAAGTGCTGTGAGGCCACAAGTATTGTGACATGGGATTATCTCACGTTCCCAGTGTTTCCAGTACAAGCAGCCTGCCAACCACATTTGCACGTTTACTGTGTACGTTTTTGGGCAGGGTTCCCAACTGAGAGCCTCCATTGTGAGTGCAAACATCGTTTGAAGTGAGCAGAAAAAAATGAGGATTTATTCAACAGAGAGTCTGGGAAGGGGAGAAAGATGGACTTAATTTGCAGGAGGCAAGAGGTCCAGCAGATAGACTGTTTGAAAACAGTAGGATTACCCTGGCAGTCCAAGCAAGGTATTGGATCTTGTGAACCTGGACTCCACACTTTGAATAGTTAATTTATCTCATATGTTATGTCCAGAAAGTGCACCTTTAAATATATAAGCCCTTGACGAAATCTCTGCCTGGAATTTGATGGTCTCATGCACTTTCCTTAAGGTAGTCATAACTGGGGGTGGTAATAGGGACAACCTCTCACTAACTATTAAATGCTCCCAATGGCGTGCACCTCGATTAGCCTCTGACAACCCTTTATGTGTGGTATAGCTACTAAGTCCAGCAGAACCTTTTCTACTTGTAAGAGAAGGAGTAAAGGCAGTTTACTTGTGCCCTAAAACAGAGAAACATAGAAAACCTACAGCCCATTACAGGCCCTTCAGCCCACAATATTGTACCAGCCATGTAACCTCCTATATTTTAGAAGAATTCATCATGACATCCTTGCTTTGGTAGTCCATGGTTCTCTTTATAAAGCATATATCCCATAAGGGTTTATTTTAAACTGCTTTCGCAACCAAATTATATAATAGCAAACAAAACATGATGTTGGAAAACTACTGTTGGGAGATCTGCTCGGTATTGGGTAATGTTGCCAGTTTGCCAGATAATAAGGTTCTGCTACAGAGGATTTGGATGAATACTTCCAAAGAGATGTTTGGAACTCCGGTGCTTGTTTATGTAAGTTTGCATGAAGTGCATGGGAAAATCAATAAATTTGGAGGCTATCCTTTCCAACCTGGAAGCAGCAACCAGTTTAATTTCGACTCTTAAGCCATGACTCAGCTTCTGATGTCTCAGCTTCCTTTGCAACGCAAGCAGAAGAGATATGAGATCCGAGTACAGTGGTAGAAGCTCTGATTTTTGACAAAATAAATGGAAGGACCCTGCTGCCATCATGGCGTTGATCCTACTTATTCATTTGAACCCTGTCGTGCTACATCACTCCAGCCATTTGTTTTCTCAGGGATAATGAGCAATTCCCAAAGGCCAACTCAGGGAAGTAGCAGTGGCTTTTGGAGTACAAGCAGGCACTTGGTCTCTGAATGATGGCATTAATGATATTGCCACAACTACTCTATCACTTTCCTTTCTTTTTTCTGTCCTAACTCTAGCTGTTGCTGCTTCTGATAAAGAAAAGCATATTTCATGTCCAAGCCACATAAAACAATCAATGGTTCAATTTAATATCAGAGGATGTATATAGTATACAACCTGAAATTCTTACTGTTCGCAGACTTCCACAAACAGAAAAAAAACCCAGAGATGAATGACAGAAGCATCAGAACCAGAGGAGCATCCCTGCTCCCCTCTCATGCATAAGCAACAGCAAGAGCATTGCTCCTCTCCCCTACTTGCCTCAGCAAAAGCATTGATACCCCTCTCCCCACACCTTGCAAGCAATAGCAAAAGCCACCAAAAAGACCTTGTTGTAGAACCCATCAAAAACTCCAGTCCATCCCAACACTTTGGTATCTCAGACAGGCTCTTTCTCACTAGCAGAAAGAGAGATCGCTCCTGCAACAATGAGAGCGGGAGACCAGCAGCTCGTTGTTTCGATGTTACAATCTTCTGCTGTACTTCCCCGAGTCCCTCGACTCAAAGACAAACAGGCTCTCACTTACCATCAAAGAGGGAGAGCGAGGATCGCTCGAGTACTGAAGCCTTCTTCACTGCCTGCTGTCTCGACGCTTCAGTCTCCCACGTCGCTTCAGTCAGTGACATCGGAAAGCAACTTGGTCGTTCATGGGGCTCCAACCCAAAGCTGCGCATCTTCCAGGCCGCACCTGGAGATATTGGAGTGCCAAGCCACGCAGAGAGTCCAGGAGCCCTCTGCTCATGGAGAACCGTAGTTTGAATTGCAGCTGCAGATCACAGGCTCCACCTTGAAAAGAAAAGAAAGACATAAGAAAAGGAGTATAAGCTGTTTTATGGACGAACTGGAGATGTTACCTAGGTCTGCAAAAACTTCTGGCGCCATCTTTTCTAGCTCCTCCCACCTTAATAAGAGCTGTTTTAGGTGATTCTTTCCATTCATCTGCAGCTGCTCCCACAGCAAATATTGGAGAAAATATTGTGTGATACCGTAGAAAAGTTGTGTTACAGAAGATGGCTATTTTGTTCATTGTATCAGCTGGAGATCAGTCAGGGAAATATGACAGACAAACAAATCAACCCAGGCTGGTTTGTAGACAACTGTATGTCAGTACTCTTGCTTCAACTGATGTGGCTTTGTGTCATCTTCATCGTTTGTGATCAAGCAGCTGGTGAACTGGCCCACAATAGAAAGCTACGATCAGAAATGCAGTAGGATACACAGTGTGTTCCATTCAGCTGTGGAATTCAGGATTGCTGGCAGGATAGCATTTGATAATCATTCCTAATTGCCCTTGTGAAAGTGATGGGTACGTGTCTTCCGGATTCGCTTGCAGAATTATTGTCACTGTTCTTAACATGCCCCCTTACTGGAAGTTCAATCACAGGTGTCATCCTATATTCTAACTATCTCATTTGTATGTATACACACCACAACACCTGGCTGTTCTGTTACAGATAGGTGGCCACTCAGGTTCACGCTGCTGTAAATGGAACGAAGTTCAAAGTAAATATTATGACCAAAGTACACTTATCTCACCATATACGTACACCCCTGAGCCTATTTTCAATTACATCAGTTCAACCCCACTCATTTTCCTATAGTGCTTAACTTCCTTTTTAAAAAATTATTTTAACACCCTCTTACACTAGGGGTAATTTACAGTCACCATAGGATTCCATTCAGTTCTGTGCTCTGTGTGCTTGAGATCGGGAAGAAACCGGAGCAAAGACGCATGGGGAGAATGTGCAGAGTCCACACGGACAGTCTCAAAGGTTGGGATAAACAGAGGTTCCTGGAGCGCTGTGTAAGGAGGATGCACTGCTGTGTCACCATGGTATCTATTCTCCAATCCAGAATGCTCTGCAATTGCTTGCTAATGCCCTTGAACTTAACACTAGGCAATGTGCCATTCTGGAACCATTTCTGAGACCACAGAAATCTGTCTGTTTCTCTAATTATAGAATCTCCAATAACTATTGATCTCTTGATCTTTTTCTTCTCTTTCTATGCAGCTGAGTCATATGTGGTGCTGTGGTCACCAATCAGAGGTTCCCAAAGACAACCTGTTTTGAGATCAGATGGTTGTGTACTTTATTGCCTTCCTTGTGATTCCTGATATTACTTGCAGTCTCTGTGTAATTATGTGGGAACTTTGGGATTAACCTCTCTGACACATATGACTTTTTGTCCGTTGTTTGTAAATTTCTCCTACTGGAAGAAACTCAGCAGACTGTTCTGCATTTCGGTGTGATTTTATGTGTGAAGTAAGGTTTCTGGTTTTCCATCCACTTACCACAGAATAATTTAAAACTTCACTTAAGAATTTCTGGCATTGCTGTAGTAGTAAGCATGAAAGATTGTCTGAAATCTACATGTACAATACTTAAGTCAATTGTACATTATTAAATTAAACTCTACGTTTCCTTCTCTCTAGATTAAATGTTAATGTTGGATTAATTAAAGTGATAATTATAACAAGTATTGTTTTACTAAAAGTTTTATGCAAGGTCCATAAAACAGAAGTGAAAATGAATTATAGAAATACAGCAAATTATAATGGAAGTGAAATTAAATGAATATCGACAGAGAGTACAGGCCCACACAATTCAATCTCACTGTTTAAGACAGCAGCAAGGTATATACATTGTTCCTTAGAATAATAAAGGCCAACCTTTGCATAGTTACAGCAAAAAATCCTTACTGTTATATTGAATCTCCTGATAATAAAAGTCAAAATTTCATTTGCCTTCCTAATTAGTTGCTGTAGCTGTACATGGTAATTTTTATTATTTCTTCTGTAAAGACACGTTGGCGAACACTAATTGTCTCAGGCTAATTAAATAATATTCTGTCTAACTGTTTTCCAACCAAAGCAGATTACTTAGCAGTTCCTGACTACTATTCCTTTGTCTAAACACTTTACCTGCTTATAGCAGTTTAGAGTCACTTTGAATCCTCCTCACAGATTATTTTACCAAATCAGTGCCTGTGTTTATCATTACTTTATCAACTATTTTTGAATCTTTGGCCAACCTGGATATAATACTCCCTTCACTGAAGTTATAAACATAAACTTTAAGTAACTGAGACAACATCCTTGACATGGCAAGATGGTGCCGATAAGGAGAGCAAGGTAGCATCAATACGCATGCAGCTTCAATGGGAATCATAAATATTCCTGTTGAGCACTGCTACAACTGGAATTCACAGCCACAACCATTGGTACTTCAGTAAATGTCGTTGTTTTAAGTCATTTAAAAGATCTATTGATCCTCAAAATTGATGGGTCCCAGATGACAGACTCAGGTCGCGTGTGCAGCCCACCTTTAAGAAAAAAAATGGAAAGTGAGCATCTGTCAATACAGTTGAAACGGAGAGCCCTTAGAACTCCCTCCCATTCCTTATTATCCTGCTGACGAACGTACAGTTTCTGGAAAATAAAAGTGAAGACCTCAGAGCAAGATTTCAGAATCAGAGAGACATCAGGTACTCCTGTCTACTTTGTGTCGCGCAAACATGGCTCACACCCACCATTTCAGACACAGCACTGCAGCCCAAGGGCTTCACCATTCCCTGTATGGACAAGACAGTTGAGTCTTCTAAGGATAGAGGAGATGGAATATGCTTCATGATTAACTCATTGTGGTGCGGACTTGGCGGTTCTGTCTCAATCCTGCTCACCCATCCTGGAACATCTGGTGGTCAAGTGTTGTCCATTTTATCTGCTGAGAGAGTTTTCCCCATCATCCTGGCTATATTCTGGCCAATGACAGACAGGCTCTGGAGGAGTCGAGCACTGTGATCAGCGGTCATGAAACAACACACCCTGATACTTTCCTTATCATGGGCGGTATTTCAACCAGGCCAGTTTGAAGAAGTCTCTGAACAGTTATCACCAATGTATTACCTGTGGAACCAGAGGAGACATGACCACTGTTGTACCGCCATCAAAAAAACGCTAACCGTGCCTTCCCATGCCAGCACTTTGGGAAGTCCAGTCACAAGGCTGTACTTGTATTCCCAACGCCCAGGCAAAGACTGGAGATCGCAGCATAAGTGGTGAGGGGCAAGAAGGTATGCACAAGTGGGGACAGAGGAGTACCTACAGGACTGCTTTGAGTCGGTAGACTGGACGATATTCAGAGATTCATCTTTGAATCTGAATGAATAGGCCACAGTTGTCACAGTTGTTCATCAGGACCTGCGTGGATGAGTGTGTGCCTTTAAGAACATACTGGAGATACCAAAACCAGAAGCTGTGGATGAACCAGGAGATTCACAGTTTGCTAAGGGCGGGGTCGGTGGAATCCAAGACTGGTGATCAGGACAATACAAGTCCAAATATGACCACAGAAGACTATTTTAAAAGCAAAAAAAGCAATTGCAATTGAAGTTAGAGATCGATCGGATGCATATTAACTCTGGCAGGGGTTGCACTCCATTGCACAGCTCAGTGTTCAACACCATCAGCATCTATCAGTCTGGGTATTTGTACCTCCCTCTGCAACTGGATCCTTAACTTCCTCATCAGGACACTATAGTCAGTGCAGATCAGAAATAACATCTTCTGCTTGCTGACAATTAACACTGGCATATCTCAGGTATGTGTGCTTAGCCCACTGCTCTACTCTCTCTACACCCATGCCTATATGATTAGGCACAGCTCAAATGTCACCTATAATATCGCAGATGACAAAACTATTGATTGCAAAATTTCAGAGGAAGTCAAAGAGATGTACTGGAGCAAGATAAATCAGCTGGTTAAATGGTGTTACAACTTTGCACTCAACATCAATAAGACCAAGGAGCTGTTTGTGGACATCAGGAAGGAGGGTTGAAAGAGGTAGCTGAAATGATTGTGGAGGCAATAGTAAGGGGCTTTCAATAAACACTTGATTTTGGAATGGTTCCAAAGCATTGGAAAATTGCAAAATGTAAGGGGGGGGGGCAGGCAGAAGAAAGGTAATTATAGGCTCGTTAGCTGGACTTCAGTGGCTGGGAAGATGTTGGAATCCATTATTAAGGATGAGGTTTGGGGTTACTTAGAGGTTTATGATAAAGTCAGCAGGGTTCCTGTCAGGGGAAATCTTGCCTGACAAATCTGTTTGAATTCATTCATAAGGTAACTGGTAGGATGGACAAAGGAGAGTTAGTGGATGTTCTTTACTTGGAAGGTATTCAGCAAGTTGATGCACATGAGGCTGTTTAGCAACATAAGAGCCCATGGTATTCCAGGTAAAATACTAGCAAGGACAGAAGATTGGCTGACTGGCAGGAGGCAAAGTATGAGAAAAAAAGGGATCTGCATGTATTCTGATTGGCTGCAGGTGACTAGTGGTGCTCTGCAGGGGTCAATATTGGGACTGATTCTTTTCATATAATATGACAATGATTTGCATGACAGAAGTGTTGGCTTTATCGCCATTTTTGCAGACAATACTAAGATAGGTGGAGGAGTAGTTATGTTGTGGAACAAAAAATTCTACAGAAGGCCTTAGACAGATTGGGAGAATGGGTAAAGAAGTGGCAGATGGAATATAGTGTAGAGAAGTATATGACCAGACACTTTGGTAGAAGGAATAAAAGTGTAGACTATTTTTTAAAAGGGTAGAAAATTCAAAAATCAGAGGTACAACGGGACTTGGGAGTCTTTGTGCAGGATTCCTCGAAGGTTAACTTGCAGTTTAAGTCTGTGTTCAGGAAGGCAAATGCAATGTTAGCACTAATTTCAAGAGGACTAAATATAAGGGCAAGGATGTGATGTTGAGGGTTTATAAGGCATTGGTCAGACTGCACAGAGTATTGTGAGCAGCTTTGGGCCCCTTATATAATAAAAGATGTGCTGGCATTGGAGAGGGTCTAGAGAAAGTTCAAGAGAATGATTTTAGGAATGAAAGGGTTAACTATGAGCAGCTCTGGGCCAGTATCCAGTTTAGAATAATGAGGATTCGACACCTATTGAATATTGAAAGGCCTAGACAGAGTGGATGTGGAAAGGATGTTTCTCATAGTGGGGGAGTCTAGGACCAGAGAACACAGCCTCATAATGGTGGAGTGTCCACTTAGAAAAGAGATGAGGAGGAATTTCTTCACTGAGAGGATGGTGAATCTGTGGAATTCATTGTTACAGACAGCTGTGGAGGCCAAGTCATTCAGTATATTGTAAGTGGAGGATGTTGTTAGTTAGTGAGGATGTCAAAGGTTACAGGGATAAGGCAGGAGAATGGTGTTGAGAGGGTTAGTAAATCATCAATGATGGAATGGTGGAGCAGACTCATTGGGTCAAATGGCCTAATTCTGATCTTATGCCTTATGTACTTTTGGTCTTACGCAAAGGGTGAGCACTTTCAAGTTCCTTGGCATCAACATCTCCTAAGTCTATCCTGGCCCCGACATATTGATGACTCTGTTGGAAGTTGTGACAAGACAAGAGTTAAAATAATGTCCGGGCAGAGATAGTTTACAATGAAGGTGTGGCAGTGGCTATATTACATTGGGAGTTTAAGGAGAATTGGTATATCACCAAGTACTTCTGCAAATTTCTACAGATATACTGTGGAGAGCATTCTAACTGGTTGCAAAACCATCTGGTATGGAGGGCCCATGGCACAGGGTTGATAAAAGCTACAGTATGTTGCCAACTTTGCCAGCTTCATCATGGGCACTAGCCTCCCCAGTAACAAGGTCAGCTTCAAAAAGGCCATGCCTCAAGAAAGGAGCATTAATCATTAAAGACCTCCTCCCCACCATCCAGGGCATGTCCTCATCTCATTGCCACCATCAAGAAGGAGGTACAGGAGCTTGAAGACACATATTTAATATTATAGGAACAGCTTCTTCCCCTTTGCCATCAGATTTCTGAGTGGACAATGAGCCCACGAACACTACCTCGCTATTTGTTTTCTTTTTTTTGCTTTCTTTTTGCACTACTCACTATAATTTATTTTTTTATTTGTATTTATTTTAATTTATAGTTATTTTGATTATTATGTATTGCATGGCCTGCTTCCTTGGAACAACATATGCCAGTAATATTAAACTTAATTCTCATTCTAATTCACTCCACTGAGAATGACCTTACGCTTCATTTTCCGTTTGTTAATCAATCCTCTATCCATAGCAATATGTTATCTTCAGTGTCATAAGCCCTTTATGTGGCAACTCAATAAATGTCTTTTGGAAGTCACTGGCTCTCTTTTATCTATTCTGCACCTTACGTTCCCAATGAATTCTAATAGATATGCTAATACAGTTACCACAGTCCTGATGCAGAGTTTTAACCTGAAATGTCGATAATTCCTTCCCTGATGCTGCTTGTCCAGCAGATTTTGCTGCTCACGCAGTTTCTCTCTTCAATAAAGCTGCAGTACCTGGTCTCTGATTAATTATACTGTGTTTTTTAAAATGTTATTTTATCACTTCTTTAATAATGGATTCCAGTATCTTCCTGAGAACTGATGTCAAGTTACCCTGCATATGTAGTAGCTTGCTTTCTCATTCACTTCCCAGCTGAACAGAGGTGTTACATTTGCTATATCCCAGTCTGCTGTAAACTTCCTAGAATCTATGTAACTTTGGAAAATGAAAGCCAATTTACCTCTTATTTCTGCAACATCCTCTTTGGAACCCTCAAATCTAAGCCAACAAATTCAAGAGATTCAGCAGCTATTCATCCCCTTTAGGTCATCTAGCAATTTTTTTTATTAACATCAGTTGATTTAGGCTTCTCATTCTCTTTTGCCACCTGCTGTATTTTGTATGTTTTTTGTGCCTTCTACCATGAAGGCAATGCATCAATGTGGTAACAACATCTCTACTGTAAAATATGGTGGAGGTAGCGTCATGCAAAGGAGGTGCTTTTCAGCAGCTTGGACTGGGAATCTGGTCAAAAATGATGAGAAGATGAATGCTGCTAAGTACAGAGAGATCTTTGATTAATAACCTGCTAGCCTCTGTCCGAAAGCTTAAACTGGGAGGAAGTTTGTCTTTCAGCAGGGCAATGACCCAAAGCAACCATGGAATGGCTTCAAATAAAGAGAATTGATGTCCTTGAGTGGCCCAGTCAGAGTCCTGACCTTAACCCGATCGAACTTCTCTGGCAAGACCTAAAAATAGTTGTCCAGTGCCACTCCCCAACTAACCTGGCTGAGCTTAAGCAATTTTGCAAGGAAGCATGGGCAAATCTGGCTCTATCACATTGTGCAAGGCTAATAGAGACTTATCCAAAAAGATCATTGTCTGTAATTGCTGCAATAGATTGTTTAATTAAATACTGTGCAAAAGGGATAAATACTTTTGAAGTGCTGACATTTCAGTTTTTAACATTTTTAGTTTTCATTCTTTGTGATTTTCCATTTTTTTGCGCTGTATTGTGAACCACAAATTCTCAGTTAAATTGATCAAAGTTCCTGGTTTTTATTTATGTGAACTGCTGAATACATTCACAAGACAGTGTTTGTGATTACAGGGATGAATAGCTATCCTCTTGACTGTACATCCCCTTTCATTCCACAGTTCTGATGGGTCTCTTCTGTTTTGGTCAGATTGTTATTCTCGCCATCTAAACAACAGAAGAAAAAGTAAACCCCTCACGCCTGTTCAAACATTCAATAAATTAATGGATGATCTTTTACATCAATATCAGAAACAGGTTTATTGCATGTGACATAAAATTTGTTAACTTAGCAGCAGCAGTTCAATTTAATATTAATTCCAGAATCTTTAATATCCATAATTCTACTATCTATATTTTGAACATATTCAGTGAGTGAACCTCCATAACACTCTTAAGAAGAGAATTCCAAATACACACCCCACACAGGGAAAATTTCTTGTTTCAATACCAAAAAGCTGTCACATATTTCCCCATCTAGACAGTGATCCCCGGTTCTAGACAGGGAAAATATTGTCATTGCACCTGTCATTAATTTTGTTTACTTGAACAAATCACTTCTTATTTTAGTATTTCCAGTGAGTAAAGCTTATTCACTCATCGCGCGATGTCCCCAAGCTTTCAATGCACCTACAACATTGATCAAAGGTCTTAACAACCCTAGCTATATCCACTGTATGTGCCTCAGACTTTTGCACACTACTTGACTCTTTGCAAGTATGTAAGAGCTCTACTCTGTCTTTAATTATCCAAGTGTGTTCTCAGAAGAGTGATATACATTTAAAGTAAGATGTCTTTATTATTGTACTCAAATTCTCTTAGCCAATGTATTGTTTGTATTCTGTAGCTGCATGTTAAATTCAGTGATTTGAGTGCAAGGACACACAGACCTTTAGAACACCAATGCGTCTCAGACTCTCAAGGATATTCTGACTTTCCATTATCTTTTAAATATAAAGAGTTTCATATTTCCGCACATTATATTATTTCTAGCACCCTCTTCATAGCCCACACCTCTACTTAACTTTGACAACTGATCCCCTCTTACAAATGGCCGATGTTTCAGCTGATCCCTGCACTGCTTACAGATTCCCCCTTGAAAATCTTTATTCTCTGTTCTTCGTCCCTTAACCAGGCCTTACTCCATGCCAGAATCCTACCCCCAACACAAGCAACTGCAAGTGTTGGGATCTGGAGCAACAAACAGTTTGCTGGAGGAACTCAGTGGGTCGAGCAGAATTAGTGAGAGGAGAGGACCTGTCAATGCTTCAGATTGAAACTCCCAAGAGTAAGGGCAGAGAGGAAGATACAAAGTATAAAAAATAATAAAATATATAATATGGGACACCACAGTTGCATAGCGGCTACCCTGATGCTGTTATAGCTCAGAGTGTAGGAGTTTGGATTTCAATCCCTGCGTCCTCTAAAAGGAGTCTCTGTGGGTTCTCCCAGCGGAATGCGTGGATTTTCTCCAGGTCTGCTGGTTTCCTCCCACAGTCCAAAGACACACCAGGTGGGTTAGTTGATCTTTGTAAATTGTCCCATGATTATGTTGGGGTTGTTGGGGATTGCTTGGCAGTGCAACTCAAAGGGCCACAAGGGCCTGTATAGATGAATAAATAAATAAGTGCAAAAACAGGAGCCAGTGTTTGATTGGTGGTGTGAAAGCTGAATGAACAGATCAATTCAGGTAGGGTAGGGGAGGCAGAGGCAGGTGAGGGATCGATGAAGGTAGGGTGATGACAAGGAACACAAAAGTTACCAGTGCTGGAATCTGATAAGTAAGAAATATAATATAGGGGTTAGGTGAAGGGCAGGTGGAACCAGTGCCCTCCCCCCCCCCCCACATCCAGTCCTCCCCCTTTTTGTCATCTCATTCACACCACCCCTACAGCCTCCTACCTTCCATTTCTCTGCACTGTCTGTTTAGGGGCTTATAAACAATTTCCACCATGATACTTGCTCTTTCTTAAGTCCATTTAAACTGGTTCAAATTCTTAATCTTCTGAAATAGTTCTTTGCTTCCTACGAGCAATTACCCCGTCATGTTTTCAGTGCTATCCCGACTCTTTTTGCATTTTGTCTGTCTCTACTGAAAGTTAGTTATCCTGAAATATTTCATTACCAGCCTTGGTCACTTTACAACCACATAATTGTAATGGGCTTTGGATGGTATCTGCAGTATTTGTTTCAATTTGTACTTTTAGTTCCTCTGAATTGTTAAGAATGTTAAAGAGTTTTGTCTTTTTACCATTTTCCCTGCTCTGACTCTAATCAGAGATGTACTCTTATCTTTGTATACTTTGGTCACTTCTTAGTTATCAATAGCCATTTCGTTACCATGCAGCACCACATTGCCCTTCAGTTATTTGCAAACAAATACTGTTTACTCATTGTGCAAGGTCAGTACAACAGACTCCTACATCTCTGCACTTCAGGCCGAAATACCTGCCTGACTCAAGACAACTATCTGCTCCTGACTCCTATCCAAACTTCGGATTTACTTTATTTACTTTATTACTTTATTGTCACCAAACAATTGATACTAGAGTGTACAATCATCACAGTGATACTTGATTCTGCGCTTTGTTCTCACTGGAGTACAAATCGATAGTAAGTATAATAAAAATTTAAATTATAAATCATAAATAGAAAAGCGAAAGTAAGGTAGTGCAAAAAAAGCCGAGAGACAGGTCCGATTATTTGGAAGGTATGGCCCAGATCCGGGTCAGGATCTGTTCAGCAGTCTTATCACAGCTGGAAAGAAGCTGTTCCCAAATCTGGTCTTCAAGCTCCTGAACCTTCTCCTGGAGGGAAGAGGGACAAAAAGTATGTTGACTGGGTGAGTCGTGTCCTCAATTATCTTGGCAGTACTGCTCCAACAGCATGTGGTGTAAAGTGAGTCCAAGGACAGAAGATTGGTTTGTGTGATGTGTGATGGCTGTGTTCATGATCTTCTGCAGCTTCTTCCGGTCTTGGACAGAACAACTTCCATACCAGAATGCTTTCTACGATGCATCTATAAAAATTAGTGAGGGTTTTAGGGGACAGGCCAAATTTCTTCAGCTTTCTCAGGAAGTAAAGGTGCTGGTGGGCCTTCTTGGCAGTGGACTCTGCTTGGTTAGACCAAGTCAGGTCATTTGTGATATTCACTCAGAGGAACTTAAAGCTTTTGACTTGTTCCACCTGCGCACCACCGATGTAGATGAGGTCATGTGGTCCGCAACTCCTTCTGAAGTCAACAACCAATTCCTTCGCCTTGCTGACATTGAGGGATAGGTTATTGTCTTCACACCATGCCACCAGGTTCTTAATTTCCTCTCTGTACTCTGACTCATCATTACCCAAGATACGGCCTACAATTGTGGTGTCATCAGCAAACTTATATATTGAATTTGATGGAAACTTGACTAGACAATCATGGGTGTACAGTGAGTACAGCAGGAGGCTGAGTACACAGCCTTGTGGGGCACCGGTGCTCAGAGTGATTGCAGAGGAGAACTTGTCCCCTATTTTTACAGCCTGGGTCCTGTCTGTGAGGAAGTTGAAGATCCAGCTGCAGATCTGAGTGCTAAGACCCAGGTTCCGGAGCTTAGGAATCAGTTTATTTGGAATTATGGTATTTATGGCAGAGCTGTAGTCAATGAAAAGGAGCCTTAGATATGCGTCTTTATTCTCCAGGTTTTCTAAGGATGAATGTAGTGCCAGAGAGATGACATCTGCCATTGACCTGTTGCTCTGGTAGGCGAATTGTAAAGCGTTGAGGTTGACCGGTAGGCTATGGTTTATGTGTGCCATAACCAATCACTCGAAGCACTTCATAGCAATGGAGGTCAGAGCCACAGGTCGATAGTCATTCAGGCATGCCACCTTACTCTCCTTCGGCACCGGGACTATCGTTGCCTTCTTAAAATAGGAGGGGATCTTAGATGTCAGCAACCACTCCCATTCTGATAATCCCATTGCTTATTCCTATATGTTAAATAAGAGTGAAAATAAGTGTATAATTATCTTTGAGCAACAGATAAAACACAGAATGTTTGAAATTGGTTCAGTAATTCCTGCTGTTGGAAAATCAAAGGCATAATTGGAAAATAAATGATGTATTGCAAATTGTAATAAAGCAGACACAACAGATGTTTTAATGAGCAGATGAACTACTGAATTTGTCAATAAGATGAAAGGTTAGTTTATTTAGCTGTGGAATGAGATCGTAAAGCTTCAGTTATTGTTATCCTGATTCACTGCATTATGCAGGAGTGACAGTAGGAGAAGAGTAACACCAAATTGAATTGAAAGGAAGGTACATGGTTTCTATGTACACCATTCAAAGCTCATGTAGAAAATCCATTGTCACCACCTGAATCTTCTGCCACCACCATTGCCTTCCAGCTTCCTCAGCCCCGCACAAAGCAAGTCTGACACCAGAAGTCTCTGTCACCTAAAAAGCACTTCAACTTTTCTGAATACTGAAGTCTAATTTTACTGCATTATCATAAAGTAACCCAAGTGAAATCCCCTTTAAAGCTATTTCTTCTCATTTTAAACCTCTTCTCTCTTGTTTTTGATAGCCCTACCAAAGAAAGAAAAATTCTGATGTTCGATCCTATCTATAGCTCTTATAATCTTACATACATCTATCAGATAACTTCTCATTCTCCTTTACTCTGGGACAAATCCAGTACAGTCTGTCCAGTCTCACCCCCTAACTAAATACTTCCAATCAGGGGAGTTCCTGGTGAATCTCTGTTCTCTCTCCAGTTCTGTCCCATCCTTTTTCATATAGTGCAAACAGAACTGCAGACAATAGTCTCAGTGAGGTCTAGCCATTGTTTTGTGCAGTTGTAACATTACATCCCAGCTTTTGTGCTCTGTGCCATGAGTTGCGAAGTGAAGAATGCCAAGTGCCTTCATCACCACCCTATGTACATGTGCTGCCACCTTCATGGAGCAATGGGCTTAAATCTTGAGTTCTCTCAGTTCAGAATTCTTTATTGCCCTACCATTGAATCTATATGTCCTACTACCTCATCTAATGCCGTTCCCTTGGACAACATCGGTGGTGTGGAGAGGGGAGACCTGCAGCTTGGGCAACTGCTGTCTTCCATTAAAAAAATCCGTGCCTAGACTTGCGCCCTAGAAACTTTCCAAGGCGCAGATCCACGGTCTATTGAGACTGACAGAGGCCTACTAGTACGTACTACAACTATTTGAATTTCCAAATGCATCATTTTCCTTTCCTTGCTAAGTATCCATCCATATGCCTTTAAAATGCCATAAGTTTATCTGCCTCTACCACCTCATCTGGCTGCTCATGCCAGATATTTACCAGCTGCCATGCGAAAACTTACCCCTCACATCTCTTAATTTCATTTGCTTTAATCTTGAGTCTATGCACTTCTAGGCCCAGTCTCCCCTCCCCTGGGGACAAAAAGAAATTCTGACTACCTACCCTATATATATTCTTTAATTTTTATTATAGATGCGGTATGGTAACAAGCCCTTCTGGCCCAATGAGTCCACACTACCATGTGACAATTAAACCACGAACCCATGTGTCTTTGGAATGTGGGAAGAAGGGGAAACCACATGGGTGCAAGGAAATACGCAAACTGCTGATAGACAGCAGCGGAATTAAACGCAGGTCACTGGCGCTGTAATGCTGCCTTGGTAAGACCTTCCTGCTTTCTTAAAGCTCAGTAAGGTGACTTCCTGAGCTTTCTGCATTCCAGTGGGAATAAAACCAACTTATTCCTTATAACTGCAACTCTCCATTCCAGGCAATATGCCATTCCGTATTCTTCCTATTGCAACCACACCTAGTCTGCAGCTCAGCTAACCAACATTTCGAACTTCAACGTGAAACCCCAGCTCCTGTGCTCAATGTCTTGGCCTGTAGGACGTACCAAATGCCTTTTTTCACCACCTTGCCCACGTGTCTCACCACTTTCAGTAGGCTCTGGATTACTTCAGATTAATTTTAATTTTAACAATATGCAATCCTTGCATTTGTTAAGATTAAATTCCATCTGCCGAAGCAACTTTGCATCTGATCTATATTCTGCTGTAGCCTTAGACAAGCCTCCTCACTATTCAAATTGACTAGTTTTCCTTGAGGTGTGTAAAAAATAACGTTGCTGCCTGCAGCAAAGGGTAAGACCACAGCAGTATCCGGCTTTACTGTCGAAGGAACACAAAGGGCACTGGAGGAATCTGGTGGGTCAGGCAGCATCAGTGGAGCAAAACGGACTGCCAACATTTCAGTTTAGCGGTCATCTGAAATGAAAAGAAAGGAAGAGATAATCAGTGTAAAACTGTGCGAGGAAGGGCAGAACATGAGCTAGCAGGTGAAAAGTGAGGAGGTGATGGACAGAAGAGGGTGGGAATGATGTCCGAAGCTGTGAAATAATAGGTGGATGTAACAAAGGGCTGATGATGATGGAATATGACAGGGGAGTCAGTGAAGTATGAAGTAAAGGAAGGGAAGTGGGGACGGGAACTGATGGGTGGAGTATGTGGGGTAATGGGCGGGTGGAGGGGGATGATGGAGGGGAATAGATAAGATGATAGGGGGGCAGTTGGATCAGGAGGAAAGAGAAAAGTAAAAAAAGAGGGGAAGGGCAAAGGATGAGCAGTAACTGGAAGTTTGAAAATTTAATGTCCATGCCACCACAATGGAGACTGCTCATGCTGACTATGAGTTGTTCCTCCAATTGTCACTTGACCCTGACTTGCAGCGGAGGAGGCAATGGGCTGATATGTCGGTGTGGGTAGGAGAAGTGGAATTGAAATGGGTGGCCACTGGGAGATCCTGCCTGGCATGGCAAATGGAATGTAGACGCTTAATGAAGGCGATGTTAAAGAGGCCACAATGGGATATGTGGATGGAATAACTAACACTGATGGTTTCACATGTGAAGGAGGGCATCAGCTGGAATAGCTGCTCAGGGTCCTGCATGGTAATGAGGGGGAAGATGTTGATGCAGATGTAATATGCATTACAGAGCAAGTGTGTGGGGGGGGAAGGGGATAAGTGGGAAGGGACGAGCAGACAAGGGAGTTAAAAAAAAGAATATCACTGTGGGAAGTGGAGAGGGGAAAGTGGGGTCCCATTGTAGATAGTTGTAGTAAAGAATGACATGTTGGATGCTTAGGCTGATGGGGTGGTAGATGAGGACTTGAGGGTTTGTATCCCCGTTTTGCCTGGCTGTGATGAGGTGAGAGCTGAAGTGTGAGAAATAGAAGAAATACAGATGAGGCCAACGTCAATAACAGTAAGGAGGTAAGCTCAGTTTCTGAAAAGGGAGGATAGCTCAGGTGTCCTAAAGTGGAAGGGCTCATCACAAGCAGAGACAGAGGAACTGAGAAAAGGGAATGGCAGCTTTGCAAGTGGGAGGATGTGTAGTTAAGTTGGCTGTGGGAGTGGGTGGGTTTGTATTAGATGTTGGTGGATAATCTGTCTGCTGAGGTGGTGACAGAGAGATCAGGAAAGGGGAGTGTGTTTCAGAGATTAACTAAGTGAACTTGAGGTGAAGTAGAAAATGGAAATTAAATTGATCAGGTGGATGAGATCGGCACACGTGGAAGAAGTGGTTCCAATATGGATATCAGCACAGCAGAGAAGGTGTTGTGACAGAAACAGAGCATTAATAACATCAAGTATTTGATTGAATGGAAAATCAAATTCTACCATTCAAAAGTCATAAAGATCTCCTGGTTATGAGCATAGGTTAAGTCAGTCCTTCTGAACTCTCCTACACAAAACAGGCCCTCAGAAATTTAGTATTTTCTTTTGAGATGGTAATGTAGAAGGGATGGAATCCTAAACAGAAAATAAGATGGTCTTGAGTCAGAAGAGGTTTCAGGTTGTTGGAAGAACTTATTCTAATGTGGTTCTTTAAAATATACCCTCTCTGGCTTTCCTTTGGTAATTCTACTGAAGTTTTGAAGAAGCGCGAGAAGGAATTGTCTACTTTTATTTGTTTTTGTTTGGGGAGGGGGAGTAGAAAAATTTTAACTGTGATTAAAATAGTTCTGCATTAATATGGCCATAGATTTCATTATTTCTGCACAAAATGTGATTAAAATTTCAGGTTTACCTGCCATTCCCCCTACACATTATTTATCATTGAAGAAAAAAAACCTGTGACATTAAGTTCTTTAGTAATCCCTGTACACCTTACACCCTTTACTCACGTATCTTCACATTTTCTCATGTTGCAATGACACGAACGCATATCATTCCCTTTCCAATGTGTCAATCCACGACCTCCTCTTGTGTCCACCCTCAGGCTGGAGGAGCAATGCCTTATATACCATCTGGGTATGATTATTGATTTCTCCTTCCAGTGAACAAAATTCCCATACCCCTCTATCCCTTTCACTTCTCACCTGCCTATTACTACCCCTGGGTCCCCCCTCCTTCCATCTTCCCTTTTGCCTATTGTCCCCTCTCCTCTATTATCAGATTCTTTCTTCTCCAACCCTTTCTTTACCTTTCCCACCCACCTGGCTTCACCTATCACCTTACAGCTAGCCTCTTCTCCCTCGCCTCACTTCCACATTTAATTCAGGCATCTACCCCTTCCCTCCCAGTCCTGAAGAAGGGCCTCAGCCTGAAATGTTGATTGTTTACTATTTTCTGTAGATGCTGCCTGACCTGCTAAGTTCCTCCAGTATTGTATGTGTGTTGTAATGCATACATCAGTTTTTGACTGATCAGTGTAATTTTTTACCAGGTACATTAGAGGTGAAATTCTGTTTTTAGCTGCTTCACTTATTTTGAATAGTTTCTGTGGCATGTGCTGCTTTGCCAGTTTTCCACATTATACTCTATTTGCCATGTTCCTTTCCACTAACACAGCTTGTCCTTATCCCCTTGCAGCTTCTTTATAACTTCGGCTGTCCTTACAGTCATGCCAAGCTGAGCATCATTTGAAAATTTTGAAGTATTCTCTTAGTTCCCAAATTGTTGATATTGATTTAATAGGTGGGATTCAAACACCAATCCATTCAGTAACACACAAGACACAACTTACCAACCCAAGAACAATCCATTTCTCCTCACTTTGATTTCTGTATGCAAACCATTTCAACATCTATGCCAGTTCATTTGCCTCAATTCCACATACTCTTAAAATTGTCAACTGAAGTCTTGTACACGACCTTATTGAAGGCCTTTGAGAAATCCCAATATGTCACATCACACTAGTTCTCTGCTAGCTGTCCTCAACCAACTTTGAAGAGGTGAGTTAAATGTGATTTTGCCTTTAAAAACTCCATTTTGGCTCTATTAAATACGTCAGTAGTTCCTTATTTCTCCCTCATTTCCTGAATAGTGTGGTCTATTTCCTACTCTTCAATATAGAGGAGCAATTCCAGAATCTACAGAGCCTTAGAGAATTACAACCAGAGAATACATTATCTCTAAAGCTATTTCTTTCAAAGCTCTAGAGATACAGACATCAGGTCATTGGGATTTCCGAGCCTTCAAGCTCATGAGTTTCTCTACACTACTTTTTGATGAATGCTTCTTTCCTTCATTTTCTAATTCTCAACCGACCTTTGATATTCTAATCTACCCAGCAATATTTTTTGTGTCTTTTACTGCAAATAGAAACAAAAAATAACTGCTTAGAAGGGATCCATGTGCACCCTCATCAATTCTTTACTTTTATCTCTCAATAAAAGATCTTAGTTTGTTTGGCACGTTTCTCACCAATCTATGCTCATATTGAGTTCCTTGTTAATTTAATGGTCCTTTTCTCCTGAATTTGAAAATTTTCCCACTCGTCAGACCCACTATTTACATATTTCTGCAAATTTCTAAGCCTGCTTTAACTTCTCTGGTCAGCCAGACATGAACAAATGAACCTGTAAGTATTTTATGTCTTCAAGGAATATGTGTGTATTTTATACGTATTAGTAGCTTATGCATTATTTCTTTAACAGCCAACCATTCCTGTCCCCCATCATGCATTTTTAAGTTTTCTCCCGATCAGCCATAACCACTCATTACCTCATAACTTCCTCAGCTAGATTTATGATGTTAATTTTGCATCAAAACTTGCTTCTATTATATCATGGCCATTTTCAAACAAAAGCCCCACATGAACAAGATTTTTAGTCATTCTCTTCTTATTGCATAATACAAGAGCAAAGATAATCTTTTATCTTTTTGTTTCATAACATATTAATTGAGAATATCACAAATACAAGAGATTTTATTCTGCAGATGCTGGATGTTCAGAGCAACATACACAAAATGTTGGAAGAGTTCAGCAGGTCAGGCAGCATCTATAAAAAGGAAAAAAAAACTGATGCCATTTTAAGCCACAACCCTTCATCAGGACTGGAAAGGAAGGGGAAAGAACTACAGTACAATGGGATGTATGACAACTCTGGCAGGGTTTGCAAGACATTACTTCCAACAAAGCGGCAGTGGTACTTCACTACCAGATGAACTCAGTGTCTTCTATGTCTTCTTTGAAAGGGAGAACACAACCACAGCTGTGAAGATCCCTGATGACCCTGTGATCTCTGTCTCAAAGGTCAATGTTAGGCTGACTTTAAAGAGAGTGAACCCTCGCTAGTCAGAAGGTCCTGATGGAATACCTGGTAAGGCTCTGAAAACCTGTGCCAACCAACTGGCGGGAGTATTCAAGGAGATTTTCAACCTCTCGCTGCTACGGGTGGAAGGTCCCACTTGCTTCAAAAAGGCAACAATTATACCAGCGCCTAAGAAGAATAATGTGAGCTGCCTTAATAAATACCTTCCGGTAGCACTCAAATCTACAGTGATGAAATGCTTTGAGAGGTTGGTCATGACTAAATTGAACTCCTGTCTCAGCAAGGACCTGGACCCACTGCAATTTGCCTAGCGCCACAATAGGCCAATGGCAAACACAATCTCAATGGCTCTTCACATGGCCTTAGAACACCTGGACAATAAAAACACCTATGTCAGGATGCTGTTCATCGACTATAGCTCAGCATTTAACACCATCATTCCCACAATCCTGATTGAGAAGTTTCAAAACCTGGGCCTCTGTACCTTCCTCTGCAATTGGATCCTTGACTTCCTAGCCCAGAGGTCGGCAACCTGCGGCTCCAGAGCCACATGCGGCTCTTTGATCTCTGTGATGCGGCTCCCCGTGGTTTGTTAGCTTTTGAAATGTAATTCGAAATTTGAAGATTATGGTGATCTTGTACAATCTGAAAACTTTGCGGAGACACCGTTTCCTGGCACATCCGAACTGGCTCACAATTAGCCAGCGTTCAGGCTAAGGGAGATAGCCTACGGGGGTTTGTGAGTACGTGTCTTTTGGAGCATCCGCGCCCACGGGGACGGGTTGAGGGAGGCTTTAAAGCAAGGCTGTTTAGTTCGAATAAAGTTACCTTTGACTGCAGTCTTTATTTTAGCGCTGCATGTAGCACACCGCTACAACGTGTTTTTTTTATCGCTATTAATATACATCACAACTGCCAATGCCTGACACCCGCCAGTGCGCGCATTCTTTTAATTCTTCGATCCAAGGTAGGCTAACTATGGAGTAACCTTCAACCCAACGTCTTTTTTTTCGGAGTTCAAAATGTTTTTGTTGCATGCAGAAATGTAATTTCGTTTTCTCTGCAGGAGTTCATCAATTTCATAAATGCAACACATTATAGTTTGTTTATACATAGCATAAAGGCAAATAAAAACCCGTTGTATGCAGTGTTATTTCACTTTGTGGCTCCCAGTGTTTTCTTTTCTGTGGGAAATGGGTCCATATTGGCTCTTTCAGTGGTAAACGTTGCCGACCCCTGTCCTAGCCGGAAGACCACAATCTGTGCGGATTAGTGATAATATCTCCTCCTCGCTGACGATCAACGCTGACATACCTCAGGGGTGTGTGCTTAGCCCACTGCTCTACTCTCTATATATACCTGACTGGATGGCTAGACATAGCTCAAATACCATCTACAAATTTGTTGACGATACAACCATCGTTGGTTGAATCTCAGGTGGCGATGAGAGGGTGTACAGGAGTGAGATATGCCAACTAGTGGAGTGTTGTCACAGCAGCAAACTTGCACTTAACGTCAATAAGATGAAAGAGCTGATTGTGGATTTCCAGAAGGGTAAGACGAAGGAACACATACCAATCCTCTTAGGGGGATCAGAAATGGAGAGAGAGAGTAGTTTTAAGTTTCCGGGTGTCAAGGTCTATGAGGATCTAATCTAGTCCCAACATATTGATGCAGCTATAAAGAAGGCAAGACAGCAGCTGTACTTTATTAGGAGTTTGAAGAGATTTTCTTGTCAACAAAAACACTCAAAAACTTCTGTAGACGTACCGTGGAGAGCATTCTGACAGGCTGCATCACTGTCTGGTATGGCGGATGGGTGGCTACTGCGCAGGACCAAAAGAAGCTGCAGAGGTTGTAAATTTAGTCAGCTCTATCTTGGGTACTAGCCTACAAAAATACCCAGGACATCTTCAAAGAGCGAGGTCTCAGATAGGCAGTGTCCATTAGTAAGGACCTCCATCACTCAGGGCATGCCCTTTTCTCATTGCTACCAACAGGCAGGAGGTACAGAAGCCTGAAGGCACACACTCTGCGATTCAGGAACAGCTTCTTCCCCTCTGCCATCCGATCCCTAAATGGGCATTGAACCCTTGGACACTACCTCACTTTTTTAATACATATTATTTCTGTTTTTGCATGATTTTTAATCTCCAGTGTATATATATATATATAGTAATTGATTTATTTATTTTCCCTTCTATATTTATGTTTTTGCATGATATTTTAAAAAATCTATTCATTATACATATACTATAATTGATTGATTGATTTATTATTATTTTTATTTCATTTATCTTTTTTTTGATATTATGGATTGCATTGAACTACTGCTGCTAACAAATTCCACGACACATGCCGGTGATTCCGAGTACTTTCTTCTTCTGGCTTCTCTCCACTTCCTTCTCAGTCTTGATGAAGGGTCTCAGCCAGAAACAATTCTATCCCTTTCCATGATGTCCTGCTGAATTCCCCCAGCACTTTTTGTGTGTTAGTTGAGAAAAATAGCTTGGATAATTCAGCTTCTAATTTATTAAAGCAAATTTGATTTTCCCAGTTTATATATAAGCAAAGATTTCCTATGATTACTCTATTATGGCTGTTATACTTGCCTCTAGTTTCCTGATTAATGCCATAACTAACATGATAACTACTGCTTAGTGACCAGTAAAGGCCCTTTTGCTGCCCTTTTGATTCCACTTCTTCAATGTGATTTATCAAATCAAGATCATTTCTTAGCACTGCAAAAATGTCTTCCAATATTAATAATGCTAGACCAATTCCTTTTCCTTGTATTTTGCCTGTCTTTCCAACCCTGGAATCTTTCATTCCCAGATGTGGTAATCCTGCAGATATAGTTTTATGACATCTATGAGATTGGCATTTCACAGAGGATGGTGTGGTGGGTTGCACTGTCCTCCCAGGGTTTTGCTCGGGAGAAGGCAAGCTCTCTTGTGGCCAAATGCGGATTTTTTTTTTTGGCTGCACTCAATGAACTCGGGGCCTCAAGCTGTGGAGTTGCTTGCTTCTCAGCCACCAGGAAAAAGGTGTCCGAGCTGGCACAGTCTACTTGGGCAGGGGAGGTGTGGTAGGGGAGGTGTAGCACAGTGCAGTTGTGGTGACTGAAGATTTCAAATGGACTCGGGTCTGGACTATATACATATATATTAGTGTGCCTGTGTTTTTACCAATATTCCACGTGTTTCTATATGTGAGGATTGGGCCTCAAAACTGCGGTATTGCCTAACGGATGTCTGGTGTCGGGGCGAGGACTGGGCCAGAAAGCCGCGTTGTCACCTAGCGGGCGTTGGATCTGGTTGATGGATGATATCGCTGCGCTGGGAGGTCCAGTCGACATACATGTATATTCTACATTGTCGTGTTTTCCTGATACTCTATATGGGTTTGTTGATTTGCATGCATGAGGAGTGGGCATCAAGCCACTGTGGCACCAGGAGGAGGGGGAGGTCATATTATGTGATTGTGATCTTGTGTGTGTGACTGTTGGTAACGCATCTTTGCATTTTGACCTCGTAGTTACACTGTCTCTTTTGGCTGTATTCATGAGTATTCCTGTATGGTTAAATGACAATTAAAGTTGAATTGAATTATACCCACTCACATTATTTCTGCTATTAATTTATTTATCTTGTTGAGAATTCTATGAGAATTCATGTACAGAACCTATTGTTTGTCATTTTATCATTTTCCTGGTCTTTGATCAATTTGTTGCTCAGCTTTGATTTTGTTAGCTATTTATTTCATATACAATATTTTTTAAACTTACACTTCCTACTTTATCTCTTTTGGTTGTGGTCACCATCCCCTGCCAGGCTAGTGTAAATCTTCCCCAAGAGCAAACACCTGTCAGAGAGATCGGTGTTAGCCCTCCTATAGTGCAGCTCCTCTGATCTGTACTGGTTCCAACTTCCTTACGTACCTTCCTTCTAGCCAGTTCTATTCTTTATGTCTGTACATATTACTTTGGAAATCCTGTGATAACAACCTTTGAAGTCCTGCTTTTTAACCTCTCCAAGATGTATAACCTACACCTGAAGGAAATCCCATTTTCTATTTATGCCTCTGAATTGACATGAACCAGGACCTTGGACAGTCTACTTTCAGAATACTCTGAAGCCTCTCTGTGACATTGTTGATCCTGGCACCAGGGAGACAGCATATCATCCTGGAGTCTTGTGTATAGCATAGGAATGCCTGTCTGTCCCCTCCCATTGTAATCACCATTGCTAATTGTTTTCTTCTTGCTGTCTTGGGGAGACGATAGTACCCATCGCATTAACAAATGAAGTGGCAGAGGAGTTAAAAAATGTTCAGGGGGAAAGCTAGGAGGATGGGGCTGGGCGTATTACTTAGAAAGGCCCTTTTTGTAAAGACGTTCTTGAAATACTATCTATGTATTAACATTTGCAATGTCATTCAATTACCTGCAACTTATCTTGCTCCTATCTCTAACCTTCACAACATTTGCTTACTCATAAGCAAAAAAAACAAAAGCCAAGTGAGGTTTTAGGGAGATCAAATAGGACTGAGCACAGAATTCTGTAATCATCAATAGAATAAGCTGTACCACTGAGATCGGCAATGGCCTTTCTGATACCATCTCCTCCACAAGCTCAGGTTGTGCAGGCACATCTGTTCTGCTCTGTAAAGCTCCCACAGCAACTGTTATATCACTTTCCTCTGTAAAAGAAAGATTGTTTTCTTTTTCACATCATACGATGCCATTGAATACGTGGCAGTGTTTGAGATGTGGGAACGAAAAAGCTTGCTGGGATATTAAACTTGCGAAGTGGCAGTGGAGCATGTGATTGTTTTCTGTGAGTGCTGATACAGAGAGTGATTGTTTGTTGATGAGTGACTCTGGTGTGGTGAATTGAGCAGTGGCTTACATCGGTTGGATAAGCCATTTCGGAAGATGTATTTAGTGCCCTTGACCACTTGGTTAGTCACCGAAGTGTTATTGCTCTGCATAGAGAGTCGATCACTGAAATTGACATCACACCTTTCTGCTCCACATGCTTCCGTTACATGTGCAGAGGCCCTGCACCCTTAGAGATGAAAGCCATCTCTCCTGTTTTTTCAGTTACTTGCCAGTGGAGATCAGTGTGGTGTCAAAAATCATTTTGCCATGCTGTTTCTCAGGTCAGGTTTACTTTCATGATTGAAAGTTAGCACTTTGCCCCTTTTCTCAACCCCCTTCTCAATTTCTAATTTAGAGGCTGTCCCGTGGATAAGCCGACAATGGTTTGGCATCGGTCTCCAACTGTAGAACTGTGCAACTCAGTCCTAGCCTCCATATCTTTACTGACTCTAAACTGCCTGTACATATGAAAGCCTCCACATCCATTATCTTTAAAACCCTGTCACACATTTTGTTCTCCTGCCACGCTGTCTCTGGGAATTGTCTGAAATTATTTGTGGTCTTGGTGTAATTTTACACTTTCATTGTGCCTTCGACCATATGTGTGTCACCACTAGGACCACATATTCTATCTGCTCAAGCATTATATAACACTGCTGAAAGCATTGTGTCCTAGTTCACACAATTGCTGCTTCTCGACTTGATTGAAACTCATTCTGGAGTGATATTCCTCAGTATTTAAGCCCCCATAGATTAAGTGTGTCTAAACTCGCAGGGTCAATTCAGCTGCAATAAGTACCAGGTTACGCAAAATATTGATTTTTAACTTCACTTATTTTTCTTCCTTTCTTATATCTTATTGCCAATTAGCTCCCCTGATTTAACTGCTTTGTAACAAGGGTTAATTTATGGAGGTTAACTAGTATACCAATTCACGCGTCTTTGTGATGTCATTGGGGTGATTGGAACACCAGGAGGAAACTCATGCCTTTAGAGAGTGAGTGTGCAAACTCTGCACACTGTAGCCCTCTCACTGCTCTTGTTCTCACTCCTATATCCATCTGAGACAGCACACCTCATTACTGAATTCTATAAATTAATGTGATATCTGTACTGTCCACAATTGAAGCTTCAGCTTGACTTGATTCTGCACTAATAACTCGGTAACTTGAACTGTCAAAATACTAATATCTAGAATTCCATTCCTAAGCATACCATTTTGTGCACTTCCTTTGATGTTTCTTTTGCACTGTGTGTTTAGTAGTTGCATTCTTACTTGCTTACTTACTGCCCTTTATGCCATTGGCGTTTAGGGCTGCAATGAAGGTCTTCCATTTCTGTCTGTCCTTGGCCATCTTCTCTATTGTGCCCCAGGAGTGGTTCAGGATCACATTTCTGCCTCTACAATATGGTGGCAAGTTTTCTTTGGTCTCCCGTGCTTCCTCTGCTTTCAGGCATCCAATGAAGTGCTGTCTTGATGATGGAGTTGGCCTCTCTTCTCATTGCATGCCCAATCCATCTTCCTCATGAATATTTCTTCGTGATGATTGTGGCCGTGTCTTCCTGGTGAAACTGAAGAAGTAGGGCATGGTTGGAGATCTTTCTTGGCCAGAAAATATGGCAGATCTCCTGGAGGCTCATGGTGTGGGCCAATAACAGCTTGGCAAGGCCATTCTCTGTCATGTGCCAGCATTCTGACCGAAGAGTGTGGATAGAACACAGTACACAGAAGTACAGAGTAACCTTGGTGTGGAAACTGTACTTGCCTGATCCTCAGGTGTTGCTCGTTGATCTGAAGACGTTTCTCGCTTTGCCAAGTCTGCACTGGATGTCATCCTTGGTCCCACCATCCTGCTGAATGATGCTGCCCTGGGAGGTGAATCTGCCGCTGCTGGGTATGCCTTGACAGGAGGAGGAGACTCTACATTGAGGGTCATGATCTCAGTCTTTCTCTGGCTGACTCTGTGTCCAAACTGTCCACAGTTTTCTCTTGCATGTGCTGGTGCGTATGTGATGGTAATGTTAGCTCATCTGGAAAATCAAGATCTTCTAAAATAGAGAATAAACTCCTCCTGAAGTCTCTGCTTATCTTTTGTTATTTGCCTCATAACCCAGTCAATCACCAGATTAAACAAAATCACCAACATCATACAACCTTGCCTGACTCCTGTCTTGACTTCAAAAGTCAAATTCCTGTCCCTTATGGTGCAGGTGAAATTAGCATGGAATCTCTGGATAAGCTGGACAATTTTGGAAGGGATGTGTATGATCTGAGAATTCACCAGAGGCTGTCCCTGTGGATGCTATCAAAAGCCTTTTCAAAGTCCACGAAATCCACATACAGTTGTCTCTGCAACTCTGTGCACTGTTCTATCATGTTACCCAGCATGAAGATCTGGACAACACAACCTCTGTTTCTTCGGAAGCTGGCCTGCTCTTTCCTCAAGCCCACATCAACAACATTCATTGAACATTGACTTCGGCGAGAATCTTGCTGGCCACTGGCAAAAGTCCGATGCAACGCCAGTTGTTGCAATAAACTTAGTGCTCCTTTCTTGCAGATCCTAACAATATCTCCCTTTGTCCGGTTTTTGGGTATTTGTCCCATTCCCAGATTATAGTAAGCAGTGGCTGAAAGATGGCTGGTTCAACTTTTAGTTGAGCTTTGAACAGTTTGGTATCCAGATTGATATGTTCTAGAGCTTTGCTATTCTTTAATGATTTAATCACAGCAACAATCTCTTCTTTCTTGGGCGGATCTAAAAAAAATCATATTAAGTTTAATTATCATTCAACCATACATGGATTCAGCCAAATGAGATGGTGTTCCTTTGGGCCAAAGTGCAAAAACATACATACATTCAAAATAGTGAGAAAGGAAGCAATACATAGTCACGTAAGAGAACACATTTTTTAGTGCACGACCTGAGTGACAAGTGACGCAAAATGATGGTTCCTGTCAATCCATCCTGTCGTTTCATTGATCGAACACTGGAGGGCAACAGTGAAGGGAGAGGCCTCTCCCCAACTGAGCAAGGACACCACGCTACACTGCCTCCGGCATCTCCTCACCTAGACTGCAGCGGCAAGCAAGCCCATGGCTTGAGGCCTAGTCCTCGCTACTACTGAGGTTATGCTGCTGCCTCATCGCCTGTCTCCCCCACCAAAAAAGGTAAACGGGCTTGCAGCAATCAATATCCAACAGGGTCTTGCAATCATAAGAAAAACATCCAAGACAGGCACTCACGTTTCGCTGCACGCTGCCTTCACGCATGCACCAATGCCGATGCCTTCGAGTCGCAGGCTGCAACACAGGTCAGCTCCTCCAAACCCAATCCGGCACCTCCGGACCACCAGCCGGAATCTACCCCGGAAGCCCACCAGCCAGCTCCTACAATACTCCTGCCTGCTACTCCAAACAACAATCAGCTCACAGATGCGGTAGACTAGCTGTGTCCATAGTTACTGGAGTCCTGTATAGTCTTACAATCATTAAAAAAAACATTTAACATAGAAAAGAGCAACTTTGATTGGCCCCTGAGAAGATTCTGTGTCTGCACGGACCGCCATTGTAACAGAAGTATCTATATTGATGTACAGGTCCTTTGCTGCCTCTTGTAGGTCAGGTTTTCGTTGTATTTTTACCCTACATTAATTCCACAAAAATAAGTTTTATTCTGAATCTCTGATTTTGGATACTGATCTGTGAATTCCATAAGAGCAAATTTCCATTACCAGAACATCTGAACACTGGGGTAGCTCTGTACATTGGAGCACTCTCTGACTTGCACGCCAGTGGGCAAAATATACTCAATTAATTGAATGGCCTTTTTCTATTAAATGTAATCCCATTTCTCATCAGACTAATTTTATAATGTTGTTGCTTAATTTCATTAGCTTGCACAATTGCAAATTCACAGGAAGAAATAAACTAATACCTTTATCTCAAAAACATTAACGAAGATAATCTTTTAGTTGGTCACCTACAAGATGATGAGAGTATAAATTTTTATTACTTTGAAAAAGCCAATTTAAAACAAATGCAATTTTGTAAATCTACTTTACTGGAAAGAAGAGAACTTTCAATGAGTAGGCGCATTCTGGGGAGATCTGACAGCATTGAAAGAACTGTTTGAATGTTGACCTCCAATTAGTGCAACTAGAAACTTACTTGTGTTTTTTTCTGATTTATTTTCTATCTTCTAACTACTGCATATTTATTAATATTATTCAACTGTGATAAGAAATACAACATTGCGCCCTACGTTTGCAGACAACTATTTACGAATTGTGCACAATTTAATTGTGTGAAATGTGACATAAATTGAACGTTAGAAAGCAAAGGATATGAAAAAAAAATGCCGGCAAGTGTAGTCAAAGCAAATTCAAAGATACTTAAAAACCTGATAAAACTTGAATTAATTTCTTGACGAAAGAGCAAGGAGGTCAGTCAGTGAAGGCAATATATTTGATGTAGTGAGGGAGTGACAAATATGCTCCACAATTGGCTTGATGGCTGGTAGCCAAGTATAATAATTAGTGCAACACACACCAGCATTTTGTGTGTGTTGTTTGAATTTCCAGCATCTGCAGATGTCCTTGTGTTTGCTGCATAATAATTAGTGGGTTCTTTTGTGATAAGAAATTTGTTACCAGTGGGGTTCCAGTTCTTGATTCCTTGTTGTGTAATATACATTAATGATTTAGATATAAATATTGGAGGAATAATAAACAACTTTGCAGATGATACAAAATTGGCTGTGTAGTTGTCAGAGAGAAGGAAAGCTTTAAACTGCAGGAACTGATCTGCTCAGTTGGGCAGAAACATGTTGAAGGTAACCTTATATTCACTGAAGTGTGACGAAGTGCATTTGGGAGTGCAAAAAACTGAGGAAGTGTTCCAGGAAGTTATTACATAGTATAGAAGCGCAAAGGGAAAAGGTGTAAAAGAGTCCCAACGGGCTTGATGGGAGTTGGGTCACTTGGCATCACAAGTGTAGGAGAGGTTCTTGTGATCTATCCATACCACAAATGGGTGCTCTGTCCCCACTAGCCGGTGTCGCCATGGCTTCAGAGCCTCCTTCACAGCCAGAAGTTCTCGGTTCCTGACACCATAGTTACAGGAGTAACGTGATGGGGAAGAGAAGCACAGGGGTGGAGCTAATTATCTACAGAAGAGTGCTGGGAGAGTACAGCTCCGGTGTGCCATGCATCAAACTCGATGATGAGTATGAGTCTGGACAGTGGCAGTGGTGAAGTGTCACCTTTAGCTCTGAGAATGTTTAGTCCGCTTCACTTATGCATTGGAATCCTGCAGAGGCCTTCTTCATGAGTGCATTTATGGAAGCTGTGATGGATTGGGAGTTTCCCATGAAAAAGAAAGAAAAGTTTGCAAACCACACGAAGTGCCACACCTGTCTGACCGTAGGTGGTTTGGGCCACACTATGACTGTCTGAACTTTACACGGGTCCATTTGAACACTGGCAGGGTGAGGATATAGCCCAAAAACAACACCTGTTCATTGTGGAACTCACTTCCCCAGCTTAGTGATTCCTTAGGACCCATCTGAGAACCCTCCGGACATGCTGGACATATTCCTACTGAGCGCAGGAGTAGATAAGATTGCCGTCCAAATACGCAAAAACAAGCTGATTCAACGTGTTCCAGAGTACATCATTGACCAGGGTCTGAAAAGCAGCAGGGGTGTTGGCCAGGCCACATGGTACTCATACCAGCCAGTGGAGATGTTGAATGCTGTCTTCAATTCATCCCCTTTTCTGATATTCCGGGCAGCCTAGGTGCGACTCGAGGAGCTGCAGAACTCTTAATGGATATGATTAAATAATCCTGTTTCAGCCTGTTACAACTAAAAAGCACAACTGCTTTCAAGTTTAGTGCAGTCAACAAAGATGTCTTAATGCGTTTAAATAAACTATCGGTGCTTAAAACCCACAGAAACAACACAGTCTATGGTCGGAAGTGCCCGCAGAGAAAACCTCGGAGGAAGCGTGGGCGAAAGTCAGGATCACAAGTGCGCTTAAGGAAACAGTTTTAAACTCCCTATACAGATGATCTTGCAGTCTCGGGTGAATAAAATCGATGATCTCAGAGCCAGGGTGCTGAATCAGAGGGACATTAGGACCTCGTGTGTCTTTTGTTTCGCGGAATCCTGGTTAACCCCTTCCATATCGGATGCAGCAATTCAGATTGATGGGTTTACTGTACACCATCAGGATAGATCTCTCGAGTCTCTCAAAAGCGGAGGAGTATGCCTCATGATCAGCTCTTCTTGGTGCAGAAGTATATCAGTGCTGTCCCAGTTCTGCTCACCAGACCTGGAATATCTAGCAGTAAAGTGTCATCCTTTTTACCTACCACAGGAGTTCTCTGGGGTCATTTTGGTAGCAATTTACATTCCACCCCAGGCCAATATCTGTCAGGCTTTAGATGATCTGAGCAATGGGATCAACATGCATGAAACAGCACATCCTAATGCCTTCACCATCACTTAGCCCATTGCTCTACTCTCTGTATACACATGACTGTGTGGCTAGGCATAGCTCAAATACCATCTATAAATGTGCTGATGATAAAGCCATTGTTGGTAGAATCTCAGGTGGTGACGAGAGGGCGTACAGGAGTGAGATATGCCAACTAGTGGAATGGTGCCATAGCAACAACCTGACACTCAACATCAGTAAGACGAAAGAGCTGATTGTGGACTTCAGAAAGGGTAAGATGAAGGAACACATACCAATCCTCATAGAGGGATCAGAAGTGGAGAGAGTGAGCATCTTCAAGTTCCAAGGCATCAAGGTATCTGAGGATCTCACCTGGTCCCAACATGTTAATGTAGTCATAAAGAAGGCAAGACTATGGCTATACAGTTCGCCCTCCTTATCCGCGGATTCCGCATGCACGACTTCAACCAACCGCGAATTGCAAAAACCCGGAAGTGGTCTTCCAGCACTTGTTGTTCGAGCGTCTACAGACTTTTTTTCTTGTCATTATTCCCTAAACAATGCAGTATAACAACCATTTTACATAGCATTTTCATTGTATTAGATATTATAAGTAATCTAGAGATGATATAAAGTGTATGGGAGGATGTGCGTGGGTTATCCTGCATCAGGATCGAAAAAAGTCGGAAGTTCTCTTACTAAGTAAGTCAGAATAGGTACATCCGGTATTATTTAGCGTCATTTAGTCAAAGATTTGTCTTAGTATATAGTACATATTTTACCTTTCTGTGCATATAAAACACTTAAGAACGTATGTTTCAGCGCCGGTTTCGGAAATAGAAGTTCTCGGGACTCGGGAAAAATCATTCCCTAGTGCGCTGTCCACCGTGCCGGGTTGATGTGGAGGATCAAAAACCCAAAACCCAATAATTAAACCACTGCGTTGCTTAGCAATAATTGTAGCTTTCATCAGGGCAGAGCCTTTTTCACTTAATCCTATAAAATTGTTCCGATTGTTGACCGACGTAGCCTAACGCTTTTCCAATGACCGATGGAGTTTCACCTCTTTCCGATTGCTTTATTACTTCCATTTTATTTTCAATCGTGATCGTGATTATTTTTGTGAACAGAAACACTGCGCATTCAGAGCTCTGGCACCAGCTCCTAATGTCCACCGCACTGAGACAGGTTAAATAAGGTCTGGGGTTCTGCTGGGTCCTAACGTCCACCGGATTAAGACAGATTGAATAAGGGACTTGAGCATCCGCGAATTTTGACTGTACTTTGTTAGGAGTTTGAAGAGATTTGGCATGTGAACAAATACACTCAAAAATCTCTATATTTGTACCGTGGAGAGCATTCTGACAGGGTGCATCACTGTCTGGTATGGAGGGGCTACTGCACAGGACCAAAAGAAGAATGTTGTAAATCTAATCAGCACCATCTTGGGCCTAGCCTACAAAGTACCTAGGACATCTTTAGGGAGCGGTGTCTCAGAAAGACAGTGGACCTCCAGCACCCAGGGCATGCCCTTTTCTCACTGTTACCATCAGGTAGGAGGTACAGAAGCCTGAAGACACACACTCAGCAATTCAGGAACAGCTTCTTCCCCTTTGCTATCGGATTCCTAAATGGACATTGAAGCTTTGGACACTGCCTCACTTTTTTAAATATATGTATTCCTGTTTTTGCAAATAAAAAAAAAATCTATTTAATATATGTAATTGATTTACTTGTTTATTAATTATGTTTTATTTTATTTAATATTTTTTCTCTCTCTGCTAGATTATGTATTCCATTGAACTGCTGCTGCTGCTAAGTTAACAAGTTTCACGTCACATGCTATTGACAATAAACCTGATTCTGACATGAATCAAATTGTAAGCATTCACAGATCTATCTTGGAGATAATGGTTGTTGCCTGGAGATGTTCAAACATAGAGATAAGCTGGGGAAGGGGATAATGGTTCTTCATGATGATATTGTTCAAGGGCTGACATTCCATGCAGGGATGGAGTTTGCCATCCATCTTGCTTGCTAAAAAGAAGCTCGCCCCTGCTGGTGAGGTTGATGGACGGATGAATCCTAAGGCCAATGCCTCCTATATGTATTCTTTCATTTCTCATGTTTCTGGATGTGAGAGGGAAAAGAACCGGCCCCAAGAAGGATTAAAACCAAGTAAGGGGTCAATGGCCCAGTTGTGTGGCTGGTATGGAGGCAGAAGGTGACCATCTTCTTACTGAAGACATCAAGAAGACCAACATATTCAGCCCAAATGCCAGACAGGTCCACACTAGCAGTTAGCACAGGAAGGGATTGGGGGACAGGGGCTTAACCTACAGCCAGACATGCGGTTAGGCAGTTTCCTCTCCTGGAGTGTATTTAGAGACCGCTTGATCCATGGGTTGTGTCCAGATAGTCAGGGAACCAGCAGAGGTTCAGGTGAATCAATGAGATAGGAGAGCTGTTTCCTATGGTTGCCATGCAGCACAAGTTGGAGGGGTACTGTGGAAAGATGGATCTGGCCAGATGCCGAACATCCAGAGCCTTTAGATCAATATTCTCTCTCAATTGTTGATTGGGATTGCCATATCTTTGAGCCAAGGAGATATCTCAGTTCAGTTCAGTTTCAGTTTATTTTCATTTAGAAAGCACAAATGCAATGCAGTTAAAAAATGAGACAACGTTCCTCCAGAATGATATCACAAAAGGACACGACAAGACAGACTACACCAGAAAATCCACATTATGTTTGGTAATCCCCAAATCCAGAGTCCGGAGAGGCTGCTGCATATTAGTATTGCGCTACCATCTTAGCGCGTTCCCCAGAAAGGAGCTTCAAACCCACCAGACAAAACAAGACTACCCAGGCACACCAAGTCAGGAGACCAACTCTATCACCCAACAAACTAAAAACTAAAGCTACAAGACCTACACAAAACCACATAGTTACATATAGCTATAGTTAACATATAGTTACAACAGTGCAGACAATACTGAGGTTCCTGGCTGCCCTAGAGCCAATGAATGACTGACTCTCATGGGAGCATTATGCGATTAGGGGAAGATGCTTGCTGGGAGATTTGACCTGTAAGAATTCCTCTTCTTGCTGACGGATATTTTCTTTTACTGGGCACTTTGGTCATGATGCCCTGTAGTGACCTGGGAAGCCACAGTACAGGCAGCAGCCTGTCCTCCTGTGTCAATCTCGTTGCTCCACCTGCACGGGCTCCTCTGCAGGGTGTCAAGGGAGAGGATGAAGACAGTCAGTGATTTAAAGAGTAGGAGGCTCAGGGCATATTCTCTTATCTGCACCATTCAGATGTCTGGTTGTCTGGCTGAAATAATCAGGTCATCCAGGTTGTCCTGCTCATCATGTTCTGCAGTCTCATGCTGGAGCACTGCACCCAGACCTTGTTGGAAGACAGCGACCAGAGAATCTCTCATTCCATCCCATCTCAACCACAAGTGTGCAAAACTTAACCGCATAGTCCCTCACTCTCCCTTTCCCTTAGCGCAGGTCCAGGGATCGGTGGGCAGCCTCCTGAGTCCATACCGGAAGATCAAACACTCTCTTGAATTCGACCTCAAATGGCTGGAAAGGCTAGGACGCAGGGAAACTTTGTTCACGTAGGGCACTGAACAAGCTAAGTGGGGTTCACCAAAAAGATCCACCCGCCATGTAGACCAGTTTATGTACCTCATCACCAAACTGACCTGTCTGGGCTTGGAAAGACAGCTCACACCAGGTAATGAAGTTCCGGTGGCTGTCAGGGCCACAAGAGTATCTGCTTGGTGGAGGGGTACTCGATTCAGGTCCAGACTCTGCCAAGGTTAATGGCTGAGGCTGATGAGACTGCCATAGAGGAGGATACGGGAGGCGGTGACATTGAGATTTGGACTGTCCTGGCACATGGCTGACGAATTGCAGCAGCAAGAGCAGTAATGGCCGCCGCTGAATTTGTGCTGTTTGTGGTGAGTCGCTGAATTGGCACTGTGAGGGCCGACACCTGCTCTTCCTGCTTGGACTGGACTTACTGCTGTGAATGTAGTTGTTGCATTGCAGGCGATAGGTCTGCCAAACCAGTCTCCGCGGACTTTAACTTCTCCTTCTGACCTGTGAACCTTGGATTGGGCTGGGCTTGCCACCCTGGGAGTAGCTGTTGCAGTACATGAGCCACTTCTGCCATATCATCCACCACTGGCTTTAACTTCTCTCCTTCAGGACCATGGTCATCTCGTCCCTCTCTGCTGGGCCCATTTTGCCATGGTGCTTTCTGATGGCCCAAGTGCAGAGGGAGAGACACTGAGGCAGAATGAACAGGCCACTGAATTTTAACAAGAACTGTGCAGAACAAAATGAAAGCAATAAATGCTAGGCCATATCTGAAAACTCTCAAACTAAAACTCTATCACCGAACTGACGCTGCTGCGTGGAAATAGTAACTCAATACTAAATTAGTAGCGTCCCTTTACAAAGTCGAACTAATTTATAGCCTTCCTCCCTGGAATATGGACCAAAGTAAGCATGGGTGCTTTGGCCAAGACTCAACAAGACTAAAGTGAAAGGAAGACAATTAAATACAATGATAAAAAGCCCTAATTAGCTGGAATGTGCATTTTCACGAATGTGAATGCTGACCCCTTTCAGCTGGCTGTCTTGAAGGCACCCATTCTCCGCAGCAGAGTGCATGGTTCAAAGACTCATTTTATTATCAAACCACTTGTACAGAATACAACTCTGAGATTTATCTTCTCCGGATAATCAAAAACACAGAAAACCATAGACGCAGCTGAAAGACATCAGTTCCCCCTCCAGTTGTAATCCCACCCATATGAAAAGAAAAAGCAACAAAAAACTCGCAAACCCCACCAACCCCCACACAAAAACTAACAGATCACCCACATGGAAGAACATCAAACCCCAAGCCTGCCAATCAGCGGGAACACAAAGAAAACATAGAACTGAATGTGGCTAATATGAACTTCATTTAGATTGGACTACAGAATTTCAGATTCCGAAGGGGGAATTGATGTCTTTCTTTCAGCTACTTCTATGGTTTTCTGTATTTTATGGCTATCTGGAGAAGAAAAATCTCAGAGCAGTATTCTGTACAAAATCTCAGAATTTCAATAACCTCCAAGAGTGTTGAGACCCAATGGCCCCTCCGAGGGCAGTGACTCAAACCAGCAGCCCCTCCGAGGGCAGTGACTCGAACCAGCAGCCTCTCAGAGGGCAGTGACGAACCAGCAGCCCCTCCGAGGGCAGTGACTCAAACCAGCAGCCCCTCCGAGGGCAGTGACTCGAACCAGCAGCCTCTCAGAGGGTAGTGACGAACCAGCAGCCTCTCAGAGGGCAGTGACTTGAACCAGCAGCCTCTCAGAGGGCAGTGACGAACCAGCAGCCTCTCAGAGGGCAGTGACGAACCAGCAGCCTCTCAGATGGCAGTGACTCGAACCAGCAGCCTCTCAGAGGGCAGTGACATAAACCAGCAACCTCTCAGAGGGCAGTGACTCGAACCAGCAGCCTCTCAGAGGGCAGTGACTTGAACCAGCAGCCTCTCAGAGGGCAGTGACACAAACCAGCAGCCTCTCAGAGGGCAGTGACGAACTAGCAGCCTCTCAGAGGGCAGTGACACAAACCAGCAGCCTCTCAGAGGGTAGTGACGAACCAGCAGCCTCTCAGAGGGCAGTGACTTGAACCAGCAGCCTCTCAGAGGGCAGTCACACAAACCAGCAGCCTCTCAGAGGGCAGTGACTCGAACCAGCAGCCTCTCAGAGGGCAGTGACGAACCAGCAGTCTCTCAGAGGGCAGTGACGAACCAGCAGCCTCTCAGAGGGCAGTGATGAACCAGCAGCCTCTCAGAGGGCAGTGACTCGAACCAGCAGCCTCTCAGAGGGCTGTGACTCGAACCAGCAGTCTCTCAGAGGGCAGTGACTCGAACCAGCAGTCTCTCAGAGGGCAGTGATGAACCAGCAGTCTCTCAGAGGGCAGTGGCGAACCAGCAGCCTCTCAACGGGCAGCGATTCGAACCAGCAGCCTCTCAGAGGGCAGTGACTCGAACCAGCAGTCTCTCAGAGGGCAGTGACTCGAACCAGCAGCCTCTCAGAGGGCAGTCACACAAACCAGCAGCCTCTCAGAGGGCAGTGACTCGAACCAGCAGCCTCTCAGAGGGCAGTCACACAAAGCAGCAACCTCTCAGAGGGCAGTCACACAAACCAGCAGCCTCTCAGAGGGCAGTGACTCGAACCAGCAGCCTCTCAGAGGGCAGTCACACAAAGCAGCAACCTCTCAGAGGGCAGTCACACAAACCAGCAGCCTCTCAGAGGGCAGTGACTTGAACCAGCAGCCTCTCAGAGGGCATTGACTCGAACCAGCAACCTCTCAGAGGGCAGTCACACAAACCAGCAACCTCTCAGTGGGCAGTGACGAACCAGCAGCCTCTCAGAGGGCAGTGACTCGAACCAGCAACTTCTCAGAGGGCAGTGACGAACCAGCAGCCTCTCAGAGGGCAGTGACTTGAACCAGCAGCCTCTCAGAGGACAACAACACAAACCAGTGGCCTCTTCAAAGGCAGCAACTCAAGCTAGCAGTCCCTCCGAGGGCAGTGACTCGAACCAATGGCCTCTCCAAGGGCAATGACAGCAACCTACGTCTCCTTCAAGGTAGTGCATGAACCAGCAGCCCCTTCGAGGACAGCTGTAACAAAAGCAGCCCCCTTAGTCATGGATTTTCAATGATCACATACTACTTGGTTATGATATGTTAACATTAACCTACTATTCGGACTGATAAAAATAATTAAAAATAATAACACACACAAAACACTGGTAGAACACAGCAGGCCAGGCAGCATCAATAGGGAGAAGCGCTGTCGACGTTTCGGGCTGAGACCCTTCGTCAATAATGCACAGTTTTCATAAAGAATTTTGAATAATTCAATTAATTCCTGAAGAAATATGCTTCAGTGTTCAAATAATGTTTTTGTTCTAAGATACTGAGTTGATGAGCTTTTTCTGTTGTAAATGTTTGCATAGGCAGTTTCAATTATACTGTAAATGCTGACATAAAAATAGCTTTGATTAATGCTTTTGCAGGCAGGGAGTTTTTGTCACTTTTCTTATACTATGTGGAGCAGTTACATTTTCTGGGAGGCTTTTGTTTGATTCCTGATTTATCCTCTGTTTACTCACCCCAGATGTGATAGCTTTAAATTACCAGTCCAATTTGTAAATGTTTCAATTTGGAATTTACATTTAGAAAAGCTGATAAGATATATCCCCAGTGATTTAGTCACAAATGGAGACACAACAGACTGCAGATGCTGGAATCTGAATCGAAAAGCAAACGGCTGGTTGCAGGGTCTCAACACAAAATGTTGACTATTTCTCTACCTCTGCGGATGCCGCCTGACCCAATGAGTTCCTCCAGTAGTTTTGTTTTTGTTTCAGTTAACTTACAAATGCATTTCAAATAGAAATTGAATATAACGTTACTTTCAGTGTTCTCACAATCTTGGCGTCTTTGAAGTGCATGTTTGCCTTCTCCCTACTGATTGACAGGACTGAAAATTGAGACAGGATGCAGGGGATGCAAAATAACTGTTTCTGGCACAAAGTTGCACTGGGTGTTTTGCTAATTTGACAGAAAATTGTAACACATGGAGGGTAGGCAAGGATGTGGCTGAGGCAACCCTAGATATCACATTATGAAGCAGAGATCAGTTAACTGGGGCTTAATTTATATTCCGAAATCATTATCCCACAGATGTCAACAACAATGCAGCAGGATTTGAACTTGAAAATGTGGGAGTCCTCAAGGGCTAAATCGGGTGTAGTCAGTTAGTTGAGTAACTTGAAGAGATTAGTATCTGTATTTGACATTACTGAAGATTACTTTTAAGTCATGCTTGTTCCTAGCAATCTTTGGGTCTCCACGACCCTGACTTTGCTACTTTCCATTCCAATGCTATAGTTAGATCACCATGCTGAATCTAACAATATGTTGGACCAGCCTTGTTCAAGCTTTTACCCTAGAGGAACCCCTGAAATAGTTTTCAAGTCTCAGGGAACCCCAGCATAAAAATCATTATACCTGGAGCTCACAGTACATTAGCATGATCAGTAAGTTGTAGATGTAATAATCCAAAAATAATTGTCAGTGCTCTTTTGAGTAGAGAATGAATTTTTAGCCAACCTTTCTTGAAAAAAAAAGCAGATAGTTAAGTTTAGCTTACGTTCCTTGAAATTACTATTTCCTTCTGTTCACTCTGTTCTGGGTGTCAGATGTGGGATTTCCAGGAGACTCTCAGCCTCCCCGGTGGCCACATCTGCACCAGGTGAATCAAGATGCAGATCCCTAGAGACCATTTTAGGGAACGGGAGCTGCAGCCCGATGACCTTCGGCTTGTTATGAAAGTGAAGCAGTGATAGATAGGAGCTGCACGGAGGTAGTCACCTCAAGGCTACAGGAAAGATAAATGGGTGACTGTCAGAAGAGGGAAGGGAAAATGTCAGATAGTGGATAGCTGTCCTCCTCAACAGTAAGTACTCCATTTTGAGTACTGTTGGGGGGATGACCAACCTAGGGGAAGGAACGGCAGCTGTGCCTCTGGCACTGAGTCTGGCCCTGCGGCTTAGAAGGGTAGGGAACAGAAGAGGATGGCAACAGTAATAGGGGACTCTATAGTCAGGGGTACAGATAGGTGATTCTGTGGTCACAAAAAGGAAACACAAAAAGTAGTTTGCCTTCCAGGTACCAGGGTCTGCGATGTTTCTGAACACGTTCACAAGATCCTAAAAAGGGAAGGTGAGCAGCCAGAAGTCATGGTACGTATTGGTACCAACGACATTGGAAGGTGAAGGGAGGAGGTCCTGTAAAAAGAATACCGGGAGTTAGGAAGGAAGCTGAGAAGCAGGACCTCAAGAGTAGCAATCTCGGGACTGCTGCCTGTGCCATACAACAGTGAAGATAGAAATAGAATGAGGAGGAAGATAAATGTGCGGCTGAGGAATTGGAGTGGGGGCAGGTATTCAGATTTCTGGATCATTGGGACTTCTTCTGGGGCAAGTTGCACTTGAACCTCGGCGGGACCAATATTCTTGTGGGCAGGTTTACAAGAGCTGTTGGGAGTGGTTTAAGCTAATATGGCAGCGGAATGGGAACTAGTATAGAGCTGAGGATGAGCCAGCAGGTTTACAAGTAGATGATGGAAGCAAAACAAATGTAAAGAAGGATAAACTAATGATTGGGTAGAAATGCAGACAGAGTAAAGAGTTAAGTTGTACTGCAGAGGTAAATTCATAAGGGTGAAAAATGCAGGACTGAAGGTGCTGTATTTAAATGAAAATGTAGCATTCGGAATAAGGTGGATGAATTTGTGGCACAATCAGAGATTGGTCAGTATTATGTCATGAGCACCACTGAGTCATGGCTGAAAGAAGGCCATAGTTGAGAGCTTAACATCCAAGGATATACTTTGTATCGAAAGGACGGGCAGGAAGGCATAGGTGGTGGTGTGGCTCTGTTGATAAGAGATGGAATTACATCTTTAGAAAGAGGTGACATAGGGCCAGAGATTGTTGCAACTTTGTGGATGAAGTTAAGAAACTGCAAGGGTAAAAAAAACCTTATTGAGAAAATCAGGTTGGTGTTGGATTGCAAGAGAGGGAATTTGTTGAATGTCTGCGAGATAGCTTTTTAGAGCAGCTTGTGCTTGAGCCTACGAGGGGAAAGGCTATCTTAGATTGTGCATTGATTTTAAACACCCATTAAACTCAACTCTCATTAGAGAGTTTAATGTAAAGGAAATCTTAGGAGGCAGTGATAATTATACGATTGAATTCATACTGCAATTTGAGAACAAGAAGCATAAGTCACACATATCAATATCGCAATGGAATAAAGGGAATTACAGAGGTATGAGAAAGGAGCTTGCCCAGGTGGACTGCAGGAGGATACTGGCAGGGATGACGGCAAAGCAGAAATGGCTGAAATTTCTTGGAATAGTTCACAAGATGCAGGATAGATACGTCCCACAGAAGTTCTCAAATGGTAGAGGTCGGCAACCGTGACTGACAAGAGAAGTTAAAGACCGCATAAAACCCAAGGAAAGGGCATATAAAGTAGCAAAAGTGAGTGGGAAGTTGGATGATTGGGAAGCTTTTAAAATTCATCAAACGGCAACTAAAAAAAGTATAAGAAGGGAAAAGTTGAAATATGAGAGCAAACTAGCCAATAATGTAAAGCAGGATACCAAAATTTTTTTTCAGTTATATAAAGAGTAAAAGGGAGGTGAGTTGATGATATTGGACAACTGGAAAATGATGCTGGTGAGGTAGTAATGGGGGCAAAGAAATGGCAGGTGAACTTACTGGGTACTTTGCATCATTCTTCACTGTGGAACACACTAGCACTGCGCCAAAGCTCCCTGAGCGTCAGGGAGCAGGAGTGCGTGCCATTGCAATGGAAACAGTGCAAAGAAAACTGAAAGGTCTTAAGGTGTTAAGTCACCCGGGTCAGATGGACTACATCATAGAGTCCTGAGGGAGGTTGCTGAAGAGATAACGGATGCATTGTTCATGATCTTTCAAGAACCACTTGATTCTGGCGTGGTCCTGAAGGAATGGAAGATTGCAAATGTTCATTGTTTTCCTATGAATGGCAGGATACTCTTCTTCCACAGAAATCCAGAATTTGTCCAGGGTCAGGCCAGTAAAACTCATCTTTAGTGCAGCTCACAATGTTCTTCCTCTTCTCTTGAAGTCAAATTCTCAGGCTGAGCAGAAGATTCAGAGAAAGGGTCCTTCATCCAATGATACAATTGTGTTGAAGGGGAGAGAAACTATTGTTCAATTTTGTTCTGTAGTTCTTCCAGGTGGTTTTCAATATGACTCGAGACTTCCTGATATCCTTCCTCATTCTCAAGCCCAAGCAGCAATGGAAACATTTCAAGATTTCCTTTTGCAGCATGATTTTTCAAAAAGATTTGGATTCCTTTTTAAGAATCTCATCACTTGAAGTCAAAACATTTTGTCCATGGCCTTGTAGGAACTTGTTCAACTGGTTCATATAATGAAAAATGTCTGCAAGGTAGACTAGCTTCTGCAGCCATTCTTCATCTTCAAAGCATTTGACTACTATTTTTTTGAAAGTACTCCTGCAATTTACGTTTCAGCTCAAACACCCTGTTGAAAATTCTTCCTCTGCTACACCAGCTAAGTTCTGTATGTAGCGGGAGATTGGTGTGCTCCTTGTCCAAGTTTTCACACAGTTTTTTAAATTATGTCTGTTTGTTTTGAAATTCAGTAGTTGTTTAAAATAGTCAGCACTTTTACATGTCATGTGGCTGTGATTTATAGTTAAGTGCCTTTTCAATTTTGCTGGAGCCATTGCTACGTCTGTGAGTTGCTTGCCACAGACTAGGCACAGTGGAACAGGACAATTCAGATCAGCACTCCATGTAAAACCCAGAGATCAGTAGCTTTCATTGTAAAGAAATGGTACCAGCAGGTTACTTCAATCCCACCCACTGCTTTTGTCTCCAGGACCCAGAAGAGGCTGGTAGACTTCTTCTGGGGCAACAGGAGGCATAGGGACTCTGCTGCGATCTCTCCACCTCAGGACCCTGCGTAGATACCTGTATAGCAACCACCCTCTGAGATGGCATGCTCTGGTGATGCATTTCTCTACCAGGAGGGCATGCAGATTCCAGCGGGCAGCATCAGCCGCACGGCTTTGAGGGAACTGCCTCGCTTTTACCGAGAGCTGTTAAGGCTTTGCGGTTTAGCGTCATTCAGGCAAGGTGCCCCTGTGCCGGAGGGAGACAGGTCCCCCTCCTGTCATGGTGGATGTCAAGGGGACTCGGAGAAGTGGAGGTGTTTCGACTGCACTGCCACCTGATGGGCCGGAAGTGCTTGTCAGACCCAGGCCTCAGGATATCATCTGGGAGAGGCCTGTGACACTCCAAAGTGTTTCTTGTACGGGCAGCTCTTGCACACCTTTAACTTCCTTGCCTTCTTCGGCCGACCAGGCTCACCTTGGCAGTGGGGGAGGTCCCCGTGGAACTCCCTTATGCAGGGGTCCTTCCCCTGTACATTGGGGAGCTAGGGTGGAAGGTGCTGCACAGGGCAATACTGTTCAACTGGTCTTTAAGCAGATTCACTGACACCCAATTCACCTGTCCATTCTGTGTCCGGGAGGAATCAGTGTATCACGATTGTATGGAGTGTGAGAGGTTGCAGCCCCTGTTTGAGTATCTGAAGGGGCTGCTTCTCTGGTTCCACTCTCCTACATTAAGTCCATATCCTTTAAGGTTTTGTCTATTGAAGTGTCTGTTATATCTCAAACATAATGATTGTATCCAACAGCGAGTTTGTAGAAATGAAAATATGTATATACATTGGACTTCTGCATTTAACAATATTATGGGAGTTTGTTCAGAAGTTGCAAAGTCCACAAACTGGATGTTCATAACCTGGGGTGACCTGCATTTAATTATTTTAATTATCAGTGACCTTGACCACTAAATGCGCAATTTAGATTCCCCACAATCATGTTGCTCACTATCATTTAGTTTATATTTATAAAGTTGTACAATGTAAATGTGAGCCTTTCTGTCTACCTTCCCATGCCCTTGCCAACCTTGCACTTGCCCATGCCAACTGTTTTGCTCACCCACATAATTCCATTAGGTCCATATCCTTCTACTGTATGTGCCTGCTAAATGTCCCTTTCACAAAATGATTGTGTTAGATTCCACCACCTTCCTCTTTAAAACTTCTTCCTTTCTTCTTGAACTTCTGCAGTCTTGCTTTTGCATGGATGTCAAGATCTCTGAGGATCCAACCTGGTCCCAACATATTGATATAGTCATAAAGAAGGCAAGACAGCAGCTATACTCCATTAGGAGTTTGAAGAGATTTGGTACGTCAACAAATACACTCAAAAACTTCTATAGATGTACCGTGGAGAGCATTCTGACAGGCTGCATCACTGTCTGGTATGGGGGGCAGGTGGCTACTGCACAGGATTGAAAGAAGCTGCAGAGGGTCGTAAATTCAGTCAGCTCTATCTTGGGTACTGGCCTTCAAGGTACTCAGGAGATCTTCAAGGAGCGGTGTCTCAGAAAGGCAGCGTCCATTATTAAGCTCCTCCAGCACCCAGGGCATGCCCTTTTCTCACTGTTACCATCAAGTAGGAGGTACAGAAGCCTGAAGGCACACACTCAGTGATTCAGGAACAGCTTCTTCCCCTCTGCTATCTGATTCCTAAATGGACATTGAACCCTTGGACACTACCTCACTTTTTTTTTCATATATAGTATTTGGCTTTTGCAAGATTTTTAATCTATTCAATACATGTATACTGTATAAAGTATACTGAATACAATTTATTTATTATTATTTTTTCATCTATATTATGCATTGCATTGAACTGCTGCTGCTAAGTTAACAAATTTCACGTCACATGCTGGTGATAATAAACCTGATTCTGATTGATTCCTACCACGGGGAGGATACTCTGACCATCCATCTGTTCTACACTCTGGACTTGCTTGGTTTACTCTCTACATTTTTCTTCTCATCTGCCACATGGCTGCTCTGCTTCCCACCCATTCCCCCACTGAATTATTTTAAACCCTCTCAAGCAGAGATAGTAAAGCCCCCCTATATTGGTCCACACAAGCATAACCCAGTCTTCTTGTACAGCTTGTTCTCTATCCTGGGAGTGATCCCAACGATCCAGGTATCTAAAACCCTCCAAAACTTTTAACTTATTTATTCTATCCTTCTCTTTTTAACCTCACTAGCACCTAGCACAGGGTGCAATCCCGCTTTTCAACCTTCTGCCTAACACCTTGAACTCACTGTACGGGACCTCATCCCTCATTCTACTTATGTTACCAGTAGCATCATTATATATTATTCCAGCCACAACCGTTTTGATTATTTTGTACTCTGCTTTTGTTCAACTCTTCTTGGATTTACCTTTCATAAATCTCAAGATTATTTTACATTTTAATTTTTTTGACCCCAAAAAAATTGACAGCTGGTTAAGTTGTTGTCATTTTGGGGTGTCGGGCATACTCTTTTCCACAGATGCTGCCTGGCCTGCTAAGTTCCTCTAGCATTTTGTCCGTGTTGCTTGGATTTCCAGCATCTGCAGACTTCCTCGTGTTTGTCAAATCAACTGTTAGGTAGAGTGCGGACAAGCTGTTAGGTCACGTAAAATTAGAGTGCGGACAAGCTATGTGATATTAGAGCGTGGACTAATTCAAAATGACTGCAGTAACACCAAGCTGGAAATATAATGAACATAGGGGACGTGATGAATGCCTCCAAAAATGATGACTATGAACTTATCAAACTCTAAATTAGACAGTGACAAGATGCCCAGTAATGGATCCTTTGAATAGTATGTCACTGGTTAGGCAAAGGATATTTCATCTCATCTACGTTGATTATATCACATCTCTCAAAATCTGGAAGCATCATGCTTAAATGATTCTGTGAAAATAAGGTCAAGCGTCAGTGTTTGTTCGAGTACTTGCAGGGACACATTGCATTTATATTCTCACTCGTGATTAAGGATCTCCTAACTCAATGCCCTAAATTGTTTGCTTAGTTACATTGTATCCTTTCACCACATTCGTGTAGCTCCCCTCAACCTACATGCTATTGTTATATAGCTTACTCTTTTCTCTAGTTTTCAACTACTAATTCTGTAGACTTGAAGTATAAAGGAGAGTAGAAGAGGAAATTAAGAAGATAATTGTCGAAAATGATATAATTTAAAAAGATTTATTCATTTATTGTTTGTGGATGGCACTGAAAAAGTCAGCAATCATTTGCCGATCTTAATCCTCTAAATAGTGAAGGAACTGTCATGATGTTTTTAAGTAGGAAATTTCAGAATAATGACCATTTTTATTTCTTTTAACATACTTGTGTTCACATATATGGTGCGGGCACTTTAAGAATGGGGGATAGGGAATATGATTATTATCTTATTATTATCAACAACACCTGATGAGTGGCAGAAAACCAAATTGCTTAACACAGAGAGATTCTCATGGTAAATTGCTGAAGTGTGAGTGTTTATTTGTGCTCAAGACAGCATTTCTACCCCCATTTAGCGCTGAATCATTGAAACACTGTTGGCCACTGTAGTTGTATACATACCATTCCTATAGGAACGTGTTTACTTGAGCTACACATTGCTGTGCTGGAAATCTAGTATTAACCTGGGAAAGTATGGCTCATTGTGGAGAGGGAGACTGTGAAAGCTAGTGTCGAGCATGCCTAGATGAGCACTTTGGCCACACAGCACTGACATGTCAAGCTTAGGGCTTTCACCCCAGCCGAGGCAACGAGTGAAGGTTATCATTGGAGACTGGCAACTTCTGCTCCATGTCCACGTCCAACACCATCCTGATGCTGCAGTCACCCGTTCCAGACGATGGTGAGACTGGAATCTGAGGCAACAAGTGGACCGAGGAGGGATGAAAGTTGATAGGCAGGGTGCACCAGAAAAGGAATGGAGGTGGGTAGAATTGGTATCAGAGGTGATAGATGGAGGTAGACAAGCACAAAAAAAATATGGAGTGGGATGAGGAGAGGTGAAGTTTGAAGGTTGATACAGCTACTGGAAGAAGATAAGTAAAGGAGGTGATCAGCAGGGGAGGGATGAATGGGAGATGAAACCAATTCTAGAAAGGGTTGAAAAGGCAGTGGGTGAACTGCATGTTTAGTGTGTGGGTGGAACCAGGAGAAGGAGGAGGAAGGAAGATGGGTGATGTAGGCTAGAGGGGTGTAGTGTGGAGAAGGAGACAGAAGTAGGAGGAAAGGGGGTTGGGGGAAACCCATCACAGGGGAGGGCTACATAAAATTGGAAAACTTAATGTTCATATCACTGGGTTGTGGACAGTCCAGGCAGAATATGAGCTTTTCTTCCTAATAGCTTGCATTGGGCCTCACAGTAGCTATGGAGAAGGCCAAGGATGGACACTTCAGTGTCTGAGTGGGAAGGGGGAATGGAATGGCAGGTCATGCAATGGGGAGCTTGACAGTGCACCTATCTGAGCTCCTCACAGTTTTATATCAGGTCTCCCCTCAGCTTCCAACACGCCACAGATCATTGACCCCAGAGGAACAATGTTTCCTTAGATGTATACATGTGTGTGGTTGAAAGACAATAAACTTGAACTTAAAAACAATCCACGTATGCCCACCATTCAGGGCCCCAGACAGTCCTTCCAGGTGAGGCGACACTTCACCTGTGAGTTGGCTGGAGTGGTATACAGTGTCTGGTGCTCCCGCCGTGGCTTTTTTATATATTGGTGAGACCCGATGCAGACTGGGAGACGGTTTTAGTGAACACTTATGCTCGGTCCGCCAGAGAAAGCAGGATCTCGCAGTGGCCACAAATTTTAATTCCACTTCCCATTCCCATTCTGATATGTCTATCCATGGCGTCCTCAACTGTCAAAATGAATCCAAACTCAGGTTGGGGGAACAACACCTTATATACCGGCTGGGTAGCCTCCAACCTGATGGCATGACCATTGACTTCTCTAACTTCTGTTAATGCCCCTCCTCTCCTTCTTACCCCATCCCTGACATATTTAGTTGTTTGTTTTTTTTCTCTCTCTGTGCACATCACTCTTCCTGTTCTACATCTCCCTCTGGTGCTCCCCCACCAATCACTCCTTTCTCCCTCGGCCTCCCGTCCCATGATCCATTACCTTCTCCAGCTCTGTATCACTTTCGCCAATCATCTTTCCAGCTCTTAGCTTCATCCCACCCCCTCCTCTCCCCCCACTACTTTCAAATCTCTTACTGTCTTTCCTTTCAGTTAGTCCTGACGAAGGGTCTCGGCCCGAAACATTGACAGTGCTTCTCCTTATAGATGCTGCCTGGCCTGCTGTGTTCCACCAGCATTTTGTGTGTGTTATATGTCCAACCTTTCCTCTGGATCTTGGGGTCTAAATTCACAGCTCCCTGAAAGTGGCTGCAAAATTGATAAAGTGGCAAAAAGGCATCTGACATTCTCACCTTTATTAGTTGAATCATTGAGTTCAAGAGTCAGGAAGCTGTTGCAACTTTACAAAACTCTGGTTAGGCTGCATCTGGACTACAGTTCTGGTCAGCTGTATTATAGGAAAGATGTGAAGACTTTGGAGAGGATGCAAAAGAGATTTACCAGGATGCTGCCTTGATTAGAGGGTCTGTTCCAGTGCTGTACTGTTCTATGTTCTATTTAACCAGTTAATTTTTCTGATTGACTGCTCAATCTGCTTCTGTCGAGAAGACAGATGGCACGATTAACGTCTACAGAGATTGCATGGTAACAGTTAACAGAGAAGCATAGACAGGAGGCCTTACCTCTGATAGATTTGTTTCATCAGCATGGAAGAGTGAAGATCTACACAATCCTTGATACATGACATGTTCACCAACAAGTCAATTTATTCATTCATTCATTCCCATACATGCTGCCTGACCTGCTGAGTTCCTCCAGCATTTTGTGTATGTTGCTTTGCAATTTATTCAAAGAATTGCTTACTCATAAATACTTGTCTTGGACTGCTTCAAAACAATCACTCTGCCCCTTTTTAGAACCATAGAACACTACAGCACTGTACAGGCCCTTCAGCCCTCCATGTTGTGCTGACCCATATAATCCTTTAAAAGAAAGTATTAAACCCGCATTACCCCATAACCCTTCATTTTTCTTTCATCCATGTGCCTGTCCAAGAGGCTCTTAAATACCCCTAATGTTTTAGCCTCCACCACCATTCCTGGCAACTCATTCCAGGCACTCACAACCCTCTGTGTAAAAAAATTACCCCGATGTCTCCCCTAAACCTCCCTCCCTTAATGTTGTACATATGCCCTCTGGTGTTTGCTATTGGTGCCCTGGGAAACAGGTATTGACTATCCACCCTATCTATGCCTCTCATAATCCTGTAGACCTCTATCAAGTCCCCTCTCATTATTCTATGCTCCAAAGAGAAAAGTCCCAGCTCTGCTAACCTTGCTTCATATGACTTGTTCTCCAAACCAGGCAACATCCTGGTAAATCTCCTCTGCACCCTCTCCATAGCTTCCACATCCTTCCTGTAATGAGGCGACCAGAATTGAACACAATACTCTAAGTGCAGTCTCACCAGAGATTTGTAGAGTTGCAACATGACCTCTCTACTCTTGAACTCAATCCCTCTGTTAATGAAGCCTAGCATCCAATAGGCTTTCTTAACTACACTATCAACCTGCGCAGGGACCTTGAGGGATGTATGGATTTGAACGCCAAGGTCCCTTTGTTCATCCACACTCTTAAGTAACTGACCATTAATCCTGTACTCAGTCTTCTGGTTTGTCCTTCCAGAATGCATCACATCACACTTGTCCGGATTGAACTCCATCTGCCATTTTACTGCTCAACTCTGCAGCCTATCTATATCCTCTTGTAACCTTCATCAACCTACAGCTCCATCCACAACTCCTCCAATCTTCGTGTCATCCGCAAACTTACTCACCCATCCTTCCACCTCTACATCCAGGTCATTTATAAAAATCACAAATAACAGGGGTCCCAAGATAGATCCCTGAGGCACTCCACTAGTCACCGACCTCCAGGCAAAATACTTTCCTTCCACAACTACCCTCTGCTTTCTTCCTTTAAGCCAATTTTTTATCCAAACAGACAAAATTCCACTTATCCCTTGCCTCATGACTTTCTGGATGAGTCTCTCATGAGGGACCTTGTTAAATGCTTTGCTAAAGTCCATGTAGACCACATCCACTGCCCTACCCTCATCAATTTCTTTTATTACCTCTTCAAAAAACTCAATCAGGCTCATGAGGCATGATCTTCCCTTCACAAACCCATGTTGACTATCCATGACTAGACTGTACTTCTCCAAATGCTCGTAGATCCTATCCTTAAGAATTCTTTCCAGTAGTTTGCATACCACCGACGTAAGACTCACTGGTCTATAGTTCACAGGTTTCTCCCTTTTAACTTTTTTAAACAAGGGAACTACATTTGCCATTCTCCAGTCCTCCGGCACTTCCCCTGCAGCCAAAGAAGATTCAAAGATCATAGCTAATGCTCCAGCGCTCTCTTCTCTCAATTCCCACAACAACCTGCGGTGTATCATATCTGACCCTGGGGATTTATCAATCTTTTTGTTGTATATGTTAATGACTTACACGTAGGGGACAAGATAGAATTATATATGTTAGAAAAAATGGTAGTGCAGTTGACAGGAAGAAAGATTTCATCTTTAAGAGATCTCATATAATAAAGTAGTTCTATAAATAAAAATACCAAATGTAATTAAGTTAAGAGAAGTGTAGGGTGATGCATTTCAGGAGATGTCACAAGGTAAGATAAATAAGTAGTTATTGAGAAGTGTGCAGGAATGTCATAATATGGATTAGTTGTATGTTTATATAGGTTAATAGGATATGCTTTTCTTTATCTGAAGAGACTTGGAAAATTCCATATGTCATTCTTAACACATTTCAGTGACATCAATATCTTTCTTCACCTAAGGTAATTTCAGCATCAGAATCAGGATCAAAAATAAGTAATAACACAGGCATATGTTGTTAAATTTGTTGTTTTCTACAGCCGTGCATTACAATATATAATAATAAAAATTATAAATTACAGTAAGTGTGTGTATGTATATATAAATAAATACTTTTTTTTAGCTAAATAAGTAATGCAGAAAAAGGGGGAGAAACTGAGGTAGTGTTCATGAGTTCACTATTCATTCAGACATCTGATGCTGGAGGGGAAGAAACAGCGAGTGTGTGTCTTCAGACTCCTGTACCTTTTCCTTGAGGGCATACCCTAGGTGATGAAGTCTTGAATGATGGATGCCACCCCTTTGAGACATTGCTTTTTGAATGTGTCCTGGCTGGTGGAGAAGCTAGTGCCATGATGGAACTGGCTGAATTTGTAACTTGCTGCAACTTTTTCTGATCTTGTGTGGTGGCCCTTCATACCAAACAGTCATGCAACCATTTGGAATACTCTCCATGGTACATCTATAGAAATTTTTGAGTGATTTTAGTGACTTACATGTTCTCCTCAAACTCTGAACACTCATGCCTTCCTTGTAATCGCATCAATATGTTGGGCCCAGGATAGATCCTCAGAGATGTTGACACCCAGGAACTTGAAACTGCTCACCCTTTCTACTTCGGATGCCTCAACGAGGATTGGTGTGTGTTCTCTTGACTTCTCTTCTCTGAAGTCCACAATCAATTCCTTAGTCGTACTGATATCAGGTGCACACCGCTCAACCGGTTGATCTATCTCACTCTAGTACACCTCCTCATCACCATCTGAAATTCTGCCAGCAGTATTCAACAAATTTATATATGGTGTCACGTAGTCACTGTGCCTAGTCACATAGTTGCGGGTATAATAAGAGTACTGCAGTGAGCTAAGCATATATCCTTAAGCTGCGTCACTGATTGTCAGCAAGGAGTAGGTGTTACTTCCAATCCACGCAGAGGATGGTCTCCCATTGAGGATCCAGTTGTGGATGAAGCTACAGAGGTCAGGGTTTTGGAACTTGTCGGTTAGAACCGAGGGTATGATTGTGATGAATGCTGAGCTAGCTGTTAGTCAATAAACAGCTGCCTGGTGTAGATATTACTATTGGAGGGGTGATCCAACTGGAGAGCCAGTAAGATTGCATCTGTTATAGACCTATTGTAGTCTTAGGCAAATTGCATCAGTTCCAGTTCCTTGCTTAAGGAGGAGATGACCATGACCAATCTCTCAAAGCACTTCATTATAGTAGATGAGAGTGCCACTGGGCATTAGTCGTTGAGGCAACTCACCTTCTCTTGGGCACTGGTATTTTTTCTCCCTTTTGAATCAATTGGGAACCTCTGACTGCAGCACTAAGATATTAGAGATGTCCTTGAATACTCCTACCAGTTGGTTAGCACAGGTTTTCAGAACCGGACTAGCTACATCATCAAGGTTTTTGCCTTGCAAAGGTTCATCCTCTTGAAAGATGCTCTGACATCAGCCACCGAGACAGAAATCATAGGGTCTCCAGATGCTGTAGGGATTCGCACAGGTGTAGTTTTATTCTGCCTTTCAAAGCATGCATAAAAAGCATTATCTTCATCTTGGAGTGAAACACCACATGAATTCGTGATGTTAGGTTTTGCTTTGTTGGAAACCCTACCAGAGCTGATGTGCATCCAATTTGATCTCTAACCTCAATCAGAATTATTTATTTGGCTTTAACATAATCATCTATAGGTCGTATCTGGACTTCTTGTATTGTTCTGGATCACCGGCCTTGAATGCTACTGATCTATAGCTCTCAGCAGACTGTGAATCTCCTAGTTCATCAGCTTTTGCTTTGGGTATGTCTAGTACGTTCTTGAAGGCACATACTCTCTGAACAGGGCTTGATAAGTCAGTAACAACTGTGGCATATTCTTCCATACTTGAAAATAAATCTTTGAATATTGTCCAGTCCACTGAACCAATGCAGTCCTGTAAGCGGTCCTCAGCCACCCTTGACTTGGTCCTCACCATTGGTGCTGTCTTCCATACTGTCTACAAGTCCACCCATCCTTGAGTCATCCACAAACTTACTGGTCATACTTTCCATATCCATATCAAAATCATTCATATATATTACAAAAGTTATCCCAGAATCAATCATTCTAGGTCATCACTGGTCACAGGCACTCAATTCCAAAAGCAAACATCTACTATTACCCTTTGCCTCCTATTGCCAAAACAATTTTGGATCTAGTTTGACAGTTTATCCTGGATTTCCACATAAAGTCTACATAAAATGCATCTACTGTCCCACCCTTACTGATAAACTTCATTATCTCTACAAAAAAATCATATAAATTGGCCGTCTCTGATTAGTTCTCACTGTTCATATTTATCATTAGTCACTCCCTCAGAAGAATTTCCAGAATCTTCCCTACCACTGATTTCAGACTCAGTGGTCTTTAATTCCTGGACTTTTCCCTGTGGCCTTTCTTGAAAAGGAGATTCAACCGGTTAAGTGTAGTCTTCTATCTGCACACAGACCACATTCTTAACCCATTGGTTTTCTTATCCTGTCCCTTATTTAATTCAGTTTGCCCATCATTCCCCCCTTAATCTGGTTCCACATCACATTCCTTACTTATCCAATTCTAGCATCTGCTGCCTCTGATGTCTCCAATTGTTGTTTCTTAAGTTTAAGTGACTTGTTGAACACCTTCTGAGATCAACGATTAATCTGTACAATCTACAGGTGAACACATAGCCCTTCATTGAACCACCTGTAACCAATAGCGAACAAACTTATTAAGTGCTTTGCATCAGTCTTCATTGTGGAAGACACCCAACAGTATGCCAAAAATTTGACAGTGTCGGGGGACATAGTGAGTTTTGTTGCTATTACTAATAAGGAGAAGGTACTTGGGAAGATTAAAGGATTGAGGGTTGCTAAGTCACAAGGACCAGATGGACTGCATTCCAGGGTTCTAGAAGTGATAACAGAAGAAATTGTGGAGACATTAGTAATAATCTTTCAAGAATCACTAGATTCTGGAATGGTTCTGAAGGACAGGAAATTTGCAAATGTCACTGCTCTTTAAGAAGGGAGTGAATCAAAAGAAAGAAAATTAGCTAGACTTCAGTGGTTGGGAAGATGTTGGGAGTCCATTATCAAGGATGGATTTCAGGGTATTTAGAAGCACATGATAAAATAGGCCAAAGCCAGCATGGACATGGGGGCTAAGGGGCCTGTATCCCTACTCTATGACTCTGTCAAAGCTACTTCTAATGTTTGAATGTGATCTTTCATTAGTGACTATTCAAATACACGGTGCATATTAAAAAGTAAAATAATGCCTGTAACGGTCAGCTGTTCTCTGTAATTATACCTGGCCTGGTTGAACTGGGTATAGACTCATTGTGTATATCACCTCGAAAGCCTGTGAAAACTTGTGCTGCCCACTTGGACATTTTGAGGAATCCTCTGATCAAACACCGGGGAAGTGGTAGCACGGGCAGCTGGATGGAAGATACCACCACCGGGTTTGACACTTGCCAATAATAGACAGCAGGAATTCCCAGGGGAAATTTGGGTGTGGCTTAATATTTATGCTGACATTAGATTGGCAGATCCAGCTCAATAATAACTCAATACTGTGCGCCTAGTACAGTACACAGTACACAGTGACAATAAAATTAAAGTGCAGATAAAATGAAACCTTCATTTGAAAATCAGGTATAGATTATCAAACGAAATTGCTGATGGTCATGTTATTTTTTGATACATAAATATAACAATATTTCAGTTACTTTTGTAAAGAGGGTTTCTTCTTTTTTGTTAACTAGCAGGAATGCTAATTTACTGATAACGAGAATGGTATTCCTTTGTAAACCAAATGGGGATTAATGTTCTTTCTTCTGAGTCTGTAAGCTTTTGTTGACGGGCTTTTGGGCAGATCGGCGCGAGGGGGTCGAGAGAGAGGACGCAATGCTCTAAGCTGGGCGAGGATCGGACCCCAAAGGGGGGTCCGAGGCCAGGAGATTCTCCGAGGACGGGGGGGGGGATGAAGCTAGATGTGCTCGGTTGACCACTTGGAGGGTCCTGAGCTGTTTGGAGAGTCCGAGGAGTTCGGAGGGTCCTGAGCTGCGAGTTCGAGGAGTTCGGAGGGGAGCGAATGGTGGCCAGAAGACTTCAGTAATTGAGCTCCAACGGCTGTGCACGAAGTGGTTTGGACTTTGATAAGTTTGGCGCCTTTTCTTTAATTTTCTCTTCATATATACTGTATTGTTATTAATCACTTAGTTATAATAACCTTTATAAATTGTACTCATTTAATCGCATATGGTGTACTGTCTGTTTTTGGGTGAGGCGGGGACATCACACAGCATCCACACCAGCTGATTACCCAGTTTGGCGGGGCCAAAGGCTGCTCCCCCTAGACGAGAACGAGCTGAGCGAGCCTGAGGCGACCCAGGGAGTTACATTGTGGGGTGCTCGTCCGGGGTTGATTTCTGTGGAAGCTGTGTGATCACCCTCTTTAAATTGTGTCTGCGGCGAAGAGCTGGTGTGCCTTTGTGGGTGTGCGATTGCTGGTTATCGCGGTGTGTATGTTGGGTGGGGTGGTTGCTGTTGGCTGACGAAATGGTGGTGGGACCATGGGTTGTCCGTACTGTTTGGAGATTGAGGAGTGACAGGTTGGGATGTTTCAGCAGTGGTGAGCTCCGCCCGGTTGTTGGAATAATGTCCAGCCCTAAAGGGGCGGAGGCGTGGGCGGAGCGGACCTCTCAGTTGTTGGGTGAGTGGCAGTGCTTGGCTGAGGAAAAGCGACAGGGACGGGCTGGTGACTTTGTTAGAACTGTCGGGTGCAATTACCTCGAAGTGACCGCTGCCAGTTCTGGGAAAGTGTGGGAAAATGCGTGTGGTTCGACTGGAAGTCAAATGCCGCAGCTGGGGGGCTTATTATATCTGTGGCCGGAGATTGGTGGGAAGTTTTTAGGGTATCCCTTTTTGCCTAGGGGGGCAGATAAATTGCTTGTGGTGCCAAGGGGATCTGTCAAGGGGATCAGTTGTTCCGTTGATTCGAGAGGTGTCGGGAAACTTAGAGGAGGCCCAGTGGGGGAACGGCTTGGGGTCTCTGGGGGAGCACGTTCCCAGCAATGTACCAAGGAACTCCCGAAAGGAGCAGACCCTATTCCTGAAGGCTTAGAGGGGCCATGCGCACAGGTGTTGTTACGGATGGATGGAAGTCAAGTTAAAGCCATCCTCGGCACCGGGGCGCCAGTGAAGTTGCTGTACAGTTTGTTTCATAACCGTTATTGGAAGCATTTACCCTTGACGACATTGAGGACACTGGAGATTCGGGGTACCAGTGTCGGTGATTATCCAGACAACGGTTGTTGGTCAGTGAAAATGGAGTTCTTGGAGCAAATGTGGAGGAGACTGAGGTTCAGGAATCGTTAATGCTGATGTGTCCGGACCCTGTTGAGAAGGGCAGGGTTTCTGTTCTAGAGAGAACCAAAATCCTGCTGGTGCGCTTGGGAGCCTGCCCGGAGGAGGCGGGTGAGCGCTGTTTGGAGGCATTGTCGATGCACCCAGGGTTTCGAGCTGCTTGTGCGGACGTGTGTAGCAGCATTGGGCTGATACCGAATTCATACAAGAGCCAGTGGTTGTACGGCCTGGGGGAAGTATCTGAGGGTGAGACCCTCTTAGTGGACGCTGCGAAATACCACAAGGGAGGGGAGTTGACTGCTGAAGACACCTCGGAGAGAGAGAGGTTGCGGCGACTGGCCCCTACAGCCGTGGAAGATGTAGGCAGCGTGTGTATGGATTATATTGCATTGAAGAGGCGCACTGTCAGTGACCAGAATACGGCCCTGAGGGCCAGAGAGGCGATGGCCTGTCTGAGTGGTGTGAAGTGGTTTAAGGTGCTGGATCTGAGAAGTGGATATTGCCAGATCCCGATGAGTGGGGCCGACAAGGAGAAGACGGCCGTTATAAATTCCCTAGGAGTCTTCGGGTCCGAAAAGATGCCACAGGGCATATCTGGAGCCCTTGCAACCTTCCTGTGGGGCAGGTGGAAGACCATAGGGGATGTGGAGGCGTTTGGAGTTTTGGTTTATGTGGATGATCTATTGGTATTTGGATTTGCCTCAGGAGAATATGAAGTGAGGTCGTTGCAGGAGCAGCTGAGAACTACCGAGTTAAAGTGTTTTCGGGACACGTGCCAGGGCTGGCGAAGGTCGCAGCTCGTGAGAGACTGTCTCTACAGAATCAAGTTTGAAATGAAGACGGAGAGACTGGAGAAAGTGATCTGGAACCATTCGGAAGACTTACAAGTTGGAGAGAATGAAGAACGTTGTCTGACTGAGGGTAATAGCAAACTGAGAACCCGGAGAGGGGAGTTTGCGGAGGTGAAGAAATTACAGATTAATCTCAGCAGAGAGAAGCGGAAGCTTGAAGGGAACCTGAAGATGACCATCGACAGTTCAAATGAAGTGCAAAACCTGAAAGTTGATCTGGAAGAAGTCATGAGGAAGAAAAAGCTGGAGAGAAGTGCAGTGAATACTGAACAGGAGGCTGAAGAGACTGCGGAAGCAGTGCAGGCCACGTGTTTCCGTTTGGAGAAGATCAAACAGCAGCTACCGATCACAGGAATGAGGAAGAATACAGATTCGATGGATGATGTGCTGGATGTGTGGTACATGCTGCCTTTTGCTGACTTTCCCTCGATTGAGGAAGAGACCTTTGGCCCTTCTCCCATTGAGTCAGGTGTAGCGGGGAGGGTTAGCTGTGTGCAGTGTGGGGCATGAGTGAGAGGTTGAGAGAGGAGTTGGTAGTGGGCCCAAGGTATCCCCAGTTGTGTCCGAGCCTGAAGGGTTTAGGTGAGGGGGTACGGAGGCCTCAGAAGGGTTAGGGAACTCCCAGATAGTTGGCCTAAGTAGCGCCTGAGGAACAGGGCGTGAGGGTTACTGTGTGGGGAGGAGATGTCACTGTTTGTGCTTGGGTTACGGTGTGTTGGCAGGAAAGGTGGCGAGTTATTTAGTAGTCATGAGGACATGACTTTTATTTGGTGGAGGGAGAGTGTAAAGAGGGTTTCTTCTTTTTTGTTAACTAGAGGAATGCTAATTTACTGATAACGAGAATGGTATTCCTTTGTAAACCAAATGGGGATTAATGTTCTTTCTTCTGAGTCTGTAAGCTTTTGTTGACGGGCTTTTGGGCAGATCGGCGCGAGGGGGTCGAGAGAGAGGACACAATGCTCTAAGCTGGGCGAGGATCGGACCCCAAAGGGGGGTCCGAGGCCGGGAGATTCTCCGAGGACGGGGGGGGGATGAAGCTAGATGTGCTTGGTTGACCACTCGGAGGGTCCTGAGCTGTTTGGAGAGTCCGAGGAGTTCGGAGGGTCCTGAGCTGCGAGTTCGAGGAGTTCGGAGGGTCCTGAGCTGCGAGTTCGAGGAGTTCGGAGGGGAGCGAATGGTGGCCAGAAGACTTCAGTAATTGAGCTCCAACGGCTGTGCACGAAGTGGTTTGGACTTTGATAAGTTTGGCGCCTTTTCTTTAATTTTCTCTTCATATATACTGTATCGTTATTAATCACTTAGTTATAATAACGTTTATAAATTGTACTCATTTAATCGCATATGGTGTACTGTCTGTTTTTGGGTGAGGCGGGGACATCACACAGCATCCACACCAGCTGATTACCCAGTTTGGCGGGGCCGAAGGCTGCTCCCCCTGGACAAGAACGAGCTGAGCGAGCCTGAGGCGACCCAGGGAGTTACACTTTAAGCAAGGAAATAGGACGGGTTTTGATAGGAATCTTATTCTGCAAGGACCAGATAGGCCGAAGGACCATTCCAGGCTTTGTGATGATGACTGTATACGATTTCAATTTTGTGTTAATATTGAATAATATTTCAATCACTTTTTAATGATATTCATTGTTGGTAGACATACTAATGAGCTCTATCTTTTATGAGGGGATTACAGTCTTATCTCTGTTAACATCTGTCTTATCAAGTAACATGTTTAACAATAAATAATTTTTGCAGGATTCTAAAACACTACAGTTGGTATATATCACCAGTCATTGCACTTGTGCTTGGGAACAGAAGTAGGCATACTGTTTTTACAAATACATCTCTCTTGCATTATCTGATTTGTCTAATCTGCTTTCATGAAGGCAACCATTGCCTTAATGGACCTTAAATATCATGGGACTGATTTAATGATTTATAAAATATCTTGTAGTACTATAAAGCGATATAGTACGACGTTGTGACATGATACATTGAAAGACAAACCATGCCAGTGTTAGATCAACCTTGATATTGCAGTTGCAGTTACACTAGAGGTCACATTGCTCATGCTTAGAATCCAGGCTTTTAAACAGCTGTAAGGTTAAAGTAAAAGGCATGTAATAATGGAAAAAAAATGAGTGGCAGGGCTAGAGTCATTATGATGGCTTTGGGCAACCACGGCAGCCTTGAAACTCAAGTCATTACCTTTTTCATTAAAATTGTGCAATTCATCTCTTGACTGTGCACATTGAATTCAGGCAGTTATGTCAGCAATATCATGATCTGGATTCTGCAAAGGGAAACTAATTTATTTCTTATAATAGCCCAATCAAAGATTTATATTTTCAGGGCATTGAGAGTCATTTCAAGAGTTAGTTTTAAAATTCTGAACACACATGCAGAAGACCATGTTTAATTAAATGCAGTAAGACACCATATTTTAGCTAGCTTTGTATCACATTTCTATTTCAGTTTATATTTGATGATTCATCAAGTTGGTGAGTTCCTATTGTCTGGAGCCTTGTGGCTAAACTTTCCACCAGAATATGCTCATATTCTGCAGTCGCAAGCTTTACTCAGGAGACCTGGTTAGGCCAGAAAAATTATAACCCACCTCTGAAATTCAAAAGACTGTTATAAAATTAATGAAGTTCCCCCTCCATATATCTGATATAATTGGAATACAGGACTTCTGAAGTACTTATTCTAAAGCACAAATTAATGAATTGATAAAGTGGTTTATTATTGTCACACTAAGGTAGAGTGAAAAAATTTGTTTTGTGTGCCATTCATACAGATCATATCGTTATAGCTGTACATCGAGGTAGTACGTGGGAAAACAACATCAGAGTGCAAAATAAAGCATTGCAGAGAAATTGCAGTGCAGGCGGCCCGTAAAATGCAAGGCCATAACGAGTTAGATTGTGAGATTGAGTCCACTTTGTCGTTCAAGGTACTGTTCAATTGTTTTATAACCGCAGAATAGAAACTATCATTGACCGCCATTGGCTTTTCTATCTTCTGTGCAATGGCAGAGAGGAAGAAAAGAGAATGTCCAGCCTGTGTGGGTTCTGTGATTTTGTTGGCTGCTTTAGTGAGGCAAAGAGCAGTGTCGATGGAGGGGAAATGGTTTCCATGATGTGTTGAGCTGTGGTCCACCACTCTCTGCAGGCTCTTATGGTCACAAGCTGAGTATTTGCCATCTCAAACCGTGACTTTCACTCACAACTCTGGACTCTTAGTCTTGGCTTCCAAATTACCAGTGCATTTATTTAACCGGAACACCATAATCCCTATAAATTTGGCCACATTATGTTATACAGCCCTTCTCTCCTAGAAGAAACAGAAACTTGTGAGTGCCTGTTGTCCCTACATAGTACTGTTCACATGGATAAATAGATGGGAGCTTGTTTGTGTGTGAGACAGATGTGAGCTGAGAGTATTACATTTTACAGAATGCTGAGTGCATGCCACTGACGTTGATGAAAATACTGAATACTGATTGACAGAGAATGTTAGGAAATATGAACCTAGCAGCTGAGGTTAGCAATGAGCGTGTTAGAGCCATATGAGGATTTGTGAAGATTTGTGCTACCTGCACAAGTCAGCTCATTTAACTTCTTACACCTGTCATCCAAGTACGTGAAGCCACTCTTAGCAGTTTCCTTGGCAGTCTCTTTGTTTTATCTTTTCTAGCTTCACAGCTCTGCATCAAATATCTCAGTGCACCATTAGAGAAGAGTTTTGCACATTCTCACAGATTCATTCGTTCAAGTAAAAACATTTTGCACAAGAATTTTAAGTAACATTTATACTTATTCTCTTTAAGTATTTACATATGTATATGTTGGCTTTCTCCTCAAGTGCCAATAATCTTTCCTATTTAGGGCAGTCATTGAAATAAGCAGTAAATAAGAATTTGCCCATTATGTATGTCACAATCAAATAACATAGATTTATGTAAGGTTGCTGTTTAACAATTACAGCCCAGCATTCAATGCCATCATCGCCTAAATATTAATCACTAAGTTTCTAACCCTGGATCTCTGTACAGCCGGATACTCGATGTCCTCATTGGGAGATCAGTCAGTATGCATTGTTGATAACTTCTCCTCCTCACTGACAGTCACCATAGGCACACCTCAAAGAATACAGTACTTAGCCCACTGCTCTGGTCTCTCTACACCTATGAGTATGGAGCTAAGCACAATTCAAACATCGTCTATAGATTTGCAGATGACACCTCAGATATTGGTAAAGTCTCAGCTGGTAGCGATGAGCATACAGGAGTGAAATAGATCAGCTGGTTGAGTGATGTTGCATCGTTAACCTTGCACTCAATGTCCGCAAGACCAGGGGTTTAATTTTGGACTTGGAGAAGGGGATGCTGGGACTACACCCACCAATCCTCATTGAGGGGGTCACTAGTGGAAAGGGTGAGCAGCCACAATTTCCTTGGTGTCAACATTTCAGAGAATCTGTCCCGGGTCCAACACATTGATGGAATCACAAAGAAAGCACACCAGTGTCTTTACTTCATTCTGTATTTGATGAGATTTGGTGTGTGACTATTGCAAGTTTATATAGATGTACAGTAGGGGGCATTCTCAGTGGTTGCATCACAGCCTGCTATGGAAGCTCCAGTGCACTGAATCGCAAGCAGCTGTAGAGGTTCGTAGACTCAGCCAGCTCCACCACAGGAACAACCCTACCACCACCAAGGAGGACTTCAAGTGGTGAATCCTCAAGAAAGCTTCATCCGTCGTTAGGAATCCTCACCATTTAGAACTTGCCCTCTTCTCATCAGAACAATCTGAAGATACACACTCAGCGATGTAGAAGCAGTTTCTTCCCTAAAAATGGCCCTTGAGCCCATGAACATGACCTTATTCCTCGTCTTATTTTTGTGCTCTTTATTTATTTTGCAATCATTAGTAATTTTGTGTTTTTGCACTGTACTGCTGCCACAAAAACAACAAATTTCACATCACATGAGACTGGTAACAAACCTGATTCTAATTCTGGTTTGATCAAAGAAACGCCATGAGACCTTTCCTAAAACTCTTAAAGTTACACATTTATCCTTCATTCTCAGTGCAAGTTTGCACTCTCTGTCAATACAGCCTTGAAGCCCAGAAAAGAATTTATATATAGATAAGTTGTTATTGTGATCAAAGTTTGGTGGTGGGAATTTAAAATTAGAAATTTAAATCGTACAAATTATACTAAATTTTTACTCACATTATGAAATAAGGCATTTTTTTGTATCTGTTCTTGCATACTTCTTATATAAAACACTTTTAGTGCCCAAAAGAACATTTGGAATCAATTTAAAATTGTGGTATAGTTTTGTGAATCACGGAATTGTGATTAGGCCAAATGAAACAGCGAGTATGTTTTTACAGAAAAAACACTGCTGACCTGTTTTCTATTTTTGTATGTTTTCCACAATGTCAGTTGAAGTGGATTACTCATGCTGAATCTTGTCATATCCTTCATTAGTGTCAGGGGATAGAATGTGCGTGTAAGTTATCTCTTACACTCTATAGTTAAACAGTTGTGTTTCCGATAGGAATTACTTAAGTCAATGTGTCTACAAAATACATACAACAGATATAATAATCCTAAATTCTGCAGAGTTTCACTTAAGAAAACAGTTATTTTTTTCTTACATGAAGCTCTCATGTGAGTACAATTTTAATTACAAATTGAATATAAAACAATTGAACATACATTGAAATATAAACAACAAACAGAAAAAGCTGGAGGAGCTCAGCAGGTCAGGTAGCATCTATGGAAGAGAGTATACCAGTTGATGTTTTGGACCGAAACTCTTCAACGAGTCCTGATAAAGAGTCCTGGCCTGAAACATTGACTGGTTATTCTCTTCCATAGATGCTACCTGGACTGCTGAGTTCTTCCAGTATTCGATGTGTGTTGCCCTGGATTTCCAGCATCAGCAGATTTTCTCATGTTTGTGACCCATAAATATAAGTTGTGCACATCTCAAAGTACCAATAAGCTATTGTCATTTGTCATTGCTAGTGTAGGGCATACCACAAAATGTAAAATTTCTACTGTGAGGTGATTCATATGAGAGCAACAGTTATAAATCCAGCAGAAGATTTGTAATCCAGGCCATTGCTGTGCTCTAGATGAGAGGCTATGTGTCTCAGTAATGCCGCCATCACATTTCAGTAATAGGCTGAACGTTGCCACATGGTTCATAGTTTGATGCAGGCTGCCAGAGTCACATCTTGCAGAACTGTAACTGGGCATTGTACATTGAACAATTGCTGGATTGAAGATCAGATGCTCATTCTAAATAGAAATTTCACCGCATGTTATGTCCAAATAGCTGACACACTAGGAATTGGGCATAAACTCACAAGGCTTCTGGTGAACTGAGGGGTTTGTCACATCTGTTATCAGGTGCTCTGGGGTACCATTCATACTGCCAGTCTCTGAATTTATCTCTACCATGTTGAATATCTGGAGGAATAGAAAACAGAAAATACTGGGAACACTCAGCAGGTCATAATCAGAATCGGGTTTATTATCACCCGCATGTGACGTTAAATTTGTTAACTTAGCAGCAGCAGTTCAATACAATACATAATCTAGCAGAGAGAGAAAAACAAATAATAATAAATAAAATAAAACATAATAAATAAACAAGTAAATCAATTAAGTATATTGAATAGATTATTTAAAAATGTGCAAAAACAGAAATACTGTATATTAAAAATGCAAGGTAGTGTCCAAAGCTTCAAAGTCCATTTAGGAATTGGATAGCAGAGGGGAAGAAGCTGTTCCTGAATCACTGATTGTGTGCCTTCAGGCTTCTGTATCTCCTACCTGATGGTAACAGTGAGAAAAGGGCATGCCCTGGGTGCTGGAGGTCTTTAATAATCAATGCTACCTTACTGAGACACTGCTTGCTGAAGATGTCCTGGGTACTTTGTAGGCTAGTGCCCAAGATGGAACTGACTAGATTTACAACCTTCTGCAGCTTCTTTCGGTCCTATGTAGTAGCCCCTCCATATCAGACAGTGATGCAGCCTGCCAGAATGCTCACCACGGTACAACTACAGAAGTTCTTGACCTTATTTGCCAAATCGCTTCAAACTCCTAATAAAGTAAAGCTGCTGTCTTGCCTTCTTTATAACTACATCAATATTTTGGGACCAGGTTAGATCCTCAGAGATCTTGACACCCAAGAACTTGAAGCTGCTCACTCCCTCCACTTCTGATCTCTCTATGAGGATTGATACGTGTTCTTTCATCTTACCCTTACTGAAATCCACAATCAGCTCTTTTGTCTTACTGACATTGAGTGCCAGGTTGTTGCTGCGGCACCATTCCACTAGTTGGCATATCTCACTCCTGTACACCCTCTCGTCACCACCTAAGATTCTACCAAGAATGGTTGCATTGTCAGCAAATTTGTAGATGGTGTTTGAGCTATGCCTAGCCACACAGTCATGTATGTATAGAGAGTAGAACAGTGGGCTAAGCACACACCCCTGTGGTGCACCAGTGTTGATTGTCAATGGAGAGGATATATTATCACCAATTTGCACAGACTGTAATCTTCCAGTTAGGAAGTCGAGGATCCAATTACAAAGGGAGGTACAGAGGCCCAGATTCTGCAACTTCTGAATCAGGATTGTGGGAACGATGGTATTAAATGCTGACAGCATCTGTGGAAAGAGAAACAGAGTCACAACAGCACAAACTTGAGGAACAATATCTCAACTTCCTTTGGGGCATTTTAGAAACATAGAAAACCTACAGCACAATACAGGCCCTTCAGCCCACAAAGTTGTGCCGAACATGTCCCTACCTTAGAACTTACTAGCTTACCTATAGCCCTCTATTTTCCTAAGCTCCATGTACCTATCCAAAATTTTCTTAAAAGACCCTATCGTATCCGCCTCCACCATCAATTGCCGGCAGCCCATTCCATACATTCACCACTCTCTGAGTAAAACACTTACCCCTGACATCTCCTCTGCACCTACTCCCCAGAACCTTAAACCTGTGTCCTCTTGTGGCAGCCATTTCAGCCCTGGGAAAAAGCCTCTGACTATCCACACTATCAATGCCTCGCATCATCTTATACACCTTCATCAGGTCACCTCTCATCCTCCGTTGTTCCAAGGAGAAAAGGCCGAGTTCACTCAACCTATTCTCATAAGGCATGCTCCCCAATCTAGGCAACATCCTTGTAAATCTCCTCTGCACCCTTTCTATGGTTTCCACATCCTTCCTGCAGTGAGACAACCAGAACTGTGCACAGTACTCCAAGTGGGGTCTGACCAGGGTCCTATATAGCTGCAACATTACCTCTCGGGTCCTAAATTCAATTCCACGATTGATGAAGGCCAATACACCGTACACCTTCTTAACCACAGAGTCAACCTGCGCAGCTGCTTTGAGCATCCTATGGACTCGGACCCCAAGATCCCTCTGATCCTCCACACTGCCAAGAGTCTTACCATTAATACTATATTCTGCCATCATATTTGACCTACCAAAATGAACCACTTCACACTTACCTGGGTTGAACTCCATCTGCCACTTCTCAGCCCAATTTTGCATCCTATCTATGTCCCGCTGTAACCTCTGACAGCCCTCCACACTATCCACAACACCTCCAACCTTTGTGTCATCAGCAAACTTACTAACCCATCCCTCCACTTCTTCATCCAGGTCATTTATAAAAATCATGAAGAGTAAGGGTCCCAGAACAGATCCCTGAGGCACACAACTGGTCACGGACCTCCATGCAGAATATGACCCGTCTACAACCACTCTTTGCCTTCTGTGAGCAAGCCAATTCTGGATTCACAAAGCAATGTCCCCTTGGATCCCATGCCTCCTTACTTTCTCAATAAGCCTTGCATGGGGTACCTTGTCAAATGCCTTGCTGAAATCCATATAAACTACATCTACTGCTCTACATTCATCAATATGTTTGGTCACATCCTTAAAAAATTCAATCAGACTCGTAAGGCACGAACTGCCCTTGACAAAGCCATGCTTACTATTTCTAATCATATTATACCTCTCCAGATGTTCATAAATCTTGCCTCTCAGTATCTTCTCCATCAACTTACCAAAATTCAGGTAAGACTCACTGGTCTATAATTTCCTGGGCTATCTTGACTCCATTTCTTAAATAAAGGAACAACATCCGCAACCCTCGAGTCCTCTGGAACCTCTCCCATCCACATTGATGATGCAAAGATCATCACCAGAGGCTCAGCAATCTCCTCCCTCATCTCCCACAGTAGCCTAGGGTATATCTCATCCCGTCCCAACTTGATGCTTTACAAAAGCTGCAGTACATCCTCTTTCTTAATATCTATGTGTTCAAGCTTTTCAGTCTGCTGCAAGTCATCACTACAATCGTCAAAACCCTTTTCCATAGTGAATACTGAAGTAAAGTATTCATTAAGTATCTCTGCTATTTCCTCTGGTTCCATACACACTTTCCCACTGTCACACTTGATTGGTCCTATTCTTTCACATCTTATTCTCTTGCTCTTCACATATTTATACAATGCCTTGGGGTTTTCCTTAATCCTGCCCGCCAAGGCCTTCTCATGGCCCCTTCTGGCTCTCCTAATTCCCTTCTTAAGCTCCTTCCTAGTAGCCTTATAATCTTATAGATTTCTAACATTGCCTAGTTCTCTGAACCTTTTGTAAGCTTTTGTTTTCTTCTTGACTAGATTTCTTACAGCCTTTGCACACCACAGTTCCTGTACCCTACCATAACTTCCCTGTCTTATTGTACGTACCTATGCAGAACTCCACACAAATATCCCCTGAATGTTTGCCACATTTCGTCTGTACTTTTCCCTGAGAACATCTCTTTCCAATTTTAGCTTCCAGTTTCCTGCCTGATAGCCTCATAATTTCTCTTACTCCAATTAAATGCTTTTCTAACTTGTCTGTTTCTATCTCTCTCCAATGCTATTGTAAAGGAGATAGAATTATGATCACTATCTCCAAAATGCTCTTCCACTGAGAGATCTGACACCTGACCAGGTTCATTTCCCAATACCAAACAAGTACTGTCTTCCCTCTTGTAGGCATATCTACATATTGTGTCATGAAACCTTCCTGAACCCACATAACAAACTCCACCCCATCTCAACCTCTTGCTCTAGGGAGATGCCAATGAATATTTGGGAAATTAAAATCTCCCGTCACACCAACTCTATTATTACACCTTTCCAGGATCTGTTTCCCTATCTGTTCCTCGATGTCCCTGTTACTATTGGGCGGCCTATAAAAAACACCCAGTAAAGTTATTGACCGCTTCCTGTTCCTAACCTCCACCCACAGAGACTCCAGATACAATCCCTTCATGGCGTCCACCTTTTCTGCAGCCGTGACACTATCTCTGATCAACACTGCCACGCCCCCACCTCTTTTGTCTCCCTCCCCGTCTTTTCAGAAAAACCTTGCACTTGAAGTAACCAATCCTGTCCCTGAGCCATCCAACTCTCATTCATTACCACCACGTCATATCTCCGAGTACTGATTCACACTCTAAGCTCTTCTGCTTTGTTCACAACACTCCTTGTATTAAAATAGACACATCTCAAAACTTCAGTCTGGGCATCTCTTCACTATCATCTGCCTATCATCCCTCTTGCACTGTCTACAAGCTTTCTCTATTTGTGAGCCAACCTCCTCTTTCCTAGTCTCTTTAGTTTGGTTCCCACCCCACAACAATTCTAGTTTAAACTCTCCCCAGTAGCCTTAGCAAACCTCCCTGCCAGGATATTGGTCCCCCGGGATTCAAGTGCAACCCGTCCTTTTTGTACAGGTCACACCTGCCCCAAAAACGGTCCCAATGATCCAGAAATGTGAATCCCTGCCCCCTGCTCCAAATCCTCAGCCACGCATTTATCCTCCACCTCATCCTATTCCTACTCTCACTGTCGTGTGGCACAGGCAGTAATCCTGAGATTACCACCTTTGCGGTTCTGCTTCTCAAGTTCCTTCCTAACTCCCTGTAGTCTTTTTTTCAGGACCTGCTCCCTTTTCCTACCCATGTTATTGGTACCAATATGTACCACGACCTCTGGCTGTTCTCCCTCCCACTGCAGGATATCTTGGACGCGATCTGAAACATTCCGGACCCTGGCACCAGGGAGGCAAACTACCATCCGAGTTTCTATCCTGTGTCCACAGAATCGCCTGTCAGACCCCTATCACAACTGCCTTCCTCTTCCTTTCCCTACCCTTCTGAGCCACAGGGCAAAACTCTGTGCCAGAGGCAATGCCACTGTCATTTCCCCCAGAGAGGCTGTCGCGCCCCCCCCACCCCCCACACCAACAGCGCTCTAACAGGAATACTTATTGTCAAGGGGTGCAGCCATATGAGTACTCTCTCGTAGCTGACTCTAACCCTTCCCCCTTGCAACTGTGACCCTCTTATCTATCTCCCGTGGTGCGACCACCTATAACTCCTTTCTATCACCTCCTCGCTCTCCCTGACCAGGCGAAGGTCAGGGAGACTTTAAAACTCAATCTGCAATCTCCGACTTTTCCTGACTCAATCAGAACTGATCATTTCTGTCCATCTCCCATGTGTGATTTCAGCTCAGTTTTTTGCTGAGTCCATTTTTCAGAATTTAATCAGAGCATCTGCGTTATGATTGGCCCACGTATTCACTGGGCTCAAGACCAGGTTGGACAAGGTGGCCCAATAATGGAATCCACTAACCTCACAGCCCCCAACCCCGCCTGCGTCTGCAGTGAGGATATACACTCAGCTAAATGTGTCACATCTACCGCAGACAAGAGCTTCGTATTATAGGATCACCCACACATCCTATTTATTTCACAGGTCCTTCACTACCATTAAGTCGAAATCCATCCTTATCAGCACTGTGCAGAGAGCAATGGATACCGCATGGATATCAAGGGGTAAAGTAACAGAAATACTTAAAGCAATATTAAAAAGAATGCAGGAAAATATATTTTGCCACAAAGAACAAACTAAATATTATTGTGATTTAATTAATCAGAATCAAGTTTAATATCACCGACATACGTCATGAAATTTGTATTCTGGCAGCAGTGCATTGCAATACATTATAGTACATCATATTATATATAATAGTGGCAAGCATTTGGTCGATGATGACAGACGAGGAGAGGTTGTTTACCTCGACTGCTGATTTTATTGCGGTAAGCACAATAATATACAGAGTGCCATCCCTCAGTGAGAACCAACTCAGTCACATACAGACGGGAGAGGTGATTATTACACAACCCAATTACAGTCAGGGTGACCCACAAACGCACAAGCGAACAACTGAATAACCTGAGGTAAATGGACTTGAACATTTCACCATAATTCCATGAGTGCATTTTTAAACAAGGTCAGTAAGTTGCGCTGGTTGCTTGGAATGCTGGGGCGAGTTGTTGACCACGTCCCTGGAGTGGTGGTCGACCCCATCACTGGAGGCACTGGGGGGTGTCTGAAGAAACCCCCCCCCCCCCACCCAAGGGAAGCACTGTTTGGTGAGGCAAGAGGCAGGGAACCCTGACTGTCACTTCCTTCCTTAAGGCTCACTTGGTCGGTGGCGGCCAAGGGCCGATACAATGCCAGCCAGTCCTGGTGCAGCATGACTGCCTTCCGCCGCTCAGACAGCCGCACCTGGTATCCCACATCAAATGTAGTCGTGCACCTCTCCCGGCCTCTTCCAGTGGCTTCCAAGTTTGGGGAACAGTCTCTTCTTCGGTTGTGGTATTGGCACCCTAGAATGGTGGCCCAGCCCCCTCTGGGACATGCAAGCACCGCAGAAGTGCACGGACAGCTCCATGTCTTGCCTGCAGCCAGGCCAATAGAAGCGTCCTTGCAGCTAGTGCAATCCACACTTGCCCCCCAGCGGGATAGCAGGTCCAGGCCAATGATGCAGGAGTTATTGAGTGATCAGAAGTTGAAAAGGTAGACAATTTCAAATTCCTGGGTGCCAGCATCTCTGAAGATCCATCCTGGGACCAACGTATTGATGCACATCCAAAGAAGGCAGTGGCTATATTTCATTCAGAGTTTGAGGACACTTGGCATACCACCAGTAACACTGTGGAGACCATACCTATTATGATCACCAGTCAGTTCTAATGGCCAAGTGGGTCATCCGCTGCAAGCAAGGAGCTCTTCAGTTGTGATGATCACTGATACTACTGGAATAGGGCTTCTGAGGTTGAGAGAAAGGAACTGCTACAGTGCAACAGCTTTTCCACTGTACAGGCTTTCCAAAGTTCAAAGTAAAATTAAAAATCTATTGTCATTGTTGAAATCGACAGACAACCTATGGGGACCATTCCAACTGGTTGCGTCACCATCTGGTATGGAGGGGCCTGTGCGTATGATTAGAAAAAGCTGCAGAAAGTTGTAAACTCAGTCAGCTCTATCATGGTCAGTATCCCCCAATGCATTGAGGACATGTCAAAAAAATGGTATCCATCATTCAGGTGCCCCATCGTCCAGGACATGCCCTCTTTTCATTGCAACCATCAAGGAGGAAGGACAGGAGCCTAAAGACACACGCTCAATGTTTCAAGAGCAGCTTCTTCATCTGAATGGATCATGGGAAAATGGAAAGTGAACTTATGGTTACTACTTTGCTATTTCTTTTCCTCCTCTTTATATGCATACTGTATGTAACCCTTTCACTGTAAGCTCATAATGAGTTAGTTATGACGGTGAACAGAAGCTAACAGCAATCAAACTCAATGCATGGGAGTAATGATGAAAAGCCCATTTCCCAATAAATAAACACATGTAGGGTAAATCCAAAACCTAACAGTTTTGATGTTCCCTTAAGGGAAATTGTATGAACTCTGACATGCTCATCCAAATTTACCATTTGCCAGGAAGCAATAACTTAGCTCACACCAGTATAAACTTAGATGAAAATTGTACTGATAAATTATTTTAAACTATAACAAACAAAATAAAGAGCAGGGCCCATTAGCCGATAGAATGCACAGAAATACTGGAGCTCATTGTTGCATAATCAGTCAGATTTCTTCACTTTGTTTACTCACAGTGCCAAACGATTCTGTCTGAAAACATGGTCCACGTGAGGGATAAATAAATATCCATACCAGACCAAGGACAAAGTGTTGAACTTTCTCCAAGGTTATGTGGTAACTATAGTGGCATGCAAAAGTTTGGGCACCCCTGTCAAAATTTCTGTTACTATGAATAGCTAAGCGAATAAAAGATTTCCTGATTTCCAAAAGGTATAAAGTTAAAGATGATGCATTTCTTTAATATTTTAAGCAAGATTACTTTTTTATTTCCATCTTTTACAGTTTCAAAATAAAAAAGAAAAAGGGCTCGAAGCAAAAGTTTGGGCACCCTGCATGGTCAGTATTTAGTAACACCCCCTTTAGCAAGTATCACAGCTTGTAAACGCTTCCTGTAGCCAGCTAAGAGTCTTTCAATTCTTGTTTGGGGGATTTTCACTCATTCTTTCTAGCAAAAAGCTTCTACTCCTGTGAGATTCTTGGGCTGTCTTGCATGCACTGCTCTTTTCAGGTCTATCCACAGATTTTCAGTGATGTTTAGGTCGGGGGACTGTGAGGGCCATGGCAAAACCTTCAGCTTGCACCTCTTGAGGTAGTCCATTGTGGATTTTGAGGTGTGTTTAGGATCTTTATCCTGTTGTAGAAGCCATCCTCTTTTCATCCTCAGCTTTTTTTACAGACGGTTGTGTCATTTGCCAGTTCAGTTGTGTCTTTTAAGGTAAAATTGGATAGGTATATGGACAGGAAAGGAGTGGAGGGTTATGGGCTGAGTGCGGGTAGGTGGGACTAGGTGAGATTAAGAGTTCGGCACGGACTAGGAGGGCCGAGATGGCCTGTTTCCGTGCTGTGATTGTTATATGGTTATATACGGTGTGATGTTTGCTTCCAGAATTTGCTGGTATTTAATTTAATTCAGTCTTACCTCTACCAGTGAAATGTTCCCCGGGCCACTGGCTGCAGCACAAGCCCAAAGCATGATTGATCTACCCCTGTGTTTAACAGTTGGAGAGGTGTTCTTTTCATGAAATTCTTCACCCTTTTTTCTCCAATCATACCTTTACTCATTATGGCCAGAGAGTTCTATTTTAACTTCATCAGTCCACAGGACTCGTTTCCAAAATGCATCAGGTTTGTTTAGATGATTTTGCAAACTTCATACATTGAATTCTGTGGTGAGAACACAGGAAAGGTTTTCTTCTGATGACTCTTCCATGAAGGTCATATTTGTGCAGGTGTCACTGCACAATAGAACAGTGCACCACCACTCCAGAGTCTGCTAAATCTTCCTGAAGGTCTTCTGCAGTCAAACAGGAGTTTTGATTTGCCTTTCTCGCAATCCTACGAGCAGTTCTCTTGGAAAGTTTTCTTTGTCTTCCAAACCTCAATTTGACCTCCACCTGCTATTAACTGCTATTTCTTAACTACATTACGAACTGAGAAAACGGCTACCTGAAAACGCTTTGCTATCTTCTTATACTCTTCTCCTGCTTTGTGGGCATCATTTATTTTAATTTTCAGAGTGCTAGGCAGCTGCTAAGAGGAGCCCATGGCTGCTGATTGTTGGGTCAAGGTTTGAGGAGTCAGGGTAATTATAAAGCTTTGACATTTGCATCACTTGGCCTTTCCTAATGATGACTGTGAAGAAGCCCTAGCCCTAACAAGCTAATTAAGGTCTGAGACCTTGGTAAAAGTTACCTGAGAGCTCAGATCTCTTCTGGTGCCCAAAATTTTGTTTGGTGCTGCTTTTCTCTTTTTTTCAGTCAAAATTGTACTAAACAAAAATAATACACTAATCTTGCTTAAAATGTTGAAAAGAATATTTCATCTTTAACTTTATGACTTTTGGAGATCAGTTCATCTTCTACTCACTTAACTATGCACAGTAACAGAAATTTTGACAAGGGGTGTCCGAACTTTCGCATGCCACTGTACCTAATGAAAAGTTATCTGTACTTGAGACCATTGTTTGCATGAAAATTTTCTGACAGCCGTATCTATCCTTCAAATGAGTTCATGTTTTTCTGCCATGTTTGTTATCTTCCAATCTCCCTATCTCCCTCTCCCCTCCCCATCTCCCCCTCCCCTGCCCCTCTCCCACCTCACCCCCTCTCATTCTTTCTCCCCCCTCACCCTTATTATTTCACTTATTATTTCAAACAGCAAAAAAAATGAAATACCCATGTGTATAATGTAATTAAAGGAACACAATGCACTTTGAGAAATTCTGCAGAAAATAAAATATCCAGCAGCATAACTGAATTACTAAACTAATGCATAGTCTTAAACCAGGGTATTACATGTAATTTGTAGTTTATTATTATGTATTGCAATGTACTGCTACTGTAAAGCATCAAATCTCACAATATATGCCAGTGATATTAAACCTGGTTCTGATTCAGATTCAGACCTATCAATCTTATAATGTTGTTTTTATTTGAGGAGTTCTGTATTACCACCCAGTATGCGATCTCCTGAAACCAAACTTGGGAAGCGTCAGGAATTCAGATTATTACCAGTCACATCAGAATCAGTCTTGTGGTTTTACAGATTCATTATATTCACTTCTGAAAATTTTTCATTCCACCTTCACGCAGTGGCTGAAGTGTGTGCTGTTCTTCACCTAGGCTACTTGAGCAGTGCCTGTCAAACCCCTAAACTCTATCACAAAGAGACAAAGGCAGCAAGTGTAAATCACCTGCAGATCCACTTGAAGTGACATGTCATCCTGACTTCCATTTTCACTGGATCTAAACTCTGGAAGTACTGTTGGTAATAGCAAAAGAATTTGATTCACTATTAACCTCTCAAGGGAAGTTAGAAATGAATAAGTAAATGCTGGCCTTGTCAGCAAGTGCTGCATCACAATAAAATGAATTAGAGAAAATACACAATAGACGTAAAAACTCAGCAAATATGTCCATATTTATAGTGAAATACAAGGATATTTCTGTGAATATTTGTTGGAATTAAGTTATTAAATGAATATTGTTGAGAAGAAAGTGTCAGACTCATTCACACGAAGCTATCTGGAATTTCTTGATCAATAGCCAAGCAAATTCACTCACCTCTGTTCTTGTTACTCAATGGTTGTCATTGGTCATACTTGCTTTTGAAGGCAATTTAAGCCTTGTGTTTTCAGGTTAAGGTAATTGTTATGGACAATTATTTCCCTACACTTGAAACCTTCTCCTAAGGAGGTTATGACTGATGTGGAAAGTCAAAGGTGCTATGTTGTAACCTAAGGGAGTTATGACATCACCAATGGCCTTAGCTTGTGGCTAATATCTAAAAATAACAAATAGAGGCCTTAAGTTAGAAATATCCTTCTTGTGGAAGTAGAAAAGTTGTTGAAAGAAGAGCATTCCAGACAGCTACCTTTCACTTCTTCCTTACCAAGGGAGAAGACAAAATCTTGAGTATTAACATTTATGGTTACCCTTCTACTATACAGATACTGAGAGAGTTAAGGTGAGAGACATTGATTATGACTCCTAAACTTAAAAGGAAATTAACAAAATAACTGGAAACAATTAGCAGGCAGGCAGCATCTGAGGAATGAAAATAGAGTTGACATTTCTGGTCAAAATGTTCTTTTTATATTTAATGCGATAGCTCTGTTGGGGGCTGATATCAACCTAGTGAGCCAAATGGCCTTCTACTGTGTCATAATAAATAAGTAATTTCAGATTGCCTACCAATTATCTCCAGTGTTTATTTTTTCATTCCATATAATTCAATTAGATAATAACCTCAAAGCAGTCATTTCCATTAAATTTCATCAGCTAACAATATGAAAGCTTTGACAGCTAAATTTAGCTCCTTCAATTCTACAGTTGCTGTCAGTTCTAACTGATGTTTGATGTGCGTCTTTAAGACGTTATTCACAATGGACCCCGTACTGTGCAGCTAATTAATCCTGTGAAATCCAGGCAGAAAAGGTAGATGATAACATTAATCAACATGTGGACTCTGATTTGGTGGCAGGGATGCAATTTTAGAATTTAGGAAAAGACATTTATCCTTTTTATTTCACATTCTATAATTAAGCTAAACTCATGAAGACTACCTCTGATGACATTTATGAGGGCCTGCAAAACATTTCTATCCAGTTTGGTGGGAGAGGTTGCACATAATTTTTTCCGTTAATTCGGGTAAAAATAAATCCTAGAAAGAATAGTGACATGCTACCCAATGAATATTAATCTTATTTCTTACTACAATATATTCTCATAATATTGTTAAAATAGGAAGGTTTGGTAATTTGAATGTATAACTTAATGAAGAGGAAATTTTATGCTAAAGCAACTGAGTATCAATTCATTTGAATTAAGCAGTTTAGTATTAAGTGATTATTTTGAAAAGAAGCTGAATATTTATTTTTAAAAGGAAATAAAATTATATTTTGTTACCTCTTGAGTGAATCAAATATTTAATGTACAGCAAACCACAAAAAAATACTAAATCAGAGAACAGAACAGATATACTACAATAAAAGTTAAACTGAGATTAAAGTCATCATATAATTTTGATTTTGTGAAATTCAATACAACATAAAAAGGATATCTGGAGCATACAAAACAGATTCAATTCCTAGATCTTTTTTTAATTATGAGGAAGTACAAACAATGTAACAAAATAGAAAATAATCATGCACACATGCATGCCATTAGAACTAATTGGAAAATAACGGTTATTCGTTAGTAGTTTCAGTCTATCATTGGATATTCCGGTTTTCGTTTCGAGCTCTGGTCCATTCAAAAAGCAGGCAACTTTACACAAAAGCAGACGATTAAGAAGAAGGAAATCTTATTTCATTAAGTAAGAACTTTATTGAAGTTTATTTTCATGCTTTGGAGGAACATTATATGGTCATGTTATTTGCAAAAACTGCTGCTTCAAGGTAGTAGTGGTATGAAATAAACTTCAAAGCATTATAATGAGCTTTTGTTGGAACCAAGAAAAGAGGGAAAATAATTTACAGTGGAAAAAAGAGAGTATAGCATTAATGTCCTGCCTTTACAAGTGGAACACATTTAAACAACCACCAGAATTACTACCAAGAGTATGGAAAGTAACTCAAAACAAAACCTTCTTTCTAATATTAGGTTTTCTTGGGATGCAGTTGCTTACTTTGTGAATAATCACAATTTTATCAAACTAATTTCCACAAAGTCACAATCAATAAAGTAACTATTCTAAAAAATATCGTAACTGTGGTGTATGTATAAAGAAGCTAGATTCGGGGACTATTCTGCAGTAATATTATGTCATAAACACTAAATGAATAGAATTGCAGAGTGGCTACCGCATAGAAAAAGACCTACAGCCTGTCATGTACATCCCTACGTTCTATGAAAATGACTCCCCAGTTCCACCACGCAGCCTTTCTCTGTGGCTATACACAGTTTTTCCTGGCCATATAGTATTTCGATAGATTTCCCTCATGAAAGCCACAATGGAATATGCTGCTACCGCTTCCACAGGCAATACATTCTATATTCCAATCCTAAGCCTATGATTAGCCTAAGATGACACCGATAAGTGGCAAACTGCTTTGCATGCAGCTCTAAAAGAAATCATCAAATATCCCTGTGTAGGACTACTACACTTGACATTCACAATAACAGCCATGGTTCTTCAGTAAGCTACATAGTTTTAAAACATTTTTTAAAAAATCTGTTGATACTCAAAATCAGCAAACCCCGGATGGCAGAGTCAGCGCAGTTCCTCTTTAAGAAAATGGAAGCAGCGAAGGCACACTGGTCTACATGTACAATTCAAGCATAGAAGCTTTAGACCTCCACTCCCAACGATCCTGCCAGCAAACATATAGTCTCTGGAAATAAAATTCAAGATCTCAAAGCAAGTTTACAGTACCAGAGGAACATCAGGGACTGCTACGTACTTTTTCTTCATGGAAACATGGCTAACCGCCACTATTTCAGATTCAGCACTGAGGCTCAATAATTTCACCATTCTCCTCAAGAACAGGACAGCTCAGGCTTTTAAAGGTAGATGAGGTGGAGTATGCTTTATCATGAACTCATGGTGCACAGATATGGTGGTTCTGCCTTAATCCTACACACTTGACCTTGAACAACTAGTGGTCAAATATTGTGCATTTTATCTGCCAAGGGAGTTTTCTTCTATCACTTTGATTGCAGTGTATATTCCACCCCAGGCCAAAGTCAGACAGGCACTGGAGGACTAGAGCATTGTGATCAGCAGTCACAAAACAGCACACCCAAATACCTTCCCTATCACTGCAGGGGATTTCAACTTGACTAGCTTGAAGAAATTTCTGAATTACCATCAACATATTACCTGTGGAACCAGAGGAGCCAACACACTTTGACCACTGTTATACCACCATCAAGAACACTTACAATGCCATCTCACAACAACTTTCTGGAAATCACCTGGCTGTACATGTACTCCTGGCATACATACAGGCAGGGACTAAAGACCACAGCACCAATGCTGAGGACCAAAAGGATTGGTCAAGGGTGGTGGCTGAGCACTTACAGGACTAATTTTAGCTGGTGGGATGAACAATATTCAGAAATTCATCTTTGGATCTGAATGAATACACCACAGACTTCATCAGGACCTGTGTGGATGTGTGAGTGCCTTTGTGAATATACCCAAACCAAAACTGGTGAATGAACCAGGAGATTCGTATTCAGTGGACGGCTCGATCTGTGACATTCAAGACTGGGGACCCAGAACTACACAAGAAGACCAGAGTGAAAAACCAATTCCGATTGAAGATAGAGAAAGAATCAGACACATGTCTGCCTGGGCAGGGTTTGCAGGCCATTACATTCCACCAGGTGAAACCTAGCATGTTGACTGGTTGTGAGGCTTCACTCCCAGATGAGCTCTATCTCAGATGCCAACGGCAGAACATCTTTCAAGAGGAGGAACCCTTACGAGACATCAAGCCCTGATGATGTACCTGATAACCTGTGCCAAACAACTAGTGGGAGTGTTCAAGGACGTCTTCAATCTCTCTGTTGCAGTCAGAGGTTCCCATCTGCTTCAAAAAGGTGCCCAAGAAGAGGAAGGTGAGCTGCCTCAATGACTATCTTCTAGTTGCCTTCACATCTACTGTGATGCAGCAATTTGAGAGTTAAGTCATGGCTTAAAGTCAATTCACAAGAGTGCTATCTCATTGGCTCTGCACTCAGCTTAGTCTCACCTGGACAATAGCAATGGCTGGTGTTTATTGTTTACGGCTCAGCATTCAACACAATTATACCCTCAGTTCTAATCAACAAGCTCCAAAACCTGAGCCTCTGTACCTCCCTCTGCAACTCTATTCTTGACTTACTCATCAGGAGACCACAGTCAGTGCTGATCACAAATGACCTTTCCTGACTGACAATCAGCACTGGTGTACCTTGAGGTAAGCCAGTGTTATGCCTCAAGGATGTGTGCTTATCCCACTGTTCTACCCTCTCTACACCCATGACTGCATAGTTCAAACTCCACCTATTACTGGCAGAATTTCAGATGGTGACAAGGAGGCGTATGAAAGTGAAACAGGTCAGCTCATTGAGTGATGTCACAACAGCCTTGCACTCTACATCAGTTAGACCAAGGAAATGATTCAGGAAAGGGGAGTTCGGGTTCTGTGTTTGGTGAGACTTGGTATGTCATCAAAGACTCCACAAATCTCTACAGATGTTCCGTGGAGAGCATTTTAACTGGTCCATGGTATGGGGTGGGCTGGGGCACTGCATAGGATTGGAAAAAGCTGCAGAAAGTTGTAAACTCAGCCAGCTCCATCATGGTCACGAGCCTTCCCAGCACTGAGAACACCTTCAAAATCTGATGTCTTAAAAAGGCATTCTCTGTCATTGAGGATCCCCATCATCCGGGACATGCCCTGTTCTCTTGCTACAATCAAGAAGGAGGTACAGGAGCCTGAAGGCACACACTCAAAGTTACCCAGCTTCATACCCTCCACCATCAAATTTCTGAATGAACAATGAGCCCGTGATCACTACCTCACCTTTAAAACAAAAATAATGTATATTAAAAAAGTGAGATAGTGTTCATTGTTTTAGATGTCCATTTAGGAATCATATGACAGAGGGGACGAAGCTGTTTGTGAATTGTTAAATTTATATAAATTATACATTTATATATGTGTGTGTATATATATATATATATATATATATATATATATATGTATATATATATATATATATATATATATCTATAAAACAAATAAGTAATGAAAAAAGAGAGGGAAAAAAGTGAGGTAGTCATTGTTCATGGGTTCAGTGTGTGTGTGAGTATATATACATACACACACACACACACACACACACACACACACACACACACACACACACACACACACACACACACACACACATACACACATACACTTACTGTAATTGATTTACTTATTTTTTTCTTTCTGTATTATCAGCTATTGCATTGTACTGCTGCTGCTAAATTAACAAATTTCATTACACATGAATAATAAGCACAATAATAAACCTGATTCTGATTCTGAAGCTGAAGCATATAAGTATACATAAATTTATAGTTTTGTTATTATTATGGATTATAATGTACTGCTGCCATAAAACAACAAATCCCGATGATGTTAAACCTGATTCTGATCACATACTCTGCTAAAAAGATTTTTCCTATGTCACTTTTAATTATCTTCCCTATATTTGGTACCAGTGATCTGGATTCCACAACCTCTACACCAGTGATTGCAATCTCACATTATCTACACTGCCTAGCCCCTTAATGAATTTATGAATTATTTTTTATATTTCTATCCGATCTCCCCTCATCCTTCCCAAAATAATGTAGTCTCATCTTTCCTCAGCTATTCATGTTACTGCGGGCTCTCGTACATTCTCATAAATTTAAAAAACCACAATAGCAGAAGCCCCCAAAGACACTTTGCTCTGTTAGGTGTCACAGAGAGAAAGGTTCCTGTCCTGCAACCACAAGAGCAGGAGACCAACAGCTCACTATTCCGATGTTACAATCTTCCACGTTGCTCCTCCAAGCCCCCCAGCTCAGGGACTCACAGGCTCTCGCTCTCCATCGAGAGAGAGAGAGGGAGTGCTCATTCGAGTATAGGAGCCTTCTTCTGACAGGAGCACTCACAAGCTGCTATCCGGATGTATCAGTCTCCCATGATGCTTCAGTCAGCAAAATCAGTGAGGTGCTGGGTTCTCCCAAAGGTGCACAACTTTCAGACTGACCTTGGAGATACTGAAATACCAGGCTGCATGGCTAGTGTGAAACCCAGCACCTGCAGAGAACCGTAGTTTGAATTGCAGGTATAGATCACGGACTCTGACAGAATCCCAGCCACCTTGAAAAAAAAGAAAGACACAAGAAAGGAAGAACAAGCTGTCTCACAGATGATCTGGAAGGAGTCACCTGTGTCTACAGAAACCTCTGGCGCCATCTTTACTAGCTCGTCCACAAACTGTGCAAATACAAATATAAAGAAAAAGAAATAAATAATGAGATAGTCATCCTCGTATTTTAGTCAGCATTCAGGTACTGAGGGAAGGCAACATTTCTTTTTAGAAATGAACTCTGTGACCCTGTGAACCTGTTCTTCGCCCACATTGAGAACAGTGTAGGTCAGCTACTATGGGGCAATGAGAGGCACAAAGAATGATGGGTCAGATAGCTTGAAGTGTGTGTATTTTAAGGCTAAGATTATTATGGGTAAGGGTGAGGAACTTGGAGCATGGATCAATACATGGAACTATGATGTTACAACCATTACTGAAACTTGGCTGAGAGAGAGGTAGGAAAGGGTGCTTCACGTACCAGGTTTCTGGAGTTTTAGAAAAGGTAGAAGAGGATGTAAAAGAGGGGGCAAAGATGCACTAGTAATCAGGGAGAATATCACAGCAGCAGTCAGAGGAGACATACTGGAGGGATCAGCCACTGAGTCCATTTTGGTAGAGCTCAGGAATATGAGGGGTGCAATCGCGCTGACTGGTTTGTACTCCAGACCCCCTAATAGCCACAGCGATCTAGAGGGACTAATATGTGATCAGATTAAGAAATGAGTAAAAATAATCTGGTTGTTATCATGGGGGATTTCAACCTCCCTAATATAAACTGGGACCATCTTAGTGTAAAGGAAATTTGTTAAGCATAAGCAGGAAGGTTTCTTAAATCAATATATCGACAGTCCAACAAGAGGAGGGGCTGTACTGGACCTGGTGTTGGGTGATGTGCCTGGCCAGGTGACTGACCTCTCAGTGGCTGAACAGCTTAGGGAACATTGACCACAACTCCTGATCTTTCAGGACTGCGATAGATATGGTCCTTGTGAGAGAGCTTTAAATTGGAATAGGGCAAATTACGAGGGCATTAGCCAGGAACTAAGGAGCAATACTGTAATTAGGAGCACCTTTTCTCTGGCAAGTCCACATCAGACATGTGGAGGGTGCTTAAAGATCAATTGCATAGAGTATAAAAAAGCTATGTTCCTATTAGAAGGAAGGACAGGGATTAAAAGATTAGAGGAGCTTGGATATCCAGAGAGGTGACAAATTTAGTCAAGAAGATAAAGGAAAAGTATGTAAAGCCTCAGAAATTAGGATCAAAGAAGTAGATGAGGAGTATAAAGAATCTAGAAGGAATAAAGGAAGGGAATTAGGAAATCCAGGAGGCTCATGAAAGGCCCTTGGTAAGTAGGATTAAAGAGAATCCCAAGGCATCCTATACACACAGTACATCAAGAGTGAAAGAATAACCAGGGAGAGGATGGGATGCAGAGAATCTGAGTGAGGTACTTAATGAGTACTTTGCTTCAGTCTTTACCAAGGGAAAAGAATTGGAGGACCAGGACATTTAGAGGTCAAGGAGGTGGAAGTGTTGGACCTCCTAATGAGTATTAACGCTCCAGGGCCTGAGGGGATTTACCACAGGTTATTGAAGAAGGCATGAGACAAGGTTCTGGGTGCTTGATAAGTATCTTTGTGTCCTCTCTAGCCACAAGCAAGGTCCCAGAGGACTGGTGAAAGTTTAATGTTGTACCTCTGTTTAAGAAGGGAACAAGGGAACTATGTGAGTCTCACATCATTTGTAAAGAAATAGCTGGAGAAAATTCTTAGGCATAGGATATATGAGCATTTAGAAATCCATGGCCTAATTAGGGAAGGCCAGCATAGCCTTGTGCATGGTAGGTTGTGTCTTAACAACTTGATTGAGTTTTTTGATAAGGTGACGAGAGAGTTTGATGAAAGTAAAGCAGTGGATGTTATCTATGTGGATTTTAGTGAGGCATTTGACAAATTCCCTCAAGGGAACTAATCTAGAAGACTAAGATGCATAGTATCTGTGGTGAATTGGCTATTCAGATTCAGAACCGGCTTGCACATAGAAGATAGGGTAGTGGTTGAAGGGACTTATTCGAGTTGGCGACCTGTAATTAGTGGTGTTCCAGAGGTATCTGTGCTGGGATGTATATCACTGTCTGTGATGTATATAAATAATCTGGACAAAAATATAGATAGGTGGGTTAGTAAATTTCCAGATGATACCAAGATTGGTGGAGCTGTGGATAGAGAAGAAGATTGGCAAAGAATATAGCATGACATAGAACAGTTGCAAATATGGGCTGAGAAATAACAGATTTAGTTGAACACAGATAAGGTGTGGCACCTCAGTTTGGCCAGTGCAAGGAGACAGTACACTGTTAAATGCAAGATCATTAACAGTGTTGCTGAGCAGAGATATCTTGGGATTCAAGTTCATAGCGCCTCAAAAGTGGCTACATAGATCAATAAGGTGGTTCAGAAGGCTTATGGAAGGTTTGATTTTATTAGTCAACCATCGAGTTCAAAAGACAGGAGGTTATATTGCAACTCTGGTTAGGCCACAATTGGAGTATTGCATACAGTTCTGGTCGCCCCACTAAAAGAAGGATGTTGAGGCTTTGGAGAGAGTGCAGAAGAGGTTCTAACAGGAAGTTGCCTGCTTTAGAGGGCAGTTACTATCATGAGAGGCTGGATAAACTTGGGTTGTTTTCTCTAGAGCATCAGAGGCTGAGGGGAGAGCTGATAGAGGCTTACAAGATTATGAGAGATATAGCTAGAGTAGACAGAGAGGCTCTAATACCAGGGAGCATGTATTGAAAGTTGGGGGTAAGTTTTTTTACTCAGGGAGTTATAGATGCCTGGAACGCACTGTCTGGTATGGTGGTAGAAGCAAATATATTGGAGGCTTTTAAGAGATGTCGGAATAGGCACATGAATGTGAGGAAGATGGCAGGATATGGACATGGTGTAGGTAGGAGGGATTAATTTTTTTTAGCTGGTTCTGGAATGCAAAAGATAGCAGAAATAAAAACAAATAAATGCCAGAAACAATTAAGCTGGTCAGGCAGTACGTGTGTAAAGGCTAAACTGAGTTAATTTTTTCAACTGAAAAAGTGAGAAAGCAAGTTCACTTTAAATTGCAGAGGTTGGGGAGGGATGGAGAAGATAAAGGGAATATCCCTGAATGCAGGAAGTCTGGTTTGGTCAGGGGAATCCTGTGCTTATGGAGCCATCTGATAGATTAAAGAGGTCAGTTGGAGAGAGAGTAAACAAAATCATGCTAAAGTTGTGAAACATAGGTCAGTACTGTTCCTGAAGGCTAAAGGAGAACTTCGAAAATGCCCAGTAGATCAAACAATATCAAGAACTGAGAACAATTAATTAACATAATTGTTAGATAATCTTTGCAACAATACTGGCTATAATTGATTCAGAAAGAAATACAACAGAATCAGAATTAGATTTAACTAGACCCCTTGGAGCACCCTTTGAGAGAAAGGTAGTGCAGACTGATGTGACTAGAATGAATATTAAATTTTCCTGAATGCTATTGGTATTGCTTTGCTTTGGAGAATTGAAGAAGAAAAACCAGTTTATTGAAGAAGAAAGGTGTGTAGCAAGGCAAATATAGTTGACCTGCATGTGTATGTAACAAGGGCTGTATAACTCATCTTCTTCTACTTTAGGCCACAAAATTATCAATCACCCCATCTGTGGACACTTTCCGGAGGTTCAAGATCCATATGCTCCACGACTGCTGGACTAAGTGTATAAATGTAGGAGGGGACTATGGTGAAAAATAAATGTGCTAGATTTTCTAAAATTGACTCCTTCTACCTTAGGCCATGAACTTATCAATCACCCCTCGTATAATATTGCACAGAAGCACAGTATATCTGCCATCAGTTAATCCCTCCCCACATTACAGTGCTGCTTACTTTGCAACTGTATAGGTTAAAGCGTGCATTCCCAAGTCTTTCATCTAAAACTTGAATGTCATTTCATTTTCCGTAGATGCCACCTGACCTACTGAGCTTTTCTTGTATGCTCTGTTCTTCCGTCAGTTTGCTGACGTTCGCAGTTTTAACATTTTCAATTAAAGATAGCTAAATTTAGGTGAAGTTTACAAAAGGTGGAGGACGTGGAGATAACCAGAGGAACAATGAAGTTATCAAGTCCTAATGTATTCCTGAGAAATTAAGCTTGAAGTAAGCAGATGTGGAGACATGTGACGTGATAAAAGCAGAGATAATGAGCTTCAGAAGAATGATTCCTGGATTGAGAGGCTTATCATATGGGGAGCAGTTGATAGCTCTGTGCCTGCACTTGCTGGAATTCAGAAGAATGAGCGAGGACCCTACTGAAACTTATCAAATGTTAAAAAGCCTCAATAAAGTGGATGTGAAAAGGGTGTTTCCTATAGTGAGGGAGTGTAGGACCAGAGGGAACAACCCTCTGAGCAGAGGGACGTCCATTTCAAACAAAGATGAGGAGGAATTTCCCAGGGTGTGGTGTACCTGAGGAATTCATTGCCACAGGCGACTGAGAAGGACAAGTCATTGGGTATATTTAAGGTGAAGATTGATGGGTTCTTGTTTAATCAGAGATTGAAAGGTTACAAGGGGAAGGCAGGAGAATGGGGTTGAGCGGGAAATGGATCAGCGATGATGAAATGACGGAACATACATAATGGGCCAGATGACCTAATTTTGCTGGCAACACGAGTGAATCTGCAGATGCTGGAAATAAATACAAAACACAAAATGCTGGCAGAACTCAGCGGGCCAGATAGCATCTTTGGGAGGAGGTAGTGACGACGTTTCGGGCTGAAACCTCTCTCCTGATGAAAGGTTTCGGCCTGAAACGTCGTCACTACCTCCTCGTGTAGATGCTGTCTGGCCTGCTGAGTTCTGCCAGCATTTTGTGTTTTGGACCTAATTTTGCTCCTATGTTTTGTGGTCTTATGGTCTTAGGCAACTGATCTTTGTGATAGAGAGGATGTAAATTCATTTTCAGTGTGTATTTAAGTGTATTGCATCTGCTAGTGTACAAATGGTATGAAAAAGAACAAATACTGCTCTGATTATGACAAAACATGTGAAATCTGAAAAGTTGATTCCTTTCTTCATTGTTTTTGCCCAAAACTGATGGAACAGCATAATATGAAATACACAAAAATAATGAAGTGTGATGCTCCTAAGAACTGTGAACTGTACTTAACCATATTTCTGGATTGCTACTAGATCCCCATTCTTAATATGCCAACAACATTTTTCCAGGAATATCTGGCAAAAAGAAAACTCAATTTTTCACTGATGAAGCCAAAACAAATCAAGCTTCTAACAACTTTGAGCACTGAAGCCAAATAATGAATTTGTATCCGAGCGTGACTAATGTTAGGTCTACCTTAGTGGAGAAAAATTGTTTCTGTGTGAATAAGGAATGAGGCTTTCAAAACACAAAACTGAAATGCAAATAATTATATTTCACTTATTGTTGGAAACATTTGTCACTTCGATTAATGTCAAATTTATAATTGTTGTACGTTTATCTTTTCAAATAAGATTATTTTATACTGTTGTTGGAAATGCTGAAAAATACTAAAGTGGAAACAACTGAGAATGGAGCAGCAATTTAAATGGCATGGGATCCTGTGAAGAAACAAAGAATTCTTAACTTACCATGCCAGCTTATATCGGAACTTGGTTTAAGAAGTTAAATACTTCCTGCACTGTGGAAGTAAATATTAATTGTAATTTCTGGACTTTGTGAAAAGATTTTATTGAAACATGGCATCTTTAGGAAGCTGGTAGAATGTTGAATCATGACTATGGCACATGCAAATAGTAACTTTAAAAATGGACATATCAATAAATGGTATTTATCTAAATGAGTAAATAAAAGATAGATTTTTTATAATGCAATGTCTTTTTAGTCAGCACCATTAACTCTGCTGTAGGTTCTGAAACCATAAATATTTGCACACAGCAAGTAAAAGCTATTAATCACCTCAGCATGTTTTGACAATCTGAGATCAGGACTGATCATTAACAATTCAACCTTCTTTCCATTTCTACATATTCTTTAAAATTATTGCTTATTAAATATCTATCAATTTCTGATTGTGTATTAATAATTAACCTGATGTCATAATGGAAAAAATACTTCAAAACAAATAGTTCAAGCACACTCCAGTTGCAGACATATTTATTAATTTAACATTTGAGAATCCTGAATCTAATTATGAAACCATACTCCCAAACTCTAGACTAAATCAGCAGATATGAGTTCAATAGAGAAAAAACCATCAGTGTTCTTAATATTTTAAAACCTCATACATTTTCCTGCTGACCTTTTACATTTCTGGGAACTCAACTTCAATTTGTATAATCTCTTCTTGCATAGTAACTCATGAACTGCTGGATTATTCTTGTAAACCTGTACCGCATGCTCTCTAAAGCCAGTGATTCTTTCATATGATGCAGTGCCTGCTTCAAAAAGGCCGCTATCATACCAGTGCCCAGTATGATTGGCACTCACATCTGTTGTAATGAAATGCTTAATGAGATTGGTTATGGATGGAATTAACTCCTGCATGATCAAGGACCTGGACTTGCCTTCTGCCACAACAGGTTTACAACATAAGCAACCTCACCGACTCTCTGCTCTGCCTTAGAACACCTCTACAACTGCAAGAGATACATCCAGCTACTGTTTATTGATTACAATTGGGGATTCACCCCATCATACAAATCATTAGGCTTCAAAGCCTGGGCCACTGTACCACCCCCTAGAACTGGGTCCTCGATTTCCTTATTGGGAGGCCACAGTCATTATGGAGCAGTAATAACATCCCCTCCCTGACAATCAACACAGGCACTCCTGAAGGGTGCTCTGCTCTCTGTACACTCATTCACGGCTCAAATGCCATCCACAAATGCACCGATAGAACCACCTTTGGTAGTAGACTTCCAGTTGGTAATGAGGAATCATACTGAAGTTGGATAAATCAGTTGGTTAGGTTGAATCACAATAATCTTGCACTCAATATCAGCAAGCCCAAGAAATTGATTGTGGACTTCAGGAAGGAGAAGGTGGAAGAACACACAGTGGTGAATCATGGAAAGGGTGGGGTGCTTCAAGTTCCTGGATATCAACATCTTGAAAGAGCTGGCCTAGCCTAATACATTAATGCAACCGCAAAAAAAGGCATGCCAGTGATGGTACTGTACTTTGCTTGGAGTTTGAGGAGATTACAAATTTTCTATAGGTGTATGATGGAGAGCATTCTGACTGGCTACATTATATTCTCAATAAACAAGATTGTCAAAAGGCTGCAGAGCTTTGTAGACTTAGCTGGCTCCATCACAGGCATGACCTTCTCAATCTTCAAGGATATCTTTAGGAGTTGGTCCCTCAAGAAGACAGCATCCATTAATAAAGACCTTCACCATCCAGGACAAGAGACCTTTTCTCATCACTATCATCAGGGAGAAGAGACAGCAAGACAGAACACCCTCTCTCAATAATTCAGAAAGAGCTTCTTCTCCTCCAGCTTCAGATTTTTGTATGGTCCATGAACACTACCTCATTATCCCTTTTATTTTTATTCCACTTCATTTTTTGTAATTAATAATAATTTTAAGTCTTTGCACTGTACTGCTGTTGCAAAACAACAAATTTCATACCATATAAATCAGTGACAATAAGGTGATTCTGTTTCTGATAACCATTCACTCATAGTACTCAAGATGTTTGTTGTTTGTTAACTGGGGCTTTCTGAAGCTGTGGCATTACAACTTATTTCTCTACTTTATAAAAGTTATAATAACTTTATAAAAGCTATGAAAAGCAGAATTACATTGGATTCTCGTTAATTGGACCATCAATTAATTGGGACAACCCTTAAAGAATAAAAATTGATCGAAGAAATAACCAGGATTGCCTTTATTTAGTTGGGACAGGGGACTGTTGGTAAGCAGTTTCTAACTAGTGTCAGTCGCATGCACTTGCGTGATCATTAGACACAATGCCATGCTTTGAGTGAACACTTTCTAAATGGTGTCAGTTGCGTGTGTTTGTGTCCAAAATCCAGTGATTTTTGACACTGATAATTGGTGAGAGATAAGTAGTAAGACAATTTGAAACTGTTTTGCTCACTACAGTTTCAAGCATTCAGGTTTGGAGATTCCAGAAATGCCTGGGAGTGAAAATCAATCAATTTCACTATTTCGCAAACAAGAGAAAATCTGCAGATGCTGGAAATCCGAGCAACAAACACAAAATGCTGGAGCAATGCAGCAGGCTAGGCAGCATCTATGGAAAAGAATACAATTGACGTTTTGGGCCAAAACCCTTTGCAAGGACTGGTGAAATTTCACTATTTCAACAAGTTAGGAACTACAAAGAATTTGAAGGTATCAACAATTGTCTTGAATATTACAATGAAAATGAAGATTTGGAGACCGAAAGCATTGTATGAAGGCAGTCCATTGTCTGTACTAAGTGTCTGCGCTGATATTGTTCATTCACAGTCAGTCTAAAGAACACGTTGGCGTACACTAGATGAATTTCTCCATCGAAAGTTAGTAGAAACTAATACCGTTTTAAGATACCTCTAGGTAGTGTTCTTATTTGTTCTGTCTTCCATTTAAAAAACATAATTTGTTACTCAGTTAAATGGTAGCTTAACTTATTTTAAGTTGGCGGGGGCATCTTAACGCGCTCGGCAGAGGATGGTGCTCAGAGAGGCTGTGCCGGAGGGGATGGTTGGAGTCTCGGAGTTTTGACGGACTTGGAGTCAGCCGCAGTCAAGCGCTTTCACTGTGTGCTGCGTCTGCGAAGCTGGGTCCGGCAGCATTTTCGTTGTCTGCTGTGTCTCCGAGGCTGAGTCCGGAGGTGCTGTGGAAGTCCATAGAGGGGGCATTCCCTTCTGCTGCCTGAGTGGGATGACGAGTCTAATGGGACCCTGAGGACTTGTGGAAACTATGTGGTGGTTTCTTTCAAACTTAGAGTATTTTATCATCTTTGGATTATTTTTTTACTGTGCCCATGGTCTGTTTTTTTTATCAATTATGGTATTGTCTGCACTGTTTTGACTATAACTATATGTAACTATGTGGTTTTGTGTAGGTCTTGTTGCTTTAGTTTTTGGTTTGTTGGGTGGTAGAGTTGGTCTCCTGACTTGGTGTGTCTGGGTAGTCTTGTTTTGTCTGTTGGGTCTGGAGCTCCTTTCCAATGTGGAAATGTGCTAAGATGGTAGCGAGATATTAATATGCAGCAGCCTCTCCGGACTCTAGATTGGGGATTGCCAAACATTATGTGGATTTTCTGGTGTAGTCTCTTTTGTCATGTGCTTTTGTGGTATCATTCTGGAGGAACGTTGTCTCATTTGTTAACTGCATTGCATTTGTGGTTTCTAAATGACAAACTGAAATTCAATTCAGTTCAATTTATAGCTTTTTAAATATTTCCATGAAACTCAGGCTAATTCGAGCAGCTGCTCAATTGGGCCAAAAATGTAGTGATCCCGATGTCTTCCAAATAGCCAGAATCCACTGTACTGTCAACTATCTGATCAATTTTAGTTCTGATCTGTCAATTGTGTATTCAGACTTCTAAGCATCAGTGGACTTCCACTGTTTAAATCTTTCATCATCTAGAAAGAAAATTGTTCAAATTCTCATGATCGTATTTCAGTTTAAATAGTCAAGCTTCCACTGAGATAAAATGCTATGAACTGTTCCTGAATATCTCAGTTGGCTAGATAAGTTGCATTCAGAATGAGCGTGCTTGATTGGAAAGATGGCATTGCTCTGACTACAGCTATGCTGTAAGGGGAAGTTTTCCATTTGGCTGATCAATCAAAACATATACAGGTACATCTATATTCCTTAATCAGGAAATACAATACTAGAGAAATGTTTATATTAAAGTGACTGAATAGAAACCAATTATAATGATGCTGATGCCCTACAATTTAGCTTTGGAAAGAGAAGTGTACCAGGAAATTGATCTGCATCATTCAGTTTTCACCTTAGTGTTTGGTGTGCCTTAGTGTGGCACAGATTTTAGTGTTAGGTATTGGACCAACAAAGAAACATCAGCTGCACCTGGGCAGTGCTTATTTTCACCCTTAAAATGCATCTCATGATGCTACTAAATGAGCCCAAGATTAGGGGGTATTGATAGTCACCAATCCAAACAAACCTGTGTTATATATGGGGGGCGGGGGGGAGAGCACTGTTGCCTGTCAATTTGAAAGTAGTGGGATAGATCCATTGGAGATAATGTGATGGAAGTGGTGTAGATCATGGACTGGAAATTGTGATATTCGTAGAAGGAATGATGAGGAATAGATCTTCCGATGTTGTGAATGATGGTGGGTGGGATCAGAGAAATGAGTGTAGGTGGTGAGTATGATGGGACGGATTAGAATCTGATTGTTGAGAATGTTCAGGGTGGCCTAGAGGTTGGTAGTATTTTGAGAAAGTGAAGAAGGACCTAAGGGAGGTGAGTCATTTAGTTAAAGGGTTTCAGAATTGCTTTCTCAATTTTTCCTGAATCACCAGCGATAGGCTTAGGAAGGCCTAATATAAAGCATACACGGTAGGATAAGCAGTAGAGTGAAAAGCTGTTTGGGTACTAAACGGCCAATGATTAACACATTTTGCATGAATATGAACAAACTTATTCTAGAAATCCTTGAGACAGAAATTGCATTATAATCAAAACAATCAAAGAAAATAGCCCGAGCATAATTAATAACAGGAGGTATCCATTTACAATTTGAGAAGGATGCAATTTGACCCCAAAAGTTATGTAAATACACTGTTCCCCTGGGATTATCAATTACCCTAAACACAGCACTGAAAACAGCGGCACTATATGACTGTATTTATGGGGCGAGCTGCTTTGTTTGCATGTGTGCCACTTGATTTGATGCACACACATTTAAGAGATTGTGATTGTGATAAATATTCATTTTGCCAAAAGACAACTGACATTACAGACTGTCAATAAAATTGTGTAACCCTGTCTGTTGGAGGTATGTAAATCAAGGATGACTTCACCTTAAGGAATATTTCTCTGCTAGGGCTGCCAGAAATTAGAACCTTGCGACATCTTTACTTTTACCTCCACAGCACTGGACGAGGACACTTGCCCAATCAACCTGTGCGGATTGGTGATAACATATCCTCCTCGCTGACGATCAACACCGGTGCACCTCAGGGGTGTGTGCTTAGCCCACTGCTCTACTCTCGATATACACATGACTGTCTGGCTAGGAATAGCTCAAACACCATCTATAAATTTGCTGACGATACAACCATTGTTGGTAGAATCTCTGGTGGTGACAAGAGGGTGCACAGGAGTGAGATATGCCAACTAGTGGAGTGGTGCCACAGCAACAACCTGCCACTCAACGTCAGTAAGCATTCTGACAAGCTGCATCACTGTTTGGTATGGAGGAGCTGCACAAGACCAAAAGAAGCTGCAGAAGGTTGTAAACCTAGTCAGCTCCATCCTGGGTACTAGCCTACAAAGTACCCAGGACATCTTCAGGGAGCGGTGTCTCAGAAAGGCAGCGTCCATTATTAAGCTCCTCCTGCACCCAGGGCATGCCCTTTTCTCACTGTTACCATCAGGTAGGAGATACAGGAGCCTGAAGGCACACACTCAGCAATTCAGGAACAACTTCTTCCCCTCTGCCATCTGATTCCTAAATGGACATTGAATCTTTGGACACTACCTCACTTTTTTCTTAACATACAGTATTACTGTTCTTGCACATTTTTAAAAATCTATTTATTTTTTTCTCTCTGCTAGATTATGTATTGCATTGAACTGCTGTTGCTAAGTTAACAAATTTCATGTCACATGCCTGTGATAATAAACCGGATTCTGATGTTACTTTTGATTCCTGCAATGCCCACCCCCTGCACAGAACTCACACCCCACTTCCAACCAGTTCCCTGACTCTTCAGTCACCAGTCCCAGGCTTTGATTTTTATTATAGTAATCATGATTTATACCCTACCCCACCCATTGCCTCCATTCTCTCCACCAATATCACAGATCCCAATCCCTAACCCACACCACTTCCAAAATGTTATCTCCAATGGACTTCCTCCGCCACTTCCAAAATGACTGGCCCCACACCGCTGAATTTCTAAGCTATGGGCATTCCACCAGGCAGCCATTGATGGGGTCACTGAGGAAATTCTGCAAAACAAAATTCAAAACAATCAAAAAAGGAAAGGATGTAGCTACTAGGAATAGTTGGAAGTTCTTAGCAGGTCATGCAATGTCTGTGGAGAGGGAAACAGAATTAATATTTCAAGTTGAAGATCCAGTGAAAGGTCATCAATATGAAATATTAACCTTCTTTCTCCACACTTCTGCTGTGTATTTCCAGTTTCTTCTGTTTTTAATTGGAAGTTTAAAGTAATTTATATTTTCCTGTTAGAGGTCGCAACTAAGGTTACAGTATACTTATTAATAACCAAAGAAAAAGCTGAATTTGGGAAATAGAGTCTGTGGCTGCCTTAGTTTTATAGATTATCCTGCTTCAAACTGGATATACTAGGGTTGTGAAAGGCTGCATTATATAAACACTTACTTTCGTAGCAAAGTATATTAATGATCATTGCTTACTTTTCATTTCATGTTGATATAAAAGAATGCTGTTACTGGAACAACTACATTAACAACTAGCCTGGAGAAGGAAAAGAACAGTTTTTTAACTGGTTTCAACACCTGATTAAATAGCAAAGTGAACATCAGCTAAGCAAACCGAGTCTGTGGTACCATGGTGCCAGTGCACTTAAAACGCAAGCCAACAAGGGTCCTGAAGAAGTGTATAAGATGATGAGAGGCACTGATCGTGTGGATAGTCAGAGGCTTTTTCCCCAGGGCTGAAATGGCTAACACAAGAGGGTGCTTGGAAGTAGGTACAGAGGAGATGTCAGGGGTAAGTTTTTTACTCAGAGAGTGGTGAATGCGTGGAATGGGCTGCCAGCAACGGGGGTGGAGGCGGATACGATAGGGTCTTCTAAGAGACTCTTGGACAGGTATATGGAGCATAGAAGAATAGAGGGCTATGGGTAATCCTAGGTAATTTCTAAAATAAGTACACGTTTGGTGCAGCATTGTAGGCCAAAGGGCCTGTATTGTGCTGTGTTTCTAAGTGTCTCAGCCGGAACGTCAACCGTTCATTCATTTCCCAGGATTTTATTTGACATGCTGAGTTCCTCCGGCATTTTGTATGTGGCAGTGAACAACACCCTGGCCTTGGTACAGGCTTAGTGCAGCTATACTTCCTTAATTTGAATAAACAAGCTGTCTGGGAGGAAAACCCTATCAAGTAGAAAGAAAACAAAAACGCAAAGGAATTTCTTTCTTGTTTAGTTCCTGACTCTTGCTGATGAAGCGATCAGCCCAGAATATTCAGTGTTTATTCCTCTCCATTGATGCACCCTGACTTGCCGAGTTTCTCTAGT